>NW_022900921.1:14836013-15088383 GCF_012274545.1 Fukomys damarensis | reverse complement strand
ACATTTTTTTTTTTTTTTTTGCAGTAAAGAGCAACTTTTGGAAACAGATTGTTTTCAAACCATTAAAACTCCTCTCATGAAAGTTTACTGGGATGAATTTATGGAACACATTTCATGTATATGTGTGATATTTTTATTTCCCTCCTCCTTATAATCCATACTTCTAGCTAACACCGGGCCCTCCTTTATGATATCAGTGCCAAGCTGTGTGTAATAACAGCCTGCAATCCATAAAAAATAGTAGCATCTTAAAAAGCTAGATGACATCAGAAATGGAGATCCTCAGAGGCACATCTCGTTAAAAGTTTTGCCAGTGTCTTTGAAAGAAGGAAATAAAAAAAATGTATTTATTTATCTGAGTCCAGCCATCCTTAATTTTTTAATTTTTCAAACCTCCATCATTTCCAGAAAATTGAGCATTTAGAGTGCCATTAGTTTTATCATGGGCCAGAAAACAGATTTCATCATACTAATTCAATTACTATTCTGGTCCTCAGAAGGGCTACACATAGGTGAGTAACACACCTTGAACAATGTTACCTTAAAATGCTCACCTGTCTGCTTCTGAAGAAAACCTGAGTGTAGAAAGCATATGGGCTTCTCAGCTTCTATCCCAGCGTTTCTATGCAGTACTACTTTAGCATGGAGAATCTGACTGTACAAATGGCATTAACATTGCATCTTGGAGAATCTTAGAATAGAGCTGTTACCGTATTAGCGAGCTGTTAGCAGTCTGGACTGTCACGAGTAAGAACCCACGCACAATATGAGCCTTCATTTATTTTTGGTCACAGCAAGACTGTACAAAATTTATTTTAATAAACTAAGGCAGAGGGGGAAAAAAACCTAACAAGGTTGAGATGGATTAAACAGGGTACTGAGGGACAGCAGACTTTTGCTGAGTCTTTATAAGGACAAAAGACAGACTGGAAGCTTGCAACTTGTTTTTAATTTTTATAAAAATAAGCCAGCCATTTTCTTGGTTTCTCTAGGATGAAATTTTAGTTACTATGCTGTTTTTTTCCTCTTAAGTGATGATTGGTTGATGTCATTATTTACAATCCACAAGCATTGTTTTCCAGAGAGATGCTCTGTTGGAACCATGCCACAGTGTTAAACACTGAGTTATTTTTATCCCCCTTTGGGGATAGGGGGTTATGAATTTGCACACAGAATATATGATTCGAGGAAGACATTTTGAATGGAAATTTGTTTAGGGTGAACTTGAGGCCACAAGAGAGAACACTGAGCAGTCTTGAGGAATACAAGTAATATTAACTGACGTCTCACATGCCAAAGGGCTGAAGTCCTTTATCTTACTGTGCATAATACGTATTCATCTATGGAAGTGACTTTAGCATTTCACTTGATCTTAAGCAAAAGGTCAAGAATCAGTTGAGTTTTACACTTAATGCTTGAATTTTGGTATTTTTCCTGCACTCAGAGAAGGAAAGTTACTCTCACATCAGAAGCTAGAATTATAACTTGTGTGTGAAAATAGGTTTGATGTCAGGGCACAGATTGTGCTTGCATGTGAATTGCATTTTGGAACAGGTTTCCCCAAACTCCGAGAATGGTGGGATTTCTATAGGATAATGGTCGTCATAGGGGGGAAGCAATTGCAGGCACAGTGGCTTGCTGGAAAACTGGGACTAAAGTAAGAGGCATCATAAAATATGAAAATTGCAGCAGCGTTGAATTCCTGTGAAGTTTGTGCAGGACAAATAATTTCCTATTTTATTTCTGCTTTATAGCTGAAACAACCATGAAGTTCCTTTTCACCCTTTCTTCTGAGAAGACACTTATTTTTGGGAGAAATCTTTTGGCTTTTGCACAACCATACCTGATGAGTTTTATTTTGTCCTTTTTTTTTTTTTTTTTTTTGAGATCGGCTGTTGATTTTTTTAAGATATGACATTTTGGGCGAACTTCCTTTGTTTAAAAGTCCTGAAAAGGTGGGGCAGACTTCAGGAATATTTCCTGTCTGTAATGATAAGCTCATGAAGCCTGAGGACAAATACAGAGTTTCATAAATTGTCTAGACATAGAATTGAAAACTGTGCATATACAAGCTTTCAAAACTAGTTACAGGTATCTACAAGTGGAGTAGCATGCTTAGCAATTACATAAAAAGGAGTGGTGGGTTGAAAAGTGAGCTAGTGAGTGATTTATGAACCTAGATTTTTCAGGGATCTGTTTTGCCTAAGACAGGTGAATTCACATAAGAGACCCAGGAATACTTATTCCATATAGTAGTCCTGGAGCTATCACTATAAATAAGGCAGCACTACACTTGTGCTCATGGAGCATAGTGTCTCACTGATAGTTTTTATTGGGAAGATATTTCTTTCTCTTTAAAAATGATGTGGTCATAAATTTAATTTTAGTGGCATGTATGTCAGGTTAAGTGCCTGTTTTAAATAAGCCAATATATAGCAATTTGCATTAAAGAACTTCATTTTGGTCTATTCTGACTTCATCACAGAAATAATGTGTGCTAATCAGGCATTCTAGGTAGTGTGTAGATTTTCTGATTGTACAAAATTAATTACAGATTGCAGTTAATTTTCTAGAACTGTACTTAGTCTTTTGGAAATAAATTGAAAAGATGATTATTTAATTTCCAAGAATGGCTGATTATCACTGTTACCAACATCAAAAAAAAAAAAAAAAAAAAAAAAAAAAAAGAGTTTCACAACATAAAAAAAAAAAAAAAGAAAGAAAAAAATAGTCTTAGAGACACTTTGTAAAAATTTTTGTCCTTGTAGTCAGTAGCCATCATTTCATTTATCCATGGCAGTTGACCCAGTTACCACACTTTTATGCTCATCCAGTTCTGGTTTTGGTAGGAATTTCTTCCATCAAATACACAACTCATCTTTGTAGTACTATCATTACTCAGGATGTCTCTGCAGTCTTCCGTATTTGCACATCTTGAAATGGCTCAGTTAATTTTCTGCATGTCCATTTTTAACAAGAAAGTACAGTGAGAAATATTACTTTTAAATGATTCAAGAAAATAACTGTTTCAAATGATACATGTATTATTTTATTCTGTTAGTTGTAATTTTATTATGTTAGTTGAGGTTCATCTGAATAGTGTGTTTTGGAGAATAAGATTTTACACTTTGCGCCGTCTTTAAATCATTCCTCAATCTTTTCTTCTATTGGAGAAGCTGTTGTAAAACCTTTGAAAGAGAAGCCTGTTGCCACCATTGCCTTTACATGTGTAACCATTTAATGGGCCTTTCTCTTTGGGAATGTAGGAGGGCACTACTTGAGATGAACTAATTCAGCGATGTTATGAAAAGTTAAAGTTAGTCCAATGATTCTTCTGAGAAAAGAAGTTATGTTTAGTGGTAGCCCCAGAGGGTTGAAAAGTAGAAGTGTGCACTCACTGACCATCACAAACTGTTCGTGTTCAAGCATCGATGTTAACGAGCCTTCCGGGGATGTAGGAGCCACTTCCCTGAACTGCCCGAGACTCACAGTGACTATGGCCGGCTATGTATGGGAACATCTTTTTTAAAATGAGTTAATTTTATTGTTACATTTAAGCTATAAAATGTAATGACATTCATTATTGGAAATTTGCACCTTTGCATAATCCATCTTTGTTCTTACTTTTTCCCCATTCCCCTGCCCTCCCTACAACCACTCCATCCCTCCCTATGTATGAAGAGTTTGTTTCCATTTTTTCTTTTTCTCATGTTAATTCCATTCCCTTCTTTCCTTCCCCTACCCCTCTCACTTCCCCTTCCCCTTTGTACCTTTTCTTCCTATTTCACATTATCTATTATACCTTGTTTACACTTTCAGTTTCTCAGACCAGAGAAACTATTCAGTATCTACACATGTACATCCTATTTATTTCAGAGTATTGCCTCAATGTACATCCATTTAGCTATCATTGTCTCTAGTTTCTCATTTTTTATGTCTGAGTACTACTCCATTTTATAAAAACAAAAACATTTTCTTTATCCAGTCTCCTGTTGATGGGCAGTTCAGTTGCTTCCACATTTTAGCTAGCATGTATTGTTCTGCTATGAACATGGGTGTACATATATCACTGTGGTGTGATTCTTTTAATTCTTTGGGAAAGATACCAAGAAGGGGAACAGCAGGGTCACATAGGACCTCCAATCCTAATTCTGTGAGGCATCTCTGTTTTAGTTCCGCAGTTGTTGCCCCAGTCTGCACTCCCACCAACAGTGGGCCAGGCTTTCTCTCTCCCCACAGCCCCATCAGCATTTGTTACTGGTTGATTTCATGATAGCGGCCATCCTTTCTAGGGTGAGGTGGAATCTCAGTGTTGTTTTCATTTGTGTATCTTGGATGACCAGTGTTGTTGAACATTTTTTCATATGTTTATTTGCTATTTCTACTTCTTTGTCTGAGAAATGTCTGCTTACTTCAGATGCCCATTTTTGGATTGGGTCTTTAAATTTGGTAGGTCTAATTTTAATTTTTTTTTTTTTTTTTTGTATTCTAGATAGCAGATCTATGAGGAAGAGCTGGTAAAATCTTTTCCCACACTATGGGTTGTCTCTTTACACTATTGGTTGTTTCTCTTGCAGTGCAGAAGCTTTTTAATAAGATATCCCATGCATTGTTTGTTTGTGCTAGTTCATGGGCAATTGAGGTTTTGTTCACAAAATCTATTCCTACACCTATGTCTTCAAGAGTTCTACCTAACCTCTTTTCCAGCTGGGTCGTTGTTTCTCTTTTATATTTAGATCTTTAGTCCATTTTAATTTTACTTTAGTGCTTGGTGAGAGATCCAGGTCTTTTGCAAGTTGAAGCCAAGTTTTTCTACCACCATTTATTAATAAGCCGTTTTTCCTCCAGTGAGGGTGTTTGGCTCCTTTGTCAAATAGGAGGTGGCTGAGTGTGTCTGAACTTGTTTCTGCATCTTCTGATCTGTTCCACTGGTCTTCAGGTCTGTTTCTTTGCCACTACCATGCTGTTTTTACCACAGTAGCTTTGTAGTATAGTTTCAAGTTGGGGATTGTGATACCCCATCTTGCCTTTATTGCCTAGATTTGCTTTTACTGTTTTAGGTCTCTTCTTGTTCAGGATGAATTTTTAGATTGTTTTCTAAAGGTCTGTGATGTATGCTGCTGTGATTTCAATTGGGATTGCATTGAATCTATGTAGTAGTTTTGGAAGTATGGCCTTTTTGACTGTGTTATGATTCTTCCTATCCAGGAGCAAGGGATGGTTTTCCATTTTCTGATATTCTCTTCAATCTCTTTTTTCACAGTGTTGTAATTTTCAAAGTAGAGGTCTTTGATTTGTTAGGTGGATTCCTAGGTATTTCAATTTTTTGGAGGAATTGTAAAAGGAGTTGTTTGTCCCACTTATCTCTCAGTTAGTCTGCTTTTTGTGTACAGGAAACTGCTGATATTTGTTTATTGACTTTATCCAGCTACTTTGCTGAATTTGGTTATTAAGTCTAGAAGACTTTTTAGTGGAGTTCCTGGGGTCTTATATATAGGGTATCATGTCACCTGCAAATAATCATAGTTTGACTTCTACATTTCCTGTCTTATTCCTTTTATTTGTTTCTCTTGTCTATTTACCATAGCTAATGTTTCCAAAACTATGTTGGTCAGGAATGGTGATAGTGGACATCCCTGTGTTATTCCCGATTTTAGTGTAAAGGATTTCAGTATTTGACCATTTAGTGTGACATTGTCTGTTGGTTTTTCATAGATGGCTTTTATCAAATTGAGGTAAAGACATTCTTGCATTCTGTTTGTGAGTATCTTTTTGAAGATTTTTGCATTTATTTTCATTAGTGAGAGTGGCCTATAGTTCTCTTTTTAATTGGGTCTTTCTCTATTTTGGGGATCAATGTGATGCTTGCTTCCAGGAATGAATTCAGAAGTATTGCTTCCCTTTCAATTTGACTGAAGAGTTTAAGCGGAAGTGGCAGAGTTCCTCTCTAAATGTCTTGTAGAATTTAGCAGTGAAGCCATCAGTACTGAGACTTTTCTTAGTTGGTAAGTTTTTAATTACATTTCCAATTTCATTGATTGAAATTGGCTTCTGTAGAATCTTTACATCATCTCCGTGTTTAGAATGGTGGCCTTCTGTATCCTTGAGCTGACCTGTTTTTGGATGGGCTTCTGGCTGGGGTCTGTGAGGACTTGGGATGGTATCTAAGTGTACCTCTCACTGTGTGCCTCAACTACTTATGTAGCTGTTGTCTGGGGGGGGCTTTGGCTGGGGCTGTGGATCCCACTTTCTGTTGTCTGTCTAGCCTTCTGGCTAGGGAGTTAGGCACTGATCAGTGGTATTAAGGTGATCTTCTAGCTGTTGCTTGTACATCCGTGTAGTTCTTCACTAGGTGGGCAAGTGGCTGTGGTCGATTTTATGGTGGGACTGTGGATGAAGCTTGCATGCTTATTGAGCTCTTTGCATGGTGGCCTGTGGTTTGGGGGCATGTGCCCACACCTCTGGGGTCAGGTCAGGGATCTAGCTGGTACCGACCTCCGGCTGTGCTACCCTGGTCCATACAGCTGCTCCCAGTGGTGTGTGTGCATTTCCCGATGTTATGGAGGAACTCTGGATGAAGGTTGTGCACTTATGCAGCATTTTTCTCAGTGGACTGTTTCTTGGGCACATGTGCCTACACCTCTGGGTTTGGAGTGGGGCCCTAGCTGGGACCTGCCTATAGCCCCCCCCCACTGTGGTCCACGCAGCTGGTCCTTGGAATGTATGTGCACTTACCGATGGTATGGCAGAACTCGGGACCTATGGGCATATCTTTTCATTCATAAGCTGCATAATCTCAGGTATACTGTTTCGATTGAAATGTGAATTCAGTTGCATAAAGTAAATCTGTTGAACATTACCATTTTATATATACTTTATTTTTCCTGTGCTTTGTAAAGAAATTTAAACAGGCACCAGAATGAAGCAATATTTTTCTTCAGTGATTAGTGTTCAGAGTCTTCATTAAATACTGTATTACCACCTTCAATTCTTTTTCTTTATGAAAAAAAAGAAAAATTTACTTATCTTCTGCATAAGTAAGAACATTTAGAGTGTGGTCAGTAGGTGTCACATTACCTTGGTTGAAAGCCTGACCGCTGAGCTCTTGAGACATCCTAGGCAAGGTTTGTGAACCATACTCTGCTTCATTTTTCCTCATTTATAAAATTGCAGCAGTTAACATATAAGGGTATTTTTAATGAGAATTAAAATATTGAATGACGATGGTTTCAACATTGCAAGGTTGTTGCAAATTTTTAACAATGCAATTTTTAATGTTACTGTTAATAGGTTACATATTGGCAGTTGAATAAATATTAGATATAGGATAGCAGGCTAACATTTTTTCATCCAAGTTGGACTCGTTAATCGTTTTATGTCTTCTGATTTAAAGAATACTTTTACAGCTCTGTTTATTGGCACCACTATGAATTTGGTGAACAGTATGATAGAACTAAGCAAAATAAGACAAAATACATAAAAATAATTTCTGCTGGTGCTTTGAAAACCAGGATCATTACTTTCAAATATATGCAGTTGGGTTTATTATTCACATGATTTTCCTAATATGTAACATGATTGCTTTTCATGGTACAGTGTATACCAAATAGCTTTCTTCAGTGCTACCCTCAGTTTGTGGGGATGGGGGAAGAACAGGAGTCAGGGACAACATGGTATCAGAAAAAGATATTCAGGGTATGAAACACATCCAGGGAATCTTAATTAAGTCTTGCTTGAAAAGGAAGGTAGTATTTCAACTTTCAAGGTAAAGGCAGATTGGAAAGAAGTTAAAAAAAAAAATCCAACTTCATCCTCTGTTGTTCTCCATTTCAGTGTTGAAGCATCTTAATCTAGTAGACTAAATTATGGGAGCACAGGACAGACACCTATCCAAGAGCAATATTCTATTTCAGCACCAGTAATATTTCATGTTCACTCTGAAAGGGCAAGAGGGATTTCTGTAGTGCTTTTCGTTGACCGACTCTGCTAAGTCCTGAGAAATTGAGGCGCTCTTTGAAGAAGGGCACCCCCAGCTGTATTCTACAATCTTGGTTTGATGATTGATGTGTTATTATGACAGTTCTTAATTCCAGAAATTAAAGAAACATCTTTTTTTCTTTCACATTTCACGACAGTATGTGGCTTATTTGAAAGGTTTTGTGTCCCTCCTGTGGAACTCTTTAGTAGGTCTCTCTGACATGTACCCACCAGAGCTACACTGTATCCTTCCATTGCCTAATTTTTCTGTCCATCAAATCAAAAGAATGACATTCATTTCTAGTGCTCAGGACTCCTGAAAATAGAATGCTTTATTTAAAAACACACAAAAATGTGACTCTTCTGTGGTGTTCCTGTCCACAGGGAGGCCATTTTATTGAAGCCTTCAGCTTTTCTTGCTACTACGATTGCTTTGATGAATGCTTTGAAGTATCTGGTCATTATAATTCATTCACCTAAGGGCCCTCATTTAAAAATTCTAATTGTGGAGTAATTTTAATACCAAATTAAGCTAGCTGTCTATGCTTGGGAAATGTTACAAAAGGTTGTGCCTACAGAGGAAGCCAAGGGAAGAAAACAAGTCATACTATGTTAGATAGCTTATTTTTCTGTTGCTAAGTATTTTTGGTAATTGAGGGGCTGTTAGTTATTAAATACTCAAAACTGTAGCACTGAAATTATTGAATTCTCACTATTGATGAAAAGTAAAATAGAAAAGTTAAATCTTACGTAGCAGTTTTCTTCTTCATTAAGTTTATTGGTACATTTTAGGTATGCAATACAGTTATATTCATCATTGGGAACTTGTAACTTTTGTTTTTTTGTTTTTTTGGTACCAGGAATTGAACTTGGGACTTTGTGCTTGGGAAGCAAGCTTTGGGACCACTGAGCTAAATCCCTGGCCCAGGAACTTGTACCTTTACATGATGCATCTTGCTTCTTATTTTTTCCCCAGTCCCCTGCCCTTCCTTCAAACCCTCCACCCCTCTCTCTCTGCAAAGACTTTGCTTCCATTTTTTCCTTCTCTCATACTTTTCCTTTCCCTTTCTTTCTTTTTTCCTACCCCTCTGAATTCCCCTACCCTTTAGATCTTCCTATTTCACATTATCATTTATACATTTTGATCCTTATTTATATCTTTAGTTTCTTATGCTAGGGAAACTGGTATTTACATGTGTCCTATTTTTTTCACTTAAGAGTATAGCCTCAATGTATATCAATTTAGCTATAAACGTCTCCAGTTTCTTATGCTTTATGGGTGAGTAGTACTCCATTTTATTAAAACAAACAAATAAACAAAAAACACATCTTTATCCAGCCTCCAGTTGGTGGGCAAATGGGCTGTTTCCCAGCTTTAGAAATTACAGACTGTGCTGCTGTAAACATGGGTGAGCATATATCCCTGTGGTAGGATTCTTTTAATTCTTTTGGGAAGATACCAGCAGAATAGCTGGGTCAAATGGGATCTCCAATCCTAGTTTCTTGAGGTATCTCTATATTGATTTCCCCAGCGGTTGCATCAGTCTACACTCCCACCCCACAACCCCGCCAGCATTTGTTATTGGTTGATTTCTTGAGAGCAGCTATTTTTTCTGCGGTGAGGTCGAGTCTCTGTTGTAGGCATCTGACTCTCTGGCGTGGCCAGTGATGTGGAACATTTTTTATTTCCTGCTTTGACTTGTTTGTCCCCAAAATGCCCGTTGATTTCAGATGCCCCTTTTTTAATGGGGTCTTTACATTAGGGGGGATCTGATTTTTTCTTTTTTGTACCGGGGATTGAACTTGGGTCTTTATGCTTGCGAGGCAGGCAGCAGAACCACTGATCTAAAATCCCTCGCCCTGAGTTCTTTTTATATTCTATTTTTTATTTCTTTTAGTTTATTGGTACATTGTAGATATACAGTACACTTACATTCATTACTGGGATCTTGTACCTTTACATGGCAGGTCTTGGTTCTCCGTTTTCCCCTTGTCCCTGTCCTCCCTTCACCCACTTTTTTATATTCTAAATAGTAGACCTTTGGAGGAACAGCTGGTAAACATTTTCCCCCAAGGTGTTAGTTGTCTCAGCTCTGTTGGTGGTTCCTCTTGTAGTGCACAAGCTTTTTTTTCTGTAAATTGAGGTTATTGGTACATTTTAGGTATACAATACAGTTACATTCATCACTGGGATCTTGTACCTTTACATGACAGGTCTTGGTTCTCAGTTTTCCCCATACCCCTGACTTCCCTCACACCCTGCAAACCTCCCCTATTTACAAAGACTTTGTTTGCATTTTTTCCTTTTCTCATATTTCTTCTTTTCTCTTATTTCCTTTCCCCTACCCTTCCCACTTCCCCTACACCTTTAGCCCTTTTCTTCCTATTTCGCTTTATGAGTTATGCAGTTTTCATCTTATTTACACTTTTACTTTTTCACACCAGAGCAGAAGCTAGATGAGATGACAGTTGTTGATTGTGCTAGTTCCTGTGCTACTAAGGGTTTATTCATAAAATGTTTTCCTATGCCAGTGTTCTCAAGAGTTCTACCTAACTTCTCTTCCAGCATGATGAGTGTTTCTATTTCAATGTTTAGATCTTTATTCCACTTAGATTTTAGTTTAGTGCTCGGAGAAAGATAGGGATCTAATTTAAATCCTCGGCAGGTTGAAATCCAGTTTTTCCAACACCATTTTTAAAAGAGGCTATCTTTCCTCCAGTGAGAATGGGTGGCTCCTTTGTCAAAGATGCGGTAGCTATGTCTGGAGTTGTTTCTACATCTTCTAATTTATTCCAATGATCCTTGGGTCAGTTTCTTTGCCAGAACCATACTGTTTTATCACAGTAGCTTTGTTTCAATTGTAGTTTCACAGTAGTTTCAATTGGGCATTGTGATACCCCTGTTGTATCTCTGTTACTTAGAGTTGCTTTTATTATTCTAGGTGTTTTCTGGTTCCAAATGAATTTTTGGATTGCTTTCTCTAGTTCTGTGAAATATACTGTTGGGATTTCAATAGGGATTGTTTTGAGTCTGCATAGCAGTTTTGGAAGTATGGCCATTTTCACTGTATTGGTTCTTCTTACCTAGGAACAAGGATTGTCTTTCCATTTTCTTACAGCCGCTTTGATCTCTTTTGAGAGTGCTGTAGTTTGCAGTGTAGAGGTCCTTTGCTTCTTTTATTAGATTGATTACTAGATATTTCATTTTTTGGATGCTGTTGTGAAAGGAATCATTTCCCCAGTTTCTCTCTCGATGAGTCTGTTGTTTATTTACAAGAAGACTATTGATTATTGAATGTAGACTTTGTATCCAGCTACTCTACCAATTCTGTCAATTAAGTCTAGACGTCTTTTGGCAGAGTTTTTTGGGTTTTCTACATAGAGCATCATATCAGCAAATAATGACAATGTAACTTCTTCATTTCCTATCTTTATTGCATTTATTTCTTTCTCTTGTCTAATTGCTGTGGCTAATGTTTCCAAACTCTGTTGACCAGCAGTGGTGATAGTAGACATCCTTGTCTTGTTCCTCATTTTAGCATGAAGGTTTTCAGTTTTTTATTGTTTAGTGTTATGTTCTCTGTTGCTCTTTGAGAGATTGCCTTTAACAAAGTGAGATAAAGACCAAGTATTCCAATTTTATGTGTACCTAGAAGTTTTTGAAAATTGTTCATATTTAATCACTGGGTTTTGGGCTTTATAAAAATTTCTGTGTTTAATCTTAATGACCTGGAATTTGTAGGTCATAAGAAGATTCACTGAGCTCTTTCATGGACAGTATTTACCTAATATTGTTTCTGGAAGGTAGAAATTATGGTATTGAAATTTATTGCAATTATGTAAAATTTAAGCATACGTTGACATGACGTGTAACCGTAAAGACCTGAGATTCAACAACTGCAAAAATTAGACACATTTGAATGATGCTTGCACTGGAGATATCAAGTGACTCCTGGGAAGCATATTTGACCTGAGGCCTCCAGTTGTGTTCACCTGTATTTATTATACACTGTATCAGGGTTGGAGACAAAGGCACTATCAAAATATGCCCTTAGATCATGTAGTGGAATTGAGAACATGCCCTAAGCTTGAAGAAAATTTCTGTGATAATAGGTTTGGATATATAATCAAATGCTATATAAGATGTAATAAATATTACAAAAATAAAATTTAGATAATTTTAGTGGAAGAGATAAAGCTTCCTTCCATCCCCAAGACAGTGAATAGAGTTTAGGTGATTTTTTTTTAAAGAGAAAATGTTACAAACACATGAGCAAACTATAATACCCGAGGGTTTTCTGTTAGGTCAACAGTAGGAATTGAGTTCTTAGCATTGATTAAAACTATATAAAACATATTATGTATTCTGTCACCAAACTCTGAAAAATCTATGGCCCGTAACAAATAGAATTCACTTAGAACTAGCTGTGCTTATTTTGACTCCAGCAAAAGGCCTTTAGGTAGACGTGAAACACACTTACTGTGCGTGGACATGACTGAAGCTGGAACCTGAGCAGGTAGCCCTCTAAAGCTACCTCTGCTACTGTTCCTGAGGATTAGTGGAAGACATTTCACTTTTGAGAGCTAAATGGATGCGCTAAGTCTACAAGTAAAATATCAGGCCTGCAATTTTGAGCTAAAGAAAAAAAAGAAGAAATTCATTGTGGAACATTAGCACACGTGTAATACCAGCTACTCTAGAGAGAGAGGTATGAGGTTCACAAGCTCAAGGCCAGTCTGGGCAACTTAGTGAGATCTTGTCTCAAAGCAAACGAAATAACTGGATAACAGAACGAATAAATAAATCAATTGATGGCTAAGTGTAGGAGACATCCCTGCCTAGTACTAGCAAGCTATGAGTGATATATGCTTCTTGCCTTCCCTGGTTCAGCCATAGTGTTTTATATTGGGAGTCAGACTGAAGCCCTGCATGGCTCAAACAGGCATGTCAGTTAGCAGAGTTGAGCTACTATTGCTCCTTTGCTAATGGCTGTCACCGAGGCCTATGTTGTGGTCAGTGAAATGGCAGGGAACTTCTAAATTATGTGCAGCTGAGGTCAGCATGACCCCAAATATAATCCTTTCCCCTGAATTATCACTTTTCATTGACTTTGTGGATTACTAGCTAATTGCAGCTGGTGCCAGTACTGGTTTCTTCTATCCTAGCAAGATAAGCAGTGCCTAATCCCTGACAGCCTTTCCTGGTACCATCATGCAAGTTGTTCTGCAGTAATTTTCTAGATGACTTCAAAGCATACCCTACTCTTTATTCCTTCCCATGGTTATATTCAGTAAATGCTGGATGTGCTTGGGGCCTTTGTCTTTGCTGGCACCAGCAGCAATGACCAGGACCCCGAACTCAGCTTCTGTACTCCAAGTCTCATTTTTCTCTGTTCTTGAATTCACCCTGTGCTGTGGTGGCTCACAGGCAAGGACCCAAGGTGTAGAGGTACTGATAAACCGCCCTTCCCTGGTTCCTACAGATAAGGAGTTGGGGATATAGCTCCATTTGTGGAGTGTTTGCCCAGCGTATTTGAGAACCTGGGTTCAATTCTTAGAAATAGTAAAAAGGAGGAGATGCTTTGAATTATCCTGTGGATACCCCTATAATCATAGATGATTTAAATGTGGAAGAGAGATACATATATGGAGATTCATAGGAATATAGGATTACAGAAGAAGGAGTGAAGCCGATGAGAAGGTGCTGACTTGGAGTGAAGAAGAATGAAATCACAGCCGACAGATGCGAGTAGCTTCCAGCAGCTGCTGAAAGCAGTAAAACATTCTTTCTTGGAGCTTTCAGGGATGTAGTCCTGCGTAAAACTTTATTTTAGCCAAGCGAGATCTGTTTCAAATTTTAGTCTACTAAATCTTAAATGTCTGGCATCCATTAAGCATATCAAAAAATGATAACTTTCATTGTTATAATAATTTGATAAGCCTTATAAATTTAAGAAGAGAATATCTGTGACCTGTGGCACACTGACACCCCATCAATTGAAACTAAAAAGTGCAAGATTTTCCCAGAGATTCTAAAATTAGCAAATATTGCATTCCTCTCCAGTGTGATATAACGGGATATTCCACTTAATGTTACAGAAATATGTGTTACAGCTGCATTTTTATTAAATGTAAGTTTCTCATTAGCAACAGCAGAAATTTCAGAACACATGCAAACATCCTCTTAATTCCAATACTTTGTACTTACACAGTCATGAAACTTACAGGTAAGTAGATACACATACCAGGTTCTGTGAAGATTAAGCAAAATACAACCATTGTAGAAGGTGTGTGATAGATGTATGACGTGAGTGTCAAAGTCAAAATTATATTAATAGACTGTTAATTTTTTGCAATGGAAAACTAGAAAAGAGCCAATAAGAAAGTAAATGCTAATCATGTGATTGAGAAACCAGTATGGCAAAAGCTTCACAGGAAGAATGGTGGATTGAATAACCCAAATAAAATTCATGCAGAGCTGGGATTTTGTTTGGAAAGTGAAGCATAGATGGGTAGAGGTCATGGAGATAGTGTTTTGCAAAAGAGAAATATCACAGAGTGACTGGGGAAAGTGTGGCTGTATCAACAAATTGGGAGCAGTGACACCATCCACCTTTAAAGGGGAAGGGGGAAGAGAACAGGTTTGGAAACATTTTCAACACCTGGATCTTTTGTTAATGCTTTCTAACCTCACATGAGTACAGGTTTGCATTTAAAAAAAAGTCTCGAAAACATAGAGCTATAGCTTCTCTCATACAGTTACTCTAGCTCTGTTTTAATTGTTACCTCATAGATAATACTTAGACTTGCAGTGAAATAAAAAGAGAAATAGAAACAGGTGAAGTAAAAAATCAAACTTAATCTTATACCAAGCACATCTTATATCTTCTCTGAAGATGTTCAGGCTTCTGTACTAATTGGACCTATTATATATAATTTGGCTGTTGAGATTTTAGCTGCAGTATGGAAGGAAATAGCAAAATGCAGGTGCTCAAGTATCAAGCATCATTAAGCAGCTATGTATTAACTAATTGTGATCGTCTTCTTGCTGTGTTTCAGGAGTTGATGCAGAGATTAAAGAGATTTTATTTTATGTCAGTCTTGTTTTCGTAAGTTTTATGAAAAAGTCACGACATTGCGATTCTGTGAATGCTCCAGTCTGGGACAGATAAATCATTGCCATTCTCTCAAACTTAGCCATTTGCTGTTACAAATGAAAATTTAAAATATACACCTATGTATTGCTTTTATTATTTTGCTGTATTTGCACATCAAATACTAGTTAATTACATGATATTTCTCTTTAAGTCGGTTTGCTGGCTTATTAAATAAATATATTTTATTTATTTATTTATTTATTTATGGTACCAGGGATCGAACTCGGGTCCTGGCGCTTGTGAGGGAGGCCACCAAACCGCTGAGCTAAATCCCCAGCCCAAAGAAATATATTTTAAAAGATAATATGTTTAAAAGAAAACATGAGTAGACAAATACATACCAGATAAATGTAGTAAAACTAAAATATTATTAACTCTATAAAATATGATTACTTCTTAAAAGTTTTTGAGCTGTAGATTTTAGTCTTTTAGGTAGAGAAGCAAGATTTCAGAAGAGTAGCTGGCAAGCATTAGGTTTTCTCATTACTATGTTGAGCACAGTGAAGAAATTACGGTGTCAGAAAGATGTAAACAATCTACTGGTTGTCTTTCCTTGACCGGGAGAGTCAGAGAACAGATGGAATGTGGACAGCACATCTGTATTAACAGGAGGCCCAAGTAATCTCTTACCATAATTATGCAGCATTCTTCTGTTCACACAAGTTAATAATAATTTGTGCTCTTGATATCTTAGAATTCCTTTCAAGGCAACCGTATCAGTTTTGCTCAGTAATAATAATTCACATGGCTGACTGTCATTCATAAAGTGCAAAAACAATAAATATTTCTGTATTTATACGTCTTGACTTCTTTTTATTACCATTTCAAGAACAAGATATCTTGGTAGTATTGGCAAACCATACTATGAACTCAGGCATTTAGAAAACACATGATTCATTCACTCCTTTTTTGGGAAACCTTGTGTAACTTAACTGAGTTAAACCCTTCTCTCCCTTTGCCTCTAACATATTTATTATACATCTTTATTATAGCAACTCTCAAACATGGTTGTAAATATTCCTAGTGATCTTCCTTATTGACTTTCCAGGATAAAGTTTGCATCTTATTTGTATTTGCCCTGCTAGCTCAATCTTTTTCATTTTGAGTGCTGAATTTATGAATGAAAATAAAACAAAATGCAGGCAGTCTTTAATATATCATTGTTTGCTGTTTGAATTGTACTACATTATTGCTCTTTAAGATTTTAAATCATGTGACCATATGAATACTGAAAGTGCTGATTTGACTTCCTAAGAGATTATTAAATGAAATTTTAAGTGTAAAGAAAGGACTACTTATCACTGACATGAAGCAGAGTATGGGTATCATCATTTCCATGGTAAATACAAGTCTCACTCATGGTAGTCTCAGCCTAGCAATGCTTCTTTGGGAATTTACAAGATGTCTTTTATTTTTAGTGATGATTGCATTTTATTCTCTTCAGTGTTGATGTGTGTCTCAAATTGCCCTCATTTTAACAATTGGTCTTATATCCCAATTTTACTTTGTTCATTTCATTGCCAAATAATTATTATTATTGCTAATGGAATAGTGGTACAGTTGTATTTGTTCTGGGTAAGTAAACATGCCTATCTCTTAATGACAAACATTTTTAAAAGGAAATTGAAAAATTAGAAAAAAAATAAAATTAGAAAAGAGGAAAACAAATTGTTTATATCTTGTATGTCAAGTTCATTCCCCTGGTGGAGGATTGTTGATTCAGATTTGTGGGACTGCTTTGGGCTTAGTAGGAAAGTTTATTTTATTTCATTTTGGTACTAGGGATCGAACTCAGTGCCTTGTGCTTGCAAGGTAGGCAGCAGACCCAGCAAGCTAAATCCCAGCCCTGGGGAAATTTTATTGACATAATTTATATCTATTTTACAGTACAGTTCTATCATCCTTCTTTCAGTTATGCTAATCAGTGAGACTCTGGAGTTCATTTCTATTCCCGGCCCTTTTTAGTCACGCATTTTTAATCCAAATCTTTGTTTTTTTGATAGATTTTTCATTTTTGTACTGTGGTTGAGATATCATCCCCTAAAATTTACATTGTGCCCCGCCTGCGCTTCTTTCCTTTTGCCGTTCTCCTATCTCAGGAGCTGTGTCCTTTTAACATTGCTATAACCAATGAAGACTGGCACTTTCTGTGTTTAAGGAAGCTTCACTTAGTGCAGAATTTGACTTGCAGTTTGTGCTTCAAGTGTATTTTTTGTGACTGAATAAGTATTGTTTGAATCCATGAGTGAATATGCGTACTAGTAGATGGTGGCTGAATTTGGAAATATCTATTATTTAATAAATATGTATTACCTATGAATTTAGAAGATATAATATTATCCAAGTTTCACTTA
This sequence comes from Fukomys damarensis, assembly GCF_012274545.1. Taxonomy (NCBI): domain Eukaryota; kingdom Metazoa; phylum Chordata; class Mammalia; order Rodentia; family Bathyergidae; genus Fukomys; species Fukomys damarensis. The sequence goes on along the minus strand of NW_022900921.1, from coordinate 15,070,895 downwards.
TTTGTCAGTAAAAGTAGACAGGATAATCCCTTGCTTTTATTAAATAGAATTTGAATGATTATACACTGTGTCACTGAAAATATATGCGCAAGAGTCTGCAGTAAGCCAGCTTGATAAAGGAGCTCTATCTGTGCGTGAGTTCTATTCCTCATAAAGACCCTGCAGTATAAATAGTAGTATCATCTTTCAGATTGAGAAACTGAGGTTCATTACTCAGTCAGGCAAGCCCATTAGGATCTTATAGCTATGGGAGAGTTATTTATATTTATATTTTTATTTATTTATTTTTGGTTTTCTGAAACAGGATCTAGCTGTGTCATTCAGGCTGGCCTTGAACTCAGTAAGTAGCCTAGGCTGGCCTCAAACTTTCAGCAATCCTCCTGCTTCAGTTTCTCAAGTGCTAGGATCTCAGGTACACACCATCACACCTTGCGCAACTTCGTATTACAGCTAGAATCCTTTGACCTTAAATTGTTATTCTTTCCACTTGTCCACATCATCTCTGTGAAATGCTAACGTTTTGATAATACTATTAATAAATCTATCATAGACATATACTACATTATGTATTACTTTCAAAATGTCTTGATTAGATTAAATTGCGAATCCATTGGTAATCACAAGTAATATTCATATCACTAATTGTGATGCACTGCATAGGTCATAATTTCTGAGACAGATATGCACATATATTTGTTTTTTTCTTTTTAGTGCAGGGGGAAGAAAGGGAGAAATGTTTAAAAGAAAGAACCAAAACTTTGTGAATTGATAAATTTCATGTTCACAACCTTGCCCATGTACAAATCCAGATATCTGGCTTCTCCTGAGGCATCTACAGTTTGTTTGTTTTTTTTTTTTTTTTTTAAAATATCATATATATATAGATTTAATATATTTGATTATTAAGTTAAATCTTTTACTTTTTTATTTGCCCTGGGGATGAAAGCCAAGTCCTCGCACATGCTGAGCATGTCCTTTCCTTTTGGCTGACATTTCTTTATTTTATTTTATTTTTTTTTCCTCATTGAGTTTACTGGTACATTTTAGGTATACAGTACAGTTACATTCATCTTTGGGATCTTGTACCTTTACATGACAGGTCTTGGTTCTCATTTTTTCCCCTTGTCCGTGCCCTCCCTTCACCCTCTCTTCTCCTCTCCATTTACAAACACTTGGTTTCCATTTTTTCATTTTCTCATATTTTTGCTTTTCCCTTACTACCTTTCCCCTACCCTTCCCATTTTCCCTACACCTTTAGCCCTTTTCTTCCTGTTTCACATTGAAAAAATGTTCCACATCACTGGTCATTCGAGAGATGCAGATGAAAGCAAAACTGAGATTCCACCTCACCCCACAAAGAATGGCTGCTACCAAGAAATCAGACAACAACAAATGCTGGTGGGGTTGTGGGGAGAAAGGAACCCTTCTCCATGGTTGGTGGGAGTACAGACTGGTGCACCCACTATGGAAATCAATATGGAGATACCTCAAAGAGCTGGGACTAGAGGTTCCATTTGACCCAGCCATCCCTCTGCTGGATATCTTTCCAAAAGAATTAAAAGAATCATATCACAGTGATATATGCACACCCATATTTATAGCAGCACAGTTTGTAATAGCTAAAACTTGGAAACAGCCCTTTTGCCCATCAGTTGGAAACTGGATAAAGTTGTGATTCTTCTATAAAATGAAATACTACTAAGCCATAAAGAGTGAGAAATTAGATTCATTCATAGGAAAATGGATATATATTGAGGATATACTCCTAAGCAAAATAAATAAGTTACACATGTGTAAATACCGAATACTTTCTCTAGTTTGAAAAACTATAATAGTACGTAAGATCTTAATGAGATAACTGACAATCTGTAGTTATTTTAATGTAGGATTCCATACATGGAGGTAGCCGTGAGTTGCAATCCGACCTGCTGCCCCTTTGGATGAAATTGCACCTTTTTTGTACTGTTCCCTACATGCCAGTATATAGATTTAATATATTTGATTATTAAGTTAAATCTTTTACTTTTTTATTTGCCCTGGGGATGAAAGCCAAGTCCTCGCACATGCTGAGCATGTCCTTTCCTTTTGGCTGACATTTCTTTATTTTATTTTATTTTTTTTTCCTCATTGAGTTTACTGGTACATTTTAGGTATACAGTACAGTTACATTCATCTTTGGGATCTTGTACCTTTACATGACAGGTCTTGGTTCTCATTTTTTCCCCTTGTCCGTGCCCTCCCTTCACCCTCTCTTCTCCTCTCCATTTACAAACACTTGGTTTCCATTTTTTCATTTTCTCATATTTTTGCTTTTCCCTTACTACCTTTCCCCTACCCTTCCCATTTTCCCTACACCTTTAGCCCTTTTCTTCCTGTTTCACATTGAAAAAATGTTCCACATCACTGGTCATTCGAGAGATGCAGATGAAAGCAAAACTGAGATTCCACCTCACCCCACAAAGAATGGCTGCTACCAAGAAATCAGACAACAACAAATGCTGGTGGGGTTGTGGGGAGAAAGGAACCCTTCTCCATGGTTGGTGGGAGTACAGACTGGTGCACCCACTATGGAAATCAATATGGAGATACCTCAAAGAGCTGGGACTAGAGGTTCCATTTGACCCAGCCATCCCTCTGCTGGATATCTTTCCAAAAGAATTAAAAGAATCATATCACAGTGATATATGCACACCCATATTTATAGCAGCACAGTTTGTAATAGCTAAAACTTGGAAACAGCCCTTTTGCCCATCAGTTGGAAACTGGATAAAGTTGTGATTCTTCTATAAAATGAAATACTACTAAGCCATAAAGAGTGAGAAATTAGATTCATTCATAGGAAAATGGATATATATTGAGGATATACTCCTAAGCAAAATAAATAAGTTACACATGTGTAAATACCGAATACTTTCTCTAGTTTGAAAAACTATAATAGTACGTAAGATCTTAATGAGATAACTGACAATCTGTAGTTATTTTAATGTAGGATTCCATACATGGAGGTAGCCGTGAGTTGCAATCCGACCTGCTGCCCCTTTGGATGAAATTGCACCTTTTTTGTACTGTTCCCTACATGCCAGTCTGTGGAGACCATCTGTTTGGTAAATGTAAACATTAGAATTTGAAGCCAATCAAACTATAATTTAGGAACTCTCTACTACATACAATTCTCAGGAATATTCTATTTTTCTTATTCTTCATTTCCCTTTGCAATGAAATATTATTCAATGGATGTAAAATTTAAGAAGCGAAAAGGCCTTCCAAAGATGACAGCCTCTTTTTTCCTTCAGTGAAATTATATCAAATGTTATTACTAAAGCTGAATTATTTTCTACTGCAAAAATGACAGTTAATGTGAAAATGAAGTAATAAATTACTTTTAATCATTGAAGACAAATTTATATCTAGTTCTATGCTACTGATAAATATCTGATTAAGCTATAATAACACTCAGTAGGGAAGAGTGAAAAAAATCTGAAATTAATCATCTTTCAAAACCCTAGATTGAGTTTCAGTTTATACTACGGTTCAATTTTAAGGAATTTTGGTAAGCTGTCTTAAATCTCACTTGATTTAGAAGGAGGAGGATAAGAAGCAGGAGAAGAAAAACAAGTTATTTCCTAGGTCCCCACACACGTTGTTTCAAGTTTGCAGTGAGAGGAGGCCACATTGTTGAGTGTTAAGAACGGTGTTCTATGACTATAAAATTATTTACATCATTTTGACCAGGACTATAGGATACTTATAAAAATATAGCTCCTATACTATTCAGCCTAATGGTTTATTGGTTGAATGAGAAAAATTGTTGATCAAAACACATCCATGATTTTGTCTGCAATCTTTTAAAGAGAAAATTGACCTGGAAACAGTTAATAAACAAATAGTGTCTTTGTGGGTTTCTTTCTACTAGTACAAGGGAAAAAGTAAACCTTGCTGTTAGGTTCGTTTTGTAAGAAAAAGCAAAGATAATTTAGCCTTTAAAATCAGGGTTATTCTTTATAAAATTAACAAATGCAAATATCAAAACCAGATTCCTTCCAAATATTAGATCTGTAGGCTTCCTAGAAGAAATAACTATTCAGTTTTCTTTTGCATCAGATATCCAAAGTGGGTATAGCAATTCATTATTCTGAGTACCCTGGGAGGTATGCTCATATAACTAAGGAATGTAGTATTGACTAGAAAAATGATTTCTAGTTGTTTAAATATATCTTACTATACCCATACTCAACTAGTTAAAAACCCATCAAATTGAAACATTATTCTCGTTTTATGTACACATTTAATAAATATTTCTGAAATAAATGTATAAAATTTCTTACATTAAATTTATTTTCTTATATGTGTTAAAGGGGAATGAGATATGAATCATCTTGATATTCAATAATGTAGGCTTGCTTTTAATATTTCAATAGTTTTAAATACATTGACATATCCTTAAGTGTATAATTATCATATAGCTAGAGTATGAGCATACATTAAATACTTTTTTATTACACATTACACTAAGTCTTTAGCCTCTATGTACAGCTGACTCAATTTGTATAAAGCATCGGCCCTAAATATATTTAAACATTATACACTTAGTAGGCAAATGATCCATGATTTTATTCGAAATCCAAAGCCTATAAAGGAATACTGTGTTGTACTGGGAGTATATAGTTTTACACACATACATATGCACAAACTTGTACAGACTAAAATGAGTGAATAAACACATATTCAGATAGGTAGGAAGACAAATACGTACATGGATAAAACTTAATCATGAAATATGTATTAGTTACTGAGTATTATGAAATGGGCATTATATATAGGTATAATTTTTTGAATCAAGAATTCTAGTACCACATTCACTATCTTGACTTCAACTTTTATTGCTTCTTCATGAGAATTAAATTTCTATTATTAGCATAACAGCTTCATCAGTCATCCATTTGGATGTTCATAATCTTTATGAATTCTCTTACGAAGTTCACTTTTGTTATCCAGTGTGTCACCCTATACATCGTGTTTTCCTTGGGATAAAACCACCTTTCTGTCTTGTGGGAGGCTCGTACTTGTTGCTTATTTTATGATTCTTTCAACATTACTGACTCCAGAGACGCAAATTAAAATAACACTGAGATTCCATCTCACTCCAGAAACAATGGCTGGCATCAAGAAATCAGCCAGTACCGAATGCTGTCTGCCTGTGGGGAGCCCTTCTCCACTGTTGGGCTTGTAGACTGGTCCAACCACTGTGAAAATCTGTAGAGATTCCTCAACACTAAACCTAGAGGTTCCCTCTGACCCAGCTAATCTTTCTTGGTTATCTTCCTAAGTTCAAAGAATAACGCCACCGCAGCATATGCACACTTACGTTGATGCCAGCATGGGTTGTGATAGCTAAATGTTGGAAATAGCCTAGATGCCTACCAGTGGATGAATGAAAATGTGTTTTTTATATACCGTGGTGTACTCCTCTGGCATAAGGATAAATGTGAGTCGTTGTTTGGTCAAGGGGTGCACCTTGAGGCTATACTTTTAAGTACAATAAAATCAGACCCATGTGTTTAAGTCTCACATTTTTTTTTCTGTTGTGTGAGAAACCAAATGCATAAAGAAGATTGGAAATGGATGATAGACATTTGGAGGTAGAAGAACATGTTTTAATGTAAAAGGGAACATGGGAGGAGGCAGAGGGAGGGAAGGAAGGAAAAAATGGAAAGAAAACTTTTGTAAATAATAGCAGACTGGTTGAAAGGTGGGGAGGGAAATTGAGAAAAAAAATAAAGATACATTATGTATAGGTAGAAAGTCCCTATGATGAATGTGATCAATATGTATGACAAATATGCACTAAGAGAGAGAGAAAAGGAGAGAGAGAGAGAGAGAGAGAGAGTGAGTGAGTTAGAGTTCTAGAGGCCAGGGATTTAGCTCAGAGGTTCTGGTGCCTGCTTTGCAATCATAGGGACCCGAGTTTGATCCTCGGTACCAAAGAGTTCTAATATCACCAGTTGAGAAGTTTTCAGATCTTACACATACAGAAGCTAGAGAAAGTAACCCAAAATAGAAGGCATACAGCATAAATTTTTGAAAGCAAATTAATGAAATATATGAGCATGATAATAGAGAAAACTGAAGGAAGTAAATGTTTTGAAATGATAAAGAATGTTTACAAACTTTGCTAGATTGATCAAGAAAAAATAGAAGCCGTAAATTACTAAAAATTAGAGACCAATGGCATTTCCACCAATCTTACATAAGCAAAATTGACTATACTAGCATATTTTTAGTAATTATAAGTCAATCAACTCCGATGAAAGGGATACATTCCTACAATGATATCAACCACCACATTAAGTAAGCAGATTCCCAGAGGGCATTTTCTTTGTTTTCCATTTTTGCATAGACTTTAAAACAGACTGCTTACAATCACCAAAACTCAGGAAATCAAAACTAAATATTACTGACTGACTGTGAGGCTTTGATTTTTGTTTATCTGAACCAACCTGAAGCTTGCATGGTTGACCACTGGCAAATATGTAAGAATGAAAAGAAATGAGAGAATACTTGGAAAACATTAAAGGTTTTAACTGAATCATTTTTGTCTGGCACCTGTGGTATTGCTCTTACATGAAATATCATCAAAAAATTAGTGATACTGTTTTAGCCAAGTTGCTGGTGGTTAAATTTGCACTGTTAATGATTTGAGATTAAAGTCATTGTAAAGTAGTAGAAGAGATACAGGAATCAGCCACGCGCACACACACACACACACACACACACACACACACACAAATAGAGGAGGCCTGAATTGAACTGGAATATCTCAGTTCATTGATTATAAAAAAAATTACAATGCATAAGATTCTAATAAGATTACTGACATTTAGAAATGGGAGGAAAGGAGCTAAAGATGTAGGGAAGGTGTGATACGTAGGGGAAGAACAAAAAGGGAAAAGAAAAAAATGTGAGAGAATGAAAAGATGAAAATAAAGTGTTTGTAGATGGGGAGGGGAGGAGGGGGTGAAGGGAGGGCAGAGGTAAGGGGAAAAAAATGAGAATCAAGACTTGCCATGTAAAGGTACATGATCCCAACAATGAATGTAACTGTACTGTATCCCTAAATGTACCAATAAACTCAATAAAAAAAAAATTTCTTTATGAATCTGAGTTGAGGTACTTTAGTAGTTCTTTTAATCTTGATTATGATGAAATAGTTGTTCTAGTGTTCTTGAAGCTTACAGAGGAAGAGATGGAGAGATAGAGACAGAGGGAGCGATTGTTAAATATTATATCTTTTTCAGAATATAATATATATATAATATATATTATATATATATATATAATAATGTTCAGTTAAAAATCAGTGTCTTCCAATTTTATTAGGAATTTGAGGACTTGCAAATTTCTTTTTTTAAAAAAAAACCTTTGTTGCAGAGACACTCTGTTAAATGTTTGCTTTGATAAATATTTCTCCTAAGATGATTGAAAAATAGCCATTAAGCATATTAAAAAGTTTTTCTACATTATTAACTACCAGAGAAGTGAAAATAAAAATCACAGTGAAATTACACATTACACTGACTAGGATGCTTATAATAAAAAGCTATTAACAAGTATTATAAAGGGTGTAGAAAGACGAACTATCAGACAGTACTCGTGGGACTTTTAATACAGTATAATTGCTGTGGAATAGAGGCTGATATCATAGAAAGTTAATACAGGAATTATCATTTGGTTCCTCCATTCTAATCCAACCTATGTACCCAAAAAGATGAAAACATGTGTCCACTCAGAAAAAGACCTGAGGATCAGTGGGATAGATTGGAAGATACAGAAACAATTCCAGTTGTACTCATCTACCTCATCTTTGACAAAGGAGCCAACCATCCTCACTGGAGGAAGGGTAGCCTCTTTAATAAATGGTACTGGAAAAACTGGATTTCAACTTGTCAAAGATTAAAACTTGACCCTTATCTTTCACCATTCACTAAACTAAAATCCAAGTGGATTAAAGGTCTAAATATTAAAACAAACTGTAAACTTGGTTGAAGATAAGTTAGGCAGGACTCTCGAGGACATTGGCGTAGCAGAAGACTTGATGAACCAATCCTCAGCATCACAGGAACTAGCAGAAAGAATCAACAACTGGGATCTCATTATATTAAAAAGCTTCTGAAATGCAAAACAAACCACCAAGAGAGCTAACAACCTATAGGGCTGGGGATTTAACTCAGTGGTTCTGCTGTCTGCCTAACAAGTGAAACATCCTGAGTTCAATCCCTGGTATCCCCCCCCCAAAAAAAGAATAAAAAGAACTAACAGCCTATAATGTGTGAAAAAATTTTACCAGCTCCTCCTCATACAAAGGACTATTATGTAGAATATATAAAGAACTCAAATTAGGCCCCCACATACAAAGACCAAATTCAAAAATGGGCTCTGATATGAACAGACATTTCTCAGATGAAGTAAAAGCAGCAAATAAATATATGAAATAATGTTCAACATCACTGGTCATTTGAGAGATGCAGATGAAAACAACCCCAAGATTCCACCTTACCCCAGAAAGAATGGCTGCTATCAAGAAATCAACCAATAACAAATGTTGGCGGGGTTGTGGGGAGAAAGGAACCCTTCTCCATTGTTGGTGGGAGTGTAGAATGGTGGAATCACTGTGGAAATTGCTATGGAGATACCTCAAAAATCAAGTATTAGAGGTTCCAATTGACCCAGCCATCCCTCTGCTGGGTAACTTTCCAAAAGAATTAAAATAATTGTACCAGTGTGATATATGTGTACCCATGTTTCTAGGGGCACAGTTTGTAGTAGCTAAAACTTGGAAATAGCCCAATTACCCATCAATTGGAGACTGAATAAGATGTGATTTTTTTTATAAAATGGAATAATATTCAGCCATAAAACATGAGAAACTAGAGTCATTCATGGGAAAATGGGTGCATATTGATGCCATACTCTTAAGTGAAATAAATAAGACACACCTGTAAAAATGAATAGTTTTTCTGGTGTGAAAATCTAAGTGTAAATAAGATCCAAATGGTATAACTGACAATGTGAAATGTGAAGAAAAGGGCTGAAGGTTGTAGGGGAAGTGGGAAATGTAGGGGAAAGGAATCAAGAGATGTGAAAAATATGAGAAAATGAACAAATGGAAACAAAGTCTCTGTGAATAGGAGAGGGTGTAGGGGGTGAAGGGAGGGCAGGGGTAAGGAGAAAAATGAGAACCAAGATCTGTCATGTAATGGTACAAGATCCAATGATAAATGTAAAAGGTAACTGTACTGTATACCTGAAAAGTACCAATAAACTCAGTATGATAAACACATGTCCACTCAATAACTTACATATAAATTTTCACTGTTGTTATAATTTTAGGCATTTAGGTTATGTGTACTTTTTATTTACTATCAGCTAATAACTGCATAGAAAAATGTAGTGTCTTTAAATAATTAAATGGTTGTGGGATTCCTTTCTGCAGCAAAACTATAGTAAAATTGATTATGATAATAAATGCAGAAGTCTGAATATACTAAAAAACATTGACTTGTTTGTTTTAAGTCTTTTGATTGTATGGGTCATGTGAAATATACCCTAATAAAACCACCAAAACACAAGTGAAAGGACAATATTTTATATCACAGAAAAAAGTATTAAGATGAAAATTGTGCACAATTACTTGCATTGTGTTGTCCATTATAGAATCTCAAGATGATACTGTCTCCTGGCTTGAGGATGCAATAGTCGAATGAATATCTCTTTGTGATGTGGAATAGGTTTTGTGATCCCTGACTAAGTGGAAAACCAAAGATTATGATCCATCCTACACGTCATCCTAGAAAGTCTGTTCTCACTGATTTGTAAATTTGAAACAGAAGACCTTAGTTAGAAATAAGACTTGAAGCTTACCTGTCTTGATACAATAAGACCAAATTTAGCACTATTTACATAGCAGAAGCACAGATCATGTAGAGTAACTTCTCAGGGTATAATTGCCTTCACATTCCATGGCATGAATAACTCTGTGCAAAACTGCTTTAAAATTAGATAAGTAGCTTTTACTCAACATGAAATTACCATTAGAAATTTAAAACACCAAAAGTAACATATCATCAGGAAGTTTCCAAGTGATAGTAATTACAAATGATAACATTCATAGATGACATGATATGGAGGTAACATTAGATTCTATGGATGGTTTTATGAAGTGATTCTATGACTTTTCTTCATCTCCTTCATTATGGATGATGACCTATTTGAATGTAGTTCTTTCCTGGACATGGCCCAATTTTAACTATTTCAGCAAATACTGTCTATTTTCAGCCTTCCATTGTTACATAAAATCTCTTATGTTCCAAAAATGTGGCTTTAATTCTTATTGGTAGTTGTCCTCCATTGTTATATCCTTCAAATGATTTCTGGTCCTGTCTTTTAAAGTCCATCTCCAGCTCTGCTGATTCTCAGATCCATCTTACCGGCCTTAGTTTTTCATCCCTTGGACATATCATATGTCTTTATTACTCCATTGCTCAAAATTTTCGGCTATGTACCAAAGCTATATTCATGTCTGTTTCATTATAGATTACAAGTTTCTGGAGAAAAAGTACAGTTCTTAATCCCTTGCCTTTTTGTTTCCACAACTCCCACCCTCCGTGTGTGCTGTGAAGTTCTGTCATGTACCAAGGCAAAATATTAGGCATCAAAAAGTCCATGAAAATAGAAATTATTTTTTAAAAAGTTGGAAAATCTTATAGTCATATAACATAGAAGACTCTCCCCAGTTATCAGGATGAATTGTAATATTAATATTTGATAAACTGAAGAAAAACATCTCCTACCTTAAATCAACAATAGTAGTAATAGCTGAAGGGCACCATGCTAAGCTTCACATGCCTTGTCTTGTATGATTCACAGTAGTTCAATTTGCCATGTTCTAACTAAAACTTAGAATCATCAGGTAGCTCACACATGCTTTGTCAGCTAAAAAGGGGTGGCCTTTGTACTTGAACCCAAATCCACCTGATTTCTTAGCCACTTCAAAACATCACTTTGCATCACTTCATTTGCCATTGTGGAAAAACCCTGAGTTAATGCTATAATGAAATGCAAATATTTGTTTACATTTTCTGAATCATTGTCTGCATTAACCTAGCTCCATAATTAAAAAGGCAATGACTCAGTTGGGTTTAATTGCTAAAATGACTGTACTGGGACATGACATTTCTAGATTTTTCTCTCCTTTGTCTAACCTGCACCAGAACAATTTACTTTGATGTTAAGCAATCAAAGATCTTGGCAGTTTTATGTGTACTATGCAAATGTCTTTTTAATACAATAATAATGTGGAAAAATTATGATTACGAGATGTCATCTATCAAGAGTTGCCATATTCCTAATTGGAATGTTCATGGGTTTATAGAGTAATGTTTGCTAGAAACCAAGCTATTCATCTATGTTCCTTGTTGCACGGTGTTTTTTTGTCACGTATTCAAAGAGAAATAGAAAAAGTAGTTTTTAAAGAAGATAGAAATAAAAATTATTGATTTGTGATTAAGAAAACATTGTAAATAATACATTTACAAACTGTGGAACATAGTTTTATTTTCTGTAGTGCTACAGTGAGACAATCTGTACATTTAAGCCAGAAGATGAAGTTTAAGCAAATCTGAACTTTCATAGTCACTAATTTTGTGGTCCACAGTAAATCATTCAACTGAATGGGTTCCTTTTTGTTCACTCATCTATTTAATAAATAAATAATTTGCTTCAAAATGTTATTCATAGAGAGTAAATAATTTAAATAGAGGTGAAAATCATAGTCTAGTGCTTCACTTAATTTGTGAAATTAGTTTAAAAAATTTTATTGAGTTCATTGGTACATTCTAGGTATACAGTACAGTGACACTCATTACTGGGATCTTGTACCTCTACATGACAGGTCTTGGTTCTCATTTTTTTTCCCCCTTGTCCCTGCCCTCTAGTTAAAATTTTTGATGGATCTTCTTGGAAGAATTTGATAGCAAAAAGTCATGAATTCTTTATATGAGATATATGAAAAATACATGAGTAAAAAGATATATATATGTGTGTTTGTGTGTGTGTGACATCACACATGTTACCCTAAATCATATGTGTAATGTTGTGCATGTGCTTAATCACATTAAAGTGGTTAAGCAGACCTGGAGGTTGTAATTAAGTATAAAGCTTTAGCATGAGATGACTCAATGAAAATATGGTGTCCCATCTACCAACCTTCTCACCTGTTGTGAGTTACCCCCAATGCTCAAAACCTTCATTTGCTTATATGCACAATAGAAATGATAATAGAACTTGCCCCACTGTGTTTTTTCTGAAAATTGATATGTGTTCAATGAAATGCTTTGTGCAGTCCATGGAGAGTACATGACAGACACTAGGGGTTTCTATTGTCTCCACTTATACATGTAAGCAGAGGTTCATTTAAATAGTTGCTTATGTTCCCACTTACAGAAATGAGAAGCATCCGAATTGGAATCGGGTTCTTTATGTCTCTAAAATTCGTAATGTTTCTCTTGCTCCATGGGTCTTTCAGGCCGTTGATTCATCTGTCCCATTCATGAAGTTTTCCTTTTGTATTTTTATATATCTGATGCCTACAATGATTCTTTCATTAAAAAATGGCTTAATTCTGCCTCACGAAGATTTAAGCTCACTTTTAGATGCTTTATTCTAAATATTAATTGTGAGACTCTTAGTTATGGTCTCAGTATGAAAATAAAATTCTCAAAAAATTGGTTTCAAAGTAATATCCACTGAGAGCAAGCACAATTATTAGAATGCTTTGTAAGTTTCAATACCAAATGATATTAGTGGTAATTATATAGTGTTTCCATTTACTATCATTAAAAATTATAAAAATTGTGCCATTTACCTTTACAAAATTTTTCAGTATAAAGGCCAGTATAAACCTTGATGAAATCTAGGGTCAAGGAATTAACAGGACAGAGCCGATGTTGTAGTGCTTGTAGGTGGTAAAGCTGAACAACTGGACCCAAACTAGCTGAAGAAATAGGTGTATTCTCGTAGGCATGACTCTTACTCATCCCAAGTATTTTCAGCAATTAAATCAAAAGCCCCTTGCAACTCAGTTGTATACAGTTTCAAGACCAGTTTTCTGGGCATGGTGGCGCATGCCTATGATCCCAGCACTCCAGAAACAGGCAGGAGGATCTTTCAAAATACTGCAAAGCTGTAGCACTGAAACAGCGTGTTATTTGAATGTACATTGAACTCTTCACAGTAGTTAAATAGAAACAGCTTATGTGTCACTCAGCTACTGAAGGAACACTGTTTTGTGTATGAGTTATAAAACAAATTGTAAAAATATTATCTGCTTTAATTTTTTATATTTTAATGTGAAATAGCTGCAATAAGTTGGCCAAAGGACACTGTATAGAAAATAATTAATAAAAAGGAAAGAAATTGTATTCATCTATTTTTAATGTTCTTACTGATGGTTATAGTAATCTTAGATAGCTACAGCTGATGCCTGTTTTATATTAGATGTGAATTTTCTAAAAGCTATGACTCAACTCCCTACTTTGCAATATATTGTCTATATCGAATTTCTTAGATTAACCTCCTATATCTTTATATCTCTAGCATGTACTTATTATTGAGTTTTTGAGAAATTTTATCATGGTGAATTGAATTTTTAATCATATTTAATTTTTTAAGGTGCTGCTTTGTGGTAAACAACATTTTCTTGCTCCCTGATAAAGTGCCTCTTTATCTTCTGAACGCTGCAATTACCGAATTGTCTTTTCAACTAATTATGAAATGAATGCACACATCTTTTCCTATTTCCAATTTTAATGCCTCATAGAGAATCATATTTTTTGGCTTTTGTTAACACACGAGGCCATATAAGAAATGTGGTGATATTCTTTAAAAATTGTGTACACTGAGTGCAAAAAGTTGTAGAAAGCATGCAATAAACACATGCTGCTGAATGATATAATTGTTAGTGTGAAATAGGAAGAAAACGTCTAAAGGTGAAGGGGAAGTGGGAAGGGTAGGGGAAAGGAAACAATGGAAAAGAAAAAACAGGGGAAAAAGTATACACATCCTTCTGAATTCGAATCCTATTGTGTGTTCGTATTTCCTTAAGTAACACATTCAATGTGCATGTAATGATGAATGACAGAATATCCTTATTTTAATTTTATTTTTTACTTTGGTTTTTGGGACAGAGACTTGCTGTGTAGTTCAGATGGGGCTTGAAGTCACAGCGATCCTCCTGTTCTCCCTCTTTGAGTGTTGGGGTTTTAGATATATTCCATGGATACTGACTCAGAATGCTTTTAGTAAACTGCTTTTACATCTGTGGGTACTATACACCTGGTAATAAATTTTAAAATTTCAGGAAGCCTAGTTAATCTATTTCTTGTCTCCAAATAGCTTTCCTACTAGCATTGCAAATTTGTGCAGAGAAAACATTGAAAGCCATGATAAGTGAGGTCTTGCAATATGCTTTCTCATATTTAAAAGTTTTGACACATACTGGTTACATACTTTGCCCTAATTAAGTCTCTTTTAACTGAGGAATTTCAGAGTATGAAAGTGAGAAAATTCTGAAATACTATGCGATATTGAAATAGGTGAAGATCATTTTATATTATTTAGGCTTGAATTTCCTTCAATGTGCTGTTATTATTATTTAAATATATTTTAATTGATGCATAAAATGCAAGAACTATGCATCACAGCAGCGTACCAGGTAATATTTTGATACAGCTACATATTGTGTAGAGTGTAATATGTAAATTAGGAAACACATGTCTATCTCCTCATGGTTAGTACTTTAGTATGGTGAAAACTAACAAATCTTTTCTTCTCACTTTTTGAAATGTTCAACTTAAAGAATTTTAGAAAATATGAAAAGCAAGCATATATTTATTTTTTATAATCTCTAGTGTGCATTCATCTTTTGTTTAGAGAGCTTTTTAAATCCTGCATGAAGTACTTTCTTCAATATCTTTTTAAAGGCTAATTTATTACAAACATTTTAGTGTTCTTAAGTTAGATTGAGAATTTGTCACTTTGAAATGTGAAATATATATTCTGTATGATTTATTTTGTTTAAAATTCTGTATAAATGATTTATTGCTTTATTACTTTAAAAATAGTGTTGTATGAACTTTTGGTTTACATTGATTACAATAAAACCTCTCTTAATTTTCACTCTACTTATTTCTTAAAATTATAAGTAAAACAAAATATTTCTTTTCATCACTGATTTGAATGATTTGTGAAGTGCTTTGGTAGATTCCTTTATTGTACATAATTGTGGTACTTGAAGGTTTTGGCAAAATTAAGGAAATTATTTCTTGAAATATTTTTCTGCTTTTTATTTTCTGTCCTTTGGCAACTATAACTAGATATGTTTGCCTGATAGCTCACTGATACCCTTTTTTTAAAAAATTTATGACTATCTTTTTTATCCTCATTGAGTTTCTTGGTACATTTTAGGTATACACTGCAGTTATATTTATCATTGGGATCTTGTACCTTTACATGACAGGTCTTGGTTCTCATTTTTTCCCCTTACCCTTTACCTCCCTTCACCCACTCCTCCCTTACCTATTTACATATATTTTATTTCCTTATTTCATTTTATCATATTTTTTCTTTTCCCTTATTTCCTTTCCCCTACCCTTTCCACTTTCCCTACTCCTCTAGCCCTTTCCTTACTATTTCACATTGTCAAATATACCATTAGGATCTTATGTACAATTGTAGTTTTTTCACACAGAGAAACTATTTATTATTTACACATGTATGACTTACTTATTTCACTTGAGCATATCCTCAATATGCATGCATTTTCCTGTGAATGACTATAATTTCTCAAGATTAAACTAGGCTCTTATCTTTCACCATGCACTAAACTAAAATCCAAGTGTATTAAATATCTAAATATTAAAAAATAGTGACTAAATTTGCTGGAAGATATGTTAGGCAGAACTCTTGAAGACACTGGCATAAGAAGGGACTTTATGATCAAATATTCAGTAGCATAGGAACTAGCAGAAAGAATCAACAACTGGGATCTCATCTTATTAAAAAGTTTCCGCACTGCAAAAGAAACCATCAAAAGAACTGAAAGACAACCTACAAAATTGGAAAAAATTTTTACCAGCTGCTCCTCAGACAAAGGACTCTTCTCTAGAATATATATAAAGAACTGAAAACAGTCAGCTCCCCCCATATAAAGACCTGATTCAAAAATGGGCATCTGAAAGGAACAGACATTTCTCAGATAAAGAAGTAAAAGCAGCAAGTACATATATGAAGAAATGTTCCACATCACTGGTCATTCGAGAGATGCAAAAGAAAACAACCTTGAGAGTCCACCTTTCCTCACAAAGAAAGGCTGCTACAAAGAAATCAACCAATAACAAATGTTGGCGGGGTTGTGGGGAGAAAGGAAGCCTTCTCCAATGTTGGTGGGAGTGCAGACTGGTGCAACCACTATGGAAATCAATATGGAGATAACTCAAAGAGCTTGGATTAAAGGTTCCATTTGACCAGCCAGCCCTCTGCTGGGTATCTTTGCAAAAGAATGAAAGGAATCATGGCTCAGTGATATATGTGCATCCATATTTATAGTGGCACAGATTGTAACAGCTAAAATTTGGAGCCAGCCCATTTGCCCATCCGTTGGAGACTGGATAAAGAAGATGGGGTTTTTTTTATAAAACGGAATACTACTTTTTGTTTTTTTAAAATTTATATTTCTTTTTGTCTTAGTTTTAAATTGTGTGTCATATGTATTCAAGTTAACCAATCATTTCTTTTTGCAATGTCTAACTTATATTTTTAATCACACATTATAGATTTTATTTCTAAAAGTGAAATTTGTTTTTAAATTTCTCTCAC
Organism: Fukomys damarensis; assembly: GCF_012274545.1. Taxonomy (NCBI): domain Eukaryota; kingdom Metazoa; phylum Chordata; class Mammalia; order Rodentia; family Bathyergidae; genus Fukomys; species Fukomys damarensis. The sequence continues at coordinate 15,053,966 of NW_022900921.1, read as the reverse complement.
ATCTCTACTTTTTGATTACAGAAGAACCCTTGTAATCACCAGTAAATAGTTATTGTTTGATAATTCTAACATCACTGTCAGTTCCAGGCAGGTTTTGATGAATTGAGTTTTCTCTGCATTATGTGGCACATTATCCTGTTCCTTTATAGACTTCACAGTTTTTGAAAATTGCCAGATCATGTGAATTTTACCTTGTTTCTGGTATATATTTTTCTCCTATAAAAATGCTTGTGTTAATTGCTTCAGAATTAGTAAATCATACTGGTCTGACCTTTAAGATTTTTTTAATTCATGGCCAATTATTCTCCATTTTTTGAGATACAACCTTTTTGCATATTCTACCCAACATCCCATAAAATATTTATAGACTTGATAGTGGAAGACATGCACTTTCTTGTTTTTTTGTAAGTGTTGGGTGCAGTTCATTTTCTAATTTTATTATTTTGTTGTTTTAGTTTTTCTTCTGTATTGCTTTCTTTCCTTCTATTGTTGTCATCATTTGTTTGTTTTTTATTCTCATTTTATCTTACTCTTACATGGACTTATTTTTCATTTCTTTTTCCTTTTCATTTTTAGAAAAAAAACTCATCTGAAAGTTCTTTGACTATAGACAGCACTGTGCTAGGATCTTGAGGGATGCATCTTAGAAATACATCATATAGTCTCTGCTATATTCTATCTAGAGAGATAGAGCATGACATTTATCCCTGGCAGCATTATATCATTATATAATGCAGATACTGATGACGTATTAAGATAGTGAAATGAAAAAGTAATACAGTTGGCATTTGAGGTCAGTTTACTTTTCCAGTTCAAGCACCAGAGGCTAAGATAGTCAACAAGAAAGATGGAAGAATGTGCCTGCAGGAATTGAATACATTTAAGGTGAAATGTGACAGTTATGTTTAAATAGTCTAAAGAAAGCTTGGCTAAGGAGAATTTTTTTTCTAATTTTTCAAATAAGTGAGTCCCACTAATTGTATTTTTATATGACAGTGAATGAAAAAAGAAATCCCTGGGGTATAAATAAGTCTGATTAACTATTTAAATTTCATCCTGTGTAGCCACTAACTTGTATGTGTAGTTAAGAAATTTCTGTAGAAAGTATCCCATAGAGGTCATCCTCTACATATTACTACGTTCACTATTGTGAACCTGAAATCTTGAACTCAAGAAGTTTCAAGCTTCTTGTAAATATTTCCTTTCTCCTGGAGATTGATTTTAATACCAACATCTGTTTTGAGTTTTTCAACTTCTGACACTTTTGTGGTTGGTCATCCTCTTGGTACTTACTATTAAAAGTGAGTACACGTGGCTGTTTATGTTCTCTGTCTGAGAATAGATCACCCAGCTACATGTAACTATTTTGGATTATGTAATAATTGTTCTTAAAGACAAGAATTCTGTATTCTGCCATCAAGTTCAATTTCATGTAAAAAATATAATTTTTACAAAGGATATTGTTAAATTCTTTCTTACTTTCAAGTAGACATCCAAACTTTACTGTTTGAGACAGCTGTGTCATATATGCCGTTATGAAATGGTTCATCGTCTAAAGAATGATCACTAATTTGTATAAACTATATTATTTAAAATACATGGGAGGGCTGAGTGTGTTGACACAGTGTTATAATCATAGCACTGTAAGAGGCTGAGCAATAGAATCACAAGTTTGAGCCTACCGTAGGCAATTCAGCAACTTGGCAAAGCCTTGTCTCTGCATAAAAAATAACACAAGACAATAAAGAATGTCTGGGGATATAACTCAGTGCAAAGACCCCTGAATCACAATACCCATTATTTATAAAAAATAATGTAAAAATATATGGGAGCTATTTCAATACTCAGAGCTAAAAATAATCCTAATTTTGTCATATGTCCTAAATTATTTTTTTCTTTGGAAAATAGGTAGAATTGGCTTAAATACTTTAATATGTTCATGTGCATGTTTACAAAAAGCAAGCCTGTCACTGTTAATTTTCATTTCCAGATCTCTTTTCATTATGTCTTAGTTACCAGTAGTTCATGCTGATTATATTTCTCTGACATTATTTCTCTAATTGAGAGTATATTAAGAAATAATTATATACATCTTCTGCAAGGTGATGTTGCTTAAAATAACTTTTCTTGGTCACTGATGAGTGTGCTCTCACAAAATATTTTCAAGATTTTAATCTTGGCTTTAACTATATGCTAAATTATATAATATAAAATGACCTCATTCAAACAAATTAATCTTGTTAAAAAAAACAAATGTTGGTATCACTTATTAAGTACATACTGTGTGGTATGTTCTGTACTGCTTTGCTTTATACGTATAATATTACATATTTATCTTTATAAACTCGACCTTTTATTTACCAATTTTTAAATATGATAGAAACAAAATGCCTCAAAAGTAATGCCAGTTGTTATATAATTAAAATAATTTAATTTTAATTAGTTTCTTCAGGGATGTGTTTATACTGTTTCTCCCCTTCTCGAATATGCATTTATTCTTTTGAACCTTGATAAAGCTATAAATCTGAAATTAAAATGTAAGGTAAAAATCAAGGAAGTGATATAATTTCTATTTACAGTTTTAAATCTTTGATTTATACTGTATTTAACTTGTATTCTCTATCCGTTGCACACATTTTCTTTTCATAAATTATGTTATAAGTTATTTGTACACGTGATCCACTAAAGTCCTTACCCTTCCTTTTGTCACTAATGCCCATCCTTTTTCTCACCCATCGTTGGGGTATTAAGTGTGTAGGGCCTCATAGAGAGCAGAACCCTGGATCTGTGGATGATAGATTGGTCCCTTATTAAATCCCCTATGGAAATAATTTCAAAGCAGGAGAGGACAATCCACCCAAATTGTATGGGGAACTTTTCTAAACTGTTATATATTGCTCCAGAAAATACTTAGCACAGTAAGCTATTCATAGTCATGGAGCTATATTGTATCCTTTTAGTATAGTGGGCTGTAATACAGATCAAGAAAAGCTGTCCATACTAAAGAACATCTTGGGACTCTGGCTGTATCGTCTATTTTATAGCCATATTAAAGTTTCTTGTATTGACCAATGCCAGTCTACAGCGTATGTGTCAGAAGTTCACTATAAATACAAAATTTGAGAAAGTGGGTAGAGATTTTAAAAAAATTTTGACATGGTTTTGACGTATAAGTGCATGATAAGTAGGCTTGTATATTCTTTTTCTTTGATTAATATTAGTTATTTTACAATTTTGTTTCTTAATTCAATCCACATACAGTGAACCACAGTAAACAAATGAATACAACACTTTTTGCCACAGAGATTTTGAGAAAGAAATGATAGCATGTATAATACAAAGTTATTTTTTTGGCATTTAGAATTCTCTTCCTATTAAGGGTAACGTGATTGTTTAGCATTTACCATATATCTAGTGCATTCTTAGATTGTTTCTCAGAACATGAAGCCATTTATGGACTATATGTGACTATTAATATGTACTTAGTCATGGTCTATTTTATTTGATTTTTGAAATATTTGGAAGAAATAAGTTAGAGAAAAGTTTGGAATTTACAGGTTTACCTTACAGCTATTCAGAAAATAAATGACCAAAAGCAGATGTATAGAAATCTACAAATTTAAAAATGAAATATTGGTATTAAAAGATAGTAATACAAAAAATACAAACAGCAAAAAAATCAGTAAAGACCTGGCCGTCTCTTTTCCTCCTTCAGTATGTAATAGCATGTGCTTTTTACACGCTTCCTTGGTGTACATGCCTTAGAGAACAGGCCTCTGTGTAAGGCAGTGTCTGTCTACAAAACAAATGCTGTCAGGTAGGACATTCAAGGGAGTCCGCTGAAATGTCCGGCAGAAAGATAATTTAGTTTAGACTTTCCGTTTTGATAAAGGTATATGAAACAGAACAGTAACAATCTCCAATGTAGTTTAAGGAAAAATAATAAAGTTTCACTCTCATATCTTTTAGAGATAATAGAATTATTTAGAAGCTAGGAAATGTGCCCTAGAGTATGTTGTGATTGGAAAAGAGAGAGGAAGAGGAAGAGAAATATGAAGAAATGCTATAATGTATGCCCCAATGGAAATGTATACAGGTTATCTATCTATCAGGGCCTCTGTGTTTTTTAGCTTACCATGGCAATTGAGAAGTAATAAACAGAATACAAAGATGAACTCCATGAACTGTGTTGGAAGGCAATGGTGAGTCTGAGGCAGTTGTTTTTCTCTGATCAGTCACCAGTTTCCTCCAAGGCCAAATGACACACACCGCTGTTTGGTGCATAGACTCTTCTACCAGAAGAATCGTGACGCTCAAGTAGGGACAGGTGGCTAATCTTTCATGAGGGCAACATCCATGCATCCAGATGAAATGACAGTTTGGGAAATCGATTCACAAATTTTGAATACGTTTATGAGCCTATTCACATAGAAATAAGTATTGGGCAAATTTACGTATTTTTCTTGGTAGACTATATTGGTGGTATAAATGAAAATGGGGTGGGTGCTTTACTGCTGTGTAAAAATGATCCAAGTTTAGCAAGTTAAAAGGATAATATTATTTTACATAATTTCTTTGACTTGGGAATCTAGGCTCAGATTGGATAAGCGCTTCTGGCTCAGCATTGCTTAAGCAGCTGTGGTTCAGCTGTTGACTTGGGCTGCTGGCTTATCTGGAAAAGCTGCTTCCAAGCTCTCTCACATGGCTTTTGGTGGAAACTGCCCTTTCTCCTCGTACGGAGCCCTCCAGATGATCACCTGTGACATAGCTTCTCCCAGAGAATAGGCTTGAGAGGCGGAAGGAGAAAGGGATGTGGCAGTCTCATCTGGGAGGCGTGTACGGAAAGCTGAACCTGAATCCTGGTCCTAAGAATGCACTCTGTAACTGCAAATCCAGGTTCCTCCCACGTACACACCCCTCCATGACCACTTCTTTATCCTATTACAGTATCAGAGAAGCTCCTTTAGTATTACCCTACAAATTCAAGTCTAGTTTGGTAATGTGCAAGACTTGATGGATGGATTGATTGATTGATTGACTTGCTCGTGCTAGGAAATGAACCCAAGGCCTTGTGCACTGAGCTATATGCCATCTCTTTATTGTAAGACAGGATATTGCTATGTCACCTAGTTTTGCAGTGGTAGGGATTAATTAAAATTAAAATGAACCCTTCTGTTTGTCTTTAAGAACTCGCTGGGAGAAAAACAATTTTAAATATGGAAATAAAAAAATAGATGTCATTTAATGTTATGTAAACATAGCAGATGGCAGGAGTTCTGTGTAATGTTACCACATTTCGTGTTCCCGAAGCATGTTAGGTACTAAAATGTTTTATCTTTCCATCTTCCACAAGCACATTAATTTTAAGCCTCTTAAATTCTCAAGCAGATGTAGTATGCTTTATAGTATGAAATATAAAAGTGAAACACTCAACTTCATCTCCCATTTTAATTAGATGAAAACACTGACAGCCACCTCCTCACCGCAAATACTTCAGGCAGTAGGTTTGGTACAGCTTAATGTTTTGTGATGCTTTTGTTTAATGCTGCAGTTTTCAGTTTGGAAATACCGCTACTAATTTATGAGCTTGCCATGGAATGCTGTGTGAGTAAAACAGCAGATGACTTGGTGCTCCTTTTGGACAAGAATATCAGCATTCCAGGAGTCTATTTTCAACCTGGAAATTTCATTTTCATTTTCACAAGACAGTGGTGATTATGTTTTAATGAACAATGTATTTTATAACCAGAATGAAGAGTTAACATCTCTTACATTATTTTAATTTTTTGGTGACAGATGAGAATTTCTGTTGACTCTTCTGGTGATTTGATTCTGCTTTCCTCTTTTGTTTAAAATGTTTATTGAATCACTCCTTTGCGTTATGGAGGTCCATTTATTGAAAACTTTCCCTGCATTTTGAAATCATTCTCGTGCTAGTGTCTTTTCCTAAATAATTTGCTTAAAATGTTTCTTAGGAGTTGAACTGTTTGACAGCTCAGTGTAGATTTTTCTTTCCTGTTAGAAGCTTACCACAGTCCTATAATTTGAATAATTACACTATTCTGTGGATTTTAAGTAAAATTAAATCTATATTTTTTCTCATCTTCAGCACAACAATCCAAATAGGAAGTCATGGACATCTGTGTCTTAATAATGGAAAAGCTGAGAAGCTTCGGTCTTCTTTTCTCTTTTTCTTTAAATTAGTAGCATCGGATTGGCACTTTAATGTATTTCTCTTTGGTCTGTGTGTCACCAATATATAGTATATATAGACTACATATTTGCTTCTATTCATCCCGTAATTTTATTTTTTCTTACTGAGTTTTATTTGAGTTTCTTTCCTTTGTTACCATATTTCTCCTTTAGATAAATGTTCTTTAAAAGGTCATTTATCAAGGAATAGTTGTGGAAAATTCTGTTCTCAGTCATCTGAAGTTGTCTCTCACTGCCCTTCCCCAGGGAAGGGGCTTTTAATAGTTTGATTTATGTAAAAAGTCCTCTGTATACTCATATTGTTGTAGGTTTTCTTCTATGTGTTTTAGAGTTTTTGTTTTACCTTTAGAACTATCAATAATTATGAGTTAATCTTTTAAGGAGTGTAAGATGTGTCAAAAATTTTTTTTTGTTGTAGTTGTTTTTACAGGTGCACATCCCATTGTTTCAGCACCATCTATTGAAAAGAACACCTTTGCTTCATTGTAGTATCATCTTTATTTCTTTGTCAAAGAAAAGTTGATTATATTTACATGGGCCTTTTTCTGGACTTACACCATGTCTTGATGACACTGCTTTTTAATTAATGATGAAGGCAGATAGTTTTTGTCTCCTGCACTGTCATATTTACTGTTGCCAGTCTTTTTCATCTGTATATAAACTTCGTAATATATTTTCCAATATTGACAAAGTAGTTTGCTAGAATTTCTGAGATAATTATATATCTCTAAATTGCACTGTTAAAAAATAACATAGTGAGAATATCGAGTGTTCCTGTTCATGAATATGAACTATCTTGCCATTTATTCCATTCTTCTTTTATATTTTTATTAAAGTTTTATAAGTTTCCTCAGAATTATCCTGTACCAATTGCTCATAGTGAACATGCCTTCACTTTCAGCACTTTGGGAGGCTGAGACAGGAGAATCTCAAGTTTGTGCACATCCTGAATAACTTAGCTACTGATTGAGAACCTCTCTCAAAAATGTAAAAACAAAAGTTTTGTTTGTTTGTTTGTTTGCTTTATATAAAGGGCTAGATATGTAGCTCAATGCAAAGTCCCCAGATCAATCCCAGGTAGCACAGAAAGTATCTTGTATATATCTCCAGTTAGATTTATGCCTATTTTATTTTGGGGAGACTGAGATAAATGACATTGTGTTTTACAATTTTAAATATTATGTGTTCATTCTGGTATACAAAACTTCTGCATATTAACTATGTATTCCACAGCCATGCTGGAATTGGTTATTAGTTGCAAGAGAATTTAATTTCCCTAAGATTTCTTCATAGAAAATTATGTCATCTTTCAACAAAGATTCTTTTATTTCTTCCTTTGTAATTTCTGTGCATTTTATTTTTTAATTTTATTGACCTATTAGAAATTACCTTTACAATTTTTATCTCAGCGCTTTATCATTAATTTTATCATATTCTCTTAGAATTTAGATAATATTTGGTTACCTCATTTGTACAACTTTAATTGCAATTATCAGAAATTTCTTGAGATCTTTCTTAGAGTTCACTAATACATTCCTTAAGTGGTAGATTTGCTCTCTCATGTTTCAGATTCCCTCTTAGACTAAACATTTCTTTTCTATTTTGACATTCTATCCTTAGGCATTCATTTTGCTATTCTTTTATAAGTGTAATGGTAATATAGTTACTTGTATTGTTTATGCTTAATCTAGTATTTGAATTACAGTGATTTTTATTTTATTATTTATTTCCTGTGTTTCAACCATAATTCTTAATTTTATATCCTGCATTAAAAAAAATACTCTTCAATGCATGCTCAGTGGAAGCTTTACCTATAGGACTTCTTTTAGACATTTTTTGGAAAGCATGTTATTTCAGAGAAGGCTATCCTATACAGTATGATTTCTATAAGGCATCTGAGGGAACTGTAAGTCTGACATGAGTTTATACCAACATATTTATTTATTATGAGTACTCTTTCTTCCCTTACTAACTGTGTGATTTTAAATTCTTTGCACTTTAATTTTATCTGTCTGTCTGTCTGTCTGTCTGTCTGTCTATCTATCTATCTATCTATCTATCTATCTGTCTATCTGTCTATCTATTTGGTGCCAGGAATCAAGCTTGGGTCCTTGCACTTGCGAGGCAGGCAGCAGAACCACTGAGCTAAATCCCCGGCCCTACACTTTAATTTTATCAGAACTTGATAGTAGCAGTGCTTAGCTAAGAAGTTGTGCATTCATATATTCATGGTTTTTCTGTATTATCCAACTTGACAGAAAAATTACCAGTTGTAAAAATTGTCTGAAACATTGTGTACTTCTTTTGCAAGATTGAAGTATTATTTTATTTCTGATATTTAGATACAAGTGAAAGTTGGATTCATATAAAACAAGGAAGCTGAGAGGTTAGCTCTAAAGGCATCTGTGTTGTTCTCTGTTCCTACTCCTAGTTCCTGTTTGCTTTTGCTTTTTCTCTGTATCACATCTTGCAGTTGCCACCACTGTGCCATATATGGCATGTTAATATTACATATTGTAGATTATTTTGTTTTCTAGTTTAGTTTTCATAAGTTGAGATCCATCTCTCAGTGATTATTTGTTTTTTCCTTAGTGATGCCACTTTGTCTGCTCTTGTTTTTTTGTAAAAGAAATGCCTTTTATATAATTCTGATTGGTCGACTTACAGCCCTTTCTCTTTAAATACAGGATAGAGAGTTTCTACCTTCTGTAATGGAAAGAGGAGTTTCTTTCTCCAAGAAAAATCACAAAAACCTTGAAGGTTTAAATGTTTATTTTGAGAACAAGATAAGTGAATTTTTTAAAAAGATGATTTGGCCATAATGGGTGATTAGGGTTAAAAAAAAATCTGAAAAACAAGATACCACTATTCCTCTTCCTTGCACCATCTGCCCAGCCTGATGCCGGGTGATGGCTTTCAGATGAATGCTGCATTCTCTGTTGCACGTGTGCTCCCAGTGACAAAAGCACCCACCTACATCTAATTTTTGACCTTGCCTGTTTTATTTGGCCTATGCTGTTGAGAAGTAAATGCATTGTGTTTACACCTTTCTCTCTTGTGCCACGATTTAGGGCTATTTTAGGTTTAGTCGTAATTTGTAAATTCTGTCTTCATTAGTGGTAACTGCTTTGGAAGAATGGGACTTGTATGTTTTCTTAGTCCTTGTAGTACCTACAGTAACTAATTTCTTCACAGAAGTAGAATTTAGATCATTCTTTTACGACTAGTTTTCTCTTTCCTTAGGAGAATCTTTTGATTACATATTACACATTCTGTGAGCGTTGTCTTTTTTTTTTTCTTCTCTCTTGCCAGGCAGGCACAGGGCCACTGAGCTACATCCCCAGGCTGTGCATTACCAAACCTTAATGGCACTTAAATTTTTAAAGAAATGAAAGCATAACTATTAAAATATTAGAAGTATTATACTATCACACTGAAAAATGATGAAAAACTTAAAGAATTAACTTGGGCGTTTGGTGCTGTATTTCTCAGTAAGATCGAGGAGCATGTTCTAAATAGCATTTATATTATATGATCATCATAGTAAGTGTTAGTTCTGACTGTTCAGAATTAGTTGATTTGTGTTGAAGTGAAGGATTTCAGTCATGATTTTCCAGAGACAGGGAAGACTCTTCCCTTTGTATTACACATAGAGATAGGGAATACTCATCTGGTTATAAAGGCAGATTCTGGAGAAAAAAAGATGATGGTTTTAATCCTAATTTGAGAAGCATTGAATGACAGGTAACATTGTTAAACTGGCCTAGTAAAAACCTCCTTTTTGGAATATGCTGGAAATTACAATAGAAGCAAAAATTTCTTAAGAATATAGTCTTATAGGCTTGAACCTGAAATGCTTTGTTGGAAAAGAGCAGTTTCCTTCTTACTGATTTCATATACCTGGTACTGATTCCAAATCAGTAACATCTGATTTGAACAGTCGACCTATAAAGACCTAAGTAAAAACCATTTAGAATAATTGTATTACAACGTAATAGAAATATTCTCTAATGCTCTAAAATATGCAAAAACATGCTCTCATATTGTTAATTAAAGTACGTAAATACTGGTATGCTAGTGTTTCGAAGTTCTCCATTTAAAAAAATGCTTTCTGTGATTTCAAATTTTTCCATGGTTTAAAATAAATGCATAATGTTGAATATTTAAGAAAATTATTTTAAACAGTTACACATGACTTTGTTTACTATAAATTTTAGAGTAAATACTGAAAATAAGTGTATTTGTACACTAAAAATTCTTTTCTCTGGATTAAGAGTGATCTCCTTATTCCTTCTACTTTGCTGTGTTTATAAAATATCTAGTTATCAGGCATTATGGTTATAAAGAACATTAACTTATTCAGAATAAAAGGCAAGAAAGGGAATTGTCTGACTTAAAAAGAGAGAAAATGAATAGCAATAAGTAAACGTTATTTATTTTCTGTTCAGCTTTGCAAGAGATAATTAAATGAGTTAACTTCCTTATTCTGTTCAGAAATTGAAAACTGTTAAATGGTTAAGCAGATTTATGTAGGTAAGGGAAGGAATTTTGCATTGCTCTGGCTGAAAGCCAGCTTTTATCTTAAAGTATTTATTTAAAGTGTATATTAGGATAACTTAAAATTTCTAACGTGTGCTAACTTATCCAGACAAATTAAATCTGTTTGTTAATTTAAGCCTCATCTCTGGGATCTGAAATAAAGAATCAATAAATAACATAGTACCTTGTTGATATTCTTATGTAAATAGAACTGATTTAATGTTCTTAAATTACTTTAGAAAAGACTGAGACAAGAGCTCTTCCTTAAGAAAAATGTTATTTTGAAGGATGATCAGGGAAGCTTTGACAGAGGATCTTAAAATGATATGTAACGCAAATGTTTCATTTAGTGGAAGAGGACACCAGTCCCTGAAAAATCATTTAGAATAAGAGATATTTAGGAAAAAAATAGAAATATTTAGGAACTTGTTTCAGCCTCATATGGGGGTGGCAGTGTCCTTCATTAAAATTGCCAACATTTGTGAATTTAACTCATGTTTTGATCATAAGATTTAAATATTTTCTCTTCCTTATAAAATATGACGAATGTTCAAGGACAGTGAAAGAAACCTTTACCTTAGACAGAAATATTTCTCTACATCTCAGCTTTCCCATCTTTATAATTAGATTAAAAATAATATCCACCTCAAGGGAGGGCAGGGGATGGGGAAAAATAAGAACTAAGATACATTATTTAAATTATAAATTTTTAATGATCATTGCCATTATATTGTAGAGCTAAAATGTACTAATAATATCAGTTTTAAAGGAAAAAAATATATCCTCATAAGATTATCTCGTGATAAATACATAATTAAATGGTATTGAGGGTTCCTAAAACCAGCGTCCATATCACTAGATTTACTGGAGAAGTTTACAGTTCTCCAGAAAGCTGCCATGCTTATAGTTCTTGTTTATTGTAGAGAAAGGACATAGAAGAATCAGTAAAGGGAAAAAGAAAAAGTGTGAAGTCCAGGAAAGCCAGGCCCAAGCTTCTTCTCCCAGAGGACTCAGGAAAGAATGCGTGTTACTCTTCTAGCAGTCATGGGTAACAACGCGTGCAAAGTTTTGTCATCTCAGCTGACTCCACCTTTGGTTACCAGAGATTGTAATGCTCCTCAGTTATGCTGGCATTCAGTACTTCTGTGATAGACCTCAGGTACTCGGACTCTGGCTGTGAGAGTACAATCATCTCTATGGCATAAATTATATTGTTAGAATACACTTACCTGGTCAAACTGAAACAGCATGGCCAGAGACCTGAGGATTATAAACTCATTAGTAACAGGAGGTAATTCTTAGAGCTCAGAAATCATCACCAAGGGAATTCTAATGAAAGAGGAGGCTGGAACTTGCAAAAACTTCTTATAATATGACACATTTGACGATAAAAAATAAGTTATAGAAATCTTTCATCACATGGTCATTGTTTTCTTCAGCACAAAACATTGATCATATATATATTTCTAACTATGTTGATATTACAAGCTCAATACAGGTCTTCTTGGAAGCATCCAAATTAAATGCAATGTTTAGATCTGTTGAGTGATTTCCTAGACTTGGGTTAGTACATTTGAGTAATGAATATTCAAACAGTACATACGCAAAACAAATTCATTCTTGAGGCAAAGAAAGAGAAGTAATGGTGTACTGAAGAGTTTCTCTAGTGTGAGAAACTGAAAGTATAAATAAGGACTAAAACATATAATAGATAATGTGAAATAGGAAGAAAAGGTGCAAAGGAGAAGTAGTAGGGTTAGGGAAACACAAGGGAAATGCAATTAACATAAGAAAAAGAAAAAAATGGAAACAAAGTCTTTGTAGATAGAGAGGGTGGAGGCATTGAAGGGAGGGCAGGGGGATCGGGAAAAAATTAGAAGCAAGATGGATTATGTAAAGGGGCAGATTTCCAGCAATGAATGTCATTATACTGTATACCTTAAATGTACCAAGAAAATTAATTTTAAAAAAATTTTAAAAGGTGAAATTCTTGAGAAAGTATTAACCAGAATCTGTATCTTTACTCATACACTTCTTTAGACAAATGAGAATGACAGCTCTAATGAATTGCTTTATTTTCTCATATCTTTATTATTATTAAATATTCTAAAATTTATTAATCTATTCCTCCATTCATTTAGTAAATATACAAAAATACTAAGAGTGTAATAAACACTTCTCTAGATCCTAATCTCAAAATATAAAGCCATTTAAATACTTCACAGAACTTGCTTCATACTCAAGACAGCAGTATATACAACAAAAATCATTTCAGGTGATGTTAAATGTGGCTAAGTAAATAACTAATTGAAACAAGGCACTGTGTTTTATAAAAACTATTGAAAGCTTCCCTCTTAGAAACATATCTAGTAGCCTGATTTTTATTGCAATAACAAGGACTGAACCTAGGGCATTCTCATTAACTTACATGCTCAGCCTCCCTCCCTTTTATTTTTAATTAATTTGGGAGCCGGTGTCTTTGTAAGTCATTGTGTTGCCCAGGCTGGGTTCAAACTTGAGATCTCACAGATTGCTGAGATTTACAGGCACACATCATCAAGGTTGCCTTTAGTAGTCTTATGAAATGGAAAGATTACTGATTCCTTAGAAAACGTTCTGTGATAGAGAATATTGTTTCTCATTGTATTGGAATAAACTATGCAAACTTGGTGTATAGAAACAATATATTATATACTTATCACCGTACAGTTCTGGAGACAAGAAATTCTAAATTTGTTTCACAGGGCACCAGTCAAAGTGGAGCTGAGCTCTGTTTTTTCTTAATCTTTGGGGGTTACTGGGGATCAAACTTGGGACCTTGCGCTTTCAAAGCAGGAAGCAGAACCCCTGAGCTAAATCCTTAGCCCATCAGAGTGTTTTCTTACCTTGTCCATCTTACGTAGGCTGTCTATTACTTGCTTTATAATAATCTCCCACTTTCAGAACCAAGAATTGCTGCTAGAATGCGTCTGATGATTCTCAGTCTTACTGCTGCCTTTTGTTTTTCCAACCTTTTCAGGATTGTGGATGGCCATTTCAAAATTAGCTGACTAGCTGCCTTGATTTCATCTGAAAACTGAAATTTAATTTCCCTCTGCCCTGTAACATTTATAAATTTGGGGATTTGGATATAGACCTATGTAGGGGGAAAGTTTTCTTCTGCCTACCACGAGGAGCTGAATTTATTTGAATATAAAAGAAGCAGTCTGTCTACAAATCATCCAAAAGAAACAACACGGTGCCAGGTACTCATTATGTTGGCCATAGGCAGAGTCTTTTCTCTGCATTTGAGATTCATTCTGTCCAAATATAGAGGATTGAAAATTCAGAAGTGACCTGAGACAAAAACTAGAATGTTCTTTTGGTTTATGTCACAATTTAGGCTTCACTTTGAGAGTCCTCCTAAAACAAAGCATGAAAGCTAAATTTTACATAATGTGCCTGAAAATTTCTTGATTCAGCTAAGTGGATTTTGTTCATTCTTTCCTTCCTTCCTGTATTCATTAAATATTTATTGAAAACGATGTTTGCCAATCAAAGAGTAAGTAATGGTGCCCTTCCACATAGCTGCTATTTTGCCCTAATTCGATCCTTGTTTCTCCTAGAAATGTATGTGTTCCTTAAATTGAAGTGTTAGCAGCTATTGAAGTCAAAACAATTTTGAATATGAAAAGTGAGTTAATTAACCTTATTTTCCTTGTTTTTGTTTTCTTTATTGGTGCTATTTAGGTATAGAGTTACATTCATCATTGGGATCTTGTGCCTTTACATGACAGATCTTGGTTCTCATTTTTTCCCCATACCCCTGCCCTCCCTTCACGCCCTCTACCCTTTCCTATTTACAAAGACGTTCTTTTCATTTTTTTCCTTTTCTCTTATTTTTTCTTTTACCTTCTTACCTTTTCCCTACCCTTCTCACTTCCCCTACATCTTTAGACCTGTTTTTCCCTGTTACACAATATCAGTTATACATTTTTATTCTTATTTACACTTTTAGTTTTTCACACCAGTAAAGCTATTTGGTATTTACACATATGTGTCCTATTAATTTCACTTAAGAGTGTGTCCTTAATGTGCATCCACTTAGCTATAAATATCTCTGTTTTCTCATTCTTTATGGCTGAGTAGTACTTCATTTTATTTAAAAAAAAATCACTACATTTTCTTTATCTAGTCTTCAATTGATGAGTAATTAGGCTGTTTCCAAGTTTCACCTGTTATAAACTGTGCCGCTAGAAATATGGGTGAGCATATATTGCTGTGGTACGATTCTTTTAATTCTTTTGGGAAGATAGCCAGCAGGGAAATGGCTGGGTCAAATGGGACTTTTAATCTTCGTTGTTTGAGGTCTCTCCATATTGACTTCCGCAGCGATTGCACCAGTCTGCCCTCTCACTAATAATGGAGAAGGGTTCCTTTTTCCCCACAAACCCACCAACGTTTGTTATTGGTTGATTTCTTTTTTTTTAATTGAGTTTATTGGTACTTTTTAGGTATACAGTACAGTTACATTCGTCATTGGGATCTTGTACCTTTACATGACAGGTCTTTGTTTTCATTTTTTTCCCCATAGCCTTGCCCTCCCTTCACTATTTACAAATACTTTGTTTCCATTTTTTCCTTTTCTTATATTTTTTCCTTTCCCTTCTTTCCGTTGCCCTACCCTTCCCACTTTGCATATTTCTTTAGCCCTTTTTTTTCCATTTCACATTATCATTTATACAGTTTAAATCTTATTTGCACTTTTAGTTTTTCACACCAAAGAAACAATTCAGTATTTACATATGTGTGTCCTATTTATTTCACTTAAGAGTATGGCCTCAGTATGCATCCATTTTCCTATAAATGACTCTAGTTTCTCATTTAGAATACATAAAGAACTAAAAAAAAATCAGACCCCCAAATATAAAGGCCCGATTCAAAAATGGGCATCTGAAATGAACAGACATTTCTCAAAGAAGTAAAAGCAGCAAATACATATATTTTTAAAATTGTTAAGCATCACTAGTCATTTGAGAGATGCACATAAAAACAACACTGAGATTCCATCTCACCCCATAAAGAATGGCTGCTTTCAAGAAATCAACCAATAAATGATGGCAGGATTTCAGGGAGAAAGGAATCCTTCTCCATTGTTGGTGGGAGTGCAGACTGGTATAACCACTGTGGAAATCAAGATGAAGATACCTCAAAGAACTAGATAGGATTAATGGTTCCATTTGACCCAGCTATCCCTCTGCAGAGTATCTTTCCAAAAGAATTGAAAGAATTATACCATAGTGATGTATGCACATCCGTATTTATAGCAGCACAGTTTGTAATAGCTAAAACTTGGAAACAGCCCAATTCCCCATCAGTTGAATAAAGAAGATGCGGCTTTTCTATAAAATGGAGTACTAACTTTATGTTTAGAATGATTAACTGGTAATTTATGTTGTGTGACTTTGGCAGCACACATAATTCTTCTGCACTATTCCTTCTGCCATTTGATGTCTAAAATTTCATCATTAATAAAGCCTGAGCTTTCAGTATTATAAACTGTAAAAATGGGAATTCTATACGGAAAACCTTGGGATAATTAAAACTTAGTACCAAAAATTCGGTGCATATTGAATGTAAATGTATAGCAGAGAGTGAAAGGAATTCCAGCAGTGGAGGGACCCATGCATCTATTAATTTGGTTAATATTGTACTGTATATTGAGAGATCATTCTGGACGGGACATTATACCAGGCATTGTGGTTTCTCAGGAGTGCTTTCTTCCTGGTAGATTTTGAATCAAGTGACAAATGAGACAAATGGCAAAATCAGTGGAAGTCGTGTATATCATCGTTTTGTATCCCTGAAGACTGAGTAAAACCATACAGGTTTGTGTGAAAGCAGTTAGAGCTCTTTATCAATCCTTAGTTTCGGTGCTGTGGTGGTGGACTGAGGCTCCCAAGTGTGGCGCATGAGCATGTGGGGATTGCATGCACGGAGGAAAGAAGGAGTGGCGTCTCATAACTGGGCAGTTAGGTTTGTATGAGAAAAAAACTGAGGATCAATTTGAATACGTCCGGTGTGCTTTCCACATTTCATCAGTAAATTCTTCTCCTCTTTGAGGTAGGTGAGAGAAGCAGAGAGATTCCACGAATTTTCCACCAGGTGAACTCCTTTGCACTCAGAGGAAACATCCAAACTGTTTCACAAGATTTTTTTTTTTTTTGTACCGCGGGACGAACTCCAGTCCTTGCGCTTGCAAGGTAGGCGGCAGAACCGCTGAGCTAAATCCCCGTCCCTGTTTCACAAGGTAAAGAACAGAAAATAGAAAGGTGAACAAGAGTGCATGTTTGCCTTCCGAGCGGTTGCGGAGAATCTTACCATTAAATATAATAAAATTCAACTTTCACGATGATCCTCACTTGTAAAATAGGAATGATAATTTCAGTCATATACATCGATTGTCTGGTTGCAGTAAGGCTTTGTGTGAAAGTATGAAGCAATATGTATCTCAAAAATAATTCAGTGAAAATTTCTCTCACTGCTTTTTCTTTCTTTTTTTTCACATTCATGTTTAGGCTGCGTCTTCCTTCTATGGAATGAAACATATTGTAAGTTTTCAGATATTCTAGAGCATTAAGCATTTTCTAACAAATAAGATCAAAATTATAAACATTTTAATTAGGGGTTGAAAATCAAAAGTTACCTATTTAATGACATTAAATCATTTAAAGACACAGGAGCAGAATTTATGTATCCTTTGCCATTTCATGATTATTGACCTTACTGTAGAAAACATCGGGTCAAACATTTGTAAAGTAGCTTTGATTCTTGTTGTGCAGCTAATGGAAGCAATTAAATACGCAAGTATTCTTAAAGGAAAGACTGCATGAGTTAAAAATTGCATAGCCAAATAGACTGTCTTTCAAGAAAGAGCATAAATTAAAGATCTTGTTAAAAGGGTGGAAACTGAGCATGTTTAACAACCATAGATCCTCACTAAAGAAACTTTCTTGCAGAAGAACAGTGACAATAAAATGAAAGTCACAGTTGTAAGGCTGGCAGTATAGAAATAGAAATTGGTAAAATTAGGATGAATATGAACAAGTAGCCTTTTTATAAAACAGTATTTATACATAATACTTAAGATATTAGATTAAAAAATGAAGGAGTAAAATTTTGGGCAAAAGGGAATTGGTTGACTTTGGAACTTGGGAAAATACATAAAAATTTTATGTGAAATAGGAAGAAAAGGGCTAAAGGAATAGGGGAAGTGGAAAGGTTAGGGCAAAGGAGGGAAAAGAAAAAATATGAGAAAAGGAAGAAATGGAAACAAAGTTTTTGTAAATGGGGAAGGGTGAAGGGGCTGAAAGGAGGGCAGGAGTATGGGGAAAAAATAAGAACCAAGGTACATCATGTAAAGGTAGAAATCCCAATGATGAATGTGATTGTATTGTATACCTAAAAAAGTAGCAATAGACTCAATGAAAAACAATTTTAAGTGAAACACTTAAAGATTATATTCATAAATTAACTTAAGAGAATGAAAACTTGGACAATGAGTTAAAAGTTTAAAACAAATAGGCAAAAATGGAGATGAAAATGTAGAATGGAACAGCAATAATACAAAATTTCACAAAAAATTTTCAAAATAACTCGTCATCCATAAACACAATAGTTATAAAAATAAGTTCACTAAATCAAAAAATAATTTCTAAAATTGAAATGCTACAGTAAATGTCAATCTGCATGTTGCTTTTAAGATAGTAAAAATATAAGGACAATATTGAATTACAAGTATTAAGACTGTGACATGAAAGTAGTAAGATAGTGTTTGAAATCCCCCCCCCCAAAAAAAGATACTGTTTGAAAAGTTACATTAAAAAGAAGAAATTTTACCAGGATAAAAGCATTATCAGCAGTACATTTAATTATAACATGATAGTGGTATAGTCACTGAGGTAAATAAAATACTTTCTGTCTCGCTTGGGAGTAATGACATAGCTTCAGACAAACATACAATGAAAATAATAATGTGTAAGAAAGGGTGCGCTGTTTGAGATTATAATGGAGAGTTATCTTGTATTTGTTATTTACATGTCAAACAAATTGATGTGTAAATAAATAGAAAATCTGGTTAACTAAACCTCTTGAGTATCTTTAGAACTCTTACCAGTATATACTCAGTCTAGTATTGATGATTGCTAAAATGTACATTCCATCTAATAACGGTTTTTGCAGCTGCTTCTCTGTTTCTGTTTGAGTCTTTTGGTGTGTCAAATTTTCATCAAATTTATTTCTCTTGCAATGAAAAGAGATTTTTGAAGGCCTCGTGCTTCTTGAGACAGGAGAACAAGGCCAAAACAATTGTTTCTTTTTTGTCCCTGATCATCGGCATCCCTGCTGAGACCAAACCCTTGTGGTAGAACACTGTCTCAACATAGAATTGCTGGAATAGTAGTTTCTTTCCTCATTCATTATAATACTCATCCTTTAAGCCTTTTAAAAGTGAGTCTGTGAAAGAGGTCATAGCTGTCATTTGTTCCTGGTGATGCTAAATTCTCTCTGAAGTCCCACTCAGTTTGTATATCAGAATACTGATGGAGTGCTATGAGAAATGAGGAAAGAAAATGCATCCGGAAGCATTTCCTATTAGACACATGGAGCATCTCAGTTTCTTTTTTCCCCCAAAGACACAGAACTATTTCAGCATTGTATGTATTTGCCACAGAAATAGCAACTGAACATGTTGTTCATTTTCTTCAGAGGCCATTTAGGTGCACACTGAGTTCTTGGTAATGAGCATCATAAAACACCACGGAGTCACATTATCCCTCTTTACTGAGCAGTGATGTTGCATGCTTAATCGCGGGAAGCATTTCCATGATGATCTTCATCAAACCAAATGCCCAACACTGGCCTGCGGAAATGTGTGATGCTCCAGTTCATTTTGTTCAGTTTAGAGTTCTGAAGACTTAAATACTCTTCCAGTGTCCATTTATGGTTTTTTGTTTTTGTTTTTGTTTTTTTAGTTTTCTTCTACTCATATTTATGGAATGTTTTGGCAGTTTCTAGCAGTAGGGAGTAAGGCCAGGGATGAACTGTTGAAACTGACTTGCGCGCTGCATGAATCTCAGTTAAACAGGACTATTTCATAACCAAATATTGCTGTCTGCTTTATGTGAAAATACCTGTGGTATTTATGCCTATTCCCTTTCAGTCTGTTAGAACCAACTCTTGCTTAAAGCAGAAACAGAACAACCAGAAAAATTTACACAATTGTATTTTCTTTGATGTGAAAACAGAAGACCTCTTGGTTTTAAAAAAATACTATATTTTCATCATAATTTTAGTATTTTTCAATTGTCCTTTTTCATCAAAATCAATTTTTACTCACTGAATCTATTTCATTTGGTAAATTAGTTATATAAGTGAAAATTGAACATCCAGATTTATTTCTAAAAATTAAATAATATTCCTTGAGTTATTTTAGTTTAGCTTCCTAGAGTTCAAACCTCATCAGTAACATACATCTCAAAATTTTCAATTGCAAAATCCCAAATTCTTTATTTTAAATTCAAATCTTCTCACTCAAGAAAAGGAGAAAGCGTTGAAAGTAAAGCCACAAGACAGTGCTGCCAGAAACTATTTTGTGAGTTGCTTTAATGCTACCTTAAACTACAAATTGTGTAGCATTTTATTTCCAGATTTGGGAAAACTAATTGACCCTGGCAGCAATTATATCAATGGAGGGGAAGGAAGTAAAACCTAAAACTTCAGCTGCTTTACTCCCCCTTTCAGCCAAATCCCTGATTGATCAGTGTGGAAAAATAATGAGACCTGCTCCCTCTGTTTCCAGAGCACCATCTTGCTATTGTCAACACTTCAACATTTCTCATTTGAGACACAAATTTATTTCAGTTCCTTATGTGCTCTGTGCTCTCTGCCTTTATTACCATAAATTATTTCCACTGGAAATGTTGGACTGAAAAACAAAGAAGCACCGGGTGTTTTCATGCAAGAGAAATGAATCCTACCCAAAGGAAATAATGGCCCCATTCCACTCCAGTGCTTAGCCTTGCATGTTCAGAATCTTTGTCTGCACCACATGTAAAGGCCATTATGCTACTGTATTACAAATGCTACAAATGATTGAAACACATTCCTAATCTGAACTGAAGCAAAAGGCTTTGGGGCTTCCCATGGAAAAGCAGTAAAACAATATCTTAGATTGCTCCTATTTTTTCTCTTGTTCGGTTGAACTCGAATTCAACATCAATATTTTGGTCTCATGTTTTTGTGTTCACTGTGTCATAAACAGCATACCATACACCCATCTTTAAGTACATGTGAAGATGTTTTGTGTTAAAGTTCTTATAAATACCTGCCAAGGTAAACACTTTCCTATCCAGTAATCTTCTGAGGTCACTCTCCTGTCTTCATTTAATCAGTAGTTTCTGTTAAAGCAAAAAGAACGATTCCCATCTTACTGAAAACTTGCCACATGACAGGCTGTATGTGAAGAACTTAACATGCATCATCATTCTGAAAGCTCACAATAGTCTGACCTGATGAAACCTGGCATAATTCCATTATAAAATACAGTATTCTAATGGCCACTGATTTTACAAGGGCCATTAAACTTGTCATTGGTGGAACATGCAGATTTGTCTTGCTCCAAATTTAGGTTTCTTTTCTCTTCTGTGCATTCAGATCTTACCTGTCCTACAGGAGTTAAGTAAATCTCACATCCAAGCATGAAGTATTTTTTCACATTTTGAAGTGATAGTTTTGTGAGTTATGCAGAGCTTAGCACAGTGAGCAGTATCATTTATTTTGTATATGTCTGGCTTCTTCTTGTCATTCATGTGTGCCATTCTTACATTACGCACATTGCAAAGGTGGCATCAGGTACTTTGTCTCCCCTCATGGTGCCTGGCTCACTGATGACTGTATAATAGATTCTTTCTCTGTTAGAGAATTCTTTTTTTTTTTTTTCTTTTTGAAACAGGGTCTCACCATGTACTTGAAATGACCTGGAACTCACAGTGTAGCCCAGGCTGGTTTCAAACTCGCAGTGATCCTCCTGCCTCAGCCTCCAGAGTGCTGGGATTATAGGTGTGCGCCACTACTCCCGGCTATGTTAGAGAATTCTTTTTCAGTCAAGTGAGTCATGTGTGGTGGGGACAAGAGCTTGGTGAAATTCAGAAGAGGCTGGTTCAGATTTTCATTCTGGGTAAGCTTATTTTGCCGTTTCAAAGGAAGAATCTTTGTCACTATTTTCATCTTTGCTATCGAAGAATTAAAATACATAACCACTTAACCTAATTGCCAGCACATTCTCTATGTCTTTGCCTTTTGCAGTCTTTTTAATAAATACAAGTTGAGATGGAAAAGAATAGCAAGCTCATCAATTGTTGCAACTAGAAAAAAAAGCTACTCCTCACAGGATACCAACTGTTCATTTTCCCACTTTAAGCATTTTCTGTCTTGTTTCAGAAATTATACATGATATACATATTGAGTTGTCTTGGTTACATTTTGTAAGTGAAGATAAAAGACCAGATCCAATTTTGTGCAATATTATTTCAGTAGATGTACAAAATTGTGAACAATAATAAAGGAAAATGAAGTGACAGTTGTGATTATGGCTATTATATAACTTTAACTGGTATTCACATGTCTTGTAAAAATAGGGAATCTGAAAGAAAATGAGATTGCTTATCTTTATGGAAGTGACTTCACGTGGTGAAAGAGTGGAGAGCGCCTGTCCTTGGCCCCCTGCCCTCAGATATCTGCACCCGTGAAAATTCCTAATACGACAAGGCATAATTGAATCATTATTATGGCCGGATGGACCTTTCCTGGTTGGCTTCATTGTGCCCTTCTCTCTTGCTTCTGTGTCATGAGGCATGAGCTAACAAGAACAATAAATTGTGTCACCTTCTATAATTTCTGATAGGAGGAGAAAATATCATTACTCCTCTTGCTTTCTAAATTTTTGACCATGAGATCCCCATACTCACAATATTTTCTGAAAATGATTAGTCCTCATTTACCACTTTCTTCTCTCTCCCTATAAAATTAGCCCTGAACTAAAACTACTTTGGGAACCAAAGAAACTCTTGTCCTCTTTATTTTAGAATGTGTAACTAGGAGTGTATCCGAAGTTCATTATTATTGGCATTTAAGTTAAAGAAATTGGTTCTTTTATTCGACTGCATATGACTACAAATTCAAGAGCCTGGCTTTATGATTAGAATTTCAAGGCATATTGTTCATGATTTAGTGTATTCTGTGTTCTGGATATAAGGTTACATTTGTTTATTCGAAGCCTTCGTGGAAGAGAACTGTACTGTCCACAGATAGGAGGACTTTCACATACACTTCACTGACCAAGAGGTACCACATCTACAATACACTAGAAACTGAAAGCATTTACTAAAAATGACATTTCATTCTAGTTTATATATCTTCCACTATTTCTGCTACTATTCAGATAAGAGCCCCAATCATCTCTATCTGGGTAATACACTAGCCTCCTCAGAGTTTTTACCCTTCTCTAATTATGGTTTCTTCTCCCCTCGTGCACCAGACGGAACCTTGAAAAATACAAGTCAAATCAAATTCAGTGTTCAACTCAAAATTTTCCTGGGTGAGAGCCACATAAAGGCTTACCAAGTCGTGTATGATCTATCCCTGCAACCTCATTCTGATCTCCATTTCTGTTACTCTGATTATTTTACTTTACTTGAATAAACATGACACCTTCATCATTCCTAAATCACAGCTGACATGATTCTGCTTCACAGTCTTTGCATAGTCTGTTTCCTCTGTGGAAAGTACTCTTCTTCCAGATATCTACATGGCTAAGATACCCTGCGTGACCACTTTCAGTTGCTGCCAAGGTGACAACTTTTCAGAAGGCCACCATAAGTGCCTGTCATGGTTAAAACTTATAGACTCACATCCCTTGAATTTCCTTCTTAAACTATCATGTTTCAGCCTTAACACTTATCACCTGTATACATCATGTGATTATACAATTTACTTGTTAGAGAGTAAGCTTAGGGGATGAGAGAACATGGTCATCTGCATCCGTTGATGCATCTGGAGTCCAAATTTAAATGTCTTGGACATGGTGCTTCTGATCGAATGAGGTGATTAATAGGAAAAGTTTTGATGCACGTTTACCAACTCATTTAAGGTAGGCTGAGAACAGGGGCCATGTCTCGGATATGAGTGCATTTCAGAGACACAGATCAAAGTCATAGGTAGTTACCTTTAAGCCTTGTGGTTTGCTATCAAACCAAGCTTTTTAAATACAGATTACTCTGTGTTTCAGGTACATAGCTTCAGGTATCAGCGTGGAGAGCTAAGAAATTAGTTATTGCAAAAGAAGAAAAGGGCTAAAGATATAGGGAAAGTGGGAAGGGTAGGGGAGAGGTAATAAAGGAAAAGAAAAAAATGAGAAAATGGAAATAAAGTGTTTGTAAATGGGGAGGGCAGGAGGGGGGTGAAGGGAGGGCAGGGACAAGGGGAAAAAATGAGAATCAAGACCTGTCATGTAAAGGCACAAGATCCCCATGATAAATGTAACTGTACTGTATCCCTAAAATGTACCAATAAACTCAATGAGAAAAAAAAAAGCAATTCAGGGAAAACGTTCTACCATAACGTGGCAGCAGCAGTCTTTTCTTGGAGACCATGGCTAAGTACATTCAGCACTGAGTGTAAATAGGAATGCGAACTGCAGAAACTCAGAGAATATTGGATTAAACTGGGACTTAAGAGGGTATGAAGTGTACACAGCCGAGTGGATAAAAGAAATAAAGTAAAGTTCCTATTGTTGGAAAGAAAACCGGCAGGACAGGGAGTTCATGTTTTCCCAGGGTTTAATTCTGGCTCAAGGACAATTCAAAGCATTTTGTATACTTTGATTATTTATTTATTTATTTTTCTAATAGCGCTACTATTTAGACATTATTCCCATTGTATAGGAGAATTTGAGGCACAGAGCTGTTAAGTGACTCACCCATGCCACAAAAGTAGCAGTCAGTGGAACCAGGAATCAAACCAAAACCTGATGCTAAGCATGACGTTGCTGAATTTTAGTTTCTGTCTTTATAATAAAACTTTTTAATTAATTATTTTGTAACTGGCCATGATCTTTAACTTCTGCCCTCCCTGTTTGTGGTCTTGCAGATCAGTAGCTTCTTGGACTGACCGACCCTTCTGTCTCCCCAGATCCTATCACACGTGCACCGTCATGGTCAGGAGTGTGGCTTATGAGACCCAATGACTGAAGTCAGAACAGAAGCCCTTCCCGGAATCCTGTGCGGGAAGAGCCCCGCAGATGTCTCTGGGTAGGGGACAGGGGCATTGCCAAGGAGCTAAGAGGCAGACCTTTCTTTGAGGAGTAGTGCTGCATAATGATCTGAAGACAGAATCAATTTATCTGTAGTTGTGTGGATGAATAAAAGGTAGATAAGCAGTTATTCAGATAATGTGTCATCTTAAAGAAGCGTGTTAGTGAAGTGGGTGTTTTGAAAAAGCATAGTGTTAAGCAGGTGGCAAAATGCACACAAACATGATACAAAGATGCCCTGCGTGATTGGAAATTACTGAACACAGCCTAGAAGACCACTGATGTGAAATAAGTGTTTTCTGTTTTTTAGTGCAGAAGAATGTATAAACAATAGAACATGGTACCCTCCCATTGACAGACTTCTAGGGCAGAGATGTGTTCTCTTAATGAACTTCTTCACAGAACTTCTATAGCACAATATTACCTACATCAGGCTACTTGCAAAAGTGCCAGGTCATCCCTCTGTCTCAGTGGGGCTTTTCCTAAGACACATCAAGCAAAAGCCTTTTAATATGTGGCTTCCTGTCATCCCCTAGCCCAGAAATCAGGCCATAGCACTACAGGCAACAGTGTCTTAACAGCGTGGGCCTTAGAATCAGATGCACTTAGACTTGACTTCTCTCTGAGATAAGCTTCTAATTTCCACTAGACTTGAGTCCTCTTTCATAAAATGGGAATAATAAGTCTAGCTTCTTGCTTTGCTCTAGAGATAAAGTGAAATGATTAGGGTACAGAAGAAACAAGGAAGTAAATATGTAAATAGCCAAAACCCTTAATTGAAGTGCTATCCAAAGCATTCAGAATCAAATCTTAGGCTCATTACAGGAGAGAATCCTGAAGAATTGGTGATATTTCTGAGGCCATAGGTTGGAATGGAAGTGAGGTCTATAATGATCCTGCTCTTTTTTAAATTTTACCATGCCATTATCATTGATTTTTCAAAATGTAGGCTGGAGAAGAAAAGGTAAACAGAACATAGTCCTGCCCGGGCAGGGTGATTCTATTCATAGAGGCTAGATTTTTATAAAATTATGATACATAATTTCAATTTGATATATGTGTGGCAATACTCATGCGGATAAAGTATACCAAGGGAGGTTTAGAATTGTTGAAGATTTTTTTTTTTGACCCTGGTGATTGAACTCAGGACATTGTGCTTGTGAGAAAGCCAGTGGTTATCACTGAGCGAAGTTCCTCACCCTTTTGAAGCATTTTTAAAGCAAGCTCATAAATATTGTTTCGCATCTACAGAGTCTGAGAGAAATGCATCATATAAAGTGAGATCATAAAATTGAATCTGTTTAAAATTCAGTTTTTTTCTCAATATTTCAATTGGTATTTCCTTTTAGGTAGCATGCATTCAAAGTGACTGAAGAACAGGAAAGAGAAAGGAGAAGAAAAACAGATGGGTAGCAAGAATGTGGAGGGTAAAGAGAAGGAAGAAACACAGAGGCAGGAAAGTACAGAAAGAAAAGCAGGAATGGAATGGGGAGGAGAGAAAGAAGAAGAGAAAAGAGAACTGGAGAAAGGAAAAAAAAGATTAAGAGAGAAAAGAAGGGAGGAGGAAGAGTTCTTTTAATCCGGGAGCTCATAGCCTTGAGTTAAAAAAAAAAACCCACATAGTGACTTTTAAATAATTTCCTGAGCTATAATGACAGCCATCAGTGTGCCTTATCTGTTTCTTAAATTTTAATATACATGTTAT
Source organism: Fukomys damarensis (assembly GCF_012274545.1). Classification (NCBI taxonomy): domain Eukaryota; kingdom Metazoa; phylum Chordata; class Mammalia; order Rodentia; family Bathyergidae; genus Fukomys; species Fukomys damarensis. The sequence goes on along the minus strand of NW_022900921.1, from coordinate 15,027,162 downwards.
TGGGACTCAGAAAAGGATCTTCCTAAATACTGCATGGTACTTTAGCATGCTGAATACTTTCAACTAGAAAATATTGGGAGGCTCAGAGGTACCCTCAGAAGCTAATTCTCACAATTTTTCCTGTCTGTCTCCTGTCTCTTTTTCCCCTCAAAGCAAAAATCTTAGAAATCAGAATTCCTGTTGCTCAAGACAAATGATAAAAGAGAAGCCTTAAGTGAGCTCCGAAACCTAAAAGGGTTTCCCGCAGTTTCCATTCTCCTTGGGAGACTAACTGCACAGGACTCCTGACTCCTCCCCAGAAGGAGAATGCTACACAAACAACAAAGAGATTCTGAGCAGACAGGCTTTGCCGGTTCCCTCCTCAGTGTGTTATCATTAGATTATACCTTCCCACACACCTGTGCGTTCTTCACTGAACCTGTGTGTAAACACAAGGCCTTCCCATGGTCTTTGGGTCCTTATTTGAAGACTCTTTGTCATCTAAAACTTTAGCTAAAGAAATATGTCTTATTTTTCTCTTGTTAACTGTCTTCTATCATAAAAATATTAACTTTATGATGGGTGAAGAAAGCTATCACATTTTACTTTCGCTGCACTAGTCACTGCGAGTTGGTGTTTACATGCTGATTCGAATTTGGTCGGCCAGGTAGGGGTCCAGAGTATATGTTTTCTAATAAACTGTGTGATGGTGTTGGTGCTCTGATTGTGAAGCCACTACTGGAGTGGCAGGACACACAGGATACCGCTACATCACCAGTGAAGGATCCCTTCCAGGTGAGTTTCATTCTTCATGCAAATGCAGATGTATTTGAACAGCAGCTGTAATATGGCTGGAAATTGAAATCTGCAAGGAACTTTGAAAAAAATTTTAACGCCTTGATCTCATCTCACCTTCCCTAAGTCCTGTAGGTCATAATATAATTGATCTGAGATATGACCAGGGCACAAGGATTTTAAAATACCTCTGATTTTACAAAATTTCTGCTACTCTTAGGACAAATTACTGCAAGTTTAAGAGCTTAAAAACGCTGATTATTTTACTGTTTGGGAGATCTCAAACCCAGAAGGGATCTCACTGGACTAATATCAAGTGTCAGAGCATATATTCCTTACTGTGGCTGCTAGGGGAAAATTCATTGCTTTGCCATTTCCAGTTTTTAAAGCCAACTTGCTTTCCTTGGTCTATGTTTCATGTATCGGAGACTCAAAATTAGCAAATTAGACCAAGTATTGCTTAAGCTGCTCTCTCCGTGGTTCTTTTTTCATAATCGCTGTTCCATTTTCAAGGACTCTTATTATCACAAAATCTCCCTATTTTAAATTCAGCGAATAACAACTTTAATTCTATCTTTAGCTTTAATTCCTTATTGTCATGTATCCTACCGTGTCCAGTTTCTGGAGATTTTGACGTAACACACCTGGGGCCATTAGTGTACCTACTCTTACGGTGTGATTCTAATATGCCCCCAGAGATAGAAACCAAAATAAAGTATTGTCTGTTGTCACTTCAATTGGATTGAGGCAACAGAAAAGGAAAAACAAATAATGAAATGATTTAGTGACTGGAAGAGGAGGATGGATTTAACTTTTCATATTTGTCATGAATTCCTCACCTTAAAAATATAGGCACACTTCTTTTTTCCTGAGGAAATCAAAATCCCTTCACTTCCATATGCTGTTTGATATGTGCTCATGAGATTCCACTTAGGTATATGGTATCCTGTGAGCTGAGGAAAAGAGGTCCTTCCTGTGGGAGGAAAATGTATGATATAAGAGAGCCTTCAAATACCAATTTTTTATCTGTGAATTATTCATACACGATGAGTTGACCCTTTCCATTTTATTTCTGAAGTTTATGATGCACCCTTTCCTTTCTAGAAAAGCCATGCCCTTTTTTGTGCCTCTGGACACTGCCTCTGTTAAGGCATCTGATAAATCTCTTAAATGCCAGTACCCTGAGCGCAGAAAGCCTTACTGCGACACCTAACCTTTAAAGAGACAATTCAAAAATAAAGGTGATACCAAAGGAATCGCAGATTCTCTTGTTAATAACCCAACCCTTATTATAGTTAGAGCACAAATATAGCCGGTTTAAGAATTTTACCTTTCACAGTAGAAAATAGCACGGTGTGGCAGTAAACTCTGATAAAAGGGTAAATGCATAATAGTGAAAAAGATTAACTCTTCAGACCTACATATGTGTGTGCAAAATGAGTGAACAAAAACGAAGGGTTGGGGAAAATGAGAAACAATTTCATATACAAGAGTCTTATTTTTAAAAGTTGAATTTGACATCGTATAGATTGTGTGAATTTCTTCTTTCTGATTCTCGTTTCATACTGAAACACAACTTTGTGGAAGTCCAAACACTGGGCCTATAGATAACTGATATGGCAGCTGTGAGCACGGATGTCTCACACAGAAAATATCCCTTATAGTTTGGGGCTTGAATGGTTCCCCCAGCACCCTGCATGGAAGGGTTTGGTTCCCAGCCTGCGGTTCTGTTGGGAGGTGGAGGAACCTTAGGGAGGTGAGTCTCTCAGGAGGAAGTTAGATCCAGGAGGCATGCCCTTGAAGGGGAGAGTGTGGCCCTCTTATCTTCCTGTCTCTTTTTGCTTCCCACCTGCCATGAGGTCAGCCGCTCCACATAATGGAGGGTGTCTGCTCAGGCTCCAAGCAATGGGGCTTGAAACATCTGGAATGACACCTCTGACAGAGCCAAAAAAAAAAAAAAATTCTTCCTTTTAAATCGATTGTGTCAGGCAATTTATCACAGTTACAGAAAAGAGACCAGGGTAGGACCCAAGAAAAACAGGTTGTCACAATGCTTCCTACTTTAGAAATTGCCTTCTGTGTTGGTCAGTACTTACTAGAGGTGCTTTCTGTTCACATCCAGGTTAATTTGTTCTCATACATGACTTTCAGATTTCTTACTATTCCCATCAAAAGCCCTTATCTCAATCTGTAATTGTCTTTTATCTATCTATAGCCATACCACTGTTGAGCCTTACAAGCAGAAATCTCAGAGATTTCTTACCAGAATACCCTTTGTGTGTAGCATACAGAGGTAAGTCCATAAATCTTTAATGAACAGCAAATATGTTTGTTTTCCAAAGCTACTTAACTGCAGTGACAAATAAAACATAATCTTCAGATTTAGCTTTATATTCCATATATATTGTTTTTCATTAAACGTATCTTCATGGGCTTATTCAGAGACATGCGAGTACAGATACTGTATTAGTGAGATCTCATTCTTGCTCTTCAGGGGTGCACTGTCTCAGCCAAAGAGAAGTATGTACATAAATGAGAAGGTGGAACATCCTTTGGTAAGAGAGACAGAGATGGGCATGGCCTGCCTCGCTTGGAAAAAGGAAGGTGCTGCTTTGATTTGACAGGAGTATAAATATGCTTTAGCACAGGCTTTCAGAGAAAATTGTCCATGAAAATGAGCTCCAAGCATACTAGGAGAGGGTATGTGATGGGTTGCAGACAAAGGAACAATCATTATCTGGAAGGCGGGAAGGAAGGAATATAGTGAGGAGTACAGAAAGGAGATAGGATAATGACCAGCTGTGCTGAAGTTATCAAATGGAACTGAGCTGGCCTGATAGGGTGTTACGTGAATCACCGTGCTTAGTGTCAGAAATTAGTCGTACTATACCCCTGTACTGCAGATACAAAGCATCTGTTGTAATGTGTTTCTAAGGTGGTACCACATTTAACTGTGATACCGTCCTATTTTAAATTTTGAAAGACTTTTCAGAGCTATATTCACACCACTGTAAGACCTGCATTAAATTTCACTGAGATGAAATCATATTAATATATTTTAAATGTTCCTCTCAACGTGTGTATTCCCAGACCAACAAATCAGCATTACTTGGGAGCTTGTTGGAAATGAAGTTTCTTGTGGCTCAATCTTGTGACTGCAGATGAAAAACACTGGGGTATGGCTCAGCAATCTTCCTTTTAACAAATCTTGCAGGTGCCTTCGGCACATGTTCAAATTGGGGAATCACTCTTTAAACGAACAATAGCATAGATTTCTAGAAAAAGTTGCCTAAATGTTACTGATGCTGTTGTGATTGGCGGTAATAGTAGGTAGTAGTACTGGTGAAGGTGGTAGTTACAGTACCTTTTTAAAAAGCCGTATTTTATTGAATCTGTTTGGATTTTAGACCTCACTACGTTTATGATTTTTCTCCTACATGTTTTATAGCATGGTGTTCTTCCTCTGTTTCTTTTATTATATACCTTCTGTAATCGTGGGGCAACTGAACAGTGTGAAATTTTTACAGGATTCTAGGACTGGAGGTAATGTGAATGTTAGAAAATTCAAGTCAAGGTGTTGGCATTATATTTCTTTAGGATTTGTAAAACTTTTTAGTGTGACAGGTTTGGTAAACAGGGAGAAAAAATTATTTTGATCTAGTTCAGATTCATTGCAGACTTGATTTGCTCGCAAATAGAAACTCTTACATTTTACATTTTAATTATCAGTTTAGTTGACAAAAACGTTAATCACCCAGCTGTGATTCAGAACCACCATTGAATTCTTATATTAATACCTGTCATAGCCTCCAAAATTTTGTAAGTGTGGAAAATGCTTTTTTCTTCTTCTTTTATTGTGCTTAAAAGAATTCTTCAGAGGTAACTTTGCCTTTTTATAAAGTTTCCTACAAGTTTTGCTGGCAGTGCTGCCACAGGGTGGCCAGTGACATTAAAGGTGTGTAGCAGGAAAAGATTTGTCTTTCTGAACATATGTAATTGGGAACTCAGCTGGCATAAGTGTGCCGACTGAATCAGGGTCTTGGAAAACTTTTCTTGCTCCCAATTAGAACAGCCATTATCATGAAAATGTGGGCCGGGATTTAGCTCAGCGGTTCGGTGGCCTACCTTGCAAGCGCAAGGACCATGGTTCAATCCCCGGTACCAAAAAAAAAAAAAAAAAAAAAAAAAAAAAAAAAAAAAAAAAAAAAAAAAAACAACATCATGAAAATGTATCATCGAGCAAACAAGTTAGTTGGAAACATGTCTTGGAAGTACCCTTAGTCGTCTTGATTAATGGTGTTCTATAGTGCTTCCTACTTTAAAAATTATAAAGGGGGGAAGAGCTTCAAGCATTTGACTATTTTAATCACATAAGTTCTATTAACAGTAGTTTAGGAGTGACTCATTAGAATATTATCTAGCATTTATTATAATTGTATCTTTGCAATAATTCTCAGTCATTGCTTTTCAAAGTACATTTTTTCAATATACAAATTCTATACTGTACATGTTGGTAGAGAAGGGAAAGAGGGATGAGAAAATCTAAAGGTCAAATAAATTTGGTTAGTGCACCAGAATACAGAACCATCTGGGAGATACCCAAGGCACATTAAAATATTAAAAATTTACAGTTCCAGAAATTTGTTTAATACAAGTGTCTAATACCTTTTGGAATGGGTCTTTTTAATTTTAAATATAAATTCTGAAAGTACATTTAAAATATTTTTCTAAAAGGTTTTCTATGACAGTTAATGGCTTCTGCACCATTATTAGAAGTCTTTCAAAATTTAGACCCAACTGAAGATGTTTAAATAGAATAATGTTTTGCTCTTATTCACTATAAAGTACTCTAGAATATTTTAATATTCGATATCCTGCCTCTACCGAAGAACAGCTATTTCCATTTGTCCATGGATTTCAATTTCTCAAGGACAGCACATTCTATCAATATGTCCTTCAAAATGGAAAAAAAAAAAAAGTTATGCCTTCCGTTAAAGAGTAGAAACACTCACAAGAGATTCTTTTGCTGTAAATGTATGCTGTATATCAGTAATATTTAGATATAATTAAATGTAACACTTATAAATTGAGGAACATGACCGGGACAGGACAAAGGATACTGATGATTTAAGAAATAGAATGTAATAAGTATCTTTCATATTTAACAGTTTTACTGATTCGTGGGGATATGATGGTTCTTGCTTTCATATAGGATAGGACTTAGGGCAAATCTGTTATTAAAGCTACCTTGTTAATACTAGAATTGGGTAACTTAAAGTTTACTTAATTTAAAAACATAAATAATAATAACTTCTATTGGTCACATGCATTGTGTCAGAACTTGTTTGATAATCCCGCAATAATTTTGTGATGTCAGTATCCTCATCCTACTTTAGAATTATGGAAATCAAAGAGGCATTACACATATAATTCGATGTTTATTAATCACCACTGTTTGCATTTTGGTATATAATTATCATTAATTTTTCTATGCATATAAACATACACACATTCATCCCTATTTTTCTTGTTTTAAAAACATTTTTAGGGGTACAAAAAACTGAGTTTATAGAGTTACGCTGACTTTTCATATTTCAGAAAAAATTTCCACTGTGTCCACTGAGAGCCAATTGTATGCATCTCTTTCTAGCTTTGAATGTAGTGAAATGATGTTGATAAATTAAAATTGTTTTGGCATGGGCATATTTATAATCACCAAAAAGAGCATATGTTATAAATTATGACTTGGTTTTCAGAGAGCTGATTATTAAACATATAAAATCACATCATCTTTCTTCACATTGTCGAATATCTTATGATAAGTGACATTTTATTATGGGAGTTGGTAGTAAGAGTATGAGCTCAGGGAGTGAAGAGAAGAATTTTAACCTTTTTGGAGAGGAAAATGCATTGGGCAGAAATTACAAAATAGTTCAGTAAAAGGATGATATAAAATGAATGATATCATATAGAATGTTGATAAATTCTTGTGAAACAAAATTTACTCACCTTTAAGATAAACCCAGTGCAAATCAATCCCAAGAAACAATTTACTGGAGTTAAACATGCAGTAATGCTACCTTTCGCCTATTCCATCATGATACTGGATGCAAAATTAGTATGATTTAAAGTGTTCTGAATATATTCTGCAGTTACACTGAGATACGTCTCCAAACACCGTTCTTATCCCATCGTGAAAATCATTTAGAAAAAATATTTTCCTTATCCACAGACAGAGTTGGAGTAATAACAACTAACCAGAATAGGAAAAATACATACATCCTTCAGCAACAATAATATTAGTATTACTGATCTCCCTGGCCAAGTCAGACAAGTACTGAACAATAGCACAATAGAAATAAACCTCTAGAAGGTCAAGCTCAGAGAATGAGGCTACTTTAAAGAAATTTTAAAGTTGTTGTGTCCTCAAAGGAAAACAGATGTAGTGAATTGAAGCCGCTAAGTGCGTTTTAGGAATGATTGTATAAAATGAAAGAAATTTGAGCTGAATCTAGATTATTTAATTTTTAGAAAGTCTTTGTTTTTCAGAAATTGATCATGTAATTATGTAAAAGTAACCTAAAATCTGAACTTTCACCAATTGTATGGATTATCCTATATATATGTATGTATGTGTGTATATATATATATATATATATATATGTACATATATATGTATGTTTTGAGACCTGTGCAGGCTGTACAAAAATACATAAATTTTGTATGTTTGTTTCAACAAATTATCTGTTAGTTTCATAAGATAGACAAAGTCTCTAACATTTCTGAAGTCAAGATAAGCTATGCTTTATGTTATCCTGGTAATGACCAAAAAATTACAGCCACAGAGGGGAAGTCTCTTTGAAAATCATTGATGAGTGAATATGGAATTTTATTGTGCATATGTTTTACTCTTGATGAATGCCATCTGACAAATATTTATTGAGATTTAGTACATTCTTACAAATCTGCTAGGTTCTAAATTTTAATAAAATCATAAATATTAGATGAAAGACAATAAAAGGAAAGATTATTCAGTTTAAGGAAGATATGTAATTTAGAAACAAAATTTACAAGAAAAATGAACAAATAAAGTTGCAAAACATGATGCACTAAATAGACAAATTAGCTTTTCTTTTATACTGTTTATGTTCATATATCATGTTACCAGTTTCTTTCTCATCCAAAGTAGAATTTGCCTGTCTTGTATTCCAGCCTTTTGTCTTGGTTTCAGAATTTGACTTTACATTATGGAATACATTTGAGCTATAGTAGAAAAGGAGGAAATAAATATTAAGAAACAATTTTAATGGAAGGTATCTTAACGGTACCAATTGTAATTGGTGGCTGTGTAACCATGTCTCACCACTGGAATGTGGGCAACCAATTTGTTTTCCTTTTCCTGAAAGGTGCAGTGATGATGATAATCAACATAATGAAGTCACAGCATTAATGGTCACCTGGTCCTTGAATTATTGCATGGATGGAAGCTGTTTGATAAGAACAAATTTAGCCTTTACATAGGCCTTCACAATATATATATCAAAATGCTTTTTCTTTCAGATTATTGTAATCTATAAATTTGTTGTAGATTTATCTGTTTTATTTTCATCTTTTATCTAAGAAATTTTTGTTACCTGTTAGGATGACAACCTGTTTCTCTTAATTTGGGGTAGTATTTATAATCTCACAGTATTAAGCTATCCTTGCATTCCTGTGTGTGTCTTATAAGTGTGTTTATAAACCATGTGCAGTAACAAATCTGAAATCTTGACAGTATGAAACAGCCTAAGTTGCCTTATTGCTAATGTCAGACTGATGTAGGCCAAGTTCTGCTCAGAGATCAATTCATAAACTGAAGTTACTTGCATCCTTTGGCTTTCAGTTCATCAGGGCATTCTCTAGTCAGAAGAAGCAGATATGACAGGGCAGGATGGCAGAGAGGAAGCATGTTGGTCAATAGCATTTGTTGTATGCATTCTGGATCTCCTGAATTACTTGTGCCCATGTTTTGGTTGCCAGAAAACAGTTATCCATCTCAACTGCATATGAAGCTAAGAAATGCAGCCTGCCTTGTGCTTAAGATCAGTAAATGTTCTGGTGAATATTTAGTCATTCTTCTACAGTTTTCTGTACATTATGGTCACCAAATATTTTTTCTTTCCATGTTCAAAAAACTCTCTTGCTTCACAGGGATGACATCCTCACGTTCTATCTGGTCCTGGGAAGTTCCAATTAGTGTTTTCCAAATAGGCTTGTATTTAGTGGCCTTAGGTATGGCTACCTATGAAACAAAATAAGATTTTCTGTCCTCCACTCCCATACATTTTAAGAAATAGGGCCTGGATATCAAAAACAGCCAAAACACTTCATACACAAAGATGCTGGAAGATACAAAACCATGATAGTGCCATGGAAAGTTTACATGGCCTGCATCCAGCTCTGGACCAATAAAGGCAGTAGGACAAATGTTAGTTTGCTTTAGTAGAGTCAGAGAATTTTTAGGATGTAGGTGTATATTTTTCTATACAGTTCTTTCAACTACTCAAGTATGTATTAAAATTCTGATATACTTAAATTTACTCAGACTTGTACTGTATGGTAACCATACACAGTCATCACTCTAAGACACAAATCTTTCATTTATTTTGTGACTGTGCTTTCTTCTCTTTCCCTCTCCCTCTCCCGCTCCCTCTCCCTCTCATCTTCAAATTATTGAGTTTCAGTAAGAAGACATACTTCTTCATTTGATCTGTTCTCTAATATACTAATAATTTTATTGGAACTCCATCACTTAAAGTCTTTGTAAATCTGTTCCCTGTGTTTGTAAATTAAAAGTTTTAGTTATCTGAGACACTGAATTCTGGATTCTCCATTCACCTTTGTTTCTGTTTGCAAAATGACACATTCTTGTGTAAATCTCTTCCAGAAATACTTTTCCAAATATAGAGAAAAAACAAAAACAGAATAATAAAATTAATGTGTGGAAAATAAGATGTTATTGTGCTGGTGTAAAAGAAAGTGGATAAAATGAAGCTTCCTCTTCTCAGTTCCTCCTCTCAGTCTCCTTCCCTTAGTGCTGCTGCTATATAGTTAGTATACATTGGCTGTGGCAACATTTTTCTTGGAACTTTCCTTGGAACACTGTTGATTGACGTGTCTAGCCTCCATTTTGATACCCTTAGTGACTACTTCCCAAATGATATACAAATGCTGTTTATTTCAGGTGTGTCTTAAAAAGACCTCATTTCTCGTACCACATTTCTTGTTAGGTGGTATATGATGAGTTCATAGATAAATTCCAGAGGCTTCAGAGTCTAATCACAAAGGTTTATTTCTCACTTAGATGCTTGAGGCAAGTCAGGTGGTGATGCTCAAATTGAAGATGTTTCACTCACATCTCTGTTTAGCTGATGATTTATGACCATCCTCAAGAAAGACTGGTCAGAGGAGCGGGAGAGGGAGAGAATTGGATAGATGGTTCTCTTGCTGGACTTGGGAGCAACATTGCTGTGATCGGGGTCCACGATGTTTCCTGAGGTTTTGGTGTTGAAAACTTGGTTGCCAGCTGTGGTTGGGTCATGATGGCACTCAGCATCAATGAAACAGTCCGTTGGAGAATTTATAGCTGAATGGGCTATTACAAAGTGGGGCCTTGTTGAAAGAAACAGGTCCTGGTGGTGTGCCCTAGAGTTCTGTATTTTTCCCCAGTTCTTGCTTTTCTTATTCTCTGTTCTGATCACTTCTCTCCTTTCCCCTTCCCTCCCCTTCTGCCTCTCCTTTTCCTCCCTCTCCTCCCCTTCCTTCTTCTCCTTCCCTCCTTCCTTCCTTCCCTCTCTCCCTCTCTGTTTCCATGCTACCGTGATGCACCTTTGTATTGTGCCTTGCCTCACGCCAGTGGCAATGAAAGCAGCCAACCCTGGATTGAACCCCCTGAATTTGTGGGCCAAAATAAACTGTTTGTCTTCCAAGATACTTTTGTCAGGTGTTTTATCACAGTGATAGGTGACAGACACAAACATACATCATTTCTTTCTACTGTCTCTTCTTCTGAACCAAATTACAGAGGATGAATTAAAATGTAGCATACATACGTGTTAATATATATAGATATCTATATATATCTATATAGATATCTATATATATCATACATAGTTATTTGGAGATATATAAGCTTATTATGTATATGTAAATCTAGATTTCTATCTATGTATCTGTCTACCTATCTCTCTTAGGTATTAAGTTAGCAGCTTTTTCTACATAGTAAACATCCAAAAATTGTTAAATGTATAACTGTGTGTTTGCAAGTCATCACATATTTAACAGAAAATGTTCCTATCTCTCAGTCCTGTCTCACTCTTTTCCTTACCTCCTGTCAAATATTTCCTGCATTGTATTTTATACTTTCCATTATAATTATCTCATCACTGCAAAATTTTGTAATGTTGATGTTGGGGAAAGATTAATGACTGGATAAAGATGATGATGATAAGAATGACAATACCATCTTTTATTTGTTGCCAGCTATGTCATATTTGATTTTTGCAGTGTAGTTTCACACATGAGTCTTATAAGAAATTACTCTTACCTTGTTATAAAGTTCCGGTCTTAAGACCAGAGAAGTATGCGATTTCGAGATACAGATAATACATTACAGCAAGCATGATTTGAACCTATTGTTTTCTGGCTCACAAATGTCATTAATATTGAGGTTTACAAAGTTCTTATACACATTACCTTATCTGAGTACTCTAAGCTTCCCTGTGTGGTAGATATTCACTAGATATTCCATATAAAAGAACTGAAGCTCAGTGATTTAGAGTGTTCTCAGTGAATTGCAATAGAAAGGTGGTTGAATTTGCATTTTTATTGTTTTTCTTTAGGCTACAGTGTAGCTATTCCACACAGTTCTGGTGAGTGGGCTATTTCACTGCTTTAATATTGTAGGCCACTCTGTATTTATTTTAGTAAATCAACCTGAGATCACAAGTATAAGAAAAAACCAAACATTAATAAGTTCTTTTAATGAAAACTGAAGTCTATTTTTAAAAGTTAAATATTTTCAACGCAAAACTTATTTCAATAACAGGTATTTTTCCGAAACATCAGTCCATTATATTTATCCGCACAACCCTTTAATGAGAAGCAAATTAAGTTGTCTGAAAAATATATTCAATAAGCCATGTTTTTCCATGGACCAGTGGCAGAGAGAAGAGAAAGTGACTGTGCCAAGCTTTTGGCTGAGTAGAGGTAATGGTATTCAGTCTTGTGAAATGGATATTAATGATTCTACAGTGTTTAACTTGGTTTGCTCTTGATAGAGTTTTCCCTTCTGAATTAATGTCTGTCTTCTCTTGATTAATTTAGAATGATTGTACTGTGAGTCACTTAATTACATTTCTTTCTGAAGTCAAAAATCATTCACTGTGATAAGGGCTTTTGATTTCTTACCAAAGTAATCCCTAAGTATCTCAAGTATAGATCTTGCACACTTAGTACAAAAAGTTGTTTAGCTGGGAAGAGGGAATTCAAGTTGGAAAGCATTATCTTACACTTGATTTGGGTCTTAGGCAAAGCTATTTAAGGTCCATTTGCTTGTGTCCCCGTCCAGAAACTTTACTCAGCTGAGTATTAAATACAAAAACAGTATCTGGTCAGGTATTTGCTCTAGGGCGTGACCATGGAGGAGGAAGTGTTCAGATCACTTCAGCCGTGGTCTCAGGAGAGATAATAGGGTTTGTTTTTTTTTACTTTTATTGCTACGTGTTTGTAGTGCGCAGCAGTTCCATTCTCTGTAGGAGATTGATACATGTAATTCATTTCATAACTTTCCTTTTCCCCCCTGCGCTCCACCCCTCTTTTATTTTTCCAGCATTAGATTCACATATTTATCCTGTAAGAACTTATTAAGTAACTTTTCTGACATATAGGTTCTAACCAGACTGATAGGCCAAAGAACATATAAAAATGTAAGACAGTTGTCAAGGTACACTTTAGATAAATTGTCTGCTCTGGATTACAATACATGTTTTCTTTCTCCTTTCTCCTATTTTCTATCTTTTACTTCATAATATATATGAAAATATATAGACAGTATCTATGTGTGTGTGGGGGTTCATATAAGGGAAACCACACAACATTTAAGCTTGAATGTCTGAGTTACTTCACTTAATATTATCTGAAGGTGCATCCATTTTCCTACCAATGGTTCAAGTTTATCCTTTTGTATGGGAAAGAAGTATTCCATTGTATGTAACTATCATGTTTTTAATCTATTCATTTGTTGATGTACATATAGGTTGTTTCCAAGATTTAGCTATTATGAATTGCACTGCTGCAGATAGGGGTATGCATCCCTCCCTGTGGTATGATGTCTTTAACTCTTTTTGGAAGATACTTAGAAGGTGAATAGCTGAGTCAAATGGAACCTCTGATTTTAGCTTTTTGAGGAATCTCCATTCTGATTTCCATTCTAGTTATACCAGTTTATAGTCCCACAAACAATGGGAAGGGTTTATTTCTCCTCATAGCCTCACCAGCATTTGTTAATGGTTGATTTCTTAATAATAGCCATTCTTTGTGGAGTTAGATGGAATCTCAGTGTTGTTTTAGTTTGCATTTCTCAAATAGGCAGGAGTGTCAAACTTTTTTTTATTGATCATTTGTATGTCTTTGTCTGAGAAGTGTCTGTTTCAAATGCCCATCTTTTAATTGGCTCCTTAAATTTGGAGAGTTCATTTATTTAGTACTTTATGTATTCTATATAGTAGTCCTTTGAGGAATAGCTGGTAGGAAGGTTTTTCCCATTCTGTAGATTGTCTCTCACTCTGTCATTTGTTTACTTTGCTGTACAGAAACTGTAATTTGATGTGATCCTTTTTGCTGAGTATCGATATTATTTCTTCTACATCTGGATTTTTGTTCAGAAAGTCTGTGCATACACCTTTGTCTTCAATAGTTTTACCTATTTTATCTCCCAATAGTTTAAGTATTTCTGCTCTAATGTTTAGGTAGTTGATCCATTTTATTTTATAGTGCAAGATGAGAGATACAGATCTAGGTTCAGCTTTCGACATGTGGAAAGCCAATCTTCCCAACGCCATTTGTTAAAAAGTCTGTCTTACCACCAAGAGATTTGGCACATTTTTCAAAAATAACATAGCTGGGTGTGCCTGAAGTTGTTTCTGTATCTTCTATTCTGTTCCACTTATCTACGAGTCTGTTTTATTTCCCAGTGCCATGCTATTTTTATCACTGCAGCTTTGTAGTATAACTTCAAGTCCAAGATTGTGATGCCTTCTGCCTTGCCTTTGTTGCCCAGAAATGCTTCTCTTATTTTAGGTCTCTTTGGGTTCCACATGAATTTTAGGATTGCTTTTTCCAGTTCTGTAAGGGGCGTTACTGGTATTTTAATTGGAATTGCATTAAATCTGAACAGCAGTTTTGAAAGTATGCACATTTTGACTATATTGATTTTGCCTATCCAGGAACAGGGGACATGTTTCCATTTTCTCCTATATTCTTCACTTGCTTCTTTTAGAGTACTACAGTTTTCACTGTAGAGCTGTTGTAAAAAGAATATTACACTTAGGAGAAAGGTTAGATTTTGTTATAGTTACTGAACTCTTAAAAAGGTAAATGCCTCCTTCAGATTTACAATTGTTATAAGAACCCTGATCTTTAAAACATAGAATGTTATTTAGATGTACAGTATGAATATACTTTTCTGGACAGCGTTCTTTAATGATGATCTGAGGATATTCCCTTTCTCCTTGCAAAAATCAGTTTATTTGGGGCAATGAAAAGTTCAGGGGTGTCTTGGCTTTATTATTCCTTTGATAGTACATTATATCAGTGCCCCATAAATGCATCCTTTAAGATTGCAAGTTCATTGTATGATACACATAAATTACATTTGGCGTTTCAAATTGTAAATGTTCTCTTGAAAATATAGTTTCATAGGATTTTAGAAAAAGAAATCTAGGTGTTCTAAGTGCTTTGTAAACCAGGGCTGCTTGATGACCTAGGAGTTTGAATTTGAAGTCAACACATACAGAATCCTATCTCAGTTTTATTATTGAAAGTAGATACTTGTGCAAATCATGTGGGTGTGCTAAATTTGAATTTTTGGATGTGTAAAATGTGTCTAGCAATGACATCTAACTCCTGTTGTTGTTGAGAGAATTTAATGTAATGATACATTGCAATGCAGTGTAATGGACCATGTAACGTTCTTTAATAAGTGTGGAGGACCTACTATGACCCCAGCCTAATACTTTGCATAATATATAATAATTCTGCCTCCATATGATACCAATTTATTTTGGTGGAAAATTTATTCTGTGTAAAATTATTCATCAGAGTATTGTAAGGACCAGCCCGTCATCAACACCCTTCAGCAATGATAGAAAAGTTGCTGAAGGTATTAGCCTTGCAACGCTCGGTGTAGAAAGCCTACAGTCTGCAATTCTCTCTTTTCCATCTGTTGTGTGTGTCAGGATTACACCAGATTATCACTGGCTATATTCCATAGAAATATACAATTATATTCTCTTAGCTGCGTAAATACTTCTGGCCTTTGTACTTGGTACACTATATGTGCTATCTCTTTTTGATTATAACCAAACTGAAAAGTGTGCACAGGCAAAATTTCCAAATTTGTCAAGTAAAAGTGAAAGAAATTAAGAAATCTCGTCCAAGGTCAAGATTGTTGGTGAGATCTAGCATTGAAATTCAAGGCTCTGAACTCCAGCTTTTCTTCAGTTTAACTTTGTATTGTGCATTGGAAAACAATTCTTTAAGTATATGAGTTATTGAGAAATACCTGTCTTTGGAAGAATGTTTGACTAAATGTTGACCACGATTATATCTGGGTAGTAGGATTTCACGTTTGTTCTCTTCTTTATATATTTTTTAAAATTTCTTTTCTCTAATGAGTTGTGCAAATACATTTAGAAAATAGTGCTTCTTAATTGACTCATTATTTTTTTTACCTAATTTCAGTTGATCCAGAGAGAAAAAAAAGTTACTCTTGTTGCTTTTCATCCTTACTGAATATGAAGTTGGACTTGTAACTATTATTCATGAAAATAGAGTTCTATTTTTAGAAAGAGTGACTCATAAAGCATTGTGACCTGTCTGTCCTTCCTTGTGGTCTGAAAATAAATGTGGGGGGACAATAGGAAACCTTGAAGGAAACACTTGTTTTGTCTTCAAACTTTGAAAGCTCTCTTGGCAGACAGTAGCAGGAGCTTCCTTTTCCACGTTAACTGATACACCCAAAGATTTTCAGGCCCAAAGAGCTGTGGGCTCTGTGAAAGCAGATGGCAGAAATCTCTCTCTTTCAGGTTTTTTTTCCCCTTCCTAACAGTGAGGAATCTCTGTTAGATGTTTCAACACCCTCCTTCTCAGGAACTGTCCATGTCCAAATTTAGCCTATTGAAAAGCGCTGAAAATAGAAAATAATTTAGATAAAGAGAACCAGGGTTTGAATCTTGGCTTTGTCACTATTAATTGATCCTTTTACTTGAAGTTGTAACATTTATAACCCTTAGGTGATTGATCATCATCATCATGGCATTTATTTGCCAAATACGTATTAAATTCATATTGTATGTTAGTTCTTTATATTTTTTAATTCACTGGTGGACGTATATTAATACCACTAATAATTTCCTGAAGCTTTCAACCCAGTGGGATGGGACACTAAGAAGCCATGTCTCTTGAAGAGCAATCACTCCCCTAAACAGAACATTCCTATAATGGCATTTGCAAGAGGGGAATAGTTTGGGAAGGAATTTCAAGAAATACTTAGCTTTGATGGCACGAAAGTAAAAAGGAAGTAGATATACATGACTAAGGATATGAAAGAGAAGAATATTTCTCATGAAAGTAAAAGGGTGTGCATATTTGGGAAGAAAGAGCTTGGCTTATTGAAGAATCTGTGTGAAATTGAAAACTGATAGCAATTCTCAGAACAGCTGAGCTAAGAGTGGACAGGTAAGAAGGGACACTTACACCCCATAAGTGTTATGTACGCATTTACATACTTGCACTTCTTCCACTTGGTTGCACTCTGTGAATAATCTTACATAAGCTGAGCAGTGAGAGCTTGTGCACAATTATCGAGCACTGTTTTACTCCTGTGATGGTTGAGGATATGGACTGACGTGACAGTCTCTGGAGTTAAGCAGCCTGGACCTAAGAAGCTAATTGGAGAACAACGGAGAATGATTGTCTGGCCGAGTTCAATGGACCCGTGACACATTTATGTAGAAAAAAAATAACTAGTAATTAAAGAAAAATTTTCCGTTAGGTAATGTCGTGAAATAAATCATTGAATTTTGGTTTAACAGTGTAGTATTGCATAGTCTGATTATGATAGATGATGTCAGACAAAACAGGGCTTTACAGACCACAGTAATAATTGAAGTCATTTTACTGAAACTAGTGGGAAAGCTCTGAAATATCTTTAAAAATGTGTGGATTTTCAGATTCTTTTCTTTTGGGGAAAAAAAATCATCCTATCCTGAATATGTGAAAGATAAAATAAGGTTGAGAATTTTAACAACCATAAATTAAGAATCATAAGTATCTTTAGCATTATAACCAGAATATTAAAGAGATCAAGTGTGAAAAATTAAATCTCTCATTTTCCAAAATGCAAGCAACCACATAATATCCTTACTTTTTGGTGTGATTCTATTCTAGTACAGGCTATTTTCGTTATGTCCGAGAATCTAGTATACTTGATAAATTTTCTGTGTTTTGTGTGCTTGTGTTCCATGTATATACCAAAAAGTAATTCTGTAAAATTGGTTGGGTCATTTTGCCCTCTGGTCAATAGCAATTTGGTATATATGGATTTAAGAGTGGAAAATTGCTTAATGGGAAAGTCTCAAATGTTTCAAAATCAAATTTGCAATCTGCAACCTTGTTGAAATGCCAATACGTGTTAGTTCAACTCAGTCAAAATTAAGACATTCTCATTTTTCTCATGACTGAAAATTTGGATTGGAAAACAAAATTAAGATTGGGCTCATTAATGTAATAAAATATCACAAAAGAGTTTCCATCATATATTGTTCTGGAGAAGATAGCACAAAATAATGCAGAGGGAAGGACTTAATTCTGTGGTCTTAGAAGTTAATAAATTAAGTGGATATTTCCAAAATTTACAAAGCATGGTGTATTTCAGGTGTTCTGTTAATGGGAGTACACAGATCAAAAAAAGATACAATCTGTATCCTCCTACCTAGGTTCAAAATCCAGTGAGATTAGATCATTTTAATTAATTTATTTGGTCTGATTGTTTTTATCAAAGAGAGAGTATTTTTCTTGTTTATTGAGAACCTCTTAGCAAGTCATTGAATGTTGAGTTGTTTTCACGTTAATCTAAGTTTTTATTATTTCACTTTTATTTTTAAATTAAAATTTCCCCCGTGTGTTAGTCACTATAGTAAGTTTTATATACATGATTTCGGTAACCCCCTGCAATCATATGGAAAATGTGCTATTAACTATATTCTACAGATAAGGAAATTAAGCCTCATAAAGCTGTCTTGGTGACCCCTAAATTGCATTATAAATGATATGTAATATATACCATATTCATGTATCAATTCTACTGCTCCTATTCACAGCACATTTTTAGAATTATTTCCTCCACAGTAACATGACTTGATTGCATGGCTCTTAGATGTACGTCGAAAAGCTTCAGTGAGGCCCTAATTAGGCTAAGTAGTATTGACACTTTGAAATATAACTTGAAAGAAAGTTTAGGTATAAGGTACGTAGGACAAGTATCTCTTTACTGTTCCTTCCTGGATCTATGATGTGTTTATTTGTTTTGTCAATTTCCAAGAATAGACATGGAATATAGAACCTTCTAATTATATTTGACCAGTGACATGTTTATTCATGGGGCATACTAAAGAAATTTCTTCAGAAAACACATTTGGAGTTGTTTCTGAACACACACTTGGTCTTTTGACTTGCTACTTGATGTCTGGAGCCTCATACTAAAAGGCCTAAGGAATACTAGCATTTGCAGTTGGGAAGAGAAGAGTTGTTTTGTTATTTTCTCCTCAGTCCATGATAATTATGCTTAAGCATCTTCTGTAGATGTAAGAGTATTTTGGAACTATCTACAGCTTAAATATTACCTTTTTATCAGTCAGGAATTTGACTGATATTGCCAGTCTAACAATAGCAGCAATAAAATATCACCTGTATCTGATTTACATAAACGACAAAAGCCCTGATAGATTTTTGGGGAGCTGACAGTGTTACCAAGAAAGATGAAGAAGAGCTTGGGATTGTGGCTTCTGATCCAGTAACTGATCAGGCAAAACCTGGTGCCAGCATGTTTACTGTGTGCTGGTCTCACAGTATTTCTGCACTGGTCCTGTGGCTTGGCGTGCTCCCCTGATTTCCCTGGATCAGGAACTGATTCCTTCTGCATTTCCACTAGAAAGAAAAAATCCCCCCTGAGCCTATGACCTTGGGCTGATTTGTCCAATTGATTCCACAGCCATGCGGAGTTTAGGCTTCTGTGCCTTATTATTAGCAACAAAGAAAACTTCAGAAAATAACTGCCTAGCATTTCTACCTCTCATAGATAAGAGATATTTTTTGTGTTTTAAGGTACACTGTTCAGAAGATGTTTAGACAAAAGGATGTTGACAAATCTCTCGTTTCATATAATATTTGAATTTAAAGTCACACGTTACATTGCCTCAGTGCCCTGTACTTAACATTATAATGTTATGCCATTGTTTATAAGATATAGCTTAAGTGAAAGCAGTGTTTAGATCAGGATACAGAGCATGATGTGTGACGAGTAAACATTCGATAACTGTGTGCCAGTAGAGCTCAAATGTATAGCCGCGGTCACATTATAATTATTACAGTTAGGATATAAACACAAATGTCATTTAAAATTAACGGATTCTTGATCTTGGTGTCAACTTCTTATCCCTGTACCTAATATATGAGGAAATAAAGTTGGAAGGAGAGGAGATTTATTTTGCTTACATATTCAGAGGTTTAAATTTACGGTCCCTTTGGAACTGTGCCGAGGAGTTATCACATCCTGGTGGGAGTCTAGGGAGTCTGTGTTGGAGGCTGCTCACTTCATGGAGGCTCAGGAGAGGGGCAGAGGCGGGCTGGGCTTTGTGTTCCAGTATCTCCATTCAGAGCATCCCTAATGACCTAACTTCCTTTCGCCAGGACCCACCTCTTAAAAGTTTCAGGAATTCGTGACAATGCCACAGTCTGGCCACAAAACCTTTGACATATGTGTTTTGGGACCTTCAGAAATCCGAACAATAGCCAGGCATGGCATACAAGCGCTCGGGGAAGTGGAAGCAGGATGATTGTCAGGTCAAGGCCAGCCTGGGAAGCTTAGTGACTTCAGGAGATCCTCACTCAAAATAAAATAAAAATAAAATGGGCCGTGGATGTAGTTCAGGGTAAAGGTCCAATTTTTACGAGTTCTCTGATTTATAGCAAGTGTAATAATCTCCCCATATAAACACAGTTGTGCTGGCTGTTTTCTGACTAGCTCTTTTTCTCCTACTACTTAATGAGGAATTAAAGATATCAAAGTTTTCAGATGTGAAGAAAATTGTTAGATATTTTATTATTAGATATGAGTTTAAATGAGAAGCAAGAGTTTTCTTATAATATTTCTGCTAGCCTAAGCTCAGTAAGAAGAGATGAATCATTTGTTGAATCACCAGGATGGCAGCGTTTAGTTCACTGAATAAGAGAGGAAGAAAAGGAAGCCCTTAGATTCCATGGTAATTAACAAAATATATAATTTATTGAGCACTCAGTGCAAAGCATGGAATTTAATATTTAATGGGTAGCTTTATTTTAGGAAAGATAGGCATTTTCCTAGATGACTCAGTCAAGCATGTCTATATCAAATAGCTATAAACATGTATTTGTTTCTCATAACATTTTCATTATCTTACAGTTTTAAAATTTCTGTTATTTCTAGCAGCCCTGATGGAATGCAACTTTTAAACAATTTAAAATTTAAAAGTGTCGAATTTGAAATTATTCAGTGAGGGAATAGAATCAGTGCTTTAATTTGAAATGAAGCAATAGAAAGAATAACTATATGAGAAATATAACACAGGAGATAAGGAACTCTATCACTGCTCTGATGACAGACTCAGGAAACCCAGATGCCAGCTTCTGCACCCACATTTAGCTATTAAAAACCATAGCAATGAAAGGGCTGGCCATGTGTAAACTAGAAGCTTACCCAAGGTCCAGAACATTTCCACTCGCACTGTTGCTAGCAGTTTGTCTGTCCCCATCTTGAAGTGCTCTCCTTGGCCTGCCTCTCCACTGGCTGCTTTGAATCACATCTGAACATTCAGTGACTGTCTAGGAACACAGAAATAACTCTTATCAAATTTTCCCTGGAATAATAATGTGGAAGAATTAGTACCACGCCATTTACTTTCCATTGTCTTCATTTGTCTAACTGAATATAGTTTTATCTACCTTGATAATAAAAGGTGAATTTTATGTGCTCTTTATGTATTAGGAGCTGACTTTTATGTGAGTAAATTCACTTAATCCATATAACGTGTGTGTCACTGTTATATGAGCTTTGCTACGCAGTTAAGGAAACATGCCTCATGAATTTAAGTGACATAATTCAGGTCGCGGACTAGGAAACTCAGAAAGCGAGACTTGTTGAACCCCAAAGTCCATCAATCTGTACCAACCCACTATAATAATAGTAGCTGCTATTTATGAAATAAACCCACCTATCCCATTCCCTAGATGTATGAAAAGCTGGCTGAGAAATTACGAATGGAAGCCAGTGATAAGGAAGACTGATGGCTAATATTTAGATACACAGTTGGCTGAGAGACTTCTATTTTCACTACTGAGTAATTCTTACTCATTCGTACTTAGTAGCTCAATGTTGATAGCACAACATGTATTTTCAGTAGTTGGTCCTCTTTTCCTTACTTCCGCCTACTGTAGCATGTACCAGTGTTGATTTTCATTTGCAATATATTGACTTACATTTTAACCCTTCAGCTCTTGGCTTTGGGGAAGTGAAGGCTGGATGTTATCTCCTCCGCAAGTCGCACATAGAGTGATCTTTTAGTTGTGTGCACAGGGATACCACAGTTGGGGTTCTGCATATCTGGAATACACTTACATATTCCTCATTTTGTTTGCCAATTAATTTTATGTTTTTATTACATACATCAATATTTTGCAGAAAAAAATAAAGAACACGTTAATGTTAAGCTGTAATTATGTATTACTTTTTCGTGTTGAAATCTAAATTTTTATAATTATGACCAGTAAACATAATTTATATTCTAATATTTTCTTAGATATGTTTGCATATGATTTTACATATATCAGTATTTAAAGGCTATACAACAATTTACTATAGAAATAATGACACTAAGTTTTATCCTTCTCAACTGATGGGCTTTAAAAAAAACTTATTTAAGTAGCTTTTAAGTATCTCTTGTCCATATGCTATTCAGAGTGACTTAGGATGTCAAAAGATCAAGCATAGGACTCTTTTTGTCCCCTAGCTTTTTAAAAAATTACTATTCATATACAATGCTTTTTTCATTTAGACACACACACACACACTTAAACCTTTTTGCTCAACACAACAGCAAGAACTAGTTCAAACTTGTTTCCATTTTTACTTTTAATATTAGTTCACTTTATCACTCTAAGAACAGAGGTTTATTTGTATCATCTCATTTGTATTCTCTTTATAAATCTGCCCACTAAGTAGTACAGAGCCTTAAAGATTTCCATCTGTTTTTTAAAAAATAGTTGACCCTTGTGAATCCAAAAAGCTTTTTTTTGTTCCACCTTTCCTTCTCTAGTATACATTTTTCATTCCTTTAAACCATCTACCTTGTCAGTGTTTTTCATTGCCATGAAATTTCTTCGCAGTCTTGTAATGAAAATACTCTTTTACATCTAAAATTTTTATTAATTTGGAATAAAATGCATTGTCATGTGAAAAGTAGACCTAATATCTCCACATTGATCCAGCTGACCTTCTATTAACTTTTATGAAATGCTTTTTTCCACATGCTTTATTTATTTATTTTCGGTGCTGGGGATCAAACTGAAGACCTGGTGCTTTCAAGGCAGACACAGTGCCACTGAGTTAAATCCCAGCCCCCAGATGCTTCATTAACGTTAAACGTTCTGTTCAGCACTGCAAAGCAAGAACTGCTTAACAGAATGCTTTAAAGATTCGAAAGGTCAAAACTCCCATTTTTTAAAACTAAATTTAAAAAAACTTAAATCTATGCCTTAGTTTTCTAGGCAAATGATAAGCATTGTCTAATTGTGTACAGCATTCATTTGGGATGTTAAGTAGTATTACAGTAAATCTGTGTCATGTTTTAGCGTTCATCTGGATGTGGTTTTTAGATACAGTATCTAGTCCTCACAGTAATTCTGCTCAATATTTCTGTTTTATAGATGAAGAAATGGAAACCAAGGCGATCTTCCTGAGATGAGATAATGGGTAAGAAGTGATGCAAAGATTTACAATTTTTTCATTATTCTAGGATGTCATTCATGGCAGTGTTCTCATATTACATGTTTAGATCTTTCAACCTGCCTCTATTTAAGCACCTTTCTTAAATTTTCCTAATATAGTTGCATGACTTCCCTTAAATGGCGCATGTATGTGTATATATATATATATATTTCAAATATTTTTAAACAACACTTACCATTGGATTCTAGAAACAAGATTTTTACCTAACATATCCTGCAAATTCCTGAATTGGTATTCTACTGTTAGTACAGTTAAATATCAGTTTAGCTACTTATAAAGCCATGTAAATAGAAAATTTTTATACTGCTTTTCCTTATTTGTAAATTTAACACAATTGCATTTCTTCAACTATACGTAAATATGGTGCCAACACTGCTTAATTTCTGCTTGACAAATGTTTGTTTTCCCAAATGAATGTCAGCTCTTAATTTTAAGTAATAAGTTACCACATTATGAGTGGCCTCTGAAATCATTACCATCAAAAATTAAACCAAAGATGAATGGTAAGGTTTTTTTAAAGTTCATATAGTTCATACTTTTGATTTTACCATTTTGTGCTGCTGATGTCAAAGAATTTTTGGGATATTAGAACCCAGTTCAATTTTCTGACAAGTTAGAATTTAATTTCCAGTAAGCTTATTGTTTAGCTTTTTGAAGTGCTTAAGGAATCAATACATGTCATGAAAGAATATGCTACTAATTAAATATGGTAGAAAATACAGCTCCAGTACAAAAACTCAAACATAAAAATATTCTCATTCTGAACAAAGTACAAAAGTGTGATGTTGACAAATAATACAACAACAAAAAATTGTTTCCTATGACTCAGAACTGTAATACTGGTGTTTAGTAGAATAATCATACTCTTCACTTCAGTACCTCAATCTTGGCAGCGTCTTGTCTGACAGTACCATTCATAGCCACTCCACTTAACATGGCTACTTTTATTGAATTTTGAATATTACAATAGGTTTTAATACTATTCACCATTCTGCAGTCAATCTAATATATGGTATTATTATACCTTCCACAGTGTAAGTATTTAGGCCGGTAATGTCTGCTGAAAATATTTGTCCATTAACTACAAATTTTTTATGTTGCATATCCAGTGAATCAGCTTGTTTTATGAGAATTTGGATTCTACCCTGGAATACGTCATTTTTTCTCTTACTTCTGCCCTCCCATTATCTGTGTAAATAGCAGCGTTATTAAACATCAGCTTCTTCAACACAATTCCAGTTCAGTAACAATAATATTAATGGCAAAAAAAACTGCAGTGATATATTTTACCCTCTTGATAACGATTGTCCTTTTTAGAACTATTTCTGGATGTGACATGTGATATTAACTTGATCCTCAGTAAATATAACTAGGGTTAAATTACCAAATGATATTATTTTAATGTTTAATATTTCTGAAGAAATGGACACATTGCATATAATTCAGTGATCTTCTACCTCATTGAGAAATGATGTTTCCAAAGCTTTCTTTTTTGGAGATTAGTTTTATATGTCGCTAGCAAGAGTCCTTGCTTTTCCTGAGGTGAACTGGTTACGTGCAGGCCTCGAGATGAGGAGAGTCTCTCTGCGGACTCAGTTAAGGAGAATAGCCATGGTGATTCCAAGGTGGTTGATCTGTAAAATTATTCTGACTATTGCTATGATTTGCAAGCCATCCTTATTTCATGAGTCCCAGGACCTCATCAATGCTTAAACTCATTTTTAGTTTAGTTTAAACATTTTTGTAGTAGCTTTTCCTTGAAGTGATATTGTAACTCAAAAGTCCATCTCTCAAGCCAGTGGACAAATGCTATATATGAGACTTAAAAATATATTTCTGTGTAAACTTGATAGAGATATCATTATTGGACTAAAAGTAGTATACATTCCTTTGATATTTGCATGTTTCTTTGGTATTTTCTCTACAACAAAGAAATACTGATTGTGGTGATATAGTGCACTTATTTTGAACATCTATTCATTAACTCACACAGATAATTTAGAGCCATATGTTGATGTTCTATTACTAGGATTACTAGTCTATTGTTAGGAGTTTTTGGTTTACTTTCTCTAAAGTATGCCTCCTATTTTTATTGGTTTGAAGTTTAAAGGACGGATCAAAATAATCATTGTTTCATGTCATGTAAGTAGTAAGGGAGGATTCTTTTTCTTCCATCTCCTAGAGAGAGGGCAGGCAGATAAAAATGTACTACTTTTCTGAAAAGCTCATGTATAATTTAATAGAGTAATACTGAATTGGAAATTTCATATACACCTAAGCTTGGAATAATAAAAGATTCTCCATAATTTAATTCAGGAAAAAGTTCTCTGTGGTTTTCTGTTGGGCAAGAGACTTATTGACGAGATGAGAGACTCAGTTTGTGCTTTTGACTTGTATTTAGTTATTCAGATTGATTGGTTTACATTGGACCAGAAGCAGATCATAATATAATATGAATCAATTTTGAATGTATTAAGCTGTGCATGATGGTGCAATCTGTAATCTCAGCACTGGGGAGGCTGATGGAGTAGGATTGCTGTGAGTCTGAGGCCAGGCTGAACTGCACAGCAAGACCCTGTCTCAGAACAACAAACAAACACACAAAAATTGTGAGTGTATTGATTACATACCAGTTGGGAAAATAAAATCTCTTTGAGTAAAAGGTTTGCTTTTAAATATTATATAAGCATTGCCAAAGAAGACTATCATGATTTAAATACAGCTTAAAATTTTCTGTGGAGAACTGTGGAGTGATTCCAGAATTGTTGCATGTGACACCATTACAAACGTATTATCTGTCTACTAAACATAAACTGCAGTTCTGATGTCTTGCAGCTTAGAATCTAATTGATATTGCCACAAAAACGCCTTTTCTGACCTCAGGTAGCATGTATTCATTTCCATTACATATGTATTCATTACATATTTCACATGTTACTCTATTTTGTGAAAATATTGATTTTATTTTTGATTTACAAAGTACCATATTGCTCTAGCACACAAATGATGAGCAGCGATTATACAGTATATGCACATACACACACACACATATATACATGATACAGTGTTTATATATACAGTATATATACACACTCCCATATATACAATACAGTGTTTATATATACAGTACAGTGTATATACAAATACATACCATATTCTGTATAAATACCCATTGCTTGATATTTAGCTCATCATCATTCTGCATTGTTACAAACGATACAACCTATGTGGAGATCTTAAAAAGAAAAGTATTATATTGAATGGAAAACTCACTAAAGATCTTTTGTATTGTGACTAAAGTACAATGTGGCATAGATTCTATTAAATTAATCTCTTTGGAAATCATTTTGGTAATTTTTGTAGCATGAATAACATTTTTTATTTTGGTTTTTCAACAGTCAAACTATTGAACTATAAGAACTATTTGGAAATTTATCTTTTTCTTGGTGATTTGAAATGTCACTTTTATATTAACTGTTCCTGTACTCTAAATATTCTATTTCTTTTATCAACCTTTCTATTCTTGTAGTAGTACATAATTTTAATTATAATTTCAAGCCTAGCTAACAATGAATTTTATATGTAACAATAACATTTTAAATTTCTTCCTAAGTCCAGATCTTTATCCAGTTGAAGCAGGAGGTCAGAGAAAGGTATGATAAAGGAATGCTTAGTTTGCACCTGCTGTAGTAACCTGTGCCAAAAAGCAATCTTACGTCTCAGAAGAATTTCATCTGCTCCATTCTCAGTGTGTGCAGATTGCTTTTTAATAATACACAGCCATTTTAGGCCTTCACAAAGGCTTATTTTATCTACTGCTTGCCGAGTAGAAGAGTTGTAACGTCCTATTCACGTTTTCACCTGCTCTCTCTTAATTTTGTTTGAAACACAGTGGCAGTGTGACATGTTGGCGAGTCAGGTGGCATCTGAGTTTCTTCTCACCCACTTCCTGGTGTGCCCTTGATTAAATATCCTATCTCTGTGAGCCTCATTTCTCAGTACAGTGTGGATATGAAGGGTTCTTACTTTGTGGAAATACCGTAACACTCAGAAATAACTAGTTAGGGTGATGGTGATGACGCATTGGCATGAGGAAAATGCAGATTATAGACAAGCAGCTACTCTTCTCAAAATAGAAGTTGGACTTGGTGGTGCTGGGCTTATATTAGAAGCAAGTCAGACCTCAATCAATGGAAAGAATATATTGAGATTGTGTCTTTCAAGTGTTACATATATTTTTGGCTCTAAGAAAATCCAGTGTATAGCTTACCTCCAAGAATGTAATTTTAGGCTGGGGACTTAGCTCAGTGGTTTTGTCACCTGCCTCGCAAGCACAAGGTCCTGAGTTTCATCCAAAAAAAAAAAAAAAAAAGCCTGGGGATGTGGGCAGGAAAGAGAACATAATGCTTAAATATGTAAAGCCACTGCACCTGAAGTTTATAGAACAAAGAATAGATATTTCTGATGCTTTTAAAATATGCTCCATTTTGACCTACACCTTTACAGTCAGAGTCCTTTATAAAAATTTTCCAAAAATGCTGCTCTTATGATTGATAAAGAAGTTGGGGGAGAGTGGAATGCCTCCTGCATGAGTCAGGCCGAAAGGGCTCAGAGTGACTTTCAGCTCCTGGACGAGGCTGCTCTATTGATAGAAGCTGGGATTTGGCCTCTCTGCTCCAGTTTGTCAAGCAGACTGCAAATCCCAGTCCCCTGAGTCTTGGGATGGTACAAAATGCAGCTGAGCCACATGCTCTCCTTGTGGTGTGAAAAATAAACCCTTGGCCAGAGGTGCAGGCTTCAGACTCACAGCTAGCCACACCTCTTACTTTGCAGAACAGCTGTCAGCTCCGATTAGCTTTTCTGACTCTCAGATTCGCTGCCTTTATGAACTATTCCATCCTCTCAGCCCTCCTCACTGCTGCAGTCTTTGGCTCCCTTTACCATCTGATGAGCTGTCCCAGCTGGCTAAGCAAACTGCTGCCCAACCAGCTTCCCGAGCCCAGCCCCAGACCCCAGCTGACCTTGTTGTGTCTTTGTCTTTCCTGTCCCTCTCATCCTCCTGCAATGAGTCTCCCACCCCCGCTGTCAGATCCCACTGTTTGTCTAATCAGCGTGGTAGACAATTTGATTTGCTGCTCCTTCCTCTCATCCTGCCAGCTCTTCCTGCTGCCACCAGCTGTACTGAGGGTCTGCTAGTAACTCACCATGATTCCTTCTGACCCTCCATTAGTGCCACTGGCTGATGGATTTAATTTTCCTCAGTAAGTATCTCTGACCTACTGTTGTATCCCTACACCACAGTTCTTTGATCAGCTTCCTGCGGTCTTTTTCTTCTGTCTCCTACTTGATTCTCTTACTGTTAATTCAGTCATTCTGTGATCCACTGGCAGATGCTTTTTCCTAGACTTCCAGGCTGGTGTTACCTGGATGGCTGTCTTTGGCTAGTAATAGCATTTCAGAGCAGTCTGAATGTGTACTCTGTATCTTACCCTGAATGTCTAAAGCCATTGTTGCTGCCTGATTTTTTGGATCTAGTGAGCTGTATGAGTAATTCTCATTTCCCTGGAATAATCTGATTTACAGTCTTTCAAACATGTTTTGAAATATTTCCTCAGTGTCATCTTTCCCATGGCTTTCCCTTCGAGTCTTTCAGTTCTTGATTATGTAGGGGCAGACCTAAGCATCTGTGAACCAGACATTTATGCTTCCTGAATAACTAGGGTTTATATTTCAAAAATGAGAGCCATAAACATATAAGGAGACAAATAAGAGAAACTTTGAAAAACAGTAAATGTAAGAAGTAATGAAGTAATGCAATGGAAAAGTACTGGTGTTAGAAGAGCTAATTTAAATGGGTATTTGGGAAAGGAATCTCTGAGCTCCCAGTATTTGTGCTAGTGCTGGAAGGAAAAGGGAAAAGCTGCCCCATGATGGTCTAAGGGGAGAATGTAACAGGCTGATGAAACAAGGTTCCCACAGTACTTAGTGTATCAGAAGGGTATACAGAGTGCTGGCAGGTTTAGAACATAGGACATGACAGGAATTGCTATGAAGTAAAGTCAATAGGCACGGGACAGATCATAGGAGACCAAAAATGGTACAGAAAAGGTTCTGGGTTTTATTCTAACTGGAGTGGATTGTTATAGGCTGTTTGGTCAAAACAGCATTATTTAACAGAAAGTCTTTTTTTTTTTAGGGAATTCTGGATAATCCTTTAATTTTGTGTTTTTAAAGTAGAGTGAGGGTTTTTTAAATACTGTGCAAGGATTAGTAGAAACATGCTTCAGATATATTCTACAAACTACAAACAATTGTGAGAAAGACCATATCACCCTGTTCTCTTAAGAACCCCTGTGGTGGAGAGTGCATGCGATGTATGACCTGTGAGAATTGATCTTCCAGCCTCAGCTGTGCAGGTCTTGGGCAGCCGTACTGGATGAGACCCCAGAGCAGAAATTTCTGTCTCTAGAAATCCTTGTGATGATTAAAAGATTTAGTGGCTGTGTTATCTGATATAATTACCACTAGCTGCATATATCCATTAGACCCTCACCCTGTGGCCAGTGTGACTTTTATTATATCTAATTTTAATAAAAAGGAAATAATTTTAAAGATTTTTAAATTGACTTTATTGGTACATTTTAGGTATACAGTACAGTTACATTCATTATTGGGATCTTGTACCTTTACATGACCGGTCTTGGTTCTCATTTTTTGCCCTTGTCCCTGCCCTTGCTTCACCCCCTCCTCCCCTCCCATTTACAAACACTTTATTTCTGTTTTTTCATTTTCTCATATTTTTTCTTTTCCCTTATTCCCTTTCCCCTACCCTTCCCACTTTGCTTACATCTTTAGCCCTTTTCTTCCTATTTCACGTTGTGAATTACCTCATTAGGATCTTATATACTATTATAGTTTCATACCAGAGAAATGATTCAATATTTACACATGTGTGATTTATTTATTTCACTTAGGAGTATATCCTCAAAATGTATCCATTTTCCTATGAATGAATCTAATTTCTTATTCTTTATGGCTGAGTAGTATATTCCATTTTATAGAAAAACCACATCTTCTTTACCCAGTTTCCAACTGATGGGCAAATGGGCTGTTTCCAAGTTTTAGCTATTACAAACTGTGGTGCTATGAACATAGGTGCACATATATCTTTTTATTCTTTTAATTCTTTTGAATGATTCTTTTAGTTCTTTTGGAAAGATACCCAGCAGAGCTAAGGCTGGGTCAAATGGAAACTCTAGTCCAGCTATTTGAGGTATCTCCATAATGATTTCCGTAGTGGTTGCACCAGTCTGCACTCGCACCGGCAACAGAGACATGGCAGCAGGTATAACAATTCCTAATTTGAAACTATACTACAAAGGCACTGTGATTAAAAACAGCATGGTACTGGCAAATAAATAGACCTGGGGATCATAGAAACAGACTGGAAGACATAAAAACAACTCCAGATATACTCAGCTACCTCATCTTTGACAAAGGAGCTGACCATCCCCACTTGAGGAAAGATAGCCTCTTTAATAACTGGTGTTGAAAAAACTGGATCTCAACTTGCCAAAGATTAAAACTAGACCCTTATCTTTCACCATGCAGTAAATTAAAATCCAAGTGGATTAAAGATCTAAATATTAAAACAGAAACACTAAACTTGCTGAAAGATAAGTTAGGCAGAACTCTTGAAGACATTGGCATAGGAAAAGGCTTTATGAACAAATCCTCAGTAGCATGGGAACTAGCAGAAAGAATCAACAACTGAGATGTCATCAAGATTTTAACAAAATGTTGGCAGTTTAATTTGATCAATTTAAAATTCTTAATAAAATTTTAAGATTTTTTTACTGAAAATTAATTCAACAATTTAAAATAAATTGTCTAGCGTGGTAGAGATAAGGAGAGGTAAAGAGTTAAGGATTGCCTTAGATAAAGCGTTGTTCAAAATGTACTGTAAGTCTTTCTTGTCCCAGGGAGGGTCCATCTCAACAGATTAATACATCTGAGAGAGTTAGTGTGGAGTGCCCTCATGTTTAGTTGAATAATGAAAATTCTACTTTTACTGCTTATTTATTGCATCTTTCAAGGAACTGTGTTTGGAAAATGATAAGGTCCTTAAAAATTTGAAAATTAGTCAAGAGTAGATTAATAAGAGCTTTGAAGTCAGAGCAATACACATTGAAAGCTTAACCACTTCTAATTCATAGAATGTAGAGAATTGGGTCTAGTTTCATCTTGTAAATGGGATAGGTTATTTGTGTTGTTTTGAAATTATAATTCAGAATATTTAGCAGAAATCTTGATCCCTAACATGCATTAAATGGCTATGATCCACAACAGTCACTATTGTTCTGAAGCTGACTGTACCAAAAAATTTGTCGTTCCAGCTTATGTAATTGGGGACTCAGATTAATAAGCTTAATATTTTGAAAACCTTGTTCAAGGTCATACAACTATGAAAGGCATGCTCTGAGAGTTGAATCCAAAGTGCTGCAGTTTAGAATTAGTAATCCTAACTGTTCGGTAGTTGTCTGCGTTCTGTGATGTTCCACTATGTACATGTTCTTTATAATTGATATATACATATATTCTAATAAATTTACTTGGTGAAGAAAGTGTTGCCAATGATTCTTATGAAACAAATCTCATCGCAGTAAGAGTTTATGTCAACAATTTTAACTTCTAAACTGCTCCAAAATGTATTACTTACTAATGCAGTACATAGTATATATTAAAATTCTCAGCTAGGACTGTGCCTTTTGAGATGTGGGCTTTTCATACAACTTATATTTTATGTCTTTTGCAAATCCTCCTTCTTTTGTTGATCGGATGAGTACTTCCAGGGGCATTTATTTATTAAATCCTACATTAACTCTGCCATGTAGGTACCATTAGTGTTTTCATTTTATATTAAACTAATACTTTGAAAGGTTAAGCAATTTGTTCAAGGTCACATTGCTAGGAAATGTTTGAGTTAGGATTTGAAAGAGAGACTTTCTGGTCAACAAACTCAGTAGTTAGACAGGTAATTTCTTACTGTATTCAATGGAACATGTATTATTTGTCCTCAAGTCATATAAATTGAAATTTCAAGCTGGGTGTGGTAGTGCACGCCTGTAATCCCAGCTCTCAGGAGGTTGAGACAGGAGGATCACTCTGAGTTTGAGACCAGACTGGGCTACATAGTGAGTTCCAGTTCAGTCTCAACTACATAGTGAGACCCTGTCCCAAAAAACCAAACCAAAACAAACAAAAATTTCAAATTGTGTGGAGTTACTCTTTCTCAAGAAATAACTAGTTAAATCAAAAGTGTACAATCCATAGAGCATGTGTGTGAAAGAATTGGTTTTGTTTTAAAACTGATGAAATTTGCAAGCTGTGAAATCATTTGTCTTGGATTATAGTTTGCCAACACAATGCCCAACAAGCTTACAAAATCCTCACACTTAACTGGGTTTCCAATAAGCCCTTAAAATTTAGAAAAAAAGAACACTGTTAAAAGGAGCTGACAATATCTTGAGCTTAATAACAAAACTGTAAAAAATGTATACAAAGCATTATTCATTGAAATTTATTTCATAAATATGTATGGATTCCCTCAGTGCCAAGCATGGCTGTTAAGTGCTTGATATTGTGACCAGGACAAATTAAACTCTTTTTCTGATGCCTTACCTACATTCTAATAGGGCAGATAGAAGTAAATCAAAACCAAAACCAAAACCAAACAAAAAAATATTATGAATAAATAACAATGATTATATCTAAAAGGAAACCATATTATTCCAAGTGTATATGATAGGATTATTATGGAAAATAGTCAGAAAAAGCTGGTCTTAATGGAACAACCTTTTAATGCGGCATAGGTGAAATTAAAGACATTGTTTTCCAGATTTCTTTCTTTCTTTTTTTTTTTTTTTTTTTTTTTTTTTTTTTTTTGGTACTGGGGATTGAACTCAGAACCTTGCACTTTGGAGGCAGGCGGAGGCACCGCTGAGCTACATCCCGGCCCTGTTTTCCAGATTTCTGAGAGAAGATAATTCAGAGCAAAGAGAAACAGAGTGCAATCGTTTTGAGGAAGGGTGAACCTGGCTGATCGGACAAGACGACCAGTGTGCTTTGAGTTGAATGCACAATGCTAGGAGACTACAGACAGTTTTCAAAGGTTGGGGCTTGAGGTTGTTGGAGGGTCTAAGAGGAGGGACCTGATCTGGTTTGAATGCTGAAAACATCATCCTGTTGCTGATGTAGATGAGCTAGAAAGAGGCAAGTGTAGGAGGAGGGGAGTATTTAGAATATTACTGTCTTGAGCTTGCCTGAAAAATTAAATGACTTGTCTTAGGACCTGTAAAGTGATAAGAAGTGACCAGGTTTGGGATGTAATTTGTCAAGACCTCTCTGAGAGGGTATATCTGTGGTATGAAAGGAGGAGGAATCTAGAAGGTGACTAAGGCACATGGAAGTTTACCAGAGAGATCTTTTCAAATATTAGCAGAAATTCCTACAAAGTGCAGAGTCTGGCATATATTAAATTTCTAGTAGTTCACTTAACATTATAGAATTTGTGTTATTTTTCCTGCGCAGTAAGCATACATGATATTCGTACTCTCAGCAAAATCAATATAAAAGCAAACAGTGCTATACTTCATAAATATTTTAATACTAAATTTCTAGTATGTATTAGAAGTTATTTTTATTTTATTAGCTCTACTCCCCAAGTGGGTAAGTGTTGAGCATTATTTCTCAATTCTCTAAAACATATTAATATAAAAGACAATATCCATCATAATGCCCATGAATTGTTAGTGGTTTTCCTTTGATTCTTTCTGAATCTTTTCTTATTAATTTATTGCTTTTACCAAACTTATCTTACATATCTTAACTTTCCCACTTTTAATTATAATTTAACACTAGGCTTGTTTCTCAATTCATCATCATTATTTTGCTAAATAAACATATTTTTATTCTTCATGGAAGTTTGTACCCATCGATAATTCTCTTCTGCTACATTTAAAGTTTTTTTACAAAGTTTGGCATATCAATCATGTTATATTAATTCTAGAAAATATTATGCATGATTGAAAAATTAAGGTAGAATAACATACAGTAACATTAATAAATTTCCCAAATTGTAAAATGCTGCAAATAAAATATTAAATATTGTAAATATGAGTAATATAAAAATAATCTAATGTTTATGTCTACCAAATGGCTGAAGTGTTTTCTGGAAACTGACAATCTCAACTCTCAGTGGATTGAAATGATAGTATAGTTCTCACTCCTTGTTCCTGTTTATTATAAAGTATCTTGATCACTTTCTCCATCACTGGGCCAAAATCCCTGACACCTGCACTGTAAAGGAGGACAAGTTTGTTTTGACTGAGAGTTCCGGTGAATGTTCTGCAGGCTTAAACCCAGCAAAAGCCGGGTGGAGGGGCCTGGACAGAGGGAAACTCCTAACATCACCGCAGATGGGAAGCACAGAGAACAGGGTGGGTCCAGGGAGGGAGACAGACCCTGCCATGTCAGGCCCCCGAGGACCTGCATCTTCTCTACAAACTCTTTAAAAAAGAATAAATAAGA
Organism: Fukomys damarensis; assembly: GCF_012274545.1. Taxonomy (NCBI): domain Eukaryota; kingdom Metazoa; phylum Chordata; class Mammalia; order Rodentia; family Bathyergidae; genus Fukomys; species Fukomys damarensis. The sequence continues at coordinate 14,992,220 of NW_022900921.1, read as the reverse complement.
ACTGCATTATGTTCGATCTTTGTTCCCCCCCAAAATAGAACTGCTGTATTTTCTCTCGGTTTTCTCCTCCCCGTTCTTCCCTTCCACATCTTACTTGTTGTTTTTCTTTTCAAACTAGAGACTGAACCCAAGACCTTTGCAGTAAAGCACCTCCTCAGCCCTTTGTGTATTTATTTTTTATTTTGAGACAGGCTCTCACCAGATTTCTTATTTGGCCAGCCTGGGCTCAAATTTTCAGCCCTCTTAACCCAGGCTCCCACAGTGCTGTGTTTACAGGAATGTGCCAGCACTCTTGGCACAGTTTTCTTCTTATATTTAAGAAATGCTCCATAAAGGTCATGGTATATTGGTGATATTTTTGGAGCTGGAAATATATATATCTATATAAATTTCATTTCAGATTCAGGAATAGAGGTTGTTTTGTTAACACACTACTTTTCTTAATGTAACACAGAAAAATTGTGTTAGCAGTGACTTTTCTGTCATTGCTGTTTACCCTAGACCTGCTAGCATTTCAAAAAAAAATAAATGGAACCACAACATTGTGCAGCACATGGCGCTGAGCTTGATGTTGGAGGATAAACAAGATGCAGTTTCTGCATTTGGACGGCTGATGTTTGAGTAGGGTCTATAGATGAAGAAACTCATTGTAAAGGTGTGCTCAGTTTTACATGAATTTTGAAATGAAAGTGGAGAAAGGAGGTCATCTTGAAAGTTTCGGCAAACCCTCCAGCACCCATGAACCTGGAACTGGTGTTTGAGGACCAGAAGGTGTTAGGCAGACAATATGATCCATAATGATTGGAACCTAAATCCTCAATATTGTCCTCTAATTGTGTGCTCCACACCCAGTTGTGGAGGCAAAAAGTGGAACGTATGGAAAACCATTCTGCCATTTTGTCATAATAAGTATCATCAATTTGGCAAAACTTGCTTTTCTTTTAACTGTTCACCTTGAATTGTGTTAGGAGCTTCTCGATGTAACCCTCCCAATGAGTTCAGTTTACATATCACATCCCACTTCCATTGGTTTTTTTTTTTTTTTTTTAAGAAAGCCTTCTGGAAGTGTGAAATATTTTCACAGGGACCACAGGGAAACAGCTGCTTCACAGTTGATTTGTAGTCATCACAAGTTCATGATTAACTCCAGCACACTGCACCCTGTGTGTGGGAGCAGGTAGGTCAGAGATTTGCTTTTATAAGGGAACTGTTGAGATAAATCTGTGAAACACAAATCAGAAGGTCTCCATCTTCTCTTTAGCCAAGCTTTCTATTTGCTATTATTCAAGGCTGCAAACAGGTGCCAAGGTTGTATCATAAGTGACTCAAAAGGATTGAGTTGTATAAATACATTGGAGAGGTATTTTCCCTGTCTTATAGTGTCCTATTATGTGTTAATCAATTCATTCAACAAATAATTATTGATTATCTGTGTGGACTGCCCATATCTAGTCCTGGTGGTGGTGATAAAAGCATTGAATGGAGAAACAAATCCGTCTTCCTGTGGGAACTATATTGTAGCTGTCAAAATGATAATAAATGAGTTAAATAACTTCAGATAAAATGATCTACGTGTGAAAGGGAGGAAAATATCCTTACTGTCATGGCTAGGTAAGGTGAATATTTTACTTAATACGATCTGTAAAGTTCTCCTTCCTTTTTGCTTTAGGGATAAATTCTGCATTTTATGTAATGTTAGTGAAAAGTGTGCACCGCATATTCTAGGCTAGAAGCCAATGCCTGAAACCTGACAGGGCCAGGGCAGAAAAAATAAATTAGTTCACCTGATTGGATACTCATGTCTGGAATGTTTAATTTTTATTGAGCGATGCAGATACATAGCAGGATACTTTTAGCAGTAGTTTACTACATCAGCTACAGCAAGGGGATCAAACTTGTCCTGTTGGAAAGAAAAAGTCTGTGCTTTCTGCTCCATAGCTGTCCCTAACTTGGATCTTTATTTCCGGAGCCTGCATCTCCAAACTCCCATCAACTTTGAGAACTCAAATAGATATGCATCTGTGAAGGAGGTTCACTGTGCAGTGTTTACTAAAGTATCAGAATCTAGTGAAACAAAATATATGTGCATAGCAATTATAGGAACTGGATTTATTACCTAAAAGCTTGTAGCAAAGGTATAATGGAAGCATAGGAAAAAGAGAGAGCCGCTCCCGCAGCTCATAAGATGTCTTCCCCAGGGTGGATGGAATCTTGAGTTTTGTCTGAATATACTGTACTGGCAGAGTACCTGAAGAACCCCAGATAGCAACCTACTCAGGGCTTTATACCGGAGGAAAACATAACCCATTAAGCTAAAATGTTGAAAGATACCTATTTTTAGGAGGAATTAGAATAGGACCTCACCAGTTCTTCCTGTCTCAAGATGTTATATTCCCAGTGTATTCTTGAGAATTGTGAGTCACTCTTAGGAAAACCAGATGAGTATCATGCAGTGGAGACCTGATGTAGACATCCACTTTAGCAAAGCCAGCCCATTGTGCACGCCAATCAATTTCCCTAAGAAGAAGCAGAGATTTGTCTGTTGAGTCAATAGCATCAGTACTGCCACAATCTCCCTGAAACATACTGGAGCTGTAGCCAGAATACATTTTATTAGGCTTGAGGGGACCACTACCACAGACAGGTTGGTCAGATCTGACCAGAGCAGTGATCTCGCCTAGGTCCCAGTGACCCAGATAAGAAGTTGCTAACACAATTGAAGAAAAATATTTCAAGTTGCCCCACTGTCTGCCTGAAAGGTGTACATTCCTGTAATTCCACAAGGCCAGATGCTCTCAAAGTCCCAAAGGCAGGGCCAGGACCATGCCTTGTTTAATGGTTACTGAGGCCTGTTTTGGCAAAGGGCCACCTTCTAAGTTGTCAGCTTGGTTAGTTACTTTGACTGAGAGATCCAAAACAGTCCCCTTAGATGGGACACATGCTGTCTGGAGGGAGATTCAGTATATCATAGTTTGGTCTTCCTTTTAATTGGTGGGTGCCACTAAGGCCAAGAATTTTAGTTTATTGTGTCTGGGACATTTCTTTGGCTTCCCACCCATCTGGCCTTGAGACTTGGCATGTAATAGTGTATTGTTGGTATCCACGTCCAGAAACTCTTCTTGACCAGCCATCTTTGAATGCTACATTGTGACAGGGAGATTTGGAGTATGTTTTTCTGCAGCAAATCCCAAATGAACAAATGTCTTCCTGTCTACTCAGTACGTAGTATTATTTGAATAATTCGTTGGGGCTTGGGCTGCTTATAGGGCAAGAAGAAGTAGGTATTTCTCATTATTATGGATCAAATTCTTAGCTGTGGAGGACATAATTTTTAAGGAGGCAGTTATGTTCTGTCTTACAAGCAGCAAAAATGTCTCTGTCCATAGTGACTCAAGAATGACAACCACAGTCATCGGCTTTCGGAATAGGCTGAATTGCCCATCTGTTACCAGATAAGCACAGTAGGTCCCTGTGTTTATCTCACACCTTCCTGACTTTATTCTTTCTCCTTTTGTTCTCCCTTAAATTGAGAAAAGTGAAAGTTGTTAATCTCTACTCAACCCTTGGAGACTTGGCCTGATACACAACTGCACAATAATGGAAGATATTGAAGTCTGCAGTGCCTCTTTACCAGACACACTGACCAAGCTGTGTAGAGCTCCCTAGGCTTTAATTCCAATCTGTCCTTTGGGGCACAGAGCTCTCCTTTCTGTAGAAACCCAAATTGCCTCATTTTGTTCCCCTTCCAATGTCTTAGGGACCATCTCAGTACTTTTTGTTCCCACAGATGTCTCTGGGTTCTGCTGAGAATGTGCTTCTTGAGTTTTGGTTTTGAGTGTGAGAAATAATGTTACTGCTCAACAACCAGGGAATTTTGTGCTGTACTTTCATTTCCATTGTTCTTTTCTTTGGCTCAATTCATGAAGTTATTTCATTCACATCTATACGTTCCATGTATTGTGCCTTTGATGCAACTCATCTAGCTGCATGTCTGCACTAACATCCTCGGGCTGTCTTTCCTGTTTTTTCAGGAAGTTGTGGTTCTGGCAAACTAAACCTAGACCACTCTGGCAGCTTGGTGAAATGGGCTCACTGCGCTCTGCTTCCTGACTTAACTTGATCCAGCGAAACAGAACACCTACACACAAGTTTCAAGGAGTATGATGAATTATTATTTACAAATAGGAAGGAAAGACTACAGAAGCCTAGAATTTGGAAAACGCCAGTTCCCAAAGCTAAGAAAAGCTACTACAGTAAATGGAAACAGCTTTGTACATGCTCCACTTGCAATGCAGCAGACATACTTTAGAAATGGATTTACCTAGGTTTTATGTTAGGGGTGTAAAATACTCTGGTTTAACATACATTAGGACATACTGTTTTTAGAGGGGAAGAGGACAGTCTGGCCTCTCTGGCCATTCCCTCTCTATCTGAGGACACTGAACATGCTGTGGTTCTAAGCACCACAAAGGAGATAGGGCAAAAGTGGTTCGGTTCAAGGTCACGAAGACACAGTCCTGCACCATATTCCTGCTTGCAGCTACCAGAATTGATTTGTCTTTCTTGCCAGTGGATGAACTTTAAGCAATACAGCCAATTAGATGCTTTCACTATTGAAAATGCATGTCAGAACTCTGGTTCTGATATTCTGATTGTTGGAATTATATTCTGTTACTTGAGCTGTATTTCTCACACAAATATTTCTCACTTGAAAGAACAGGTATTTACCCCAAAACGTTCACTCTTGCATTCCTAAGAACTTATTTACTTAGAAAGATAAGTGGCACCTCAGTTCACAAGCTTCATTCTTTCCATGATTCTGGTCCCAAACCAACTTAGATGAGAATGGAATCACATATACCCATAAAGTCGACCCTGAATATAGCCCCTGAATTTCATTCAGTTCTCAGCCAATTTGGTTTGTGACCAGAATCGTAGAATGAAATGAGTTCATGAACAAAGGTGACACTGTAATTTTGATAAAAGAGGTGTTTTGGCTTGCATGTTTTCTTTCTTTTTTTCTCTCCTTAAGTTTATTGGTACATTTTAGATATACAACATGGTGACCTTCATCATTGGGAACTTGTACCTTGACATGATTTATTTGGTTCTTATTTTTTCCCCATCCCCCTGCCCTTCCTTCAAACCCTCCACCCCCCTATTTAGAGACTTTGTTTTCATTTTCTCCTTTTTTCATATTTTTCCTTTCCCTTTCCTTTCACCTACCTCTCCCAATTCCACTACCCCATTAGAACTTTTCTTCCTATTTCACATTCTCAGTTATACATTTTGATTCTTATTTATACTTACAGTTTCTCACACCAGAGAAACAATTTAGTATGTACACATATATGTCCTGTTCATTTAAGTGTATGGCCCTAGTGTTAATCTATTTGGCTATAAATCTCTCCAGTTTCTCATTGTTTATGGCTGACTACTATTCTATTCTATTTAAAAAAATACATTTTCTTTATCCATTTTCCCATTAATGGGCAGTTAGGCTGCTTCCAAGTTTTAGCTATCACAAATCGGGCTGCTGTGAACACAGGCGCCCATATATCACTGTGGTATGTTACTTTTAATTCTCTGGGGAAGATACCCAGCAGGGGAATAGCTGGGTCAAATGGGATTTCCAATCCTACTTGTTTGAGCTATCTCCAAACTGATTTCCACAGTGGTGCACCAGTCTACACTCCCACTACCAGTGGATCAGAGTTGTTCTTTCCCCAGACCCCTGCAAGCATTTATTCTTGCTTGATTTCTTGATAGCAGTCATTCTTTCTGGGGTGAGGTGGAATCTCACTGTTGTTATGAAAGCAACATCGTACATCCCTCGAATGACCAGTGGTGTTGAACATTTTTTCATATGTTTATTTGCTATTTCTACTCCTTTGTCTGACAAATGGCTGTTCACTTCAGATACCCTTTTTTGGACTGGGTCTTTAAATTTAGGAGATCTCATTTTTCTAAAGTTCTTTATATGTTCTAGATTATAGACCTTTTTCTGAGGAACAACTGGTGAAAATTTTTTCCAGCATTATGGGTTCTCTTTTCACACTGTTGGTGGTTTCTTTTGCTGTGCAGAAGCTTTTTAATAAGAGATCCCACTTAATGATTGTGCTAGTTCATGCGCAACTGTTTTGTTCATAAAATCTTTTCCTATGCCAGTGTCTTCAAGAGTTCTACCTAATCTCTCTTCCAGCTGGTTTAGTGTTTCTGTTTTAATATTTAGATATTTATTCAATTTTGATTTTAGTTTAGTGCATGGTGAAAGATACAAGTCTAGTTTTAATCTTTGCCAAATTGAAACCCACTTTTTCCACCACCATCTATTAAAGAGACTAGTTTTCCTCCAGTGAGGGTGTTTGGCTCCTTTGTCAGTGATGAGGTGGCTGAGTGTCCAAAGTTGTTTTTGCATCTTGTAATCTGTTACTGGTCTTAGGGTCTGCTTCTTTGCCAGTACCATACTATTTTCATCACAGTAACTTTGTAGTGTAGTTTCACATTGGGAATTGTGATACTTCTTCTTGTGCCGCTGTTTCCTAAAATTGCTTTTGCTGTTCTAGGTTTCTTCTTGTCCCAAATGAATTTTTGTATTATTTTCTCAAGGTCTATAATGTATGGTGCTGGAATTTCAATTGGGATTGCATTGAATCTATATAGCAGTTTTGGAAGTATGGCTGTTTTCACTGTGTTGACTCTTCCTATCCAGAAGCAAGGGATGTCTTTACATTTTCTGATATCCTCTTCAGTCTCTTTTTTTTAGTGTGCTATAGTTTTCAGAGTAGAGGCCTTTAATTTCTTTTGTTAGGTTTATTCCTAGTTATTTCAATTTTTTGGATGCTATTATGAAAGAAATTGACCAATTTCTTTGCACTGAATCTGTTATTTGTGTACAAGAAGGCCTTTGGTTTTCCTTTTTTTTTTTTTTTTTTGGAAAAAAGGCTTTTGGTTTTTCTTTTTTTTTTTTTTTTTTTGGTACTGGGGATTGAACTCGGATCAGCACCATTGAGCTAAATGTCCAGCCCAAGGATATTGATTTTTGAGGTTAAACCTTGTATCCTGCAACTCTACTGAATGTGTGAATTAAGTCTAGAAGTCTTTAGGCAGAGTTTCTTAGGTGTTTTATGTAAAATATCATGTTATAAGCAAATAATAACAGTTTAACTTCTTCCTTTGCTATCTTTATTCCTTTTTTCCCCCCTTTCTTTCTTTTGTCTAATTGCTGTGGCTAATGTTTCCCAAACTATCTTGAAGAGGAGTGGTAATAGTGGACATCCTTGTCTTCTTCCTGATTTTACAATGCAGATTTTCATTTTTTGACCATTTAACATGATATTGACTGTTTTTCACAGGTAGCCTTTATGAAATTGAGATAAAGACCTTCTATTCCAGTTTTCTGCAGGATTTTGTCATGAATGGGTGTTAAATTTTGTTGAATGCTTTTTCTGCATCCATTGAGATGATCATATGGTTTTTGTCCTTGACTCTATTAATGTAGTATGTTATATTTATTGATGTTCATATGTTGAACCATCCTGGCATTCCGGGAATAAATCTGAGTTGGTCAGTGTGTATGACCTTTTTTTTTTTTTTTTTTTTATACCGGGAGCGCTTGCAAGGCAGGCCATCGAACCGCTGAGCTAAATCCCCGGCCCTGTATGATCTTCTTGATGACTCTCTGTATTCTGTTTTCCAGTATGTTATTGAGGATTTTGTATCTATATTCATTTGGGAGATTGGCCTGTAGTTTTCCTTTTTGGTTAGGTCTTTTCCTGATTTTTTAATCAAAGTAACACTTGCTTCCAGGAATGAATTTGGAAGTACTGCTTCTCTTTCAATTTAATTGAAAAGTTTAGAGTAGTGGCAGTAGTACTTTTCTAAATGTCTTGTAGAATTCAGAAGTGAATCCATCATGACCCAGGCTTTTCTTTTTTGGTAAACTTTTAATGATGTTTTTAATTTCACTGATTGTATTTGGGGTATTTATAATTTTTTATCTTCTTTGTTCAACGTTAGTTATTCATATGTATCTAGAAACCTGTCCATTTGTTTTGTGTTTTCCATTTTATTAGACAATAGGTTTTTGAAGTAGATATTGATGATCCTTTGGATTTCTGCTGGATCTGTTGTGACTTCACCTTTTTCATTCTTAATTGCATGGATTTGAGCCTTTTTTTGTTAAAGTTGCTTAGGGATTTATTGATTTTATTTATTATTTCAAAAAACCAACTATTTGATTGATTAATTTTTTTTGTATCATTCTCTTAGTGTCTCTTGCATCTTGTTTACTCCAGAATTTGCCTTTGGTGAGCTGGAAGTCTGTTTTTGATTTGCTTAAATGTCTTTTCATTTCTATTTTTGTTGTTGGTACTGTCCTTCCTTTAATTCCTGATTAATATTTCATTCTTTCACATATAGCTGGTCTTTAGGTTTTGAGTCTCCAATGACTCTGGGACAGTGTCATTTTCATAATACCAGGAAGGACAACGTATTAGATCAGTCACAACACTTTAGTCCAAGTGATTAAATCAGCAACACATAGCATCAAGCACAACTTAAAATTTGTGGTAGTTACTAAGCTAACAACTTTAACTGTGTGAATTAAAGCAAAATTAAGAACCAGCCCAATATGTTTATAGTGAGTGGACTCTTCAGTATAGCTACTTTACCCTTCAAGATGGGGACTTAGAAGGAGTTGTGGAGAGAAGGATAGATAGGTACAAGGATAAGGGAAGGTTAGAAGCAAGGCTAGAGGACACAGGCAGATCTCAATAGTTTCACAGGAAACTATTGAAGACAAGAGGAAAGGAGAGAATGAAAGAACAAAAATGAGAACAGAACAACCTAATAGCAATATGAAAGTTAGAAACTGTACTCTTTCCTTTGAAAGTAAAGACGATTGAGAGAGGGAAAAAGAAAAGAAAAGACACAGAAAGAAGAAATGCAAGTTAGGGCAGGAACTGGAACAAAAGGGAGATGAAACGCAATGTGGGAGAGTGAAAGAGTGAGTGAGCGGAAAAAAAAAGAAAAAGAAAAAAGAATTTGAAAAGAGTAGAAAAAATTACCAATAACAGGAAAAGAAAAAATAATATTAAAAATTAAAATGAAGGGCCTACTTCAGGGTGTCTCAAATATCAAAATAGACAATGTGGGCAGCAGTGTACAGATCTTAGTCAATTAGTCTCAACCAGCCAGCAGCAGACACCTGAGATTTGGGCTGATTTCTGGCTGCAAGGCCCAAGATGAGCTCTCTGACCTCTTGTAGGGTTGAACTCTGCAAGTTTCTACTGCAGGTTCTCGCTGACTTTCCCCTGAGGATAGTCCCAGTTTTATTGAGAGGTGGTGGTCCCTCCAATTCAGCAACTACAGTGGTCTTGTGTGCCTTAATCGCAGAGATTCTTTTCACTTTTCCAGTGGGCTTCAGCTTTCATCAAGGAGCCTGAGAGAGACCCTCTTTCTGTTGTCCACTTCTCCTCTATCTTCTGTAGCTGAGGATAATTGCCTTTATGACCCCTTGTGCCCCTGCAGTATGGATCCAGGTACCAACACAACCAAGAGGCCCCAGGTGGGGGAGGGTACTGGTGTGGTTCTGCAGGGACACCCGCATCACTCCACTCCTCACTGGTCTGCCCTGCTTGTAGGCCTGGAGTGGTGGGTTTGGGGAAGAAGCCTGGCTCCACAGGGCTGCACATGTTCTCACCAGACGGTGCTGCACTTTTCTTTAACATCATAATTCCTATTTGTTAGTGATAATACATATTAATATTTTGTGTCTTGTAGACATCAAATCCTTTTTTTTCTTTCATCATTGTAGTTTGTATGGCATTGTGAAACATCCTTGTAGTACTTGCATCTAAAATGTGCTTTAGAAAGTATACAAATATAAAATGACGGACCCAGACCGTAACTTTGAGTAACTTAAATATTTTCCACTTATTTTCAGAGTCACAGGAAATGATCTTTCAGAAAGATTATTATGTATGTGGGTATGTAAACAGTGTAATGAAATATATATTTATACCTTCAGACCAGCAATCTCTGAATTGAAAAATGTTTTTGATCTTTTATAAAATAATCAGAATACCATGATTCATAATTTAGTTTGAAATAATCTTATATCACTTTATTTGTGATATTTGAAAGGAGGGAAAGATAGTTTTTTAAACAAGGGCATTGTATAGGATAAAGTTGAAAACCATTATAGTAATTGTCCTTCTTTGTAGAATGTTTTAACTTTTATTTCTATATATCTGCTCTGTTCCTTTGTATATTATGTGTTTAAAAATCACAAACATGGATGCTTTGTCTGCCTCGAAATTCCGTCTTTAAGGTTGATGATATATTCTAAATGAGGATTATATCAGGGATATGTACATGTCATGTTGGCACTGTTATTATTGAGAGTACAATGTAATTGAAGACTGTGGGGTTGCAATTTGGTTGATGTACCCCATTGAGTTTATTTTTATTTAATTCCAAAGTGCTGAATAATTGTTCATCTTTGACTTTTTGTAATTTAGAGACAATAATGACAAATGAATAATGCTTATGAGTAACTGATTAAGCAGTGACAGCAGTTGCCAAATCCAATGAATGTCAAATGTGATCCTGTTCTGGCCCGTCAAGAGCCTCCCATGGATAAAACAAAGTGTTTATTCTGGGAATAGACAATTTGAGTCACCAGTTAACTGATGGAGGATTTTCTGTGGACTTTGGCAAAGAAGAAAGTTGACTACTGCAGTTTTATTATTGATTTTCTTGTTGCAAGGGATTTATGATCCTCATTATGTTTTGCTTTAATCAGTCTGCGCAGCAGTGGATGCCTTTAGAACTTAAACCCATTTGTTAAATGAACTGATGATTGTATACTGAAATTAATTTCTGTTTCCTGAAGACAGCTGAAAAGGATCTCAGGTGAAAAGAAGGCAGTTTCTGTAAGAAGATGGTATATGGAACAGTAATCCTGGTATGATAGGATGCAGCTGGATATATGATTTTTTGTTTTTGACTTGCTTAACAGATGAAAATAGGGTCTTTTGTTTCAGTGATATATTGTGTCATAGGGAAGATATACCATTACATGTTTTGGGAAACTAGAAGTAAGAGGAGCTGTGTTTTTCACTTTGACCTCTTATTTTTCATTCTGAACTTACTGTGTTGTTTTGGGTTAGAACTTAAATTATATGGTTTTCATGAATAGTTTGTGTTTCGACTGGTGAATGGAGTGAAAATGAGACATTATATTTATGAAAGGGTCCATGCCTCAGAAAGAGCATCCCCTATGTAGGAGTTTAAAATTTTGATAGTAGACATGACCTACATCTCAGAATTCACAATATCATGTACCAATATTTGTGCAAAACTCTTATTTTAAATAGCTTATTTGACCCTCATGACTCTGGCTTTTTTATATTATGATCAAGTAATGTAAAAACTGAAGCACTAAAATTTTAAGAAACTCACCTAAGATCATATAATTTCTGGTTGCTAAAGATTTGTCATTGTTGAAATAATTGCAATAAATGGATATTATTTTCTGTATTGTAATAATCTAATGTCACATTTAGGAAATGTAGCGATGCATCATCCAACATTTAACTCCATATAATATATTTGAGAAGGTTCTGTAATCTAAATGTAGGATTGGAACTTAGGTCTGGGTTGGAAGGAACCTGCTCTCCAGTTGATGCTCAGGAACTCTTTTCCCCCTCTTAAATGTTGCTCTCTGTCACTGTGCTGACCAGTACCCAGGGAGAAGCTCTACTTTTAGTCCCCTACTGAAAGACAGAGGAACCAGGCAAATGTTTTTCCAGCTTCCGCTCCAAAGCAATAAAACTGACGTTTTTCCATTTAACCCACCCATATTAAAAATGTCCTGATTTAAACTGATATGTGCCCAGCACCTTTCACATAAACTGCTAATATTTTAACAAGAAAGAAGCATCTCCAAGTAAAAAATAAGATTTTGCTAGAAGGTAAACATCTTCTCTGAGGAAACGTAAACACACCACCAGGTATAACGGAATTTCATCTGTTTTTCAGTCCCATTCCCTTTGCATTCAAGTTCTCTCTGAACATCCTAAGAAGCTCCCACCCATTCAGGTGTGGCCAGATGGGGACATCAGAGAGAGGGGAGCCATTGAAAATGTCAGACCACCCACCTAGAATGGTGATGAGTATGTGTCCAGGTACTTGAAGCTACTCTGAGCCCTCTCTCATAATGCTCAGTCGTTAGGACTCCCATTTGTAACAGCCCTGGATACCTACTCCCTGAGGTTTCTTTTTGGTGACCAGAATCTCGCTTTTCAGACTTTTGTGAGCCTCGAAGGCCCAAAGGTTTAAGGCTCCTTTGGTGATGAGAGTGATGGTATATGTGCCACACTGACCTCCAGCTTAATCCTTTGGTGACTGAATCCAGTTGACTATTGCAGCAGTGTGCCTTTCTCTTTTCTGTCTTACTTTCCTTCTCCTGTCAGTGCTTCCTAGTGTCACTTCCCAAATAACGTGGTTGCTATAGTTTGGATGAGGAATGTCCCACAGTGGTCCACGTCCTAAGGGAATACAGGTGTCATACCATAGCATTCCAGGGTAGCTATTGAGACGCACTGTGAAGCTTGAGGAGGGTAAACCTTGTGGAAAATCCTTACTTGTGGGTCCTGTCCTTCAGCGTAACTATGGAACCTGGCCCCTCCTGTCTCTCTTTTGCTTCCTGAACAAGAGATGAACAATTTACTCTGTGTTGCTCACCCATCCTATTTTTGCCGTCTTACTTGTCCAGCAGAGGTCCAAAGAAAGGGAACTACTTACTCAGTGTTGGGGTGGAATCTCCAACCCTGAATCAGAACAAATCTTTGCAAAGTCCCTTGTCTCAGGTATTTACCTAAAGTGATGAAAATAATACACCAGAGTGTTCAATATTTTTGCAAGATCACTTATCTTCTGTTATCACATGCTTCCTATCAAAATATGAAAAAGTTAAGAGAGGGAACTGCTTGAAATTTGCACGTATAACACATATGCACAAACTTACAGAATATATGTGAACTTTTTAATAGGTAAAAAGTGAGCTATAAATTTTTGGCAGTTTCTTTATATCCAAAATAGTATGAATGCTCTTTATTATTTTATTATTTGTTATCTAATTTTTGTGATATTGTGGATTGAACTCAGGACCTTCACACTGAGTTACATACTGAGTTTTGTTATTTTTTTTTTTTCTGGGATAGGGTATTGTTAAGTCAGTAAATTTTTCTGGCAGGACTCAAACTAGCAATTCTCGTGTCTTATCCTCTCAGAGCGCTGAGATTACAGGTGTTCCTCATCATTCTAAGCTATTTTATGTTACTACACTAGTTATTTAGTTGAAAAAATAATAAATGCTTATGGTATAAAATTTGAAAGTTACAATGTCAGTGAACGAAACTTTCCTCATAAGCTGCTCCCAGTCCATCATCTTTCCCTGTTTCTTGAATGCACACCCCAAAATCTCCTGTGTATAAGAACATAGAGATATATGGTATTTAATGTAGAACACAACTTTCAGCAATGCTAAACACATATTTTTTGCTCTAATTTTCTGACAATGTCCCGGAGTCTCTACAATATTCCATGGAAATTGTTCAATTATTTCAAGCTTCTGCATTGCTTAACTTCATATTAATGCACTTACTTAAATAAGTACTTATTTATTAATACCCTGATTTTTAAAGTTACTTATTTAAAACAGTTTTTGGAGCCAGTGATTTAGCTCAGCAGTTTGGTGGCCTGCCTTGCAAGTGCAAGGACCCGAGTTCAATCCCTAGGACCAAAAACAAAAAACAAAAAACAGTTTTTAGTGAATATTTTGCTCCCTCCCCTTTTTGCTATCAGTAAGATGCTGTGATGATATTTTTCAGAATGATTCCACAAGTAAATATTTTGGTTATATTTTTGGGAAAACAATGGGTAGTGTAGACCCATGAACTAAATATCTTTAAAGATATCGTCGAATTATTTTCTTGAGGCTGAACCCATTTAAAGATGAGTGTGCCTTTTTACCTCTGTAGTCTGACTGATGTAGTAATTTAATGAGCTTGTTTATCTTTCCCAGTTAGGTCATTGGGAAAGGACAACTTGTGATTTTAATTTGCAGTTCTTACATTATGAGTAATATTAACATTTTTCAAAGGTGTAAAGTTGCTTGTGTGCTTGTTTTTAAGCTGAATTCCTGTAATTTACTTTTAAAAATTTGTACTCAATAACTTACCATTTCATTACTTTGTAAGACCATTTTATATATTAGCGTTTGGTGAAAAAACATTTTCTACCAGTTTTTTAATGTATGTATGTATTTTTTGTGAATAATGAAATGATATTTTCCTGTATTTCAGTTTGTCAATGCCTTTAAGAGAGCTTTTGAGTCTCACAAAGAAAATATTTTGTATTCCAAGTTTCATAGAAAAACATCCTCCAGTGTTTTTAACAGTTTTGTTCTTTACATTTCAACCTTTGGTTTTAACGCCATTATTTCTCCGAGGAGTGATGAGATAGAGAGCTGATCTAGTAATCTAGAGATGAGTTCCTCAGCTCCTCAGGTGGGCCCAGGATGAGGAGAAGCAGCAGCGCCTTACTGGAGCTCTCGAGCGGTGTTGTCAGAAGAGGCTCCCGCCCAGTCAGAAGCAGAGGTTATAGTGCTTCTCAGAGGAGCTTGGGTGTTCCTTAGAGCGTTAAATGATGCCAGGCCATTGTGGATGCTTTATCACCTCTTCGACGGGAATAGAAGAACCTCAAAAGCCAAGGTATCACCATACAAAACCATCTTTTCCTTGCTGCTTTTATTATCAGTCCAAAATAATTTTATTTAAAAAGTATAGAAAAGTCTTATTTCACTGTAGGAGCTTCAGGTCAGCAGGTTCCACTTTTCCCTGGGAGAAGACTGAGGTTGGGTCTCAAGTATCCTGCACATCTCAGCCGTCCAGTGTCCCTCATTGTGAAAGTCCATGATCCACCTGTCCATTTTTCTGAGCAGAACATGTTGATACATTTATTTTCAATTTAAAATTGCTCGAATCAAATACGAATTCTTCTTCATTTATTTCCCTCTCCAGCCTTATTTTGGTACTACAGTGCTTCAATTATGATACTTTCATATTATATTTTCTAGCTCATAACCAGTATTCCTAATTTTCCATCTTTATGCTTCTATTTCAATAATCATCAAATACAGCTTTCTGTATGTGTATATTTTATATCTATATGTGCATGCAGGGCCTTTTTTTAGTCTGCATAAGAAAACTGAATATCAAAGAAATTGTGCATGTAGAAAATGGCAGATCAAATATTTGAATTCATTTGTGTCAGATTCCAAAAATCCTCAGTTTGAGTCTTTGAATATAAATTTTGCACATCATTGATTGTAAATGCCAGAGTTGTCAATATCTGTGGGGAAATTTTCTAAGCAGTGAGTTCTCCTGAATCGAATGGGAAGTAAATCAAGGAACAGAAGTCACGGCTGTTGAGAAGATTCTGTTATGGGAATAAATGGATAAAGAAAGAAGCTACCAATTCAAGTAGAACACCACCATATGGGTGGGAAAAATTTGAGGTTCTGGAGTAAAGCTGGCTCCTTAAAATGAGACAATCAAAATTACAATTTCAAACATGTAAAATATATGTACTTCTTATCACTTTACTAAGTCCTATATAATTTATTGTTGCTCCACTAGATCTGAGGCAAACAGTCTCAGGGATCTTTCTGCCTTTCAACTGTAGAAAATTCTGACCTTGAATGGTGTTTAGGTTTCTAAGGGATTATATCAGAAATCAAAGATGTATACTCAATACTCTGTCCTTCAAAGTGACAATTGTACATACGTACTGCAAACCCTTTTTGTAGAACTCTAAGAAGAGGGTCAGACTCTCCAAAAGTTGCATATAGGTAAACGAGATTCAAGCTGGCTGTAGTGAATTTATTTCTGATAACTTCTAACCTTGAGAAATCTGATGAGAATTCATGGCAACAATGATTCAGTGAGCGAGAAAATTACGCTAATGCACAGATGTGAGTTAAAAGAAATTAGGCCAATGAGAAAAAGCTTTTGACACAATGTCTATAACAACATAATGGTTGAGGATATTTCTAAGAATATATATATAGTACATATATATATATATAATATAGTCATAAAGGGAAAATTTAGACGTATAGGTACAGATATATAGATATATATTTCTTTAATAAGAATATATCAAAGCTCTCTCCTGAGAAAGAGTACAATGGCATTGACTAACACTAGAGTATTTACATGAAATATCACATCTTTATAAGTCATTTAATAACATTTTAAAATACAGATTCAACACTTACAAGGATGAGCAGTTTTTCCATTTGATAGTTCTTCCAATGAACCTTTAAATAGCAATATATCAAATGCAGTATTTCTGGAAAAGGTCTACAGAGGCAAAAAATCAGTCTTTATGATTTGTTGGGGTACTTTTGATAAATTTCAAAGAAGTTTTACCAATAAGATGGATCCTGGGAATTTCATTTTGTTTTACATCAATGATTTGAATCTGGAAAGGCAAAATCAAAGTTGTCAGGATATTTGAAAATTTCTTTAGGACTCTGAGTACCTAATAAATGGAAATTGGCTACATATTTATAAATGACAAGAACATAGAGGGAAATTATAAATAATGGAAGTATAAATAATTTTAGTTCTTTCATATTTGAGAACAGTTCTTAGTCAAGGACATGATAAAGTTATTCTAAAGCAAGTTTTCCAAAGAGTCTCAGAAATTTTCTCTCTTAGCAGATTATATAAGAAAAGAATGACACTTTGTGCAATCAAGCCGTGAAAATTAAGCAAATCTGTTGAAATATAATGTATTTGATAGCTTTTTAGATACATGTATTGATTTCCCAGTTTTATCTCTTGAGTTCTTTCATATTCTGAAAAATAAAACTGCTAACTTATGACAGATCTCTAAATCTCTGTGGACTTAAAAATAACTTCATAATATTTAATAAGATGTTATTAATACATCATGCATTCATAGAACACATTTACTCATACCTTTGAAGTAAGCAACATCTAAGTCTAATAAATTACTTGGTTTCAATTTTCAATACGGTATATATATCACTAATTATTGCTATATACATAAAAATTATTTGAGATTTTTCGATAAGCTTGAAGAGTATAAACACTTAGAGAACAGGAATATCCTGCTATATTTATGATTATTTTACGCAGGCAAAAGGCAAATGTGGGTAATTAAAATTATTTTGTTCTGTACTGTCCTTTTATGAAATTTATATATAATTATATTAAGACTTCCCACAGCCTGTAATAGTCTTTAAACAATTCCTTAAACTGGCAAAAAAGTAAAATAACAAAATATAATACATGAGCCCAAAGATATCTCTCTGCAGCAACAACATAAAAAAAGGATGCATAGTGAGTTTCAGGTCAGTGTCAACTACGTAGTGAGATCCTGTCTCAAAAAATCAAAACAAAACAAAAAGGATAAAACAAAATAAGAAATAAAATAAAAGGGTATAAACTTTAAACAGTGCTTAATATTTAGTGTTGCAGATCTTATTCTTAGAAAGGATCTAATGAGTACCACTTAATTTTAGTCAAAAAATTTAACTTGCCTAAAGATTTTGGAAATTATATTCAGTTTGACCTAGTGTAAATCATAATTACTGATGAAAGAAAGTTTGTCAGAATATTCAGTTTAGTTTAAAACATTTTAATACTTTTTATGAGCTAAAACTCTAGGAGTTATTTGTCATCTTTGATCAGAAAAGCTTTAGAAAAATGTAACCCAAAATCATTTTTTAAAACTAAGAATTTATCATTTCTGACATTTGTATATCAGGGAATATTTAGCTTATTTTATTAAACCAAATTTTTTACCTGACCTCTTTTGACAAAGATTTATGTAAATTTTGTGTGCATATAGGTTCTTTAATGTTTCTGAGTTGGTGCCTTTAAAATGCTTCTTAAATTTCACATACCTAAAGTATTAGAAATTAAGCTTCCTTTTTTTGTAAGGAATTGAGAAGTAATCCTTTATATATGTCCTTTTAAGTCCTGTAGAATAAGGCTGAGGACATGCTAAAAAGTGTGTTATAATAAATGTAATTTTCCTGATAAAAGATGAATTTATTTCCTATTCCATATTCAACTAGCAGCCACATTACTCTCTAGGCATAAGATCAACTGAATTAAAAACTAGGGACAAAAAAATTCACCTCTGCTTATCTTCTTCTCTGAATCATTCCACCCATCACAAAAGAGTCCATATTCTCAGCGATTCAGTAATAATAATATTTCTTAAAGTCTAATCACTTTGTTTTTTCCATCTTAAAAATGTCGTCAGAAGTGAGGGATTGAGTAGGTTTACATCTTTGAAAGGGATTGCCGAGATAGACCCAGTGATAGCTGGAGTAAAAAATAAAAAGAAGAAAGGTACAACTTAAAAATCTGTAGTAATTTTTATTTTAATCTTTCTGGAAACAAACTTTGAACTGGGCCCTGTCTTCCTTTCCCATGGAAACTTTATGTCTGGCTTTATAACTTTGTTGGTAGCAGGAACATCTAGCTATTAATGTTGGGAGTATTTTCAGGGAAACTGAACAATATTCATGAAATTAGTCAGAAATTATGCATATTTTTGCCTAAATCAGTGAGACTGTTGCTATGTGAGATTATTAACATGACCAAGGAACAAAAATAGAAGGGCTACAGGGGCAATGTCTTTAATAATTGTATTTCAACTTTCTAATCTCAATCTTAAATTATCAGTGCTGCTTAGTTTTCAAATTGCCATCAAAAATTACATTTAATATACTAACAAAAATTATTTGCAGTTAACTTGCTCAGTAACAGTTAATGAAAATTTTGTCTGTGTGGGAAAACTGAGTAGCAGTTTACTTATTTAGAGTAACAATCATTTATGATATTATGTTAGCATTTTAAGTGTTAAATAGTGGCTCACTAGACTGTATTATTGTAAAAATGAAAATAGAACATCAGACATGAAGGGTTAGGTTTTTTCCATAAGAAACGAACACTGAAGTTTGTTAGAACCCAAATGACTAATGTATAGTCATTTTTATCTGCTTCTCCCAAATCAATAATACAAGTTACTGTTAATTTATTGTGTGCTTAAAATAAGGAGCTTGTAATAACGAAGTTTTGGCATTAAGTTTATTGCCTTATCACTCAAAATAATGCTGTTCAGTGTTTCAAATACACAGGTAAGGTAAATATGTTAAGAATTCTAGCACAGATTATTGAGTTTATTTTGGCCACATATGAAATTTAAGCTAGATGTTGAAGAGTTTTTTCTTTAATTGAGTTTATTGGTACTTTTTAAGTGCACAGTACAGTTACATTCCTCATTCGGATCTTATGCCTTTATATGACAGATCTTGGTTCTCATTTTTTCCCCATACACCTGCCCTCCTTTCATCCCCTCAAACCTTCCCTATTTACAAAGAATTTCTTTCCATTTTTTCCTTTTGTCATATATTTTTTCTTTTCCATAATCTTCCTATTTCCCTTACAACCTTTATCCCTTTTCTTCCTATTTCACATTATCAGTTATACAGTTTGAATCTTATTTACACTTTTAGTTTTTCACACCAGAGAAACTATTCAGTGCTGACACACGTGTCTTTTTTTTTTTATTTCACTGAAGAGTATAGTCTCAATATGCATCTATTTTCCCATGAATGACTCTAGTTTCTCCTTCTTTTTGGCTGAGTAGTACCCATTTTATAGAAAAACCACATCTTCTTTTTCCAGTCTCCAGTTGATGGGCACTTGGGCTATTTCCAAGTTTAAGCTATTACAATCTGTGCCACTATAAACATGGGTGTGCATGTATTACTGTGATATGATTATTTGAATTCTTTGGGAAGATACCCAGCAGAAGAATAGTGAGTCAAATGGAATCTCTAATCCTAATTCATTGAGATATCTCTGTATTGGTTTCCATAGTGGTTGCACCAGTCTGTACTTCCACCAAGAATGGAGAAGGGTTCCTTTCTCCCCACAACCCCGTCAGCATTTGTTATTGGTTGATTTCTTGATACCGGCCATTCTTTCTGGCGTGAGGTGGAATCTCAATGTTGTTTTCATCTGCATCTCTCTAATGTCATTGAAGAGTTTTTTTTTTAATTGAGTTTATTGGTACATTTTAGGTATATAGTACAGTTACATTCATTATTGGGATCTTGTACCCTTACATGACAAGTCTTGATTCTCATTTTTTTCTCCTTTTCCCTGTCCTCCCTTCACCCCTTCATCCTCCCTATTTACAAACACTTTATTTCCATTTTTTCATCTTGTCATATTTTTTTTCTTTTCCCTTATTGCCTTTCACCTACCCTTCCCACTTTGCCTACACCTCATTGAAGAATTTTTAAAGGTATTTGCGTGGAGAAAAGTAGCCAGAGAGAGCCGCACAGGGCAGGGAGGTCAGAAAAGAATTTGTGACAGGCTGTGAGTAGATAGAGGCTGAGTTATTGGTGGTGTACAGCAACCCTAATCAAGAGGCACCTTGAGGAGAAAAGCAACAACAAGTAGGAAATAACTCTCTCTAAACTGAGGTAAAATATGTTAAACAAAATTGAGAAGATTCTTGGTGCAGGTGTTAGCAAGCACTTCTTGGGGTTCAAACCTAAATCCTAGTAGTTCCGAGAGCCTGGGTCAGTTGAGTAACATAGCTGAGCTTTCAGTTTCTTCATCAGTAAAATGGAGAGATGGATCATAGGATCCTTAAAACAATGACTTCATATTTAATTAAAAAAGAACTGCCTATTAATTTTCAGATGTAAGTGTAATTACATGGAGGAGAAGTAAGGCGTTAATATTCACAGTGAACCAGAACAGAATGTATTGGAAACTAGAAACACAAGGACCACTTGATGTTGGAGTGAGGACAGCAAGACCAGATAGCAAGAAGCAGCTAGATAACCTACAGCAAGAGTCAGATTGTACCTCATGTTCAAGGGTTGCATCTTGTGTCAAAACTTACCATTTCTCATGAAGATATGAACACAGACTAAGAGTGTTATCCAGGAAAAGAAAAGAAAGTGGTGGTATTCACATATAATTCGATGTAGAAACATAGAATTTAAAAACTATAGGTCAGAACCAATCAATATTCCCGTGGCAGGAGCCCTGAAAGTGAACGTAGAGTGTAGATGGAATCACTTGTCCATGCCTCTGTCATTATATACAGAGCCAGTAAAGTTTATGAGAAGCTGGGCATGGTGGTGTGAGCCTCTGATCCTAGCATGCTGCAAGGCTGAGGTGGAAGGATCATAAATTCAAGTTCAACCTGAGCAACTAGCATAGGACCCTTTTTGAAAATTAAAAAAAAATGTGAAGAGGGCTGAAGGATGTAGCTCAATGTGAAGGCTCTCATTTCAGTCCCGTGTATGGAAAAAAAACAAACAAAAAGAAAAGAAAAATTTAGAAGGTGCTGTAACATGGGCTTGGGAGATTAACAGATAATTATCTTGTTTGAACCGCGTGTAAAAGGAAAAAAAATTTAATGTGTTATTTAGGTAAAATTTTATTTTGCCAAACCTTCCCTGACATAGGTCAGAATTCGTTATGCGTAGCTTTAGAGAAGGATACTTTGGGTCTACATCTTAAAAGAATTTGTAGCAACTTCATGTGTACTGGCACAATGTCTATAATTAATCGTAATTTTATTTTGCCAATTTCTAGCAATTTCATAGTAAAACTGAACCTTTATTTTCTTGGCCAATAGTGTTCTCATTAATCACTGTCCTTCTAACCTTCTCTTTCTTTCATGTGATTGAAATGCCTCCTTGAATGATTAGCTTCCTCCTCAAATTTACATGCACCAAAAAGAAAAAGAGCTCCACGCATAAACCTTCAGCTAATCTGTCCCTTGGCCCTCAGTGGCTGACACCCCATAAATGTCTTTGTAGACATAACCTAGGAAAAAGGAACAAGGACAACTTGAAGCTCTCCGCAGACGGTTTTACCACATTGCCGATTTCAAGTTGATAAACTGGGGGAGCCTCCTCCCACTTCCCACGTTATATGTAAAGGGCTGTTAATAACTAAGACAGGTTTGGCGTTGCACACGAAGACCTGAAGCCGAAGAATATTCTCCTAGATGACAATATGCAGATCCAACTCTCAGATTTTGGGTTTTCCTGCTACATGGAACCTTGAGAGAAGCTTTGAGAGCTGTGTGGGACCCAGGCTATCTAGCATCAGAGACCCTGAAATGTTCCATGGATGAAACCCACCCAGGCTATGGCAGGTAGGACGACCTGTGGTCCAGTGGGGTGATTCTGTTCACACTCTTGGATGGCTCCCCCGCATTCTGGCGCCGAGGCCAGATCCTGATGTAACGCGTGATCACGGAGGTCCGAGCCCAGTTCATTTCACCTACGTGGGAACTGCGTTCAGATGCTGTCAAAGGCCTGATCTCGAGGCCGCTGCAGGTGGATCCTGAGGAGCGCCTGACAGCTCGGCAGAACCTGCAGCGTCCCTTCTTTGAGCACTATGAGGGTAGCCAAGTCTGGATCCTTACACCCCAGCGGCGGATCCGAGTGGCAGTGTGGACAGTGCTGGCTGCTGGACGAGTGTCCTTAAGTACCCACCTTGTGTGGCTGCTGACCAAGAATGCGCTGCTGAGGGACCCCTGTGTGCTGTGACCGGTGCGGCGCCTCATAGACAGCTTTGACTTCCAGCTCTATGGGCACTGGATGAAGAAGGGTGAGCCGCAGAACCGACCAGCCCTCTTCCCGCACCGGTCCACTGGGCCTTTTCCTCTCAGTGGGGCTGAAGAGGAGGGCGACTCCACTACTGTCGCTGAGGGAGAGGGAGAGGCTACACGGGTGCTGGGCTAGGCCCTCAGACCTGAGAAGTTCAGAAAGCAGGATTCCTGGGACGTATGAACTGTTCCAGCCCCCCTGGCCCTTGCCGCAGGCCCTGCCTAGCCCTACTGCTTATGCTCCTGTCCTAGAGAACTCTGTAGCTTGCCCACCCCTGCTGGCTAAGGCTTAGAGATCAGAGCTGGGGTGAAAGAGAACGGCTGCAGATGCATCAGTGCTGCCTGTCCTGCATCTGAAATAAAATCTGTTCCACACCAAAAAAAAAAAAAAAAAAAAAAAAAAAAAAAAAGAAAGTAAAGAAAAGGTTTGGCTTTTGGTGAGTGGATTCTAAACGGGTTTTAATTTATATTTGGAAATAATTTTGAGCCATGTAATTCTCCTACAGTGGTTATTAAATTTATAACTTCCTGCAGTTTTTTTTAAAAGACATATTTTAAGGTGAGGATGTAGCTTGGTGGTAGAATGTTTTCCTACCATGTGTGAACCCACTGCAAAAACAGGGGAGGGATGTGTTTCACTTACTCTTCATCAAAGCTCTTTTCTCTTCTTTTTTAGGCCAAAGATACAAGTATTTACATATGAAAATTTAATTAATTTATTCACTGTGCTTTTAATTCACTCGTTTGTATAAAAGTAGTTATCAGAGCTCATCAAAATAGTGCAGTACTGATGAATTATAATTTACTTTTGAAAGACATCTATGGAATGTCCAAATCCTCTTGGCATAAGTTTTTGCCTCTCCATGTGAAGATCTAAAAGGAAATTTATTTTAAAATGTTCATAGAGAAATAAAGCTACCTTGCGCTTTTATCTGGGGATTTTCTAGGTGAAGGTCAGTTCGTTTCTTTGCATGATTCTATTTGCCTGAAATCCTCTGCCTCCTGTTTCCTAAATCCACTGAGACACCCTTTGAGGTTAAAACTATTAGAATCAGAGTGAAAGTAATCAGAAAAGTACAGAAGAAGAACTAGGTGCAGGTTTGCATGCCTGTAATCCGAGCTTCTCTCTCAGAAGGCTGTGGCCAGCTCTGTTTTTGGTACCAGGGATTGAACTCAGGACCTTCGGCTTGCAAGGCAGGTGGCAGAACTACCGAGCTAGATCTCAGCCCTGTAGCCAGCTTTGATAACTGGACAAGCAAGATGCAAATCAAAAGAGGAAGTGGGGAGGGGGAGAGATGGAGGGAGAGGGAGAGGGGGAAAAGATTTGCCTCTGGTGAGACAGGCATTACTCTCATCTCCAGGTTCTAGGAAAAAAAAAAAGAATGCTAGGGTCCAAATCCAGCTGGTTGTACAGAAGTGTTATGGCTTATTGTGAGATCTCCCCAAGAGCCTAATTTATTCAGAGCAGGGTATGTAGATGGTGATTTGAGGGTGCAACAGCTGACTTGCTCCTAGGAAGTGGGGCCTAGTTAGAGGCCAGTCACTAGGGGAATTACCGAGAGGCCTCTGTCTTCCTTTCTGGTTCCTCTTTTTTCGATCTGCTTCCTGAGTACCATAAAATGAGCAGCTTTCCTCTGCACAGGCCCTTCTGCCTAGCTTTTTCTGTATTCAAGCCTGCAGAATATGGACATGAGCTGTAAACTGTGAGCCAAAATAACTTTATCTTCCTCAAAGTTTTGGGTCCGGTCTTTCGTCCTAGTGACAACGTAAGCTGCTGAGACAGACAGCGATGTCTGGTGTGGCCAGTAACTGCATGCTTGCTAGATCTTTCGTGGCCTTGAAAATCTTCATTCCATGCAGGGTGATCGTTACAGAGTAAGAAATGAGATTATGCAGATCAGCACTATTTCTCATGGAAGGCATTTATTAATTGTTCAACAAAAATTCATAATTAAGAAAATATTTAAAATAATTTGAAACCAATTAGGAGTTTGTACATCTTTTAAATATAATTATTTTACTTTTATTAAAAAATAATAATGTTATAGTCAGCCTTTTGATAAGCTGTTGATAGGTCAGAAGTTATCTTAAAATCCTGTCATATTGTACACTTTCTTCTTCAGTGAAAGTGTCTTATTTTTTTTTAATGGAAGTGCAGTTTTTATCTTTAAGAAGACCACTGTGGTTTTGCTATTGGAATAGAGGGAAGCTTTGAATAGGCATGGTTTTATTTATTAGATCTGAAATAGTTTTATATGCTTTCTATTTATGATAGTAAATGAATAAATCAGAGAACTCATGTTATCTAGTCAGTAAAAAATACCCAGAAAACAAGCATGCCTATTTATCTTCTGTAGTTGTTCACAATTTGACAGTTCCAGTACTACCTACAAAAAAGTACGATCTCTTGAAATTCTCAGAACCATAAGAGAAAATAGCATTTATCATATAAGGAGAAAGTAATCTTTAATACAGAGATTCACAATAATTTGCTCAAGTTCACATAGGTTGTAAATGGTAGAGGTAGCTTTGATCTCAGGTAGAAAATGAAAATTACAATTAAAAGCAATGTCAGATTCTAAGCAGTGCAGTATCTGTCCTGGAATTCATGCCTTGCTATCAGAACTATAAATTTGATAATGTTTTTACAAGACTGAAGGAAAATAATACAAGAATCAAGTTGTGGTATAACCCAGTCACTCAAACAGAGAAGGAGAGTAAAATGAGCAACTCGACAGAACAAATTAAGGATGAATATATAACATTAGATTTTCCCGGAGTGTTTCTGACATGGTAACCAGTGCAAATCCTGTAGAGATATAGTGCCCTGTTCATGCCAGTATTCGTATGAATACTGGTACTTGGGTACATCTAGGCCCAACTGGCATGGCCAGAAGTGTAAAACTTATACTATACTTGAAAGACTTTGTATGAAAAGTTAATATCTTATTAGTAGCTTGTTTTGATTACCTATAAAAAGAAAACGTTGATATATTGGGCTAGATAAAATATAGTATTAAAATTAAATTGTTATTTGTTGCTTTAGATAATGTAGCTATACAAAAAAAGCAAATTTATTTATATTACTCATATATCTATAGCTGGTCTTATCTTACTCTCAGATGGTGCTGATTGAAGAGATTTCCTCTGTTGTAGACAGAGCCTGAGCATTCTGTAGTATCAGTAGAAAATTATGTTGTATTATCTTTTCAAAAAAGAGATATTTAATAGATGAGTTTAAACAGGAAACATGCTCTAAGCGTTCGGGGAGTTGATTTTTATTTCCAGCATTTCCCATGGCACTGAAATAAGTTGTATTAAAGTAATAGCATGAGATGTCAGTGTATTATAGTGTGATGAGTCTTTATAAGCTTAACTGTGAATGAATAGCTTCCATTCCACTTCAAGGCCAAAGATCAGTCATGAAAGAGAAAATATAAATTTTAAGCTACGAAGCATTTTTAAGCTTAAGATCTTACAAAATACATTTCATTGAGCAGGATAGAGGCGCGACCTTCAAATGCTAAATAGGGGAGTGATAATTTGCCTTTTTCATAATATTTTAAATTATGAATTTGTTCTTGTTTCTCTTAGGAATTGTACGGAAACTTGGGTGTGTTTCACTATGTGATATCTACATGAGCAGATAGATACTTTATTGATCAAAGCAATTCACTCTTGTCATTAACTTACTTAATGAACCAAACACAGTAAAAAATAAAGTGAAAACTTAGTTCATGTCTCTGATCCACAAATGTAATGTTGATTTTCCAACAGTGAGGACTACTGAATCTCGGGCACACTAAAATAGTACTTATTCAACATGCCTCGTTTCCTCTCCAGGTCAGTTCGGGTAGGTTTGTCTTGGGGAACAGTGTGTAGGATCTTTGGAAATGACAAATATGCTATGGAGAGATGGAATTTAAAAGACTTTTGCCTCCGGCCTTAAAGCATTAGAGCTGGGACAAATGGTAGTCAGAATCATTCAGTCTGAGATATTGGAAAAAAATCACCAGTTTCTGAGAGTGAGCAGATATTTGTAGTATATAAATTCTTCTGTGCATATCATTCAGAAGAGAAGCACTGGCTTCATTTTTCTTAAACGTACACTTGGATACATGTCACCATTCTTAATGTGGCTTCTTTATCAGTGAAAATGAAACACTGTGGCAGCATGTAGACAACTCCAAAACCATGAAGAATAATGTTTAGTTTTGATTAGTGGGTTCTCTTTACTACTGAGACAACAGTTTTGGATCTGTAGTATGTTTTGGCAATAGAGACTTCAGAAATACAGACACAATTATAGCACTAGTCAACTCCATTTCCAATTCCTGTGAATTTTTAGTGATCAGAAAGTTTTATCTGATCCTAAACATGAAATAAGAGACATCTGCGTCTTGTAACTTTGTAAGAATAGGTAGTTTCAAGGCATCCCTTTGTTGAAAGGGGGATAATTAGGAACTTTGGTACAAATGAGCATATGTATGCACACACAGTATATATTTAGAGAACTTTTGAATGTAAAGCCTTATTACTATTAACATATTCAAATTTTTCTTATGTAGTGTATGATAGGATTTTGATTCAATACAGATATGTGGGATATTAAAATAAGAGAGAATAGCCATATGAGCCAAGTTCTAATATAGTTCCTTTTATTGGATCAAAATATGCATAGGGAAAAATTTTTTTAACTCACCACATTAAATTTATAAATTTTCTTAATAGATGATCATCACTGAAATAGGAAAATGTAAGAAATCCAATGTCTCTGGCAGATGCTTACCACTCTGAGTGGAAAACATCTTTAGGATCCAGTACTCTCTCGATCGCCCTTAGCTACAATCATGATATTGCTCCGTGGGAACTAAAGAAAGTCTACCTCACAGCCTTGGCGCTGTAACTACTTGTGCCAAGACCTAGCATTAGCTACATCTCTCCACTGGCTTTGGAAAGGACCCAACTGAGTCTTATAGCTCCAGGAATGTGGCTACCAGCTGCCCAAATCCTTGGCACCACTGATGTTCACAGGCAGAAATATGTGAATTCTTCCCAGCCCATGGCCTAGGGACTGTACCTACTGATGCAAGAAGCCCCAGAATCGTTTAAACTTCACCTGGAGGGCAGAGGAAGATCCTTATAGGACTGTGGTTATCAGTGCCACAGCACTCTTTCCCCTCAGAGGCTTATTACTTCAGAGGCACGACAGGGCTCTGCAGCAACTGAAATCATACCACAGGACCTCAGGAAAGTAAATACTCTTTTGGTTTCATAACCTCCATTCACCGTTTACCTGTGCTACAGAACACATCACCTATTCCCATCCCACAGGATCTGGAGAAGATCTCACCTTCTTCTGTAGCTCCAGTACTATGGAAATTGATGTCCCAGACCTAGACATCTCCCACATGAACCTTGACAATTTTGCGGGGGTTGATCTCTGTAGCTTACAGCTCAGGAAGCATGAGTGTTGGTACTACAACCCTGGGTCGTTATGCTTGCTCCAAGAGATCTCAAGACTCCTTTCACCTGCTGACACTGCTGAGACAGTGGGCTTCCACAAGCTCCAGTTCCACTGTTGCTACGCTGTCTGCATACAACTGGAAACTGATTTCCTCAGCAACACTGTACAGCTCCCCTTATGAGCTGCTGCATTTTAGAGTGCTGAGGCATACAGAGACACTACTGACATCAATCAAAAAGGAAATCAGAGATTACACTTTTGAGCTTCCCTAGAAGTAAACCTAAACTACCTAACTGACGTATACCCTGTCTAAATGACAAAAAATTTCCTGCAAAAGCTACTTTATAAGTTTTGAAGAGGTACCTCTTTCTTCAGATACACAGACACACGTAAGGAAATATGAAACATTCAAAGGCAAGGACTAGCTCTTTAAAAAGGACCCAAACTTGAAGGAAATCTGTGGAATGACTAAAAAAAATAATTCAAAAGTAAACTCACTGAGAATCAAGTGATAAAGAAATGGGAAAAATAAGGATACGAATGATGAACTCAGAAAGATAGAAATCAGAAAAGAAAATGAATAAACTTGGAACTAAATTTTTTAAATCATGAAATGAAAAATGCAATAAAGAACTTATGAAACAGACTAGAACAAGCAGAGAAAAGAATTTCTTAAGGACAGGTTTTGAAGTTAACCCAATCAGACCACAGAAGCTAAGAAAAATAATTTAAAAGATTGAAGATAACCTGTAGAACTTACGGAATACTGTTAAGTGAACAAATATTCATGTTATCTGAATATTAGTGTTTCAGAGGAACCAACATGCCTGAATAGAGGAGGAGTCAGCTACGTTGGAGTTACTCAGAGAAAATAATCTAAAAAGACAAGTAATTGGAAGAAAGGGAAGGACGTAAATCCTCATGGCAAAATTAATCTGAAGTAAGAAATTTTCAGATCAAACAAAGCATAGGCATAAGACATTATAAAATGACAATGCAGCTCTTAGGGATGCCTGTGTGACCTCCTGCTGCCTACAAGGCAGGAGCTGCCATTTTCAGAAGTTCCCCAAAAAAACTTAGGGATTATAGTAGTGGCAAACTCAAGCCACACATTATAAATTTGGGATATAAGGCTCCTTACCTCATTTGCCTTCATTCAAACAAATGACATTGCAGTCTAGAAGCAAATTTTGCCAGCACAGCACACACAGAGATGAGTAACCTCCTGGTCCCTGTTCCCTCCCTGGTAGGCTGCCAGGCTTTTGTTGTTGTTGTTGTTGTTGTTATGCACCACTGTGGCTACCTGGAACCTTTAGCTACAACAAAGTTAAAGACTGCAGAGGCCGTGGTGAAAGTTGTTCAGGGAGCAGCTCCAGCCCTGTTGATCTACACCCAGTGGTGTGAGAGAGAGACATAAGATTTAAGTAGCCTTAAACTGGGGCAGGGCAGTGAGCAATGGAAAGTGAGCACTACCCTATTCCTAGCAACATGAAAGGAGAGAAACACAGCAGAGTAGAGCAGAAAATGCTACCCAGTGGACAGAGAGGCCAAGTGAACATTGAGCCTCTAGTTGTCTCTGTCTGTGGGCACCATAGCAACTGAAAGAGCAATGCAGAGACACCTAGGGAGAGGAGACATGGGAGGCCACTGATGGGCGTACAGGAAGTTGCTGTCTGAAGACTCTGGCCCATTTGCTGCATTGAAGGCCAAGATCTGCTCTGCACCCAGCACTAACCCTGCTGCAGATTTGGCAGAGTTAACATAGCACAGTTTTGGGCTCTGTCTTGGATACTACCACAGAACTGAGGGCACCAGTGGAATTTTATTGTTGTTACTGTTTGTTTGTTTGTTTGTTTACCTTTTTCTTTTTTTTATTATTTAGTTTTTTACTTTTTTTTGTTTTGTTTTGTTTTGACTTTTTTTCTCTTTCCTCAAATGTCTTTCTTGATTTTTGTTTGACGTTTTCGTGAGAGTGAATATTGTCTCTAGTCTTTCTGGTTTTCTTCAATATTCTTTTGCTTTCTTCTTCAATCTTTTTCTCCTATCTTCTTGTTCAGTTTCCCAAAGCTGGAGTGATCATCCTTTTCCCTCAAGCCTTGATTCTACTATATTTCTCTTCAGTTATCTCTCTGTTTTTCCCTGTCCCTCTTAAATTTTATCGACACAGAGTAAAGTCACTTTACTAAGGGGAAACTCACAGCATACAAGTCCCTGGTTTATGTTGGGTTTGTTATATAACTATAGATCTTGCTCCTATGATTAAAGGAGCAATTTGTCAGTTTCTAGACTGTGCTTGATGCTATTGTTACTGCTAATTTTACTCCTTTAGCCAGGGTGTCATACCTAGCCACTTGTCCTCCCTTGTGTGACAGTAATGTGATTTTCTGGTGTCATAATCAGCACTGTGGTCCAGGACCACAGCACTGGTTACTGAGCCAAATAGCAACTTCTCATCCCTAATAAATTGAGAAGGTAGGGTCTTGGGATAGACAACGAAGGTGAAGAGCCAGTTACACCTAGAAAAACATCTATGAGGAATCAACGTTTCCTGGGTAAGCCTCAATACTAGTGATAAAACTATGTACCATAAGCAGTTTCGTTACAAAAAACAGATTATTTTTTTTTAAAAAACAGAAAATGACAAGATGCAGAAGCAAAATGCAACCCCACTTCAGCCCACCTAGGACAAGTTCTATAAGATAGAGGCAATCAGAAGCCAACAACCTGAATTTTCTGAAGTTGTAGCAGCAGAAGTAAAAAAACAAAACAAAACAAAACAAAAAACAAATGAATGAAGATATAGAGAAAATGATATCAGAAATAATCTCAGGTTAAAAAGATGATGAATGATGATCAAAATGAAGGACTTTCTCAGTGAATCTAGAATAGACACAGATATAAATAGAGCTTAGGAAAATAATGGAAACCATGAATGCCCAACATAAGAAAGAAATGGAATCCATGAAATAGATTCACACAAATATCCAGGAGATTAAAAATTCCATCGAAAGTGCATGCAGCTGAATCAACCAAGGTGAAGACAATATCAGATCTAGAAGACAAGATTGCAGTTAGTGATCATGAAAAGAAACATTTCTTAAAAAAGTAAGGGACTATGAAAAATCAGTCCAACAGATGCAAGATGATGCAAAGAAGAACAATATAAGAGTGATTAGAGTCAACAAAAAGGTAGGAGATAGCATAAATGATGTAAAAATTCTGTTCAAAGAAGTAATGGCAGAAACTTTGCTAGCATTGAAAAAATAATTTGATACACACACAAGGCATATAGAACTCTGTTTATCAATGAACAAAATACATACACACCAAGGTATATGATAATCAATATTACAGAAATTAAGCACACCAAATATTAAAAGCTGCTAGTGAAAAGAAAGAAATCACCTAAAAAGAAAGCCCATCAGAATCACAGTAGAGTTCTCAACACAAAGCCTTAAGTCAAGGAGAGCTTGGAGTGAAGTATTTCAAGTCCTAAAGAAGACAACCTTCAACCCAAATTGATGTATCCTACAAAACTATCTTTTGATATCAGTGAAGAAATAAGATACTTCTATGAGAAAGAATAACTGAAGAGTTCATGACCAACAAACCAGCTCTCCACAATGTTCTGAAGGATATTTTAGAAAGAGATAATGAAGACTATAATTCTGAGAAAATCAGTAGAAACAACCCACCAGACAAGGCAAGCAATTATCAATTTGACCTAGTTATTCCCCTTTTCGGCATCTTCCTGAAACAATTAAAAGCATCATTTCACAGTGATATATGCACACCATGTTTATTGTAGCAGTTTGTAATAGACAAAATATCCATTAGCAGATGAATGGATATAAAAGATGTGTTTGCAAAAAAATACAATGAAGTATACTACTCAGCCTTAGAGAAGGGTAAACTTGAGACGTTAATAGCTAAATGGAAGCACCTTGAGACCATACTCTTAAATGAAATAAATGAGATGCACATGTGTAAATATTGAATTGTTTCTCTGGTGTGAGAAACTGAAAGTATATGTAAGGACGAAAATATATAATAGATATTGTGAAATAGAAAATTTTCAAATGGGAAGGGGAACCTAGGAGGCAGGTGAGAGAAATGAAGGAAGGGAAAAGATACAATATTGAGAAGAGAAGAGAAAAATGGAAATAAAGCTTTTGTAAATAAAGAGGGGTTGAATTGAGGGTGAGAGGAATGGGAAAAATAAGAATCAAGATATATCATGTCTAAGTTTAAATTCCCTACGATGAAGGTGATCATTATGTATATCTGAAATTTACCAATAACCTTAATTAATTAAAAATAATATTAGTATTTTAGGAAGTAAAGAGAAAAACTTGTAATAAAAAAACCATGTTGCAAAATAATAGCACAAATCTCCTCAAATTTTCAGAGAGACCAGAACATTCCAATAGAAGAAGTTTAAACAGACTCAATTAGAATCAAACAAAATAGACCTTCCTCCAGGCACATTTTACATAGAATGTCAAAGGGAATGTGAATGAAAGGGAGAATGAAAGGAAAGGTGAAACTTTCAAAGAAAATAATAGCTCTCTAAAAATGAGCCTAATTTAAGAAGCTCTATGAAATGACTAAAAAATAATTCGTAATAATGATGTTGAAGAAACTCAGCGAGATGCATGAGAATTCAAATAATATAAGAAACAAGACAATAAGAGAATCCTAAGAATAAGAGAGAAGCCTCAAGTCACATGTAAATGAAAATCTCTTTGTCTTGCAACCAATTTGTCAGCAGAAATATTACAGAATAACAGGTGATAAAATACAATGCCCCCCCAAAATGGCCAACCCAAAACGTTACATGTATCAAAATTTCTCTCCAAGACTAAAGGAAGAAACCAGCCAGAGACTGAGGCAGAAGAATCGTGAGTATTTTGAAGCCAGGCTAAAGGTCAGCCTGAACTATATGGTGAGACCCTGTCTCAGAAATAAAAAGAAGGAAAAAATAAAATCTTTTCCAGAAAATCAGAAACCAAGTATGATGGCTAAGCTGAATTGTATCATTTTGACTGGCTTGTGTATTGTTTAGGGGATTGGTAAAGCACATATCTGGATGTGTCTCCAAGGGTCGTGGGGCATGACTTTAGATATATGCATAGTCCCTAGGCCCTTACTCTGCGACACTGTTCTCCTTCTTTGCTTCTTGGCTTCCATGAGCTAAGCATGTTTGTTGTGTCACACCTTTTTGCCATGATTTTCTGCCTTGGATCCAGTCAACCAGGGGCAGAATCTCATAGAACTGTGAGCCAGGTTAAATCTAAGCTTCTTTAAAGTGTAGATGTTGGGTTATGGGAAAGCAGATGATCACATTGTGGGAATTCATCACTACCAGACCAAACCTAAAGGAAATACTTTAGGGAGTCCCACACTCAAAACGATGAAATCCATCAACCGTAAAGCACATGGCAAAATGAAACTCGCTAAAAGAATAGATGCCTGAAAGAGAAACAGAGGAGAGTGAAACCTTTGCAAGAAAACTACCAAATCTCTGAATAAATGATAGGAGAGAAAAAAGAAACAAAAAATATACAAGTAGGAGCAATTAGCAAACTGATAGGAAGAAATTCATATCAATTTTAACCTTGAACATAAATGAATTAAATGAACAAGTCAAAAAATAGACTGGGTGAGTGGATTAAAACACATGACGTGATTATATGCTGTCTCTAAGACCTCTCAGTAGAATATGTACACATAGATTAAAAGTAAAGACGGGGAAAAGCTGTGTCATGTAATAGAAGCCAAAAGTGAGCAAGAGCAGCAATATTCAGATCAGATGAAGTTGAATTTAAAGAACTGTGAAAAGTGATATAAAACATCTTTATGTATTGCTAGAATGATCATTTCAGCAAAAAGATGTAACAACTTTAACTACATATGCACCCAACATGGGACCACCTAAATACAAAAAGAAATATCAGAGTTAAGGGGAGAGATACTGTAATAGTTGTGCACTTCAACTTTCTACCTACCCCAATGGATAGATCATCCAAAGGGACAATTAACAAAGAAACGTTTGGGTTGAACCATATTGTACATGTTGTAGACGTAACATTTTATCCAAAGGCAGCATAATACACATTCTTATCCACACACAAAATATCCTCCAGGATAATTCGCAAGTCAATTCTCAATACATTTAAAAGAAGTAATATATTTTCTCATACCACAATGGAATAAACTGCAAATTAACCACAAAAGGAAGAGTGGGAACTATACAAATTATATAGATATGCAGTAATATTCTCTTAAGTGACCAATGGCTTGTCAAAGAAATTTAAAGAGAATTTTAAAAATCCACAAAGTAATAATCACAGTGCATTGTTTCAAACTCTGAAAGATAAAGCAAATGCAGCATTGTGAAGGATTTTATTGTGATAAATACATATTTCAAAAAAGAGAAGGGTTTCAAATATACAACCTCAGTGACTTAGAAAAACAAAAACAAACCAAACACAAAACTGTAGAAGGAAAGAAATAAGAGAACATTTTTAAAAATGAAGTAAAAATTAAAAAGATTAATGAAACAGTTCATTGAGAGGATAAAAAATAATTAACAAGCTTTTATCATGATAAATCACATAAAAAGAGAAGGCCCAAGAAAAGGAAATATAAAAACTTCATAACACTGAAATTAAAAAAAAAAAACTTTAGTAAACTGCTTTGAAAATTATATGCTAAAAGTAACTTGAAAAGTGGGTAAATGAACGAAAACATCTTAAAAAATGAATCAAAACAGACAAATAGTCAAAAGATTGTGGTAATAATTGAAAATCCTCCATCTAAAAAATATTCAGATTTTGAAAGCTTTACTGCTAAATTTAGCAGAATATTTAAAGATGAATTACTTACTTGTAATTATTCTTAAAGTATTCTAGAATTTTAAAGTGGAAACAACCATGGTAGTTATTTTTTCCAGTACCGGAGATCAAACCTGAGTTATGTCTCAAGCCTTTTGTATTTTGAAACAGAGAAATAAGTCACTAGTTGCACAGACTAGGCTTGAACCTGCAGTCCTCCTGCATCAACCTCCTATAGTGTTAGGTGTTTCACCACATCCAGATAACAATACTAAATATTTTTCAAGGCCAGCATTACTTGATAGCAAAATCATAGAAGGATGCACAAAAACTATAGACCTATTCCCCTGATACACAGATGCAAACCAATTTCATTAGTCCACTAGAACATTCACACATCTTTACTAAATGGGATTTGCCTCAGGGATGCCAGAACAATTCAACATAATCAAGATAATAATTGTAATAAAAGCATATGAACAGAACAATGGACAAAAACTGTGATCATTTCAATACACGCAAAAAATTCAGTAAGATTCAACATCTCTTTGACAAATTTTTGACAAATTAGGAAACTGTATGGAGGAACTGAGCTCAAAATACTGAAGGTTTTGTAGGAAAGATCCACAGCCTTTGTCACGCTGATTTGGTCAAAGTTAAAGGCATTTTCTTTGATACTGGGAACAAGACAGATACCCAGTTTTTACTGGAAGTCTTAGCAGAAGCAATTGGTGTCAAGAATATATAAGGAATTTAAAAAAACTGAATACAGTAAATAAGCCTGGCAAATTCTGGCAAGGATTTGGAGAGGGAAATTCACACACTTTTGGAGAAAATGTAAATTAGTTTGGCTCTTATGGATAACGGTGTGGAGAGTCTTCAACAAACTACAACTTCAGCAACGTCAACAGAGCTACCATGTCACCTAGCAATTTCATACAAAAGCAATGAAGTCATCGCACAATAGAGACATGCACAGCTGTGATTATTGCAGTGCCGTTTACAACACTTATAGTATAGAATCAGCCTACATACTCAGAAGTGGCTGGAAGGACATAGGATGAATGGAATCATTTCACCGTGTAAAAGAAAGAAAGAATCTCATATGCAGTAACATGGGTGGACTAGAGATTCTGCTACATGAAGTAAATGTCCACAGAAAAATACCCCCTCTCTTGGTTTATTTGTGGAAATTAAAATTTCAATCTCAGAGATGAACAGAATTAAACGATGATCGTTAGAGACTGATAAGAACAGTGAGGAGGGAGAGAAGACTAAGTTTAATAAGCGATACCAAAACAGACAGGAGAACTTGGTTCTGGTTAAAACAATCCCTGATACACCTCAAGATGGCTACAAAGGAGTACAAAATTCTCAACATATAAAAAATGATTAATGTTTGAAGAAATGGAATGCAAATTACCCTATTTCCTTACGCATTGTAAACATATTAATCTACCATAATATATCCCAAAAAGATGCACCCATATTACCTCATTATAAAAATAAATGATAGTATATGTATACCCTGGGATATTGTATAGGCATGCAAATAAGTAAACTATAACTGGGTAAGGAAACAGGTTCCATTTAGGATGAATCTGTCT
Organism: Fukomys damarensis; assembly: GCF_012274545.1. Taxonomy (NCBI): domain Eukaryota; kingdom Metazoa; phylum Chordata; class Mammalia; order Rodentia; family Bathyergidae; genus Fukomys; species Fukomys damarensis. The sequence goes on along the minus strand of NW_022900921.1, from coordinate 14,955,549 downwards.
ATGTATATGTCAAATCAGTCTATCTTAACTTGTGGTGAAATAAGTCAGGTGAGTGGTTATTTTAGAATTCAGAGTAATGGAAGAATATCCTAGTTTCTTTGTTCTAAATAATCTAGATACTATCATTACCAATTGTTAAAAATCTATTAAGCTATTATTTATTGATGCTTTAATAAAAATGTACTTAAAATACATAAAATATTCAATAATTTAAGGTAACCTGTTTCTATAGGAACAAACGTATAAAATATAAATTTATCTTTCAGAATCCAAAATAAAGTAAGTATTATAGTGATGCATGCTATACACACATATAGCATATTTCTGCTCAACTTCATTATAACACTAAATGTGCTCTAAAATAAATTGATTAATGCTTAAATAGAAGTACTATTAACAGTAGTACTTGGCTAGTATTAGAGTCACTTTGATTACGTGGCCCCTAGACCCAGAGTGATAAGTTTATGTAGTGATGACTTGTGTAGATTTCTTCCATAATTTTGTCATTACCAGTATTCGTTAAATAAGAGCGCTATCTATCCCGGGCACAGATCAGGTTGTGACATCAGTTGTCTATCATTTCTTCCCATTTTGGATTGCTGCAGTGGATTTCTGCACCTCACCAGTTTGGTGTCAGTGAGTCATGGCTTAGAGCTAGATGCCTTGATTCCTTTGTCCCTGGGACTTTCCACGTGTCTCTGGCTTTCTCTTCTTATGATGGCCAAGATATCAGGCAAGCATGCTAACAGCGATACTATCTGAATGTTTTGTTAGTCACACAGTGTCAAAGTTGGCTTATTCATTGATTCAAAACAGAGTTTCTAGGATCAAACAAAGAGGACGTAAGTGGTTTTGTTTTGTTTTTTTTTTTAATTTAAACTGGGATCAAACTGGGGACTTTGCGCTTGCAAAGCAGGTGTCAGAACCATTGAGTATTCCCAGCCCTAGATGACATTTCTTCATGGAGAATAGTATGTTACATAGAATGGTTGTAGTAATTCTGTTTAGAAAACACATAACACACACATCATACCATAGTGACACAGACATATACATATTTATAGCAGTGCAATTCATAATAATTAAGCTCTGGAAACTGCCTAGATGCCCATCCACAAATAAGTGGATTAAAACAATGTGGCATGTACATAATGGGATATTATTTAGCCACAAAAAGAATGAAATCATGTCATTTACAGTAAAATGGATAAAACCTGAGATTACAATGCTCAATGAAGAAAGTCAGATACAGAAAATTAAATATCCCAAGGCTCCTCTTATAGGAGAAACCTAAAATATAAATAAATGAATGAATAAAAGGAGAGAGGGGGTGGGAAACAAGCAAAAGTTTGATGATTGGGAAAAGGATTAGGGTGAGGTAAGTAAAGGGAGAGAGGAGCAAAAGGATAAAAATTGATCAAGATACATTACATGTATGTACCAGTTGCCCAGAATGAACATCTTTGTTCTATTTTGAAAATATACTCGACCTAAAGAAATAAATAAAGCATTAAAAAAAAGCAAATGAAAACCTAAAGCAGTGGTATGGATTTACAAGTAAAAGCTTTATTTGGAAAGTAAGAAAAAATAAGGAAAGAATTTTACCTTGATTAGTAGCCAGAGTGCACATGCTCTCCTTTTCCTGAGACCTAGGTGATTATACATTTCAAGCAATGATTGGAGACTTCTAGGCATTACTCCAAGGGGTGTACAGTAGGGCTGGAGTCGGATGTAAAAGCAGGTAGTCAGATGTGCCTGTGAGTCCTGAGAGTTAACTTAGTTACTTTCATGGTAGTGTCATCAGTCTTGAAGTCAGTTGAGATAGAAGTAAATTTAAAGCTAATGTAGCTGGTTCTATTGACATTTCTCTATCTGTCTGTCTATCTATCTATCTATGTATCTATCATCTATATCTACATCTACATCTATGTTTATAGATGTATAACTTGTAAATTTTAAGATAATGGAGGTCAAACTTCATTCTGCTTTTGTTTGCCTATTAGACATCTGTATTTCTAAGTATGGAGTTACAAATTTTGGCATAATTGCTCTTCAGTCACTGACTCAGAAGAAAATACAAACTGTGTTTTTTTTTCCTTTTTATTGAGTTTACAGGTACATTCTAGGTATACAGTACAGTTACATTCATTATTGGGATGTTGTGCCCTTACATGACAGGTCTTGGTTCTCATTTTTTACCCTTGTCCCTACCCTCCCTTCACCCCCTCTCAAACTGTGGTTTTAATGAGCCTAGGAGTTTTTTTGCCCTTTGTCCCTAATGTAAGGCTCAGAAAGCCAAAATTATGTGTTGTGAAGCCCTTTAGTAAATAGTTGTCAGACTCTGTGCTAAAGGAATTTGTCTGTCCTAAATGCATTCTTACCGTGTGTATTTCAGGAGAGAAAGTGTCCCCTTTACTCCTTATGCTGTCGCACCCAGTGTCTCCTGAATATGAGTTTATAAGAGGCTTGTTCTGGACATACGAAAACTATTGAATGAAAAAAAATTCACAGAATTATCTCAGACCAAATTTTATACTCTCAGTATTGTGTAATAAGGACAAATCTCTATCATATGTAGTCCTTAATTAGAAGTTTTCATTATGATACCTGTATGTAGTCATTTTCTCATCTCATTTCTACTGCAGCATCGATCCTAGATCCAAACATTGTCAAATATTACCATTATTAAGGCAATACACAATCATGCACTGATATCTGTTCTTCCAGTTCATCTCCACACAACAATCTGAACAATCTGTGTAGTACGCAAAATATATGACATTAGGTTTTGGCTAAAGCTTTGAAAAGACTTGTTAAATTTTTGAATACATTATGTCACAGATCACTAGAAAAGATTTGACTGTGTAACATTTTAGAAGGTGCTTAAAATATGAAAGGAAATTCATCTGGTAGATTGAGGAGTAGTTAGGCATCCTGGATAGAGAAAATAATGTATGGAAAATCCAGATGGTGGTGAAGAAAATGATATTGGTAGATAAATAATAGGGTGCCATGAATTCATCTAGGAATCTGGAGAAGGCTAATGTAAAGGTAGAATATGGTGAGTTTTGTACAAGACACTAATGAAATTGGGAAACAATCTTAAACTATTAGGAAGAGAAGCGGTCGATAGATCCACGTCTCCACACATTGAAAATGGAAGGTAGTTGATTAATGTGAGAGGGAAGGCATTGGTTAAGAAGATGTTGCCTTTATTCAGAGAGGTATACTCAGGAAGTAAATTAGGATTGTAGCAAAGATAATAGGTGAAAGGAACTAGACTAAAAGTGAATTTGTTCATTTAGGAGGTAGGACTGAGAAGATTTTTTGATGAATAAGATTGTGGTCTTGAAGCACAGACAGCAGTCTTCTAGAACAAGAATGAGCAAATCTTTTCCTTAAAAGGGTGGGGGATTTGGCTCAGTGGTTCCACTGCCTGCCTCCCAAGCTTCGATCCCCAGTACCAAAAAATAAAAATAGAAAAGGCTGAAGGATGAATGTTTTGGCTTTGTCACATCCTCTTTCCTGCCACCATTCGCTTCCTCGCCTCTGTAGTATGAATGACCTCACAGATGACAAAATAGGAATGGCTGTGCTAGTTAGATGTTGTTTTTAAAAAAGTTGGCAAGGATTTAACTTATCAAACTACATTGCTTATTTCTGTTCTCAAGCTCATGCTAGGTTTTTTCTTTGCCAACTTATTAGATGATAACAAATAGCCCTTGCTTTCCAGATTTTTGAATAATTAATTAGAAACACTGCAATTTAGAATTTCAAAATCCAGAGTTTATTAACTGTGGACAGTGTCCTCTTCTGGATCCCTAAGGTGGCTCATAATTCTGGCCATTATTCTCATGAAAATAAATTTATTTCTGTTTCACTTTTCTTTAAGCAGTTAATATTTTAAAGGAGGCAAGTGACAAATATTCATATGCCTTTACTGAAATTAAGAAAGTTGCAGTGAAAGAGATGCATCATGAAGCACAGCCCATTTACAGAGCTTTTCATCCTGAGAGTGGACCCCAGGGGTGTTACCTTTACACAGATCATCTAACACTATATTGAGAAAAATCTACACAACTGTGAATATCATAAAGTTCCAGGAATCCAGAGCACATGATTTCTGCATCATCAGTTAATCTTCAAATAGTCTATTTTGTGGCACAGATTACTAATAGGAAAATCTCATGAAGAAGAGTTTTAAAAGTTCCCTGTTTCACATAAATCTGAAAACTCTTATCCTTCCACATTTGAAAAGATAATGCTCAAGGAAGAGATGTTGCTTCTGTTTCTTCTTTGTTTTGTTTTGTGTTTCGCACCAGGGATCGAACTTGGGAACTTGCACTTGCGAGGCAGGCGGGAGAACCACTGAGCTAAATCCCCGGCCCTTCTTTTTTTTTCTTAAGCAGAATTATAATTTTCTGTCAGGGCCTAATGCAGTTTGGTGTTTACCTTTAGTGAATCTAAGAAAAAATATGACTCATAACTCTTAGCAATCTCCAGTATTTTTAATATATTCATGTGAAAGATAAAAACAATGGGGTCTCCATTGTTTCTAATTTTCTAAAAAGCAGATAATTCTTGCTTATTACACAAAGGGAAATTTTGCAGATCAATTTCTGTTTGTTTTGTTTTTTGTATACATCTAACTAGGTGAAAAGTTGCAACTTTTTAGCAGGACCCAGTGTGGATTCTGTGTCCATTAGCTCAGTTGTGTGGAGCCTGGTGTTACAGTTCAATCCCCAGGGCTTTACTTGGTTCTGCAGGCCTTTTCCTCACCACTTCCCTTAGTAATTTATTGCACTAAGAAATGAAGCTGTTCCCAATCTGAGATGCTGCAGAAAGGATCTGAATTACCTGTTAGTAAATTCAACTGTACCTATTTCTAGCCTACTAGTGTAGTGACAGAATCGTTGTATAGGTAATTTCTCTTTTCGTGCATCGCTTCTTAATTTACTAAAAGTCTCTGAAATTACATGTTACGTAGCTAACACAGGGTCTGAGCCTTAACAAATGCTTTATAAACAGTTTAGGAATAAGTAAGTAAATGGCATGTATGCAAATTTCATCTTTTATTTTTTAATGTTGTTAAGAAGTGTTAGGATACTCTTCGGTATATAAATATAGATAGTGCATGAATCATAGTTTTTCATATGAGGGCTTATATGGAATAATTAACAAGGCTTGTGTGCCTAGATTTCAGCATAAAAGCTTTATGAAAATGTCTTTTTTTGTACTTACTGCCTTTTTCTTCTATGTTTGAGTCTATAATTTGATTCTTCGTTAGTACACGTTTATAGTACATAGTGGTTACTTTCAATGTGGAGAGTTGGTGCATATTATCTTAATTCTTTTTACTTTCCTTCTGCTCTTCTCTCCTCTCTCCCTCCATCCTCAATCTCTAGGTCTCTTTTCCAGTGACAGTAGATCTCCCTGCTTCCTATTATCCAACCTTTATTTTGCTTAATAAAATATGTTTTGTGTTTCTCGTAGGAGAGGAAGAATGCAATATTCAAGCTTGTATATCTGAATCATTTCACTTAATATTATGGTCTCAAGGTACATCCATTTTTCTACACATGACTGAAATTGATCGGTCTGTATAACTTTAAAAAGAGGTCTGAATTACACTGTTGATAAATTTCTGGGAAGAAATTGCTGGGCATTTGCAAGGTACAGCTTTTGGAATTCTAGTGTAAGTTTGGATTATATGCTCTTGCTGTCCTAACCACTGGTGAATATAATTACAAGCATTGTATGTATTATTTTTCATTTTCCATGTGGGTCAGCATTGGAATGATTTTCTTATAGAGTTATAAGGAAGTAGTAAGTTCGTCACGCATGGGTGTTCAAACAAAAGTTAATGGAACATCTGAAAGGAAATCTATACTATGATTTTGGCATTTTATTAAAGATAGACTTTTACAACTCATTCAGCTGGGGATACAGCTCAAAGTAAGACATAGTTTATAAAGCCCTGAACTCAGCCTCCAGCACAGAAACACCAAAATCTTTGAATCCCAATGCTGTATTTCGGTAAAATTTATACATGTGAAATTTAAATTTGAAATACGCATAATACCCAGATAGCTGCATTTGAAGTGGAAAAACATATATAAACTATTTATATTGTGTTAATATATTTTCAAACATCAATGTTTTAATATTATACGGACTTAGATGCCATTTCAGATAATCCAAATATTTTCTCTTGGAATCATAGTTTCTTTCTTTGAAATATTGTTAGAGCATCAATCTCCTCCCCAAATTTTATATTTTAACTACAAATTTGATACTCATTTGATTTTAAAACAATAAATATTCTGTCTTTATCTTATTGTAATTGCTAAAGCTGGAATTACCATGAAATATATAATAATAAAATTAAGTTTTCCAATTTGAATAATAGATATTACTGCAGCTTCTTCAGATTTCTGAGACCTGTTCATTATGTGTGTCAAGAAATTCACATTTTTAAATGTCTTGGATGGTGTCTCCTCTGTAGTGACCCCCTCTGTGCTACAGAACAAGCAAGCCCTTTTAGAATAAAGACTTGCTTTGATGTTTCTGTAAAACTGCTTGTGCCATATTTCTTGGGTTATATATGCTCCAAAAGTTCTATAAATCCATGTGGAATTTTTAAAAATCCTAAGTAGCGTGGACAGAGCAGTTGTTTCCAAAGGAAGAGCATAAGCATTCAGAGCCGTAAACGTCAAAAAGCTCCAGACATTTGCAGCCAATGAAGACCAGCAGCAGAGAGCAGCACCTGGCAGAGTAGACCCGTGGTGTGCAGCATAAGCTGACATCCGCAGGTGGCGGCCAGTAGTGGCAGACACCACCACCTGGTAGACTTGACCTTGGGTGTCCAGTAGAAGCTGGTTGTGCCAGCTGATGGCATCCATCATTACCTAGTATCATCTGGTGGCAGGACTGCTAGTGGCACTGTACTTTGCAAATTCATGATTTTCATCTGAATTGAGCAAAAAACAATCCTACACTGTTGGTAACACAAGTGTTAGTGTTGATTCAAAGTAAATCGGTTTACACAGAGCATGATAAATAAAAATTGGGCATCAGTGTTTTCTTTTAATCTACATTAATGGGCCATCAACAACAGATAAAAAATTAGCCAGACAATCAGTATAATATCTACCAATTTTCCACTACCGCAAAATACAATGCAAAATGCAGAGTGATTTTTAAATTAAGCTGAGTTGTCAGAATAAAGTAGTCAGGCAAAATTATAGTGATGGTTTTGCTAAAGTTCTAGTTAAAATATGACTATTGGTGAGCAGAAGAGTGCTCAGCAGCCGTTTGAGTTCATTTCCTTTAACTTATATAAATTTAGAGGACACAGTATTCTAATAGTAATTTGTAAATGTAGATTTATCAATTCGGATTTTATTTTGTGTAGATATTAGCACTAACAAGTCTAACAAAATGTAGGATTGCTAGATGATTTGCAATAACATGACACTAAATGAATTGAGTAAAGGAAGTATCAGGAAGCTAATGTTATCAGTTGTTCCTTCAAACTCTAAGACAGTACTCTGCATGAAAACCATTAGCTTCACTCGTTAGCTTTATTTAGGAATGAATGAATGTAAATAACATGCTTCCTCTGTACAGAAAAACACCAAATATTTCTCTAAATTACAGTTGTTTCCAGTAATAAGTCAAAGGCTTAACCTGATGGGCTTTGAATAAAGAATAATTTGACTTGAAAAACTCTCTGCATGTATTCAGAAAATGAAAACAGGACTTTCAGGTACTCTGTTCTCCAGATCTCATTACTAGAGTTTAAGGACAGGCACAGAGAAGGATATTTTGCTGCTGTATTAGAAATCTGTGAAGATATACTGAAATCCAGTGGCCAGAATCTTCTTAAAGAAAGAAAAGTAGTTAAGTCCTGAGTGGTTTCTGGAGCACACTTATTCTTCCTTTTTATATTCCCTCCTGCCTTCCAGTCCTTCTTTCTAAATTTCACGTAGACCTTTGGACATAAAACTGTGGATTCTTGAAGTTTCTTGAAGAACTGAAATGTCCCTTATGCTGGCTATCGGTGTCTGCAGGCCATTATCAGCCAGGGCTAAATGGCACCTGCTCTTTCCCGGGTTCTGAATGTTCCTGTCTTCCTTCTGGTATTCACTCCGTGATACTGAGTTACTCTTTCATTCTTCCTTGAACAATTAAACTATTTGAGGGAAACATGGCGTTCTTTTTTGCTTCTCAACACTCTCCCTTTCTTCAAGGCTTTTAAGTTCCATATTCTATATAAAATGATTATTTCTTTTGATAATTTAAACACATTTTCTCTGAACATAATTAACATGATCATAGACAATACCATCTTAGTCATAATATGTTTTTAGCACAAAGATAGTTGCTCGGCCCCATAATTCTTTCAAAATGTTCCTTTGCTTCTTGTCTCCTTCCTTTAAATTCAGGTAATCGTGATTTCACCCATCATCTGGCTATGATATTTCCTGAACAAAAAGTGTGAAGGAAATTTAGTATTCTTTATTTAAGAGAATAATGTTTAATACTATGCCTGGGAAACTGTTAAACTGTTACAGTGCTGTTAAGCCCTGAAAATTCAATCAAGTGAGGGTGGATAAGGAACTATTTACACTACAGAGCTGAAAACCTCTGTGATGATGTTTACACTCTGGCTGCTATGACTACCATGCTAAGAGTCCTACAAATCAAAACAAGGTCAGGAAGTAGCAAGGTGGCTTCATTCCCAGAGAAAAATTCAAGTGACTAAAAATTCCAGACAAATGGTCAACATGGTAAACAATCATACCGGAATATATGGTTGAGCATTGCCAGGGATGCTCATTTTTAAAAATTATATAGACATATTTATAATACCTAAGTATGTTTACCACAGTTATACATTACTGTGTTGTTTTAAAAATCTTATTTTGTAATGAGTATATCCCCAATAATCTCTAGCCCCAATTTTCCATCCTTAGAGAATTCCTTTTGAATATTTCCTTTTAGTGTGAGAAAGAATATGTTTCTGAATAACATATTTATATTGTTTATTTTTGGTTTATCCCATTTAGAAATCCCTCTTCCACTGTAGAAAATTAACTTTTAGCTTACATTTTTGTTATTTCAAACTTTGTTTTAATTACATACATACATTTTTATACTGCCATTACAATTTTCAGTTATACCATGACTTTGTTTAGGTTAACAAGACTAAAATTGCTACAGATATTTACGTTGCACTTTTTATGTGTAAATGTTTTCTAATTATTTTATAAATATTCACTTAATAATCAAAACATTCTGTACTATCCAAAGTGGGTAGTATTTTATGTGTGTTTTACTGAAGTCAAGCAGAAGAGAAATTGGCAAAGTTCCACTAGTAATATGCAGATTGAACATTTTCTCAAGAAATTTGTCCCCATTTCCCACGTTTTAACCATTATGTGTTTTGTCTTTCAGCTATCAGTGTTTTAAATTATCATGAATAAACAGTTGTCTCATATAAACCATTGAGCAGGACATTTTTCTTGAGCTGAATAATTGTGTTCCTAAATGTGAAAATATCTTTGTTTCTTCTCTTTGGTTCTAGTTTGCTGCTTAAATTGAGATGCTCTTTTTCAAATATCTGGTGATCTTTGGTTCATCTATAGAGAAGGGGTACAAACACTCTTTCGAAATTCTGCGTATGTTAAAGGAAGTATTTACCAGTTATCATCTTTGAGGTAGAACAGCGTGAATGGGTTGAACTATTTTGTGTGGGAGGAGGATCCCAATCTCTAGTAAAAAGCCTCCCATCCTTCAGTTTAACAAACTGCCTATCTACCTCCAGAGACCTCAGCGTTTGGTCTAAGAATAGGTAGTAGCTTCCTTTGTTGTACTGATTTAGCATCAAGGAGTCAGATTACTTTAGACAGTTTTCTAAACAGTCTTCTTTATAACAGTCCCTTCTTTGGTATAATTAATCACTAAGCCATTTGAAGTTCTGTTATGTAATTGGAAATTGATTTTCCTAGCTCCGGATTAAGTTGCAGTTTTTGAAACTGCTAAGTAGTCATCACTCCGTTAACGTCCTGTTGCCTTATGTTATATACTGCTATTGAGAATTTTGCCATCTATATTTGTCAATTTAGTAAAAGTTTAAGAAAAAGAGATAGAATGGTTATCATTGTGCTGATTTATTTAATCAGTATTTCTTTTTTCATTTTCAGAAATATTTGTGGTACATTGCTTCTAAAATTAAGCTTTGTTATGATTTGCATCTAAATGTCCCCTGAAAGCCTTATGCAAACAGAGGTGGGGCTTTTTCAGAGGTGGAGAATCTAGAGTTTGTGATTGATTTGTGGTTCAGTGCTAGGATTAAGCTGTCTGGGATTAAGGGTGACCGACTGCTGAATCAGTCCACTTAATTGTTTTGTCGCCACCCTAATCCTAGTAGCCTGGATGCAATATAAGGGACAGAAAGAGTGTTGTCTTGGCCCTTGTTGCTTTGCTACCTTCTGCCTACTGTGAACTGTTTCTCCTCTGCAATGCTTGTCTTCTAAGGCAGGGTGGACTGGTACCTTTACAAACTGTAAACTAAATAATTCTTTCTTCCTTTAACTTTGGGTGTAGGGTAATTTGTCTCAGCAGTAATAAAAGTAACTAAGATAGACTCCAACATGAAATTATAAGTCATGTGGAAAGTCTTTGCTGCTCTACTATAGAAGCATCCTATATTTTCTACTTCTGAATTTCTGAATTTCAATCAAGAACATGGCTCAGCTTTTTGGATTTACTGTATTAGCAAGAAAAGTTCATATTTGTAAAGAAAATATCCTGCCCTTCAGTTTGTCTTTTGAAAAATAAGTTGTATTCAATATCCAGTAGTCAAACAATGAAATATTTCAGAGGATATATTAGCAGGAAGAATCATTAATACATTAAAATATAATATGCATTTACATGGCAACATTTTTTTTCTGAAATTCACCTGCAGTACATTGTTTAAAAACAAAAAAAAAGTAAAAGGGCCAAAACTTAACTACATGTCCTAGAAATAACTATGGCCAAGAAGTATGTTCTTTGTTGTGTTTTATATTTAGCGTACATTGACAGGGACAATTCTGTTATTTCCAAAGAGATATCTCAAAATCAGCTGTTAACAAGAATAGGTTCAGAAATGAATGAAACCTATCCTATTATCATTAGTTATTCTCTCCCTTTTAATTTAGTTCATTTTGAACACTAGTTAACATCTTTGTGCATTGTTGTGCTTAAAAAATAGTCTATATGCCGTTTTATCTTGCCTGTTAGTGTGACTGCTATTTAAGAGTACAGATTAAGGTGCAATTGGGGGGTCTTTATGCTTTACGTTGTATGAACTTGTTCAAGTATTTGATGTCTTGAAGTCTTAGTGTTTTAGAAGCAACTCACATAGTTCTGTAATTTACATTTTAATATCATGGTTCTTTTGTCCTATATTTACAGAAAGGATCCAACAAGATATTCCCGATGCTTATCACATTATTCAGCATATAGAAAAACACAATAATTGCTAACATTTATTTCATTTTTATTTAACTCAACTACATAATACTATATCTTCAGTAAAACATTGATGTGCTATCTTAACATATAATTTTTCTTGTCAACAAAAAGGTTTTAACTCTTGAAAAAATGTGTAGATAAGCTCGTATCTTTCAGATCTAGTAAAATTTCCAGAACTAGTTGTATCAAGACCAAGCTTCTATCAAACTATTTCAGATCCCTCGGAAGAATGAAATTTTCTGGATCCAATTTATGTAAATGTTCAGTTATTTTAAATGTTTGGTTTTGGTAATTAATATAAACTTGGGTCAGTTGGAATCAACATACAACACAAAGTAGACAAAAGTATAGTCAATCGAACATACTTTTGACAATTTTTTAAAAATTATAATCTTCTTGTCAAGACAGAATAAGCAGTATGAGGATTGAAACATAGTATGAAGGAGAAATTGCTTGAATCTTAACACAAATCATAACATGCTGGCCAAGTATAACTACTTTTGCCTGTTTTGTGATTGACAAAATTTTTTCTTTTTTTTTTTAACATGTAAGTCAGATTCTTGAAGATCTCTGCCTCTGTTAATATGGAAATGTAAAAGGTGGGCGTGGTGGTGCACGCCTGTAATCCCAGCACTGGGGAGACTGAGGCAGGAGGATCACTGTGTGTTCGAGACCAGCCTGGGCTCCGTAGTTCCAGGTCAGTCTCAACTACATAGTGAGACCCTGTCTCAAAAAAAAAAAAAATATGGAAACATAAAATATTGCCAAATTCTCATAGTCAAATGTCCCAGAAAGAAAACTAAAATTTGGCCTATTTTTGAATCATATTTTTCACATCCCACCATAGAGTTAAAAATGATCCTAGAAAGCAAACTTCCATTTGTTATTGCCTACTGAAAGACATTAAGATAAAGTGGGAAAACGTACAAGAGTTAGTTTATCTTTTCCACTTGTAAGAAATCTGGGATATTTTATTTCTTATTCTTATGGCTCAAGTACCTTCATCTATAAATGGAAAAAAAAGAAAAAGTTGACCAAGCACGTAGAATTATTTGCAATAGAATTCATTTAATGTCAACCCTGTCCCCTGTTCAGTTAATCCATGCATTCTTTTTTCAAGATGTGTATTATCTAGGTAAAACCTATCAGGGTGAATAAATATCCATATCTCCTCCACAAAAATTACTGAAATTTTTAAAGATGGCATGGGAGGCCTTCTCTATTGGATCTGTCAAGACCTACTTCCCTTTCTGTATACATCAATTTATGTATCTATAGTACCTATTTAGTATTTTATTTGTATTACAGCTATGCTAAATTCTTTCACAGAAAGATAACTCATAATGATAAAAATAGCTTATTTCATAAAATTTTCAGTATTGTCAGAATTTGAGCTGAGTACTATGTATGTATTTTTTGTTTAATTGTAACTACTGCTTTCTGAGATATATACATTATTTGTTCCCTTTTAGAATTGTAAGACATATTCTTACTGTCAAAAAAAATGTCAATCTTAAACACAAAATATTTTTATATTAATATAAACAATAATAGTTAATGTTACATAGATCGAAGAGAGCATACTGGAATATTATGGTCGTTTAGAATAGAGAAAGTTTCCTTTATCTTTTCAAATATAATTGCGGGTCTTAAGAAAATTAGAATTTTTATAGAAACAAAAATATATTTATTATGACAATAGTTTAATATTTTTGGAATTATTTAGAAGTCAACTCAAGTTATACAGTTGTTAAGATCATCATAATAGCACAAACCAAGGAAAACTTCCAGTTGTTTAAAATCCAGTGTGTTAATGCCTGTATTCATTTGGGACTGACTGATGACCAGAATAGCAACACATATTTTTAATTAAATTTAATTTTTTGGGAAACTAATTTATTCAATTACTAAAAGAGAATAAAACATGATTAATAAGATCTAAAGGATTATTTTGCAAAGACTGGCTGTGACTGTGGTAGCTCTTTAAAATGTATGTGAAATTAATCTCATTTATACAGATTCAGTAATTTTTTATCAACTTCAGAGGGAGAAGAAACTGAAGATGTGGAAAAGTAAAAGAATGCATTTGCAGTAGAAGATCATAAACTTCTGCTTTATAAAATTAGTAATATATTTTATAACTTCCAAATGTGTTTGCCATTGAAAACACCTACTTTAAGAGCCTACAGGAAGTAAATCTCACCATGAAAATGCTCTGTAGGTAATAATAAGAAAGAGTAATTGGACCACATTGGAAGGAAATGTCAGACTAAGAAGGTAGAATGCAGAAGGAGCAGCATGGAGAGAAAGTAGAAAGCCCCAGCGACTACACAAAAGGAGAGGCTATTGTATATATACTTATTGTTTGAAGTACTCATTCCAACAATTTATGCCAAGGCTAAGCATAATGCTTGCTGTGTGCTAGAGATAGAAATGTAAATAAACATGAATAATGTGTGTGTGTGTGTGTGTGTGTTTTTGTATAAATAAGGTACAGCTAAAGGTATAAAAAGACAGTGGGTAGAAAATGATGATGGGTTGGCGAGAGGGGCCAGAGTGGAATATGACAGCATTCCCTGTAAGTGCTTGACTCTGATGAATTTTTTCTCAAGGAAGATTCCATCTATGTAATGACTGGTTACCCTGGGAGTATCAAGCTAGTGTAGATGGAAAGGTTAACACATTCTGCTCCATCCGGGGGGGTATTTTATTTTATTTTTCCTCATTAGTTTATTGGTACATTTTAGGTATACCATACAGTTACATTCATTATTGAGATCTTGTACCTTTACCTGACAGGTCTTGGTTTTCATTTTTTCGCCTTGTCCCTGCTCTCCACCCCCTCCTCCCCTCCCTGTTTACAAACACTTCATTTCCATTTTTTGTTTTCTCATATATTTTCTTTTCCTTTATGAGCTTTCCCCTACCCTTCCCACTTTCCCCACACCTTTAGCCCCTTTCTTCCTATTTCACATTGTCCATTATATCATTAGGATCTTATTTACTATTATAGTTTATTCACACCAGAGAAACTATTAATTTTGACTCAACAACTGAAAGGCGAAAAGACAAACGTAACATTCAAGGAAAGAACAGTCAGTCAGACAAAAAGGAAAGCAAACACAAAGAATTTAAGATAAAAATGTATTAAAAATGTTGAGTGGGACAGGGTTTCAGCTCAGTGGTGCTGTCGCCTTCCTGGCAGGTACAACATCACAAGTTTGATCCCTGGTACCCAAAACAAAAGAAAACAAACAAACCAACAAAAATGTTGAGTAAAGTAGAAAGTGAGGGAAGGCCTTGTGAGCACTGACAAAGGCATTCATTTACTGATTTTTTTTTTACTTGATCGACAAAGAAGTTAGAGGCTTTTCTGCAGAGGAATTACATGATTTAACTTATGATTTCAAAAGAATCACTTTGGTTTCTGTGTTACAAATAGGCAACCAGGAGGTAGAGTAAGACATAAAGAAACGCCTTGTTTTGAACCAGATGGGTCTGAGGTTGCAGACACAGTCGAAAGGATTAGTGGAAGTCACATTTAAAGGGCTCCAAATGTGAGTCTAAAGACTTTTCTCCATGAAGTAAGAAACGTATGAAAAGGTGACGCTGAAACATAACTACGACAAAGGAAGCTGAAGGGACAGCACTAAGGAGCATACGGGAAAGGAGATCACCAGGGCACTGAGGGAAAACTTCCTGGGACAGCTTATCACGCAGAAACTCCTAGACTTTGAGTTGTGTCTGGCTTCTTGCGAAGCCTCATTACTATTAGTGACAGCATTCCCTGGTCCTTGAAGAGAAAAACGATAAGTTGTGGTGAACGTCTGGAGCACAGCCCACCTACCGATGTGAGAAGGTACTCTGACATTAATCTCTTGGACCAGGCATGTGCGGAGAATGGATGATCTCAGAGCCTGAGGAGAGCTGTTCCAAAGACAGCTAGAGCAGAACAACAGCAGAGAAAAAAAGCAGGAGGCTTATTTTTGTCTCTCACTGACATTTAGTGAAAGAGACTCAGACCCAGCTATGAAACCTGGAGAGTGATGTCAGCTCCAGGATAAAGCTCAGGTATAAGGCGTAAAAGATGCTGTTTCTAACCTAAGTCCTTCACAAAACCTGATTGCCAAAGCATGTTTGTGACCAAGAGAGCAAGTCCAACTGTCCCTGAATCTAAGAATCTTCCTAGTTTTGGTAGTGATGTCCTCTTTGAAACCAAGAAATTAAAGTTTTATTTGGAAATTTTACTTTTATAATATATGCCACATCCTGCAAGTCATTAGAGTCAGTAATGCCCTCGTTGGGTCCAATAAACAGACTTCACAAAGATTATATGAGACCTAGTGTTATAATGCCTTATCCATTTTTCTTCAGATTTTCTTACTCCAATCCATTAATGTGGTTGCTTCTTAGAATTAATAGCCAACCTTACATGCATCAGGTGTCAGCCATACTGAATTATCAGTAATCTTCATTGGACAGTATCACCTTTTTCTGTGTTATAAAAAAACAATATTCTTCAAGTAGACTCAAAAAAGCTTGAAGACAATTTGGACCTTATTTACAAGGACGAAGAGAAAAGGAATCAGAATTTATTTGGTATCTATTCTAGAGAAGACACATATTGCCCTTTAGTGGTATGAATTATTCTTATTTTATGTAGAGAGGAGAGAAAAATTGGAAAGATTGAATAAAATTGCCAAAGCCACACAGATAGCTTTTTAAACAATGACTTGATTGTCTTTAGAGCTCATCTTCCCTCCAGTATTTACCAACATTTTGCTTTGTAGCTGCCATGATATGAAGCACTGATAATACAATAATGAATTACCTCCTCAACGGTACCAAGTATAAAAAGGAATAGAGAAAGCGAACAACTAGAATACACTTATTATAAGGGATCCAGCATGAAAAAAACAAGGCCTTGTACAGAAGAGTTTATCAAGAGAAACTTGGAAGAGAAAGGCATTTCTTTTAAGACTGAAAGATGAGTGAAATATAGGAGGCAGAGAAAACAGCTCATACACAACAGAGAGAGAGAGAGAGAGAGAGAGAGAGAGAGAGTGTGTGTGTGTGTGTAGAATACAGCACATGTCATGATGTACCACCCACAATTGTTTTTGGAAATAAAGGATTTATCCCCCTGGCTGCTGGAGGTGCTGCCAGCAATAAACCCTCAGCTGACAGCATTCTCTGGGAGGTGTTTGATTCCAGAACATTTTCTTGCTGACAACCACAGTCCTTTCCTAGAGCAGACTCCATCCATCTACTACCTGGTTAACTTATTGGTAAGAAGAGCAAACTATCTCTGTCAAACTCAGTGTTGTGCTGAAGAATCCCTCAACTTTGGAGCACTGAATGCAGTTGATTGAAGCTTTTATTTAATTTCTATCAGAGTTCATTCAGTCTTTCCTGCTCCCTGTGTTTTTCACCATTTTTCTTGTATACACACTAATACTAAAAGCTCTTAATAGACTTCCTAAACATTAATTTCCATCTCAGAGTCTCGTTTGTAGAGAACACAAATATCACAGTGGTTTTCTAAATAAGCTTGACTATTGTATTGTAAGTGGGTATTGTGGGATAGAGATGAATGTAGAAAGGAGTATAAGAGGAGCAGCTAGAAATATGAGCAGGGTCACGATCTGGAAAGCTCATGTGGACCGTGAAACCTCAAAGTGTAGTGCACACCAATAGGCAACTTCTGGAAAAGGAGGTTTTTTTGATAAAAACCTCCAGTCATCCTTGTCATATATCATGGTCATGCACAGCACTTATGAAAGTTATTATTTTATTCTTGCGAAGTATTAGTCTGCGAGATTGGGAATTTAATGACAGAAGAATATGAGTCTGTCCTATACAGCACTCTAGCCCACATTGTGTAACATGGGTATGGAGAAAGTGTTCAGTATACATTTGTTGACTTGCCAAATAAAGCTGTCCATCAGTCAGTGAAGATTAGCATATAATTTTCGAAAGAAAATATTTTTTCTTACCAAGGATCTGAAAATACAGGATTCTTTCATGGAGACATGAGAGATGTGGTCCATGAAGAACACTGACAACTAATCCTGTCTTAAGTCTACACCAAAGCAGTCACTTTCCACTTTTCCAGTAAGTGTGTAGCTCTGGTTTTCATTTGTATCTAAACAGGCACTAAAATATATGTTACTAAGAATGTGTAAGTGCAAAAAGTAGTTTGCTAAAGGTCTTAGATTAATTAACAAGTTCATGTCTAGAAGGACTGTGTCAGGCTGTAATTATTTTTTGATGAGAATTTTAAATATATGGTTCCTAGGTCTTCTCAGTAGAATTCATGGGGTCTCCTATAGGAAGAATGGATTGCAAGTATTGCGGTCTTGTTACAAGGTAGAAACTTTCTCCTGAAGGTTCTACGGCAGCGTTGGTTTACAGATAAGATGAACTTGAGTGTTCTCAACAGTAATTGTTCTTGGCTGGCTTTGTAGACCCCTTCATTGAAAATGTGGATTTCCTACAAAAGTGACTGCTAAGCTGTCAGCAATTCTGACAAGGCAAGCACTTGTGGAAAGAGTCGGTGGTCATTCTTATCATTTGAGTTTATGAGAAACAGCATGGTTGAAATAAGTAGAGAAAATGTGATTATCCTAGCTCAAAAGGAGTTTCTCTTCTATAAAATGCATCTTTCTATGTACTAAAGCCGATTGAGGCTAGTTTTTTAAATATCTTGTCAGCTACATTATTGGTTTCCTATTGAACAGATGTTTGAAAGATCAGAATCAGAAAGAATTAGCAAGTGTCTTGAATGTATTTTCCATGAGTCTGTGTAAGAAAGTTTGCAAAATTGCATTAAGAGAATTGAGAATGGGAAAAAAGACAAAGATGGTATAAAAATATCAGTAATGATTAAGAGTGTAAGATTTTACTGTACTTGTTAAAAGTGGTTTTCTGGAGTTGGCAGAAGATGCGAAGCTCTTGGGGTCACAGACCAACACTGTTGCTCAGAGCCCAATAGGCTGTGTGAACTTCATGTCTGAATTAGCTCCTTTTGCTCCAAGTTTGCTAGTCTTATAAGTGCAAGGCAGAGGAAGAATTCCAAGGAACCCCAAATTATTTTATAAAGAGCCTTCTGGGAAACCTTCCAACTTTTGCCTTGAAGTGAGATATTTTTTTCCAGCACTGGAGGGCTTTACACTCGGCAACATGCCAGCCATTTTCATTTTCAAGCAAGTCTCACTAAGTCATTAAATTGCCCATGTTGGACTGTCATCCTTTGCCTCAGCCCCCAAGAGTGCTAAGATTACAGGAATGTACCACCATGCCCTGCTGAGACATCATTTTTATTATCTCAGTTTGGAAATCTATTGTCTGTTCTATGAGGTTTTATCTTCCAAGGCTATTTCTTATCCGAAAACCCTTGAAAGCATAATTTGGAATAGTAGCTGACAGTATTCCTAAATCCTGCTGAAATCCAAGAGACAGTAGAAGTTTTTTCCAACAAATTACTAAAGGATTAAATGCTACTTCATTTAAAAATGAGCATATCATCTTTTCCTAAAGCTTATGTCTATAGGCTAGTGTCTAGATATCCCCCCCCAAAGTTTCAGGGTGTCGTAGGTGGGGCTTTTCAGAGGTGGCTGGATCTAGAATATGTGGTAGATTAAATACATCATAGATATTTTGTGAATCTTTGTCATAGTCTCAACTTTTTTAACTCAACTCATGAGATAAGATACTCCCACAATCTAGAGATAACAAGTTGCTGTGAAGGTAATAAAAGTGTAATGAGAGTTTACATTGTGCAAGCTCCCCACCTCTCCCACTCAAGAAAGGATATCAATGTAAGTGATTAGAAATGGCTTTCTCATGAAGATAATTATGAATCCATTCCAATTAAATTATTCATAACCTTATTACCTTGGCATGAATGGTAAATTACCTCTCACATATTAAAAATGAACATAGTACCTCAGTTGAGTTGTGACTATGTAATTGAGGCTTTCCACCAGTGAATGTAGAGATATAAAATATAGTAACAGAACCATTATTAATATGGTACATATGTGGCCATAATTATTTTACATTTGCACTGCATATCACAGCTCTCTTTTACAGCAATGTGTGTGGCTAACTTTTGATTTAAATGCAGGGGAGAGTAGCAGAATAGAGGAATAAATAACAAAATTCTGGGGAGAGAGCATCCTATTGATGTCAATGCAAACATGCAAGATAGCTTTTCTTCATACCTTTCCTCTTTCCTTTCCCCATTTCTTTAGCCCTCTCTTCGATCCCTGGGAAACAGTTAGTCCTAATACCATTAGTTGTATCATTTGGCATCTGAGCAGAGGAAGGAGATTTTTCCATACCGGAATTTGTATGAGACAGGGTGTCAGACCCTGGGAGGGGCCAGGAGGCCAGCCAGGCCAACTGGAGGCAGTGCAGTGACTGAGACTGGTTCTATACCGAATGACAGATGAATTAGTAGTGTCCATAATAAAGGTAATGGCAGTCAGGGTTCTCACAGTGTCATATTAGAGTTGTAATATCGTAAAGAGAAAATCAAAACAAATTCTGTGCTGTTAAAATGGAATTGGAGTGGGAAGAAAGGAAAAGGTATAATTAAATATTTAAATAGCTCAAAGTGACTTCATGTGAAATATAGGAAAATCGCAATTTCCCAATCATTGATTCTTATGAGGGAAAAATATGGTGCTTTTAGTCTCAGTTATGCAATCAGAGTCTGCATCATGGGGGATGGGGAAAACTGAATTTGTGTGTTACCTCTATGTTACAATGCAGAGAACACAGCATCACTGTGAATTACCCCTCCCAGAGAGGTAGACCTCATTCTAGTGAGGAAACATCTCGCATAGCCTCTGTTGTAGAGAAACTACAAAACAAGTGGGCTATAACCTCTAAAAGCAAGATATCCATAAAAGTCGGTGAAAGACTGAGAAGACGTAAGAGGGACTGCATGGTTCTAAACGGAATCTCTGTACCACCAAGGACATGGCTGGGACCTGGCAGAATCTTAGAGGCATCTGACCATTAGGTGGTGGTGTATTCCTGACATCCTAGCACTTTAGGAGGCTGAGACCTAAGGATTACAACATTGGGACTGAGCAATATAGCAAATTATCAAAAGCCTGTTTTCAGAATAAAAAAATAAAAATAAGGGATGTAATGAAAGGCCCTGGGTTCAATCTTTAGTACAGCCAGAAGAACAAAAAAGTGGTAGTAATCAATGCATTCATGTTAATTTCCCAAGGTTGATGGTGAAATTGACATTATGCAGACAGATGACCTTATTTGCAGCTAGAGAAAGATGCTGATGTGGTGAGCATCGTGTTGTCATTTGTAATTTCAAAATTCTTAAGGGGAAAATCAATCTTATATTCTACTTGTAACCTTATTATATATTTGAGGTAGATTGTAAAGGAATTACTAATATAACAAATTAATCCATGACAGAGATATTGTTTCCATCAGTTAAGGACTAAGAGCCAGAACTCTCAAAGACACTCTAGACAGAGAGAATTAAGCACAGAAGAGAGAATCCTTCGTTCCTGGCTTTTCAAGGGTCTTAGCAAATATCAGAAACCTGTAAAACAAATCACCTAAATTGTTGATTTGATATTTAAGACATAAACATTAATGTTTAGATAAATAGCATTTTGTCACCCTCATTAACTTCCACAGTTAATGTTTATAAATTTTTCACTACATTTGAAAGCAATTTGCAGTTTCAGTTTCTCCTGGTGAGAGATTTTCACTAGGCTTCTAAAATAACTGCTAAAAAAATCAGTCCACCATAAATTAAATGAGTCCCTCAATGATAAATATTCAAAAGAAAAACTATGAAAATAAAAATACTTTCAAATGCTCGGAGTGAATGAAGTATATTTAATGTAGCATGGAGTTAGTTATACTTTAATAGTTTTATATAGTGTTAAATAAGGGACTTAAAATAGCTGTCCCAACTGCAGAATAGTTTGGTATGTATTAAACAGACCTTGTAAGTCTTGGTCAAGAAAGAAAATTCTACCTTTTTCCTTTGAAGAACCTGAGAAAAGCATGTCATTTTAAATGTTTAGAATGGACATTGTGCCTTTAAAAGGATGACTTTTCCAAAACTGCCCAAGTAACCACCAGATAAAAATAACTCACTTCTTTAGCCTCCTGCTTCCACTTCAGACCTCACAATTCCCACAGTCTTTCATCAGAGACTGTCGCAAATGTGTTTACAGGTGAACAAGTGGAATTACTATTTATAGGTTTAAGAAGAAACACAATATAGGCAATGTAAAATGTTTGAGTAAGATGGGTTAGAAATGATTCATTAAAGAATTTGCGTTTTACTTGGACAGTTTGATGGACTAAGAAATCAAAGATGTACTCTAGCTTTGGTCTGTGTTAGGGACAGTTCTAAACGTTTCACTGAACCTTATGGGGAGAGGAAAGGACAGCACAATATTATATTGGGTTGGTAAAGAAAGAGCAGTCTCTCATTTCAGCCCAGAAGGAGGGATACTCATTGTTATATGAGATGTACAGGTTGTGTATTTGTATCACTTTATAATGGCCGCAGAATGTTCTTTCTTGATGTTGGTGTTCTATAAAGTTTTTGGTTATCAAGAGCAAAGAAATATTGTCCAGGTATAAGCATCACATCCCCTCATAACAAGTCCGAGGTCTGTCTATAAGTATGAGAGAAGTTCCCAGGTATCAGTGCTGATTCTTCTATTTCACCATAAATGCTTTGAAGCACAAACTTCTAGCCTCTTTCTCATTGGTCACTATAATCAGTACTTCTGTTGCAGGTTGGACTTTTTTTTTTTTTCTCCAAAAATTGAGAGGCAGGCTCTGTAGGTGTTTGGCTGCCTGTGTTGAAGATGAGAGTTCACTTACTTTTGATTCCGTAATTTCCCTGCACCTTATTATAGGTGCCTGATTCTCAGGTCCTTCATTCATAAAACCTCATTATGTAGCTAATGGTCTACCAAATTCTCCCTTCTATATTTTTGTTAGCAAGTACCTATTAATTCCTCATGTAAGATTTTCACTATTTGTCCTTTAGAGAATGAGTTATTATGGTAGCCAGTCCTTGTCCTCCGTAAGTTAAATACACAAAATCCTCTCTTTGTTCAAGGAACGTAAAGTATCTTTAATTAAATATATCATTGACTTATTTCATTAATAACTTCTTTCCTCTCTAGTTAGTTCCATTCTTCAAAGACATTTACAATGGCACTGTGGCTCAGTGCTGAATCCTGAGTTTGTGGTAATGTGTAGGTCCAACATTCAGTATTTTTACAAGAAAAAAAAAAAGAATGGATTAATGAGTGAATGCAACAAACCATATCTTGTGAGCATATGGAAATCTTACAAGTTATTCTGAGGCTTACTTAATAGAAGTTAGCTTATTACTTTAGAAATGATTTTCTAAGGATAATGTGTATGGATTTATATTTTTATGTTTTAGTTTGAAAGAATTTTGTACCAACATCTTGAGCTGTTTTGGTCCTTTGAGATAAGAGTTGTATCTGCCCATATCTGTCCTGTAAATGAGAATGTTTTTCAGTTTTCTTCCCATGGCAGGGTAGCATAACAAAGGTATGTGCACTAGTAATGGCTGCATTTATAGAAACACCCCTGCAGAACTAGTGTCTTTTTTTTTTTTTTTTGCTAATCAGAAAAAAGATCACTGTGAACTTGAAGATCTGAAAGCTTCTAAGATGAATTCCAAATTCCTTCTCTCTCTCTCACATTGTAGCAGAATTGGTTAAGATTGTAGAATAGTCCCTTCTAAGGACATCTTCTGTCTTTTTCTTCTTATGAACTACAAGATAGGGACAAAAATGATGGATATATTTGCTTACATAAAACATCATGTATGTACGTGCTCTGTGTTATTAGAGAACACATGCAGGCCTATGACTTAGGCAGTATTGCTTGGATATAACTAACTTAATTTTCCATTAAGTCTTGGCATCTTTCACTTTTGTGGTGAAACCAGCAATATTATTCCTTTCAAAGACTAATTGGAAGCCATTAAACACTAGTGATTTGCCTGTGATGAATAAAATGAACACAATCTAAAAGGTCTCTGGATAGCGTTAATGCAAAAAGAGTATAGACATTCTTGTTAAAAGGTGAAAACTAAGTACCAGTGGGTAGTATTGGCATGTCTTATTGCTTGAAAGGGCAAAATTTGCTTCTTTTCTGAAACTTGGCTCAGTTTCCACGTCAGTTATGGACTGGTTGATCTGAAATGACTTCAGTTGAGATAGTTATTTTTCCTTTGATTTTGTCTCTCATCCTACAGCGTGTTGGCTCAGGCTTGTTCTAATAGTTGTCAAAATAATTCAGAAGAGGAAATCATTTTGCAGTGATGTCCAGTCTCCAGGACTATGAGAAATCAAATTTACCTTGGTTAACTTACCAAATTAATGTTACTTTGTTTTGAAAGCCAGATATACAAATATAGAAACAACAAAAACAAAAGTCTTCAAATGTATTCTTTTTGAAGTCTCTTGTTATAACAAGTAAGCTACTATTTCAGGTTTGAAAGCAAATCACCTATCCACATTTCATTTTGTAGTGGCAAAGAACTCTAAAGTCACGGAGACAACATTCATTATAGCCATTTATGAAACAAATACAACAGAGAGGGGACAGTGGATTGAGAAATTGCTCTCATGGCCTTTCTTCCTTATATATCCATGAAAAGAGATCTCTTTAGCTTTTCCTATATCTTTGGCTTTTATGCCCAACCTCTTTTTTAAATAAGATTACAAATCTTAATGGCTTAGAACTCTACCATTATTTACTCATTTTCCCTTAATTACTTCCCAGTGATTCTCCTTTCATATGTAGTCCCAGTGGTGTTTAGGCTTCAACATAAAAAGGGAAGGGGGTCCAATAGAGTCCAGTCCATATCAGCAGGATAAGCAAAGGGAAGATATTTCTATTTTGTTTTCCAAGGTTTTTTATTTGCTGATAAAACCTTAATGGGTCCACGAAAGTAGTGATAGAATTTAAAATCACGACTGCTAATGAACAGTAGTTGGAGAGTAACAAGGAATAGAGAAGGAGATACAATGTAGGAAAACAGAGATGTCACTAGATTGCCGGTACATTTTCTTTTTTTTTTTTTTTTTTCTCTCATTGAATTTATTGGTAGTACATTTTAGGTACACAGTACAGTTACATTCACTGTTGGGATCTTGTACCTTTACATGACAGGTCTTAGTTCTCATTTTTGCTCCTTGTCCCTGCCCTCCCTTCACCCCCTCCTCTCCTTCCCATTTACAAACACTGTATTCCATTTTTTCATATTTTTTTCTTTTCCCTTATTATCTTTCCCCTACCCTTCCCACTTTCTCTACACCTTTAGCCCTTTTCTTACATAGCAGTGGTAAAACAAGAAAGCTGAGAAAAATGAAGCTGTTAGAATTTATTCTTTAGAACATAACATGGTTTGGGGGATGATAAGGCTCATAGTAGATCATGAATATGGATAATGGGGGAGGTTGAGGAAATACCATTAGAGAAGAGGAAGTAATGGAACTTGGAGGAAAATAGGTGGTAAAGTTGTTTATGTGTCTTGTTATTGCCCAATCCCATGGCAGCGACTTGACAGGGGAAAAAGCCCATGGGGAGCTGCATTGTCTTTTATAAATAAAGAAATTGATTCAGAGAAATTTGGATGATGTTGATGAAGACATTTCCTTCTTAATGGCTCTGAGTAATTACTAGTGAGATACACACACAGGGTCTTACAGTTACTTATTTATATGAATAAGTACATTAAAATTTGCATGGTACAGGTACCCTAGTAAGATCAGTAAAATGCAACAAAGCCAGAACACCAAGACAGACCATTTAGGTGCGGTTGGTCCTACTTTTTCTCTGAGTGTTTTTAGAAGCACTTAGAGGAATGAGATAGATTAGCTCTTACTTCTAAATTTAAATTTTAAAAGCAGCAGTCAGGTAATCAGCCAAAAAATGACAAGACTCAGATTACATCAGTTGCCTTCCTGGTTTTTCCCCTGGCCTTTTAACTGACAGATGGCCCTTGAGTTTCTGTTTTCCACCCTTCTGCTTCGCTGATTCAGTCTTCTCTTCTCACATCACTGAAATTAGGTGGGCTCAAGTGTCTGAGTTATTTTTCTGTGAGTTTATATACCACATCTTACTGTAGTCTTTTTAAACAACGTCAACAATCTTCAAGAAAGATGTCTTCAGCTTTCTTCCCAGGCTGAAAGTACTAATAGAGAGGCAGCCAAAAACAACAAAATTCCCTGGATAGATCATACCCTGCACTCTACCTCTCTGTACAAGTTTCCAATGGAAATAATAAAACTATTTTAAGACCCATTGTTTCTAGTGAACCTATCAAGATATTGCACATTTTTGTATTTCATCCTTTAGAGTTTACTTAGAAATCTGGGGTGAGGTGGTAAGAACCAGGTGAGAATTCTCTTCTGTCTTAGAAGCTTTTCTCCTACATGCCTGCAAGAAATTACTGTACTTTCCCCCCATTTTTAATAATGACTAGGAGTTTTATGATAGGAATTAGCTCATCCTGTCATAACTGTAATCCCTATTGGATTATGAGCTCTGTTGGCAAGACATTAACCTTAATCTTTTTTTAAAAATAAAGTCTCACTATGTATTCCAGCTACCTTGACCTCACTGTAGAGCCCAAGGTAGTCTTAAACTCAAGGTCATCCTCTTGCCTTAGCCTTCAGAGTTCTGGGGTTACAGATGTGCTCCACTGGGCCTGGCTTCATTAATCTTAACCTTAAATTACCTACTCTTAGTAGTTAAGTAATTTATTAAATATTATTATATGCTAAAAACAAGATGAATACTTCACTATTCATTTAATTCTCTACAAAAAGCAGATAGTAGAAACTATTTAGCTGAATATGGTACAGATGTAAGAATTTCAGGCATAAGAATTCACTACAAAGGTATGGATCAAGGAAAAGCTTGCCTCCCTTGATAATGTGAAGGAGTCCCATATGCTGTTCACTGAAGACAGAGATTATGTGCTGGGAAAGACCCACAACTAGCAATTGAAGAATTTACATCATTTAGAGTGGGAGGTTTTATATGAAGCAGAATAAAAAGCCACTCAGGGTTTCAGAAAATGATTATTAAATAATGTTGAATGACAAACTGCAGCAAACACTAAAAATATCTACAATATTCTTAGAGGTGTGTCCCAAGAGATTTCAGTTTCAGCAGGTTAATATCAGTTTTTGTGAACATGGGTCTACTTTAGCCTCTTAGTATAAGACATTTTATTTCATGATTGGTATTATGGTATGTTAAAGGCTGAGGAAATTGGTAAAGGAAGAGTCTAAGACTGCTTTGAAGGCAGGTCTATCTCCTATGTTTCTCTCATGTCCTACTAATACCCAGGAGAAAACCCCAAACTTAAGGAAGAAGGATGGAAAGAGATACTGATAGGGACTTTCCAGATCAACTTCTTGGCATACAGAAAAGAATGAAATGCATTGGGCAGGATGACAGAGAGTGAGGATTTGAGTCTAATTGCCTTATCACATTTGTGCTCTGTGTGCCTTTCGAACTTCATGTTTCTCTTGGTTTAGGGATTAAGAGTAAATTTGATTTGTCTTGTAGCCGGAAATATAGTCACTAATGGAAGATACTCAACCAACACAAGTTTCATTAGTTTATTATTGAGTGTTCAGCTTAGTTACTCCATCTTCTCTAAACATAATTGTTCATTTCTACAAGATGTGGTGGCCCTGAAGGTTGTTACGGAACCCCTTAGGTGAAGTGCTTAGCCTACTACCATTAGAAAATAGTAGAACATGATTATTATGCTGATCATTTATTACAATTAGATTGAGTTTCAACTCAGGTTTATTTGTATCTTTGCCTTCTCTGAAACTTGATGTCTTTACAAGGAGTGCATGTCATAGTGAAAATTTTAGGCAAGTTGAGGAAATAGGGACAAGAAAAATACGAGAAAAAGAAAAAATGGAAACAAAGTGTTTGTAAATAGATGAGGGTGGAAGGGGTGAAGGGAGGTCAGGGGTATGGGGAAAAAAATGAGAACCAAGACCTGTCTTGTAAAGGTACAAGATCCCAATGATGAGTGTAAGTGTACTGTATAATTACAAAGCACCAATCAACTCAATAAGATTTTTTTAAAAAGAATAAAACCATAGACTAAGTCACAGCATGCATAAATCATTTATACCTAAACAGTTTGTTTTACCTGGACAAATTACCATTAGCATACTGGTAATTTTCAAATGATGTAATGAAAAAATTGCAGTAAAAAATGTTTTTAAGTCACCAAGGGAAGCACTGAAAATAAATTCTGTTTGACCGGAGAGTTGTAGTTGCTCATAAATACTGCATTGCAATATAACGTGGTCAGTTTCAGTAGGCATGTGTGGAGGTAGTCTCCTGGTTAATCTGGATAGCAGACCATGTACATGTTCTCTGTTCATAAGAAGCTTAGAGACAAATTATAAACATTAAGATCATTTTCTTATGTATTAATAGGAAGTGTAGCTATGTTGTCAAAATTTATTTACATTCCTCTTAGAAATTTTCTTCAAAGGGCATAACCATGGAGATTTAAAGCACAACATGCCTTATGTGAGCCTATACTAAAATCACAGTCAAGATTTGTAAAATTTTCTGAATGAATAATAATATTTGGAAATATATTAATGCATAATATGTAAAATACAACTGGTGAAATAATTTTTGAAGGGTTATTAAATATTATGCAATGATATACATAAAAAATTCATAAAAATGTGCCGTGGTGCTTTGGCACCAAGAAGAAAGCCATGACACTGTAATAAGTTAGTGAAGTGTGAAGAATCGGTAGAGAATGGACTGTGTTACCATGGCAACCTGATTTGAGATTTACAAGGTGTGTTTCAGTGTAGGATCCTGTCTTGGGAATGAATACAAGCAAGTAATTACATAACTAAATCACTGAGACGGTATGTGAGAAGTGTTAAGAATCTCCCCCAAGTTTAAACCATCATCCACTGACTGTGAATAAGAATGATACTAGATTACATTGGGTAGTGATTTCTATTTCATCCTATTTTCTGTGAAAGCTTGGATCCTTGGCTTTCATCGAGAGCTACGATACTTCTTTTTTAATTATTTAATTGCATGAAGTTTGTAGAGTTTAAAAATATATGATAAAAAGAGTTTGAAATAGGTGATATTTTAGGGTTGTAATTAGTGAGGTTCATGAGATGGATGCTGTTAATTTGGGATCCCTTCAGTGTTTGGAAGAAGACTCTTTTGTTCTTCCTCAGTAAATTTAAAGTAGGTTCCTCCCTCGGTTATTAGGAATGTGTTTTGATAATTTGGACCAACTGTGAGATATCTGTTTAAATTTGCTAATGGTGAAAATTTGGGCATGGATTGGAAAAAGTACAAGCATTAGCACATGGGGAGGAAAGGTTGCTGTCTCAGTAATGGCTGGGATTATATTTACGACGTCACACACGGCTTTGCAGCTCTCCATGCTGTCATGACCGGCGTCACTGCTATCGTCACTTTTACGTTTCTCTTTATATATTTGCTTCTTTTTTTTTCCTCTTTGACATCAGTCTTCTTTCTTCCGCTACACCTGTATGAGGCCCACTGTGTCTGCCCCATCAGATCTCTATTACACCTCTGTTTAGGTTCCAGTCTGCGGAAATCATTTCCAAAGTATTTCACTGTGGAATACAGAGCTATGGTATTAATTTGTCAGATGAAATAAAAGGAGCACAGTGATCAGCTTTTCCCTGCTACCAGCCTTCCTGGGCTCCAGGAACCGGTGGAAGATTCCAGCAACTCCTCAGAGTTACTGTAGGACTACGGGGTCA
This sequence comes from Fukomys damarensis, assembly GCF_012274545.1. Lineage (NCBI taxonomy): Eukaryota > Metazoa > Chordata > Mammalia > Rodentia > Bathyergidae > Fukomys > Fukomys damarensis. Next base: position 14,926,156 of record NW_022900921.1, on the reverse strand, counting down.
TACGCTACTCCCCTCTACTTAGAATATGGTTCTCTCCTGTTTGAGGTCACTTTTAAATTGACTTCACATAGAATAGGTTGAAGTCAGTGAACTCTTTCACTAGTATCTGCTGACCGTAGCGGACAAACCTAAAGGATACTAAGATGTGACATGATCGCTTCAGCCAAAATAGAGCCCATAGCCATGTAAAGCATGGGTATTACATTCACCTCCATACTGCAGCACCCTAGGATAGAAAAATCATTAACACACGCATAGGGAATTTAGCTCAGTGGTGTCACTGCATGCCTTGCAAGCACAAGGTTCCAAGTTTGATCCCTGGTACCCCCCCCAAAAAAAAACCAACAAAAAATGAAAAATCATTAACACAAATTATAAAGAGGTGTGATTTTTTTCAGGGAACTGACATATGTAGCTGCATTCTAAGGAAAAATGGTAAGAATATAAATAATCAACTCCTAAAATCATCTATATCATGTTGTATCCACATGGTCATTTCTCATTAAAGTTTTTCTGTAAGGCTCCCATAGAAATGATTTCTGAAGTTAGTTGCCTGTGGGGCTGAAGACAGTGATTCAATAGAGGAAGCCTTGAAAACTATCTTTCTGTCCTACCTCGGAGTAGGTAGCTCTCCCTTCTCTCATCCAGGCTTTGTTTGAGTACCTCTCATTAGTACACATTAAACGCTGTTGGAAAGTGGGTCTGAGCCATGTAGCCGTACAGCTTAGTCATGCCACAAAGAGATGAGCAAACCCCATTTTGCGTGCACTATTTCCATTTGATGATTAAATACTGCAGTGAATTTCTACCTTATGGCTCATGTGTTAAGACAGGCAGTTTGGTTTGCATGGCCACTTCGTACTGCAATTAGAAGTTGAAAATACTGTAATTGTAGTTGCAAGCCACAAGCTGATTTGCAGTAGATATTCACAGGAAATGTCATGGCTTTTCGCCAGTGTCAGTGGGTCTGTATTGTGTTTTCATTCCCATCTCACTCCAGAAAAAATGGGTGCTATCAAGAAATCAAACAACAATACATGCTCACAGGGGTGTGGGGAAAAAGGAGCCCTCTTTCACTGTTGGTGGGAGTGTCGACTGGTACAACAACTCTGGAAATCATTGTGGAGATTCCACAAAAAACTAGGATTCAAGGTCCCTTTTGACCCAGGTGTTCCCCTTCTAGGTATCTTCCCCAAAGAATTCAAAGTATCATACCACAGAGATACATGCACACCCATGTTTCTAGTGGCCCAGTTTAAAATAGCTACATCTTGGAAACAGCCCAAATGCCCATCAACTGATGGATGGATAAAAAAGATGTTTTTCTTTGGTATCACGGAGTACTATGCTGCTCTAAAGAAGGATAGATAACCTTGAGACATTTCTAGGTAAATGGATGCACCTTGAGACCATACTCTTAAGTGAAATATATCGGACATGTGTGTGCAAATATCACATTGTCTTTCTGGTGTGAGAAAATGAAAGTGTAAAAGGCGACCAAGTTGTATAATACACAATGTGAAATAGGAAAAAAATAATTCAAAGGAAAAGCGTGCTAGAAAATGTGAAGGGGAAAAATGAGAAAGAGGGAAAAATGGAAACAAAGCTTTCATAAACAAGGAGGGGAAGAGAGGTTGAAGGTAGGGTTGGGGAACTGGAAAAAAAGAAGATATATCATGTACAGTTCAAGTTCCTTATGAATGAGATCACTGTGTACATCTGAATTATACCAACAAAATTAATTTAAAAAAGAAACAATGAGGAGGGAATAACATCTACAGATGTGATTAATATTCTCAGCATCACTGCATTTACCAGGTCATACGCACAGAAAGGAGGAGCGGTTTGACCTACAGACTAGAACAGTCACAGGCTTTTGTAAAAACAAATATCTTTAGACTCTCAAGCAGATATCATCAATAATTCGTAGTTTCTCAATATATTTGAAAAATTGAGCAGCATACATGTTTTCCAGGAAATTTCATAATTTACTGAAACTTATTTCAGATAAAGTGAATAGCCCAACTAAACCACATTTTAATTAAAGCATTGATTATGTGTCTTTGGATTTTAAAAATCAACCTACGCTCCAAGGTTTTGTGAGTAAGGTTTGCCAAATTTAAGAACAGATCGTGATCATCTTATTAAAAATCATCTGTGGGACAGGGTGAGTTTGAGGAGTAATGCTCTTGCTTAGAACATGGGGGACCCTGAATACACTCTTAGGCAGTGAAATACAAAACTGCCTTTTCCTTTTCATGTACAAACAAGGGATATATAAGCTCATTCATAATATTTTAATAATCGTAATACTCTGAAACCCATAAGTAAAATATTAATAGACATCCATGTGTTACATATGGACTGGCTAGGAAATGATTATCCCATAAATATTTATTGCTGAAATATACTTTCATATGATAAACCTGCAAGGAGTCCATGAAATCTCTCCTCTTCTCCAGTGATGAGTGTATAAAGCTGAGAAGGTAGCAGTGTAGGCAGGTACTGGTTTTTCTAACCCTTCTTGCAGTGAAGTGTGGCCAAGTGTCTTCCAGTGGAATATGGCAGACTTAGTCCAGATAATGCATTGTGATCACATGACCAGTCTTCATGTGGATGGCATAGGGCCCCACGTGAACTGAGAAGATGTGAACAAAGCCACAGGGGATGCAGTAACATTGGTTTCAAAGCACCAACCTCCCCAGATGACTAAATATAGCAGAGGTTGTGGCTAATCAGGAGAGCTTTACTGGAACTATTTTTGATGGAAAAAACTTACTTGTATAGATAAATATAGAAGGATGTAGATATGCAAATATATATTCACTCTATAGGTATTAAAATAAATTTTAAATCATTAAATTTCTTACATAATTTACCAAACGTAAAGGTTTCATCACAAGTTTAAGAGTTTCAAATATATTTTCTAGTTGTTTGAACTATATTAGATTTGATTTTTTTATACTTTTTAATTAAAATTTGGAATCTCAGTATGTTACTGGTGATGGCCAATTAGGTTGAATAGAACACAAGGCATTCAGATCAAATGTTGTGTCTGGGTTTGCCTTTGAAGGTTTTTTAGATGAGATGAGTGTTAGAACCAGCAGACTCAGTAAAGCAAATTTCACTCGTAGTGTGACTGGTTAGCATTACCCATACTACTGAGGAGCTAAATAGAATGAAAGGTAGAGCAAGTAGAAATTCACTCACGTTTCTTTCTGCATGCTTAAAATAGAACATCTCAGCTCAAATCATCTTCTCTTACGTCCCTCCTCCTACGCAAACTTATACTCCTGGCTTTCCTGGATCTCCAGCTTGCAGATGGTAGATTGTAGAATTTCTTAGCTTTCACATTTGCTTTAGCCAGTATGCAATGCGCGCACACACACAAATGCACACACACACGCGTGCACACATACACACACCTATATCTATTTATAAATAAAACCTGTATATATAGAGCTGTTGTAAGTAGACAAATAGATGATAGATGATAAATAGTTGTTAGATAATTTTATGTTCTGTTTCTCTGCGAAACCTCAGTTCATACTAATAGATACATGGAAAAATAGGTGGATAAGAAATAGGTAGATATCAAAATGGAGAGATAGAAAAAAACAGAAGCATTACCATGAGTTTGTGAGGGAGTAAACTTCAGCTCTTCTTACTGGTTTACTTACTTTTTATTTGTTCCTTTCATAGCCTTTATCCAGCATACCAATGAGCTCTTATCTTAGCAGGCTACTCGATCGCTTGTTGGCTTTGTCTCCCTCTTCTTGTTTACAAAGGGAATTTGCAGAGAATATGGTTGATTTAACAGTGTCTTTTGAGATTACACGGTGAAGAGATTTAAGGCCTGAGTTAGTAACTTTCCCTTATTTTGAAACCAAAAACTTTCACATTATTTTCTCACTTGCAAGTGAAGATAGTAACTTACTGACAAGGTTGCCGTGATGGATAATTAAGTGCAGTATTTGTTAGAGAGTAGATAGGTGAGAGAGACAGAAGGTACATTTTATTTCGCCATTCTCTTCCTAATTTTTGCATAGTACTTGTTTCAACTTATATCTTCTTGCCGTGCTGGGTAGTGTAGTACCTGTGTGGTTGAACTGATGTATGTCATTTTGCTGCGAATGACACTTGAACAGATCTTAGTAAATGGATCTTCACTATGGCTTGATAGGGCTATTTATGAGCAGGGCTAGAGCGTTTGCTGATTTTTTTTATGCCCACACTAAATATAATTGAGGTTGTTCTTTGCTGTAATTTATGTGTGTGGTATTAATATGAGGAATTTTGGACTTCTACCAGGTTGTGATTGCTTTTCAAAAATACTGTAGTACGGCTGGGGATTTAGCTCAGCAGTTCGGTGGCCTGCCTTGCAAACGCAAGGACCCAAGTTCAATCCCTGGTAACAGAAAAAAAAATTTTTTTTAGTATGTGCTCTTGCTGTGAGCCATGTATTGTTTCTTCAGTTGCAGTCAAGTCCCTGGCCCACCATTCCGCCATGGGGGCTCATAGCGTGCGCTGCTGATCATCACTTTGTCTTCCCACGGTATCCTTCCGTATCCAGGTCCTCCAGATCCTTTTCAAACAGCACCTTGACCGGATTTGACCCAAGAACTATTTGTTATTCCAGGTATGAGAAATCAGAAAAGTGATGTGAGTAATGACTAGAGGAAAGACTTTAACAAAGTTTTCTGTGTGAGGTCAGATGCTACTTTACACTTAAATCACAAGGCAATGAAGACAAGAGAAATAGTTCATCTAAAATATGTCTTTCTTTATTCTGCTTTCCTACTTCTGTCTCTAATGAGAAAGTGAGGTAGGCTTTATATTAAATTATTATTCATGTGTTTGTACCATAGCCAAGATAATTTATTTTTCATCTTATCCACAAACAAAAATGTTTATTAACAAAGGAAGAAAGAGGAACATACATGGTTTGTTCCCAGTAATTTCTTATCTCCTTTCAAGAAATCAGCTCACATTTCTAACAGTGTTCAAAAGTGGGATGTAATAGAAGGAAGACGAGCGGACGAAGCAAGGAACATTAGCAAGTGTAATAACTAGCATTTTTAATCATATGCACGGGATTTATAGGATCTGTGTCTGTTTGAACAGTTTATAATGTATTCACCCTAACTGCAAGGAAGGCGTGCCCCTTCAAATCTTTAAAATTTTTTATATAATCGTACTCACCAACATCTAAGGGCGAGATTTTCCCCCTAGCGTAGCATTTTGTGCCCTACCTTGTTTTCTCAGTGAATCCGAACTTCCTTAAATATCTGTTCATCATTTTTGAGCATCATTTCCCACATTTCAGCCTCTTCCACATCACTTTCCTGTTTTCACTCAGTAGCCTGTGCTTATATGTGGCTGTATTTTCTGTGATTTAAATAATGTCTGGTCAACCAAGCTCTCACAATGCTAAAAGTTCTAGAGGCAAATAATTCATAAGATTATTGTGTGCCAGTCTGAGTAATGTGATGATATATCCAAATGTGCTACTCTGTTTGGCTTGGACATGCCTCATCCCTTTCCCTACTGTGTCCGTGCAGTCTATATTACCTGCCAGAAATTGTAGCAGCTTGGTCATTAAGAATCACTCAGTGGAAGTGATTGTACTTCTGAGGTATTCTCACAAGATCGACTGTGAGCACAATACTTACATCATTGACCTCATTTCATGTAATCACATAGATATTGTATCATTTAATATCATCATGTGTGAGTACAAATAGATTTTTGTGAGGCATATTCATATGACTTTATCATAGTATATTGTTAGAATTGTTCTACTTTATTGTTGCTAATGTCTCACTATGCTTCAATAATGAATTAAATATTATCAAATATGTGTGCTTAGGAAAAATCATAGCACATAGGATTGCTCACTATCTGTGATTTCGGGCGTCCACCAGGGGTCTGGGAATATATCCTCTTACAGATAATGGGGAACCACTCTATGTATATAAAATGAAAATGTCCTATAGTGTGATTAATATTTTACAAGTTCACTTTACAACACCTTTATTTAAACTTTCTACTTCTATAGAAATATACTTTCCATATAAATTTCCATTCCTACAATAATCTTATAAAATAGAATTTATTATGCTCATTTTATAGATGTGTAAACTGAGGTTAAAACATTGAAACACATTACTGAGTTCCAACTGCCTGTACATGGAAGAAGATTGAACTACAGTTTTGAATCTCTTGAAAGGCTGCTGATACAGCTTCTATCCAGATACCCCCAGAGGCAGGGCTCATAGGCAGGGCTTCTGGATGGTGATTAAATCATGGGGGCGCTACATCAAAATGTGGAATTAGGATGTGGAGTCTGCTTGGGAGGCAGGTAGCTGGTGTGTGCCCTGGCAAGGGTTATCTTCCTGCCTTGTTCTTCCGTTTGCTCTGTTTCGTGGCTGTCAGAACATCAGCAACTTTCTTCAGTGCAGCCCTTTCCACCATGCTGACAACTAGGTCAAGATGGAAACTCCCAAAGTGTGAGCCAAAAAACCCCTGTTCTTTAAGCTGGGGTGTCAGAAACAGTGCCTCATTGACAAGACAGTGACTCACACGCATGCTCTCAGTGGCAGTTTATTACCTGTTATGCCTTGTTAGGCCACAGTATGAGACAGCAGGCCGAAGATTGAGCTGAGTGGTACTGCACCTGCCTCGCAAGCACAAGGTCCTGAGTTTGATCCCTCGTACCACAAAATAAATAAATATGAAACAGGTAAACAAAGAAATTTAAAAATATAAATCAATTTCACTACTAGTTTAGCTATCATTTTCTTTTTCTCAAAAGAAAATTAAGACATGTCATAAGCATGTTGACAAAAGTCTGATCCAATGTCGAGTTGTAACAGTCCTCTTCTCTTTTATATTAGAAGAAACATAGTATTTAAAACTTTTAGAAAGTATATTCTGAAGAGAGCCATCATTAACAGTTTTGTTTTAGTCATTTTCTTATTCACAAAGATTGCTGAAATACCTATATGCAAATTTGATGTTCAAATTAAAGCTAGAGTACTCTCTTATTCAAGTTATAATTATCTTCAGCCTTGTGTTATATGACAGCTGGATCCCTAAAGAGAAGTTCTAGTGCTAAAATTTAGATACATAATAAAACCTGATTAAAATATATGGCACCTTCTTGTATTCTTATATAAAAAGAAATTTTACTATATATTCACAGTGTGTCTGATTTTAGTTTTAATTTCATGCTTAGTATGGAGATTTTTTTTCACAAGTTTAGCTATTAGACAGAGATGTTGAAAATGTCTTTGATTACCTCTCCAGTTTTTAACTCAGAAGCAGATATCTTGATCAAAAGTAAATTTTCAGTTTTTAGATGAGTGATGTGTGTTTTGCTTATGTGTTTGATTATTGATTTACTGATCTTTGATTGGAAAGAATCTTTCCACTCTATTGGAATAGGCTCTGATGAAAAATGGAAGACTATTCTGGTATTCCTGGGGAAAACAATAAATATGTCATCATGGTAAACCCATCAACTCCTATTCCTCTGAAATATGAAAATGAGCAGGTTAGTCAAAAAACCTGAGGCCCTGCGTGATAGTGCAATCCTGTAATCTCAGCCCTCTGGAAGAGTGAGGCAAGCGGATGGCAAGACGAAGCCCAGCCTGGGCAGTTTAGCAACTTAGCATGACCCTCTTTTTAAATAAAAAAATGAAAAAGAAAAAACAAAAAAAACTGGGAATGCAGCTCGGTATAAAGGCCAGCACAGAGGAAAACAAACAGACAAAAACCACAACAAACCCACTAACCAAACAACCCCCAACCTGGAAATTCTTCAGTCTGGTTTATTTCACTGCAGATTCTCTTAAGAGATGCTCATTAGTTCCTCCTTCTTCTACCTGAGGGTAAACATGGTTCGTGAGACATCCCGCTAGTTCTAAGAGCCTAGAGTTACCCTGCCCTGGTGGCTAGAGTCATTTTCTAGTGCCTCCAACGAGGATGCCAGAAGATCCCACTTTTGTTTCTAAATATCTCTCCAAAGTATCAAACAAGTTAACAAAATGTTAAGGCAGGATTCTGAAAGAAATATTTTAGAAGTACCCAAATGAGTAACATGAACTGGCAGTGTTGTTTTTCAGATTTTCTTCCTCAGAAACAAACAATCTCTCTCCTTTCTCTGAAACTAAATGATTCTGGGCTTGCAGTTAATATCTCAGTAAATAAATACAATCTCTTCCTAAAAATTAGAAAATTAGTTTTGTTAATGGGTCATAGTTCCCTTAAAAAACACCAATGTCTTCATTATCCTTGAAGAAATTTCCTTTTTAACATTGTGTTAAATCACCACTGGACAATGCGAAATAGGAAGAAAAGGGCTAGAGGTGTAGGGAAAGTGGGAAAGGTAGGGGAAAGGGAACAAGGGAAAAGAAAAAAATAGGAGAGAATGAAAAAAATGGAAATAAAGTGTTTGTAAATGGGGAGGGGAGGAAGGGGGTGAAGGGAGGGCAGGGACAAGGGGAAAAAATGAGAACCAAGACTTGTCGTGTAAAGGTACCACTTCTCCATAATGCATGTAACTGTACTGTATCCCTAAAATGTACCAATAAACTCAATGAGAAGAAAAAATCTCCATTGGAGTCACTTTGAAATATGTCCAATCTTGTCAGCAAGAGATCATCAATTAGATGTTTCTGTGAATAAACATTCAATTTATTGCAGTGATTAGCAGATATAATTTTGGCACTCCATGTATGTCTTCCTTCAACTGCATATGGCAATGAATATGAGTGTAAAAATAGCTATGTACGCATTATTTTAAATGGTAATTAGAAAGTAAGTCACCTGTAAAACTGATGGGAAGATTGTTCAGGTGTATTGGGCTTGAAAAAATCCCATTGATGTTTGCAGTTAAATTTAAACTAAAAGAACAAAGGGCTGAATCAGAAAGATGCAGAAAGTAAGTTATGAAGATGATTTGTACGCTTACACTGAAGCTGGATACTAATGTTAGAAAACAATTCAGAATTACTTTTCTTGGGAATGGACACAGAAAAAGGAACAAATTCTCTAACCTTTAAGTAAAGCAGTTGTTTTGGATATGGAGGAATCAATGAACCTTAAATAGACAGATTGATCACCTTAAAACAGAACAGATATTGTTCAATAAAGGGAACTTGTTTATTTTCAGTATGTGGGGGAGTAGGTAGGTATGCTCCATGATTGTTGGTAGAAATGAGGGTAAAACTTTGAGATGTTGCCAATTTTCAGGCAAAGGGCTGGACTGGCACTTCACTGACACATTTGAGCGTCAGAATCGATCAACTGCTGTCCCCATTCTCCCAGAAATACTGCAGTAGAGATAGAATGAAGCTGAACAGTCTGGCAGGTGATGAGATGCAAATTCCAAAAATGCAAGGTTGTTTCAAAAGCATTTCTTTAGCTCGGTGGTTCTGCCACCTGTCTGGCAAGCGCAACGTCCCAAGTTCGATACCCAGTACCAAAAAAACCAAAACCAAACCAAAACAAACAAACAAAAACATTTCTTCCCCTTTTGTATCACTCTGCATACATCAATCAGCTCCAGAAAAAAATCCCATTGATTTCTTGATTGTAATGGCGTTATAGCTTAATGGTTTGTATCTGTGTAGTATGTATGCGGCTTTGGGTTTAAACCCAGTGGTGAAAAACAAATAAATAAAAGCAAAGCAAAGAAAAAAGAAAGGAGGCAAATTAAGGAAGGGAGGGTGATGAGGGAGGAAGGAAGGAAGGGCGGAAGGAAGGAAGGAAGGACAGATGGATGGATGGGCGGATGGAGTATTGATTGACATTTATTAAGTGTTAGGCATTGGCCAAGAAATTGGAGATACAGTTGTGAAAAAAACTTCTTTTTCTTCTCTAGAAGACAGATACACATTTAAACTAATTGAATGTGTGTGTTTATGTGTGTGTGTGTTTCTGTATGTGTGAGAGAGAGAGAGGATTACTTGGGATATGCTTTAACCTTGTAGATTATCATAGTGTGAGCTTTCTACAGGTAACATTTAAATAGACTTTTGAATAATTTTAAGAAACTAGTGATGGTCTATTGCCAAGGGAACAGCAAATGGACATGCGTGGTAGTGGGAATAAGCTTGACATTACTGGATATGAATATGGAAGCCTATGAAAAAGTTAGATAGGAGAAATGGGAAAGAAGTAATGATAAAAGGGGATTTTTGTGGGAGTGAATACTGTAGGGTGTTACAGATCCTCATATTGAATGTGAAAAGGTGTTTTAGCAAAATAACAATGAGACGTTTGAGTATTTAGATCACAGAGTGAGGACCAGCCATTTCTTTGTTTCCTACCTCATTTCCATTAAACAGAAGAGTCTGCAATAGCTGTCTAATGCCTTTCTCATTCGCTGCTCATATCCCTGATACCAATGTGCTATAAAATATAAAATATTAAGCATTCATGAAGCATCTGGAGAGCGAAACATTAAAATCTAACTCATAAATGCTAGTGAAGTTTTATGTATTAGTACACTTAATAAAATTGAAGGACAGATGTTAAGTTGATTGGAACTTATAGCTTAAGATATGTATTCATGGCTAAATATATGATGAATTTAGTACTCTGCTTCCCACTTGGGAATTAGTTATCTTATTTTTGTTAAATCAAGTAAGATATGAATATTGTTATTTCATTCCTTGTTTTGATAAAGTAAACATAGTCCTTCAAAGAGTGTTTATTTTGTGTACAGCTCGACATCAGGATATTAGAGACATAAGATATTCTGTAGGATTGGATTACCAAGATACATTATATTAAATATTTAGACATTTCTCTCTATGATAATGGAATCATATCTGCTTTATTTCATTTAGTACATTCAATGGAAAGTAAAAAGACTTTGTTTCTACATTTAACTGTTCTATTATGAATCCAGATTTCCCTGTCAAAATAAACAATCTTCATTAGTCAAAGGGAAGCTATTATTGAATAGTAAATAGTAAACAATACTGAATAGTAAATTTTATTAAATAGTAAAAACTAATAAATAATAGCTTTATGTTAAATATCATCACAGCCTTGATCTTATTTTTTCCAGGAATTTTCTCTGCATCACCCTTCCCTAAGTTTTATCCTAATAAATTTATATTCTTAAGGACCTAGACCTAGATTAAATATTTATTGATATAATCACACTGGAAAGAATTAATTACTGATCTTGTATGCTCTCACTGTCCTTAATTCATAGAACTTACTACATCTTCCCAAACTCTTTGGTTCCCAAGTCTCTCACCTCCATTTGATTGTGACATTGCTCAGACAGTACATACGAGTTTGCCCACTCTGTGCTCAGAACTTGCCCGGGTCTGGTGACATGGTAAGTGCATCATCACATCATATCATAAACACTAATAAAATGATGTAAATAATAGAATCTCAAATCTTCTGGACATACTCATTCAGAAAATAGAGTAGACTTATGGAAAGCTTCATGAGAGAAAGCCTCTTGAAGAAGCCTTTAAAATATAGGCTGTAGAGGAGGTTTACTTATGAAGTATCTGTGAAGCTAGTTTACAAATTGATATCTACATGCTCTATAACTGACCTAAGAAGAAGTGACTTTGTCATTAGCGAGAATAACAGCAGGTATAGAAGACATGCACTAAACTCATTATTCTAATGATTAAACATAGGTTCTCTTTAGATTTTGTTGAGTGAAGAAATGAACTGCACAAAACATTGGATATATATTATAACACATTCTGTAACTTGAGCTAAATTAATTAATTAAAACAGCAATTCTGCAGATTAATTTCCCTTAAAGAAGAGCACTAAAGCCCACGAAGAGAAAGGTACTTTCAAAATATAATAAAGTAGTAGCTTCCAGTTACTTCAAGCCATCTAAATCCTTTTCTTCTTTTCAGGATGACAGGCAGCCTGTACGTTGTGAAGACATCAGAAATCAGGCTAATGGCTAAATAAATCAGTTGATACGTGTTTACACAATACCTTCTAGACTTTCATTAAAATGTATACGGAAAATTTACTTTCCCCCTTAGAGATGAAATAAATACATATGAGACAAGAGTGAAGAAGGCAGAATTTATTATGAATCTGCTTTGTATAGTGACTGTGTTAGTTACTTTTCTTTCATTGCTGAGACAAAATACCTGACACCCAAAGTTAGAGTGGAAGTGGTTTATTTGGCTTATGGTTCATAGAGTTTTCAGTCCATAATCATCTAGCTCCAAAGCTGGGATAGCAAACAGGCATCACAGAGGAGACACAGCATGGTGCACACAAAGCAACAAAGGTAACAGGAGAGTTAACAGTGTCCCCCTGCCCCTTTTATCTTATTCAGACTACTTAGGGCAAGTAGCACTTACACCCTTAATTTTACTGCCTTTGAGCTTAGAATTGCAGCATGAATCAATTCCAGCTTCACACACTCTAAATCAAGCCTATGACCACATGAAGCTTTGGGGGACATCTAGGCCCAAACCATAACAATGACCACATTGGTTGATCATATTGAAGAAGCTAGAGATAAAATTTTCTCAGAAGAGATGATGTGGATTAGTTTGATAAAGATTATAAACTAATACAATTACTATGAAAATCAATATGAAGATTCCTGAAAAAACTAAAAATAGAAATTTTAATTGACTCAGCTAGAAGATATCTAGAAGACACCCTTCTAGGTGATGTTTATATACCTGTGTTTATAGGAACACAATTCATATTAGTGAAATCTTGGAAATAGCTATACATATGGCCATCAACAGATGAATAGACTAAAAAATGTGGTATTTATGCACAATGAAGTACTACTCTGCCATAAACAAGGGTAAATTTGTCATTTGTAGGAAAATAGACATACCTTGAGACCATGATATTAAGTGAAATAAAGCTTAGATACAAGCAAGATTAGACATTTTATGGTTTCTCTTCCATGAAAAAAATTTATATATTACGTGTTTGTGTGTGTGTGTGTGTGTGTGTGTGTGTATATGTTGCAGATAACAGTAAAAAAGAGAAAGAGAAAAAAAATGTAATCTGCCCAGGTAATGTATCTAAAACTGTATTTCAACTTTGTAAAATTATCTTACATGTTTTTGGTGTTTTTTGGCATATTGGGTTGGTTTTCAGTCTGTATATATGATAACTAACTTTATACAATCTTATAAGATAATGAAACTGATACAGAAAAATAAAAGGGGATGGAGTGAGAGAGGAAAAAGAAGGGGATTGAAATGTGTTATGTATGTGTACCAGTCCCCTACAGGGAGTATAATCACTGTGAACATATACTAAAAATAGAAAGAAACAAACAAACCAAAGAGAGCAAGAGATGATTCTCTGTCTGGTTCACTAGAAAAATTAGGTACAACTAAAGTTAGGAGTACAAATTTTTGATTCAGAGGCCTGCCATACCATCAGTAAGTGTGTGCAGATTTTGGGGAGCAGCTGTGTGCACGATAGTGGTACAGCTGCAGGAGGATCCCAGCCAGCATGACACCCCAACCCCAGAGGTGCAGGTATACCTGTCCAAGCCACAGGCCCACTTAGAAAAGAGCTGCACAGTTACAAAAGCTTCAGTCAGAGAGAGAACTGACATGCCATTGGCCACAGCCAAGGGCCGTCCTAGAAAAACACTACACAGACGCAAAAGCAGCAGCCAGAGGCTTCCTCCAATACCATTGATAAGTGCATGGAGACCATAGCAAAAAGTCTATGCAGACACCAGGAAATGGGATATACAGGCCCCAGGCAAAGGCTCCCCCAGAAAATAACTGCATGGGGACCCCAGCAAGAGACACACCTGGGTTCCATCCCAGGTGTTCACAGTTCCCAGCCAGAGCTCTACCCAGACAACAGGTTAGTTCAAGGATCTAGAAGCCATCCATTCTAAACATAGGAATTGGTGTACTAGTGAGCAGCAGAGTCAAGCATGCTTGGTGGCTTCCTGAAAATTGAAGACTGCTGGGTGAGCAAAAATTTGCCTCATCAAAGGCACAGCAGGCTGCATTTGTTGAAATGAGAAGACACGGAGATAAGTCTCAAAACCAGACTTCCTGATCACCTAAGGCAACTCCAAAGGGCAACAAGATGGAACAGTTTGATACTCAACCACCTGGACTCCCTGAACTGTCAATGAAAGAGGACCTGGAAATAATGAACTCAGAAATAGTTTCTCAGATAACAGCAGAGATTATGCATATAGTATAAGACATGATTAATAAATCTAGAGTACACATAAATTAAAAAAAAATACAGGAGCTGAGAAACATGATGGAATCCCAACACAGGAAACAAATGAAATCCGTACAAGAGATGCAAACAGATTTCCAAGAGATTAAAAACTCCATTGAAAGTTTGCGCAGCAGAATGAGCCAATATGAGGACAGAATTTCAGATATAGAACATAGGATTGCAATTACTAAATGGGAAAAGGAAAGTTTTTTTTAAACAGTAAGGGTCCATGAGAAATTAATCCAGCAGCTGCAAGATGATGCAAAGAGGAATAAAATAAGACTGATCGGAGTCAGTGAAAAAACAGGACAGAGTGCAGATGACATAAAAACTGTTCATATAAGTGTGGCAGAAAACATCCTAAATGAGGGAATAGAACCTGACATACAGATAAGTGAGGCTTATAGGATTCCAACTAGCTGTGATCAAAGAAAAAAAATCTACACATAGGCATATAGTAGTTAAGATCCAAGAAACCCACAAGAACAACAAAATTCTACAAGCAGTTAGAGAAAAGAAACAAATCACATACAATGAAAAGCCCCTCAGTATCACAGCATATTTCTCAACACAAACCCACAAGGCAAGAGGAAGATGGAGTGATATTTCAAGCTCTAAAGGAAAACAACCTCCAACCCAGATTGATGTACCCTGAAAAACTGTCATTCAAAATTGATGGAGGAATAAGATATTTTCATAACAAAGAGCACCTTAGGAACTTAGGAACATCAATACTAAACCAGCACTCCAAAAAATTTTGAACAATATCCAAGGAAAAGACAATGAGGATCATAACCCCAGGAATCCCCACAGAATAAATCCATCAGGCATGACAAGAAATTAAACATACAGGCGAGATTCCAACAAAAGGAAAAAGTCATGACAATGATGAATCAGTACATAGCAGTTACAGCCATCAATGTTAATGGTCTCAATTCTCCAATCAAAATAAATACACTGGCAGAATGGGTCAAGAAGCAAGATCCAACAATATGCTGTGTACAAGAAACACAATTCAAAAAGAAACTCATAGACTGAAAGTTAAAGGGTATAAAATAATACTCCATGTTACAGCCCCCCCCAGAAAAAAGCAGGAGTAGCTATACTCTTTACAAATCAAGTGGATTTCAAACACTGCTTAGGAGAGACAAAGAAGGACACTACATCCTTGTAAAGGGAACAGTCAAAGAGGAATAGATAATAACCATCAATGTATATGCACCAAAGACTATTGTGCCCAACTACATAAAATAAATACTAATGGACATAAAAAATCATATAAGCACTAATACAATAGTAGTGGGACACCTCAATACCAGACTGTCACAAGGAGATAGATCAGCCAGACAAAAAATAAATGCAATATTAGAAATCAATGAAACTCATGAGCAAATGAACTTAACAGATATTTCCATAGTGTTCCACCCCACAAAAGCAGAATAAACATTCTTTTCAGCTGCACAAGGGTCATTCTGCAAAATAGACCACATACTTGCTCCTAGAATATGGTTAAGAAAATACAAAGGAATTGAAGTTATCCTCTATATATTATGAGACCGTAGTGCAATGAAATTGGAAATCAGTAGCAAAAGAAACTGTAATAGTTTCATAAACACATTGAAATTGGACAACACACTTGTGAATAACAAGTGGGTCACAGAGGAAGTTGAAGAGATCAGACAGTACTTACTATTAAATGACAATGACAATACAATATATTGGAATCTGTAGAACATAATGAAAGCATTCTTATGAGGGAATTTAATAGCAGTGAGTAGTCATATTAGGAAAATAGAGCGAGTTCAATTATATAACCTGATGCTAGACCTCAAGCTTCTAGAAAAAGAGGAGCACAACAAACCCAAAGCTCATACAAGGGAAGAAATTATAAAGATCATGGCAGAAATAAATGCAACAGAGACTAAGAAAATGATACAAAAAAATCTTTGAAGCCAAGAGTTGGTTCTTCCAAGGAATAAATAAAATTAACAAACCCTTAGCCAACTTTATAAAAAAAGGAAATAAAAGGCCCAAATCCATGTACTTAGGAAGGAAAAGGGTGAAATTACAGCAGACCCAGCAGAAATCCAAAAAATCCTCATCCTACTTCAAGAACCTATATGCCAATAATGTGGAAAGTACATAAGAAATGGACAGATTCCTAAATGTGTATGAATTGCAAAAGTTGAATGTAGATGACCTAAAAATTCTAAATGACCCAATATCTAAATGACCCAGTGAAATTTGAAACATAATTCATAACTTACCAACTAAGAAAAGCCCAGCTCCTGATGGCTTCACTGCTGAGTTCTACAAGATATTTAGAGAGGAACTACTGCCACTACTGTTTAAACTTTTCAATGAAATTATAAAGGAAGCAGTAGTTCCAGATTCATTCCTGGAAGTAAGCATCACCTTGAACCCCAAAGCAGAGAAACACCCAACCAAAAAACAGAAAAAAAGGCCAATCTCACTAATGAATAGGTGCAAAATTCCTTAATAAGATACTGGCAAATAGAATGCAGAAGATCATCAAGAAGATCATATACCCTGACCAAGTGGGATTCATCCCAGGGATGCAGGGATGGTTCAACATATGCAAGTCAATAAATGTAATACACTATATTAATAGAGCCAAGGACAAAAACCATATGATCATATCAATGGATGTAGAAAAAAACATTTGACAAAAGTTCAACACGCATTTATGATGGAAACCCACCAAATATCGGAATAGAGAGTCTCTACCTCAGTCTGATAAAAGCTATCTGTGAAAACCCAACAGCCAGTATCTACCAAATGGTCAAAAACTAAAATCCTTCACATTAAAGTTAGGAGCAAGAGAAGAATGTCCACTGTTACCACTTTGAAAACATTATCCACAGCAGTTAGGCGAGAAATAAGTAGAAGGAATAAAGATAGGAAATTAGGTAGTCAAATTGTCATCATTTGCAGGTGACATGATACTCTATTTAGAAGACCCCAACAACTCCACCAAAAGTCTTCTAGCCTTAATAACCAAATTCAGCAAAGTAGCTAGATAGGTCAGCACACAAAAATCAGTAGCTTTCCTGTACATGAAAAACATACTGGCTGAGAGAGAAATGGGGCAAACAATTGCTTTCACAATAACATTCAATAAATTGAAATATCTAGGAATCCACCTAGTGAAAGAAACTGAAGACCTGTACTCTGAAAACCATAGCATTCTCACAAAATTATTTGAAGAGTACCTCAGAAAATGGAAAGACATCCCTCACTTCTGGGTAGGAAGAATCAGCATAGTGAAAATGGCCATACTTCCAAAACTGCTATATAGTTTCAGTGCAATCCCAATTAAAATCTCAGAAGCATAGTTCACAGACCTGAGAAAACAATCCAAAAATTTCGTTCAGAACAGGAAGAGACCTAGAATAGCAAAAGCCATTCTAGACAATAAAGACAAGGTAGGCAGTATCACAATCTCTAATTTAACACTATTCTACAAAGCTACTGTGATAAAAACAACATGGTATTCACAAAAAAATGGACCTGAGGAATAATAGAGCAGATTAGAAGATGCAAAAACAACTCGAGGCACACTCAGTCACTTCATCTTTATCAGAGCTTTTTCCTCACTGGTGGAAATATAGCCTCTTTAATAAATGGTGCTGGAAAAATTGGGTTACAACTTGCCAGAGATTAAAACTAGACCTATGTCTCTCACCATGCACTAAACCAAAATTGAAAAGGATTAGAGATCTAAATATAAAACAGAAACTCTAAACCAGTTGGAAGAGAGGTTAGGTAGAACTCTTGAAGACACTGGCATAGGAAAAGATTTTATGAACAAAACCTCTGTTGCCAGTGAACAGGTAGAAAAAAAATTGACAAGTGGGATCTCTTCTTATTAAGAAGCTTCTGCACAGCAAATGAAATGACAAACAGTGTGAGGAGACAAATCCACAATTTGGGAAAAAATTTTCCCAGCTGTTCCTCAGACAAAGGTTTACTATCGAGAATATATAAAGAACTTAAAAAGCAGGGCTGTGGGGAAAGAGGAACACTGCTCGAGCACTGGTGGCAGTGTAGACTGGTGCAACCACTGTGGAAATCGGTGTGGAGGTAGCTCAAATAAGTAGGATTGGAAATCCCACCTGACCCAGCTATTCCCCTGCCGGGCATCTTCCCCAGACAATTAGAATTGTACCACAGTGATATGTGTGCACCCATGCTCATAGCAGCCCAATTCGTGATACCTAAACTTGGAAGAAGCCCAACTGCCTATCAGTGGGAGACTGGATAAAGAAAACGTGCTTTTGGTTTTGCTTTGCTTTTTTATAAAATGGAGTACTACTCATATATAAAGAATGAGAAACTAGTGACATTTATAGCTTCGTGGTTGGACATTGAGGAGATACTCAAGTGAAATAAGTATTACACATATGTGTAAATACTGAATAGTTTCTCTAGTGTGAGAAACTGGAAGTAAATAAGGACTAAACGTTAGATAATGTGAAGTAAGAAAATGTGCAAAGGAGAAGGGGAACGGGAGGTGTAGGGGAAAAAGGGCATGGAATTAATATGAAAAAAAGGAAAAATGGAAACAAAGCCTGTAGATAGGGAGGGGTGGAGGGGTTGAAGGGAGGGCAGGGGATGGGGAAAAAATAACAGCCAAGATGGATTATGTAATGGTACGAATTTCCAATGGTGAATGTCATTATATGATATACTTTAAATGAACTAATAAAGTTAATTTTGAAAAAGAGTAAAATATTGAGTATTTTAAAATTGATAATCTTTAGGATTAAACTAAACAATGTAAACTGATTTTTTAAAATTTTTTCTTCAAAGGCAGCCCGAGAAGAACTGAACTTTGTGTGCTTGTATGTAATGCAGGGGAGCTCTGCCACTGAGTAATATCCACAGATGATTTTGTTTATTTTTTGTTTTGAGACAAGCTTGGCTGAATTTCCCAGGAAAGACTTAAACATGCAATCTTCAAGTCAGCCTTCCACAGAGCTGAGGCTACCTGAATGCAGCATTGTGTTTGGCCATAAAACCACTAAACTCTTTAGTCTGGGTATATTACTCCTATTTTTGAAAATACAACTTGATTTGCAGTAGAAGATCCATCTAATTAGAAGGGGAAATTTAAAACAAATGTCTTGACTAACCATTGACACAAGATAAGGAGGGAAAATCATTTTCTTAGTATTGTTTCATAGATTTTTTTTCTTTTCCCTTCTGTGCTTTGTTTTCTTTGTGATATTTTTTTCTTTCTCCAACTTCCACCTCTGTCCTTTAAGTAAAGTTATAATGAGACAAAAGTATACAGAAGCTGAATATCAATCTCGTTTGACTACAGGATAGATTCAAATCAAATTGCTCAGGACCAAATACTTCAGTTCTTTTGATATAGAGGTAAGTCTGGCTTTGAGCATTCTACATGATACATTGGTAACTGAAGTAAGAAAATTTGTCGAGTATTTTCTTTTTGCAGAAAATTAACTTTGGACTTTAATTTTTTAGAAAATCCGGAGCTGCTGTTTAAGTTCACTAATGAAGCAGCATGTATTATTCCCTTGCCCTTTCCCCCCACCCCCGTCTCTCTTCCATTAAAAGGCTTAGCTGTTTGTAAATGGGGAGGGGAGGAGGGGGTGAAGGGAGGGCAGGGACAAGGGGAAAAATTGAGTATCAAGACCTATTATGTAAAGGTACAGAATCCCAGTGATGAATGTAATTGTATTGTATACCTAGATTGTACCAATAAACTCAATAAAAAGAAAAAAAAAGGCTTAGTTGGCAATTGTGAAGCAGCTAGCAGAAGATTCTGTGTCCCCAGAAATAGTAACTGCTTGGGGAGGAAGTCTCTGCTGGGGTGACCTGTGGTGAGGCTTCCCGCACTGCCCTCTCCTGGGGCAGATGAGTACATAGGTGCTAAAGGGCCAGCCTGAGGAGGGTTTGCTGTCAGTTCCACACCTTCCGTTTTGCAGCTTGCTGTGCCTTTTTCCTCCTAGAAACAGCTCCATAGAGTGGCCCAGGCTTGCCTGAAGGAGTGCAGCAGCAGGGTCCTTTTCCTTCTCCAACAACGCAAATGAGAAGTGGATGGATGGAAATGCAGATTTCTTCCTCTGCCCTCTGATTTACACAGCCGCAAATTTACTGCCAACATCTCGGGAGGTGGGCATATTGGTCTGGAACGTAGAATACTTTGAAAGCATTCTTACTGAAGACCTAGGACATAGGACAAGGGTCTTCGCCGTGGGAGATGGAAAAGATTAGATTTTGACGCCTGTCTCCTTGAGAGTTGAAAGAGGAAGAGAGAGAAAGAGATAAGAAAGCAAGTAATCTTATTATTTTGGCCACACAATGGGAGCTGCATTCTGGCATCCTAAGCCGTGTCTTTAGGGTTTCTGAGAAGAACTTTAGGAGTATACAGAGAAGGAAAAAACCTTGGAAGGTGAAGGGCCTAGTCAAGCCGTCTTGGTCAGACCTGTCTGGTTTATTGTTGTTTTAGATCTGGTTCTGTAAGATCCCTCCTGGCTCTAGGGAAATTATTATTGTTTGAAGGAGAAATTCCATAGTTCAGTTACTCAGAATAGATGATTGCTCTTGCTTAGGGCAAGCTGTGGTCTTGGTTGCTGTCATGAGATATTTGCTCTTGCTTAGAGGGAGAGTGTGAAAATTAAAAAAAAAAAATTGTAAAGGGCTGTATCTTAGTGCAAAGGCCATGTTTTCAATTCCAAGTACCCGCTCCACCGAGGGATCTGTCCCATCATGGGGTGAGTTGCTTGCAAGGTTCTCTTTTCCTGAAGTCTTAAAAATTTCTCACCGCTCTGTCTTTGGTATTGAAAGTGATGATAGAGTTGAGGTAAGTTTATGATTGGTCTGCGTTGTTTTAAGAGGTTCTAGACAGGCGCGCCTTAAAAGGTTGACATGTCTGCATACAGAGGTGAGCAGTGATCTGACCCAAAGTTTAAGGCAGCAGGAGATAGATGCAAAGTGAAAGCAGAGATGCCAAGCTTTTCTCCTGCTTCTAGTTACTCATGGACATCTGCAGGCCACAGCAGCCACACGTCTTCTGTTTGCCCAGGAAGCCATAGGGTCTCCTCTCCTGGCGGACACCCATCCATTTCCTTTTTTCCATTCCCGTGACACCAGAGTCTGCGTCATTACCGCTTGTCATTTGAATCCCTTCCCTTTTCTGGTCATTTCTTTTGCTCCTAAGCGTGCGCCGCGTGTTTAGATAATCTCCACAGCAACTTGGTGTGGTCCCCTGTGGGATTCTGACCTTGTTCTTTGCTCTCGTGGGCTGTCAGTGTTCCAGATACGATACTAACCCACAGGTTACAGCTCCGGGTACCGTACCACCCAGGACGCATCTCTTCAGTCCCGGTGACTGTTTTCTATTTCCCTTTTCCTGGCATGAATACTTTTTAATCACATCGAACTTTGTGTCATTTCATCAATAGCCAATACTTTACGTTTTCTTTGCGATTTTACCAAGTATTCTTTCCCTGGAAACTAATATTTTAAATACCCTTAACTGGCACATAGCAGAGTAGATATTTATTCTTCATTGAGGTCTTAACTTCCATATCATTTATTCTGTTGCTTAAGATAGCATGAGTGATTTGTCAGCTCCCCCAAATCCTTTTGGTCCCCTTTTTGGACCCTTCTCTCTCTAGACACAATATCCTACTGATTCCCTTTCTGTGTGTTGTATTCCGGCCTCCTTCGTTTTGTTATTTCTCTTTGGCATTCCCTAGCTCATTCTTCTGCTATTAAATTTTTCTGCATTCTCTAAACATTTAAATTCATCATACCTCGCAGAAGCCTTCCAGGTTTACTATTGCTCACAGTCACGATTTCTTTAATTTTTGTTGTTATGAGTCTATGATATCTAATCTTTACATTCCTTGTGTGGAGTTGGTATAGGTACATAACATGTCTGAATTCCTTTTTTCATCCCCTTTTGCAACCCTCTCTCTCGCTCTTAATTTCTTTACCATTTGAAAATGATCTATTTTTGTACTTCATATTGTCTTTTCTTTTGTTTTGCTCTATATTTATGATTTGGGTTTCTCATATAAAAGAAATCATATCATATCTAAAATGTATGTCTGATTTATTTCAGTTAGTATCATGGTTTCAAACTGCAATGATTTTCCTACAAATGAATCAACTTTTTCTTTATGGCAGAATAATACACTAATGTGTGTAAATGCCATGTTTTCTTTATCCATTCATCTGTTGATAGATATATGGGCTACTTCAAGGGTTACGCATGACATATATTATCTGTGCAACATTTATTATTCACTTCTCCAGACATCTCTGGTGTCATGGTCTTATTCTGTTATTCATTGCTGGTTTGAAGAGCTCTTGAATGACAGACCTTCAAGGAGAAAAATGTGCATCTCTCCCATTGTACCTAGCAGAGTACCTTATTTACATTACTGTATTATTGTGATTTGCTGAAAAGATTTGCATAAATAAGTAAGTGACAGAATTCACTAACAGTTTTTTTGAAGAAACATCCGTGACAAATGGGAAGAAGATTTTTTACCTCAGTGGAGAAGAGAAATTATGAAAAATTCCTTGTAATAAATGATTATAAGAACCTTAGAAAAAATATGAGCTTTTTATAAGTCTAAGAGAAATCATCAGTGTTAACTTGCTGTGATTTTTTTTGAGATTTGACCCCCAAAGGGGACCATCATTCCTGGAGGTACTGAAATACCAGAGTGATGTGTGGAGTGGATGGAGTAAGCTCCTCTTCCGTCTCCCGGCTCCAGAAATTCGTCTAATGTATTGTCCTCAGATAAAGGACATATAAGAGATTGTGAATCCTTGACTAAAATAAAATTGACTTTGGTGGGGATATTATCAAAATGTTACTGTATGCAACAGATCACAGTTCTCTGCACGTCTCCATATATTCTTAGCCTGCCTTGTTTTGGAACGTTTAGTCTGATTTTTTACCCCACATTGAAAGAATTAGCATCATGAAGCATCGCTGATAAGTTGTTATCTGATTTGCCAATGTCGTAACATTGAACACAGTATTGTGGTAATTACCATCTGGTTTTGTATTTTCCATCAGTGAAACACTGTTGTAGCCTTTAGCCTCTTGTTTTAGGAGGATGGTAAAAAGTTCACTGCTGTGTTAAACAAGCAAAATGAAGTAATTAAAAAGTAATTAATTATCACAGTCTTGCCAAGATAGACTTTTTCATTATATATGCTAACAGCAATTCTGTTGAGATTAACAATTTAAAATATTTCAAATTTAATTTATTAGCTGACACAATATAAAAAAGTAAATAAATATGTGGTACCATGTGATATTTCAATACATGTATATATTTTGTAATGTTCAAGTGTGATTAAATCTCATATGTCATTTCACTCTGATAAAAGCAATTGAAGTTTTAGTGATTTTTTTCTCAGATACACCCATGTATTAGTGAGTTTGCCTCACTTCAGCTGTCAAAGACAAAACATACTCTACCAAATTTCTAGGTGAGCTGGTTCATGAACAAAGCAAGAAATGAAGGTGATTTCTGCCTTCTGAGTTGCCTCTGGAAGGAATCCATGGAATCGCCTCTACCACAGCTAATCATTTTAACACTCATATGATGAATGGTCAAATAACAAACATGCTTTTTTTCTCTCATTGAGTTTATTGGTACATTTTAGGTACGCAGTACAGTTACATTCATCAGTGGGATCTTGTACCTTCACATGACAGGTCTTGGTTCTCATTTTATCGCTGCCCTCCCTTCACCCCCTCCAACCTCCCCTATTTACAAATACTTTATTTCCATTTTTTCCTTTTCTTATTTTTTCTTTGACCTTATTTCCTTTCCCCTACCCTTCCCACTTCCAGTACACCTTTAGCCACTTTCTTCCTATTTCACATTGTCAGTTATACCATTAGGATCTTTGTACAATTATAGTTTTTCATAACAGAGAAACTATTTGGTATTTATACATGTGTGCCTTATTTATTTCTCTTGAGTATATCCTCAATATGCATCCGTTTTCATACAAATGACTAATTTCTCATTCTTTATGGCTAAGTAGTATTGCGTTTTATAGAAAAACCACATCTACTTTTTATCCAGTCTCCAACTGATGGGCAAATGGGCTATCTCCAAATTTTAGCTGTTACAAACTGTGCCACTATAAATGTGTGTGCACATATATCACTGTGATATGATTCTTCTAATTCTTTTGGAAAGATACCCAGCAGAGTGATGGCTGGGTCAAATGGAACCTCTAGTCCCAGCTCTTTGAGGTACCTCCATATTGATTTCCATAGTGGTTGTGCCAGTGTGTACTCCCAGCAACAATGGAGAAGGGTTCCTTTCTCCCCACAGCCCCTGTAATACTTGTTATTGGTTGATTTCTTGATAGCAGCCATTCTTTGTGGGGTGAGGTGGACTCTCAGTGTTGTTTTCATCTGGATCTCTCAAATGACCAGTGATGTGGAACATGTTTTCATATGTTTACTTGCTGCTTTTACTTCTTTGTCTGATAAATGTCTGTTCTTTTTAGGTGCCCGTGTTTGAATCGGGTCTTTATATTTGGGGGGGCTGTTTTTTTTGTGTGTGTGTGTCTTTTAGTTCTTTATATATTCTAGATCAGAGTCCTTTGAGGAGCAGCTGGTAAAAATCTTTTCCCACATTGTAGGTTTGTCTTAGTTCTGTTGATGGTTTCTTTTGCAGTGCAGAAGCTTTTTAATAAAATGAGATCCCATTTGTTGATTCTTTCTGCTAGTTCCTGTGCTACTGAGGATTTGTTCATAAAGTCTTTTCCTATGCCAGTGTCTTCAAGGGTTCTGCCTAACTTATCGTCCAGCAAATTTAGTAACTCTTTTTAATATTTTTTATCTTTTTTTATTTTTTTGGTACTGGGGGTTGAACTCAGGTCCTTGTACTTGCCAGGCAGGCAGCAGAACCGCTGAGCTAAATCCCTGGCCATCTTTTTTAATATTTAGATCTTTAACCCATTTGGATTTTAGTTTAGTGCATGGTGGAAGATAAGGGTCTAGTTTTAATCTTTGGCAAGTTGAAATGCATCTTTTTACTGGTGTTTTATTTCTGTTCTTATACAAGTGATCCAATTTACTAGACTCAAAGTTATGTGCAGAAGCAAACCTGACATCTAAAGAACAGAGTTGATAGTGAGAACAGCATCCCAGGGTTCAGCTTTGGGCTCAGCTCTGAGTGGAACCTGGATCAGAACACTCACAGTGGTTGCTCTGGCTCTGAGCAGAGCTCACTCACGCACTCTACCTGTCTTTCTGACAACTCAGATTTTATGATGAGATTGAGGGATTTTTCCTCTCTTAACCAATTTTTTGATCAAGTGTTCCCTGCATTCGAATGCTTACTTCATCAAAAATATTTATTCTTTTGGGTGACATACTATATTCCCATGGATGTAGTTGTCCATTTTGTTTTGTAAGTATTTTTCTAACTTTACATGAACTGTATCACAATAAACTACTTTAATATCCTCCTTTGGAATTGAAAAAAGAATTGAGAGAAATCCCTAAAGGTCTGTGTTATCACATACTGTTATCACTTACACTTATCCTATCCTGAAATTTTATTTTCAAAACAAAATTAACAAAAGGATTTCAAAATAAAAATAACATTTTAATGACAAAATACATATAATAGAAATAACAGAATAGGAAAGTAGAAATCAGAATTATTTTAAAAATGGTCAAGAGCTTTTGGGTTGTGAAGTTTTGTAAATTTGTTTTGTTTTGACTTTGCTGAAGGAAAAATAACCGGCTGCCTGAATTGTTGATATATTTCTATCAGTTTTGTGACAGTAAGCAACATAGCCCCTTAAAATTTAGATATCAGCACGGCTGAGCCTTATCTAATACAGCCTGGTAGTAGTTATCAAAAGTTCCCTGTCAAACATTCTTATGTATTCCGCACATAGTGTTCTGCTATAACTGGGAGTGTGCAGGTAGCTATGAGTCACACTACCTAATCTTCATCAAATCCACTGGGGATTGTGTGATAGCTCTTGCCAAAGGAATGTGAATTTTGTCATGTGTTTCCCTTTTGGAATTGAACAAAATGTTAGTTACCAAAATGGAATATGCTCTATCCATACTTTTCTTTTTTCCTCATCTGACTGGAGGATGTAAAGCTTTCCAAACTATTGGAGGTAGTGGAACCATAAGATGGGAGATATTTAGGCCCTTGCATTCCCAAATGAATGAAAACTGCCCACTGGCCAGAATACCTGCACAGGAATATATAAAAATAAATTTATATGTACAACTGAAATGTAGCAGAATATTCATCACAGTAACTAGAATTATTTTGTAGCCGTCATCACCATTATTGCAACCATAATGATTTTTTTCTAATAGACACATTTACATTCTTTAGTTGCCTCAGTATTAACATTATTTTAGTCCTCTCTTCCTATCATATGTATTATATAAAATAATCCATTGCTTTTAACTTGTCATCATTTTATTGCCAACACGAAGGAGAGGTAGAGGAGAGTTGAGGGATGAAGAGAATAAATAAGATGGTGGTACTGGTTAAACTCTTTGATCCAGTTGTATCCAGAGCCAACTCCTTAATTCTTTAGTTCTTTTCCTCCTCCTTTTTCCTGATATCAGGATATACAAAGCCCTAGAAATCAGGTAGAAGAGCTTAAGTTCCTTGCAATTAAGAATAAAAAGGAAAGTTGCTTGCCCCCCAGAGAAGAGTGAAATCTGAGTATAAAATTAGGCCTTTTGAAGGGATGTTCATTACAGACAAAGTCTTCTCAGTGAACACACCCAGCAAGTTTTAGAATTAGTACTATGGACTTTATAAAAGTTGTTAAAGTGTAGCAAATTTTCATAGAAGAACTTTGACTTATTAAGAGTTACATAAAACTGTATGCATGATTTAATTAAAGGCTAAGTAAAATGTAAATGCTAAGGCATTTGTTCCATAAAATATAAATGAGTTTCAGTCCCAAGCTTCTTTCCTTCTTTCCTGTTTTTAATGACGTACATTTTATAAACCAAAAATATGTTTCTCATGGAGCCTAAGCATAGTGGATAATAGTTTAGCCAATTTATATGTCATTTTATTAGCTAACTTTTAATT
This sequence comes from Fukomys damarensis, assembly GCF_012274545.1. NCBI lineage: Eukaryota > Metazoa > Chordata > Mammalia > Rodentia > Bathyergidae > Fukomys > Fukomys damarensis. Next base: position 14,898,797 of record NW_022900921.1, on the reverse strand, counting down.
ATGACTCAAGTAGCAGTTGTAAAAGATTGAAGACTAATGTATAGGCCCCTTGGCTATACTATAATAGAATCCTACAGAAATGCCATGCTCTGTTCAAAATTCTTAATGAATAGCATTCTGTACAAATTCAGTTAGAAGAAAAACAAAATTGAAACCCAAAACCTTGAATGTGAATGATGACAAACATTCTCTTGTAGCACAATCACAGGAACCAGTCTGAAGAGTAAGAACACATTTTCCTAGTTAACTGAACTTCCTCTTCCTACTTTACACGAAGTATTGATTTGCCAAATTTCCAAGACAGTTTATGCTAACATTGCTTTGGATACAGTTCTTATCAAGATAACTGGCTCAGGCATTATATCTATTGTGTTCCCCAGATATCCATATGAGAGATTATATGCTGCTCTGCTCAGAACAGGTACCCCCTTGGTGAATGTTACTGGAAGTACTAAAGTGCAATCAACAACTACAAAATGATAGCATCTGGATATGACCTTTTCTTGGACTGTTTCTAAATTTGGACTTCAGATCCAATTTATGTCTACCATTTTTTTTATTTGGGTATTGGAATAACCTTTGTTTTCTAAGTCCTGGTAGCTTCATGATGTATCCTTTGCTTTTGCCAGAGTACACACTGGACATCCTTCCTAGTACTTGGCTGATAGAACCAAAAGTCAGGCTCAAGTTTTTCAAGAATGAAAGTTTGAGCAATTACAGGTGATTCTTTGACAGAGAAATCAAACTCAAACTGTCTTAACTAAAAAAAAAAAGTTGGTGGTTGCACATTTTAAGGATGCAAAGAGATGAAAAACAAAGATTTTGTAAATGAGGGGAGGCATTGAAAGAAGGGGAAGGGTTTATGGAAAAATAAGCAAGATCTATTATGTACAGGTACAAATTTCCTATGATAAGTGTGATCACTATGTACATCTAAAGTGTACCAATAAATTTAAAAAGACTGCAAAGGAAGGCAGTGTGATTTTGAAACAAGGGTGCATTTAGGATCTCAGTCAGTGCTGGGAGAGCTCAGTGGCCTGGTTGACTTGAACTATGTTCCTGTGACCCTGTAGCCAGAAGGGGAATCTGCTCACTGGTCATGCCTGGAGAACGTAGGCATAATAGAGCCACAGGATTAATATAGAGAATAAGATGGCTCTGAAAATTAAGGTCAGTTTTGTTTTGTTTTTTATCAAAAGTAGGAAAGGTGGATGGAAAGCAAGCAAATGAATCACATTTACCTAACTCAAATATTCTTTGTATGCTCAGTATGGTAAAAGTCAACACACCTAACTACTTTGTGATCTAAGTATTATTTTTTCTTGCTACTCTAATTGCAAAGATTGTAAACTGCAATGATTTGTAAAGTTCTGTGTCACATTCAGCCTTTTTGTGACTGCAGTCTCTATGGACTTGTGATGATTAATCAATATCAAAACAGTTTTGCTAAGGGGGAATGATGATTGTGTAGCCAAACCCAAGAGAAGCATTTCTAGTTTAAACAGCCCAAATAATCACAGTGTAATTTTCCCATATTCAAAGAGCCTATCCATCAATAGCAAGCTAAAGGCGAAGTCTTCCTAGGAGATTAACTGCGAGAGGAATTGATTTTGTTGAGTTTCCCATTAACATTAATTACTGTTCTTTGATGTGTCTCCCGTGCTTCTCAACAAGGATGTGATGTACTTGTGACAAAAAGTCATTCATATTCACCTATAGGAAAGCTTTTCTTTGTCCTGACTGCCTATGTGAAAATGTATTACCTAACTCAAAAAAACAGATGTTGAAATAGAGTGACTTTATTTATATTTTCAGAAGACATTTAATAGTTTGGCTATACTTTGATAGAATTGTATGGTTCTTAATGGGAACAGAATCAAATGGGTGGCTTTGGACCAACACAATAAGAAGTTAAAAGGACATAATTTATAAGGTGTGATTGAAATATACAGTGATGTCTTAATTTTTTAAATAGCCATTATAGAGGCGCATTACCATGAATCCCCCTCAAAATACTCTGCATCCCTTCGTTCTTGCCACTTTTCTGAATCAGTCCTGAAAGTCCTGTCAAGTGAGTGTCTTTACAACATGTGATCAAATATGTGGTGAATGCTGTTTCTAAGTGCTTTTCAGTAAAAGCGCAGAGTGTGTCCTTACCCACCTTATTCACCAGAGCTGGCCCTGTGCAACTTCTAGCTGTTCCCCAAAGTCAAAGTGATCATGCAAAGTGAATATTTTGAAATGATCCGTCATGATATCGAGGCGGCCAGCATAGCTCAACTAAAGAAATTTACAGCAGAGAATTTCCAGAACTGCTTCAGAAAGTGGCAGCAATGATGGAATAAGTGTAATTAAAGTGAAGGGGAATATATTTTAGACAGATTAATAACAGTGTGCCTTTTGCTGTAATAATTTGTTTCACTTAATATTCACCATATTTTTCTATCACAACTAGTATGGCTGCATGAGATGAGGGACCTTAATCTTCCTATCCGTGGCTGTTGCACTCTGAACTTATGATAGCAATGCCTTGCCCATAAGAAGTGTTCTAAAATATTGGTGGACAAATACATTATACAGTAAAACAAAATAAAAGTAATATTCAGAGGCAGTGCAAATTCTAAGACATTTCGTGCAGTGGAAAAGCTGAAGTTTAATTTTGTCTACAGTGAGAAAAAAATGGGTAAATTAGTCTGATTATAGAGCTAGAAGTTAAATGAGTTCAACCTACATAGATTTGATGAGTGTACACTACCATGTTTTTTATTCATTTTGGTAGCACCGAAAACTTTTATATTGAACGACTGTAGATTCTGAAGATAAAGCAAGAGATTAGAATGCAGAATTCTGAACTTGGTAGCAGTGTGGCTTTGGAGCCATTGCTTCAACTTCTTGTTTCAATTTTAACTTCTGAAACAAAGATATTATGGTAATTAAATGAGGCTGTGAATTAAATGAGTATGAGGAAATGACCTGAGGAAAACCTCTGTGTGTGTGTGTGTGTGTGTGTGTGTGTGTGTGTGTGTGTGTCTGGTCTGTGTATTATATATTTACATACGTTCCAAAAACTTTTAAGTCAAAAACAAACACAACACACATCTTACACGGAAGATTCCATTTTAAATAAAGCTTTTCCGCTATTTCAAAAAAATGCGTATTTGTGAAAGTAAAGAAAAAGGAGATACTCCTTTCATAATTCTACTGAGAGAATGGGGATATAAAACACTGTACCTCCAGCAATCAGCCCCAGAACAGTGCTATCTAATGTAGCAGTTACTAATTATTCGTGGCCGTTTTCACTAAAATGAGACACAGGTATTCCTCAGTTAATGACCTACTCATTTAATGACTGTTTGGAGTTAGCCCTGAGCCCGGCTGTTCATATGTACCACCCACTGCTCAGACTGGCACTCAGACTTAAAATGGAAGAACATGAGTAGCAGTGACCTTATGGCGGCTTCTTCTACGGTACAGTACTGTTATATTTGCTGATTGCCCAGTATGGTGTAGTACTGTAGTTTTATATTTTGTTATACATCACAGTACTGCATGTAAATGTTATGCAAAAAAAGGAAAATCATCAAGCTGGAGTTTCCTTTGATCATTTATAAATATTGCAATATACATATTATATGTAATTCCTCATTTGGTGATCTAGTCCCAGGAACAAAACTTGATTAAAGGGAGAAGTTCTGTAAAATCTACAAGTCAAGTTTTCATCTAAATACTTATATTTCATCTATCCATTCATCAGGTGTAACCTCGTGGCTATCATTTGGGCGGTGAAGATTTTAGAACATTCCTGTAAAACATTTCCATGGCTATAGCAAGATTTGTAAGACAGTCCTCAAAATGAGCTGACTATAGATTTTACATATAGATGCTTTGAAAAGTGGAATATTTCCTGGATCTTCTGTTACATCTTGTATATGGGGATTATTCAATATATATGTGGCTTTCATACTAACATTCACCATACAGTAATTCTAATTCAAGGTGTTGCCTGGGACAGAATAGATAACAGTAAAGAAAAAAATATGAGAAAATGAAAAAATGGAAATAAAGTGTTTGTAAATGAGAAGGGGAGGAGGGGGTGAAGGGAGGGCAGGGACAAGGGGAAAAAATGAGAACCAAGACCTGTAAAGTGAAGGTACAGGATCCCAGTCATGAATGTAACTGTATGATATGCCTAGATTGTACCAAAAAACTTAAAAAAAAGAAAAAAAATAATATATAATGGAAAACAATGTACAGTTTCATTGGAATATTCTGAAAATTTAAATTTTTTCAACTGTAAAAAAATACATACATATATATATATATATGCACTATTCAATTTCTGTAAGTGCTATGTTACAGAATTTTTTGAACTATAGATACATTATGATGTATTAGGATTTTTGTGAAGCCGTTTTATTAGGTAACATGATACTTTTAAGAAAATAAATTAATAAATACAAATAAGAATGTCACATATATGTAGGGGAAACATTGTCCCATTAAAATTCTGTTTTAGTTTATGACATCAGTTATGATGTAACATTATTGCTTTTAGTAGGTCACCCTGAAAATTATTTCCAAAACAATTGAAGAAAAATTCAACAGAGTTGGAATCTCCCAAAGCATTAATGTAATAATTTTATTTTTCAGTTTTCAGAGACCATTTACATTGTTTTACTTCCAAGGAATGAGCATTACAGCTATTTTTATATTATAAATATAGGCACATAGAAGTTATTTTTGCAAATCAATGGGAAAATATTACAAATCGCACCATTTTATGCAGATTTTACTTTAGACAGTTATTAAATTCATCAGTAATCTCAAATATTTCTGTATTTCTCTGTAATTTTCAGGGGAAAGGTATTCAAGGACATTGCACTGAGCTTTATCCCTATCCCACTTTACTTTTTATTTGGAGACAGGATGTCCCTAAGTCATTAAGTTACTCGGGGTGAGCTCAAAATTGCAGTCGTCCTTCCTTGGCCTCCCAGAGTGCTTAGATTACAGGTATGTACCACCACACCCAGCTCCTGTGGAACATTTAACTTGTGTTTTCTTTTCATACCCTAAACATTCTGCATCACTTGTCTTACTATTCCTTAAAAACAAAACAAAACAAAAAAAATTCTGTATCTGTCTGCGTTTTCTCGCAGCTTTGGGATCATCCAGAAAAGTAATGCAGTCACACTTTCAATACAACAGCAATTGTGTTATCCCTGAATTGTTTCTGACAAAAATTCACATTTTGAAGCCATAAGTCCCAGTATCTCACAATGACTATTTGGGTCTTTAGTAAGGTCATTAATAAAATAGTTTGTCATTAAAGTGGGTCTTAGTCTAAGATGACTAAAATCCTTGTAAGAAAAAAAGAAAAAAAAACTGCATATAGACACAGACAGCAGAAAGACTATGGGAAGACATGGGGAGAAGAGAGTCATCTACAAACAAAAAACCCAGGCCTGGAAAGAAACCAGTCTACCAAACCCTTGATCTCAAATGCTTAGCTTCTAGAATTGGGAGAAAATGAATTTCTGGTGTTTCATCCACCCACTCTGCCGGACTTTATTACCATAGCAAGAGTAAATTTATATAATCTCCAAGTTACTTGCATCTTCCTTTTCTCCTCCTAAGTTTGAAGGGAAGTTTTACACATGTATTTTAGCTGTAGTTTCAAGCAGTCGAAGCTATTTTACTAGAAAATATGGAATAGCCCTTCAAATGAAGGGAAAACTCATAGAACCAGGTCTTCCACATAACAGGAAGTAGAAAAGTGCTTAGCATTCGGGAAGCCAGGTTTAATGAGGAGTCACAGTTACTTTCAGTTTCTATGGACCTCTTCAGGGTTGCATTCCTGGGAAAATGTATTATATGTTTTAGTTTACATCAGGAACTTGTCCCTCACAGGTAGCGCAGGACTGTGATTGACAGTTTTACCAAGTTGCCGCATAACGAAGCAAATATCTCCCGGATAAAAGGAGGAACATATGGATGTATGTGTGTGTACAGGCCAGAAGAAGGGTAAACTGAAGTTGGTAAAAAGCGATAATGTGCTACTTTTTGGGTTCATTGATTTAGCGTAAACCATTGACAATTTTAGGTCACATTATGTTGGATATGTTGAAATATGATTGTTATGATTAAAAATAGGTTGAGTTAATTCAAAATAACTTCTGGTTTTCACGTCTTCTCTTTTTCTCTAACCCAAGTTACATTTTTATAGAACAAGTGCAGAAAAAATCTCATGGAAAATTATTTTCAACACAGCTAATTTACCCTAGAAACCTACCAGCTATTTGGAATTTTGAACAGCCGTTTTCATAACTTTACCTACTCCTGAGATTCACACAATAGGATAACAAAATACTGAGGATTATTATTTGTGAAAGAATAAGATACTATTCCCCATAATTTTTCCTGGTTTTCTAATGGAAATTGTCATGATGATGATACCATCCATTTTAATGATTTCACCTACTTTCCATGGCCCAGGGAAAAAAAAAAAATAGCCTGCACATTTTGCCAAAGGCACCATAAGTTGGAGAAGGTTTAACTTCAACATCTGTTATTCAGTTTATTTTCAGTGTTGACCTAACAAGCAGTTATGAAACTGTTCAGTGATTGGGAATCCAGAATTACTGTCTGCCTTGTCATAATAATTGGAGCACCACTCTTTAGCTGCCAGTTTATTACAGGTAGAGTTTCCACTAGTCCAATTAACTGGAAAGTGCTACATGCCAAGTAAAGAGATACAGTTTGAAAGTATCTGTTTTCCCCAAAGTTCATGATTTAATGAGATGACACGCACATGAATGGATTAATCTTTGTAACATGATAAATGCTTTAATGACTTAAAGATGTTTTGTTTTGCTTTTTAAAAATGGTAACAAAAGTGTAGAAAGTTCTATGAGGTATAGTTGAGAACAGTCTAAAAAAACAGGTGAGACAGGATTGGTCAGCATGCTCTAAATTCAAAATTTTTTGTATATAAAATTAAGGTGCAAGGTTATTTACACTGGGTAGTTAAAATCACTAGTGAAAAACATCTTTGAATAATTAATTAAGCCTTGACTTTATATAGGACGTTCAGGAGAAAATACTAAAAAAATAGGATGCCACATACTGGGTATAATAGTAGACATAGTGTTTTAAAAGTGAGAATACAGGACATCTGATTAGATTTGAATTTCAGAAAAATGATGGATAATCGATTTCATGTAACGATGTCCCATGTAGAACTTTGAACGTTCACTGAAAATATTACCATTTCACTTAATATCTAAAAGACATAGTATGCTTTGTTAATTCCTATAACTAAAATTGCATACTTTATCCACACTTCATGTAAATGCTATGTCTGAGAAATCCCAGGAAAACTGACTTTTGTTCACATAGTTCCAAATCATTCCAACTGTGGTTTGTCATTAATGAAAATCCAAATCAGTGTCAGATTTTTCTATGACTATGGATTACTTAATTTTGGAAAAAAGGCAGTGTTTTATATAGACTATAATCTCTATAGTCTCAACTGCATCATGAGACCCTGTCTCAAAAAACTAAAAACAAACAAACAAACTTGCATGTAATTCTCAAATCTCAGGTGTTTCTCGTACTGTTTTGATTCATAAACAATTTATACTTTCAAATCACTCTCCAAAAATGTTTAGGGTAAAAATTGTATTACAGTCAGCATTTAAGCCCGTAACTGTTTCTTTTTTTTTTAATTAATTTTATTGGTACATTTTAGGTATAAAATATAATGACATTCATCATTGGAGACTTGTACCCTTACATAATATATCTTGATTCTTATTTTTCCCCATTCTCCTGCCCTCCCGTGAACCCCTCCACCCCTCATTATTTACAAAGACTTTGTTTCCATTTTTTCATTTAGAAGAAAAGGTTCAAAGGGGGAGGGAAAGTGGGAGGGGTAGAGGAAAGGAAAGAGGGGAAAGGAATTAATACAAGAAAATATTTTCTTCCGTACATTTTTTTGAAAAAGAAATGGGAAAAGGAAAATGGAAATAAAATCAATTTATGGTATATCCATAACATTCTCAACTAGAAGGAAAGTGGTAATTCCTCATTCCATTTTTTTCTGTCAAAAATATATGTTGTTTTATCTCCGGCCACTCAGAACAGCTATATGAAAATACTATAGACTGGGTATCTTAAACAGTAGAAGCTGGTTAGTCCAGGTACATTGGTTCTTGGTGATAGTCCTCTTCCTGACTTATACATGGCTGACCATCTTGTTAATTGATCACATGACTTCTTGACTGCACACAGACCAATCTATGTGGTCATTTCTCTAAGGGCGCTGGTCCAGTGTTGGAGATGCCCTCTCATGACCTCATCTAAATCTAATAAGTTATTTTATCACTTTTTCAGGGAGCCCACAATCAAGGACATTTCAGTAGAAAAGAGCGACTCTAGCATGTGGATCTTGATTTGCAAAACATTGTTCATAGAAATAAATAGTGTTTCTTAGAGAAAGGTTGATTCTCAGGCTGAGGCAGGAATCAAACATGAGCATGAAATACCTGTAATTTCAGAAAGTGGAAAGTACTATAATAAAACACATGATTATGTCAAAGAGATACAGAAGCCAAATAAAGTGTCACCAATGACAAAAACTGAGCAACAAAATAAAATATCAAAGTAGAAATCAAAGTACACAGTAAATAAACATGAGTCCTTACTAATATATATGCAAATAATTGAATAAATAAATAAATGAGGCATATCGGTGAAGCTCTTTTTTTTCTTTTTTTACCAGGGATCAAACTCAGGACCTTTTGCTTACAAGGCAGGCAGTAGAAACACTGAGCTAAATCCCCAGCCAGTGAAACTCTTTTAAAGAATAATTCCAAATAATTTTTGTAATCCCGCTGTTCTGAAGAAAGTAGGACGTAACTCTGCACTTCCTAAATGTAAATATGCATGTTGACTTTCTTCCAAAGTCTACAGCAGCATAGAAATGAGGGAAAACAGTAATTTTGCTATGGATCTTTTTGATAGAACTGACTATATGAAGCTAGCACCCACAGATGCAACTTGTTAATAGTGTACACCATACAGATTATGTGAGCAGAGAAGTCTTACCTGTCACCTTGCTCCTCCAAATCAGTAACCCTAATCTGACCATGCGAAAAGTCAGAAATATCTCATTCAAGAGCATTCTACAATATACTTTAGCAACAGTTCACAAAAATGTCTAGATCATCAAAAACAAAAAGAAAAAAAGTTTGAAAAACTGTCATGGAGAAGAGAAACCTATGGACACTTGAGGACTGATTGTGATGGGATGTCTTGAGTAGGTCCTGGAACAGGAGAGAGGCATTAGGTAAAACTTAAATAAAATAATTCCTAGTTAATACTGTGTTAATATTATTTTTACTTGTATCTAATATGCCATATTAGTATATATAACATCAATAATAAGGGAAACATTTTGGGGTATTAGAAATATCTGTAGAACCCTTTTAAATTTATATAAATCTAAGAGTTCTCAAAAAATTAATTTCATTAAAAAATCCTTTATCCTTATAAAGATTATGTACTTGTGGAAGTACGTAGAAACATCCCTAAAATGAAATATCTAATATGTAAGATAGTCATCAACACTGTAAGGAAGAATAAAACAATGAACAGGTGTAGAAATTTTGGCTACGTGAAGGTGGAAGTATGCTTTATTACTCCCTCTCAGATCTCTGTGGGAATAGAGCCAGGGTGTCAGAGTACCTGGAAATAGTAGATTTCTGATGTCTGATACAAATAAAAAAAGAAGAGAAACATTACTCTTGGGAAATAGCAAAGTGTCTTAGTTCACCTGTGTGCTGTAGCAAAATACTATAGACTGAGGAGCTTATAAAATAGCAGAAATGTGTTTGCTATAGTTTTGGAGGATGAGAAGTCCAGTGTTAAGTGCCAGTAGAGATGTCTGGTGGTGGCCCACATCCTGGATCACTAGTGTTTTTTTTTTTTTTATTAACTATAATTCCACCTAGTAAAGGACCTGATTATAAGGGCTTTAGCCCCATTCCTAAGAGATCTGCCTATATGACATAATCACCTCCCCGGTATAGTATTGCCCTGGGATTTCAACAAATTATTTCGGATGGATCACAAACACCAGAATATTGCACAAAGCAAATAATTTTATTACACACTATAAGAGAAAAGAAAAGAGAAAGTCTTAAAAAGAGCCTGAAGAATTGACTAGGTATCTCTTTATTCCTGCTAATCCTTCATACATCTCTCAGGATGGTGGAAAAGAGTAATGCAACTTCCCCCTTCTAAAGAAAAAAATTTGATATCAAAGAACTCAAAGTAGTCTGTTTGCATACGAAAGTTACTATAAATATAGAATCAACACTCAAGTTTCTGGAATCCTTTTAGTTCATTTTCTGTTGTCTGAACAGAATAGTTAAAGCTGGATAAGTTATAAAGTAAAGAGCTTCCTTTGACTTGAATTCTGATGGATGGTAGATTAAAACACATTGGTTCCAGGGTCTTGGAAGCTTGGTTGCTGTTGGCTGCACCATCACTTGCAATAGCCACGTGTAAAAGGAAAACATCAGACACATGAAATAGGCTCACATAATAACAAATTACTCTTTTTTGGCCATATTGGAAGGTTGAACCCAAGGCCTTCACACTGAGCTACATGACCTTCTCACTCACATTTTATTTAATTTATTTTGATTCAGGGACTTAGTCATTAAGTTGCCCAAGACTGGGCTCACTTTCCATCCTCTTGCCTCAGCTCCCCAGAGTGCTGGGATTACAGGCAGGCACCACCATGCGTGATTTATAATAATCCACTCTTTCAACAATCACATCACTCCTGTGAGACTCATCCCACTCTCTAAAAGCAGGGTTAATCCATTCATAAAGTTGAAGCCCCCATGATTAACTTCCACTAACCCACACCTATTGGAACTCAGGACAAAGCTTCCAGCATATAAACTTGAGGGATAAACCACAAATTTTTTCATATCCTTACCACAGCTTTAACCAAAATACTTTCATCCATGTCAAAAGTCGTCCTCTTTCTGATAATGTGGAAATGCACCAGACATGACTGCCAGTTGAGAATACAGATAAAGGAAATACGTGAAATGAACATGTTTCATTTGTCCAGCGATGATCAATAAGATCCTACTTTGATTCGTGTGCTTTATGTTGATTGCTAGGTTTTGAATATTAATTACTGAGAAATTTTTTCCTCTAAAATAGCATACATGCACTTAGTCCCAGTTGTTAGGTTTTGAGCTGTGGATTTGTCTGTTTAATTTTTGCTTCCTGTACTCTTCGGACAACTCTAAGATTGGTTGGTTGGTATTGAAAAGTAGCTTCTTTCTGTACCTCTCATTCCACATTTTTTGTATATTGAATATTTTAAAAAGCTAAAAGTTAAAGTTTACTGATTCTAATGGCAAATAAGCTTATCTAATTGAAACATAGCTGATATTTTTGAATATATTACTACCTATTGTATGAGGGGATTGATTTTTCTATAAAATGTTCTTGTTCAAAAGATTATGCTGTAAATAAATGAATCCATTTATTCCACCACACTTTCAGAGAGATGACCAAAGGGAAAGAAGAGATGAGTGTGTACATATAGCGTGTTTCTAAGAATATTCTATTTTTGAAATTAGTAAAATGGGAGAAAATAGCAAAACTTGGAATGCAGGAAATCGCAAGGAATGGTTAGTAGTAGACCTGGAACCCTGGAAAAATTCAATTTTTAGGTTTAGATTTGGCCAAAGTAGAAAACATCTCCGTCTCCTATTTTAGTTACTAAGGAACAGTGCATGACACCCACAGTTAAAGGAGGAAGGGGTTACATTGGCTCATTCTTTGTAGAGGTTTCGGTCCATAGCTGACTGGTCGAAGGTGGATGGCAGAGGAGGCAGGAAGCCGCAAGTGATCCAGGAGAAAGGGTCCTATATAAACATCCAGGCCGCACAGCAGTGACCCAGCCCTTCAGTTCAGATTCACCTCCCAGCATCACACCCAGTACAAACCCATCAGTGGGCCAGTTTAGTAGTGTCCCACCCCACCTCTTGATCTAGGCACTGTCCCAAGACCTCCATCTATAAGCACCAGAGAATTTGGGAGGACATTTATTTGTAAACTCGAAGGTCTACTTTCTTGATTTTGAGAGTTCTGCGCAGTGAAATTCACTTAATATTTTCTTGTAAGCCATTATATAATCTTATATTTGTTACTCTGAATATCTTTCTCAGTTGAGTGAAATACTAGGTGTACTAGTATAAAGAAAGTTATTAGTTTTATTTATAACTTAGAAGTGGATGTCTAAAAATTGTTTTCTGTATTGTGTTTCGTATATTTTACTGTAAATACCGTATTCATTTTTTCTCATTTTTAAATTTCCTCTAATTGTAGAGTACCAAAAAATCCTTTTCTGCTAAATTTTTAATCTGTCTCCTTTTCTCCAGCTACAGTTTTACTCAATAGCAAAGAAAGATTAATATGTTATTTTTTAAAACCATTTATAGGTATGTCATATACTTACTTTATTATAGGAAAAAGCAAAATATTTTATTCATCTCACAGTTATGAAGTATAACTTACAATTTATGATATCAATATTCAGAAGTCTTCAAATATCTTGAAAAAAATATTGGACATCTCCCTCCCCTGCACACATACACACACAAATATTAAAGCCCAACGTATAATAATAGATGGAAAAATATGGCTTGACTGAAATCCATAATAACCAAGAATGAGCATGTACATGATAACAAGCTTGGGAAATATCGACTGTTTGAGGTTGCTCCAGTCTCCTAATAAAACCTCAAGATGAACAAACAGAGTGAAGATGAGAGTTATCCCACCATGCTTGTTATTGATCAAGCTGCCTCTCAGACTCAGTGCTTCATGCTCGAGGGATCTCTGCAGAGGATGGAGTTCAACTCATCTGCCTAGAATATTGCAGACCTTCTCACAAAGTCCTTTCAAAGACCAGTGTTTTCTGGCTGAAAGGCCCCTCAAATCGATGCAGTGTATAAGAAGAATTAGATCATTATGTACACTAACATGATAGGACAAGGAAGAAATGTGGTACGAACTAAAACTTAGTATTAAAATAGCTTAATTTGCCATAAAAATTAGCTCTTTCACTAAAGCAGATTCGTTGCTACAGTTATGTAGAGATTATTGTACACTGTACAGCTTTGTAGCAAGTAGAAACTTCCGCGTTCTTTAGCGGCTCCCTCCCAGAGATTGTTTTAATCACACATGCTCTGCTTCTCTCTGGATGTTACAGCCTGATGTTTTCTGTCATTTTGGTAGATCATGTAATGGGTTGAATAGAGGCATTTTAGTTAAGAAGGTACAATGTATGAATCCCAGGACTAGATTAAAAACAAATGGTAGTTCTAATGTCTCTGAAAGTGATCATGCATTTTGAATTCCTAATTCGAATGAGAGGCCATGATATATATCCACCTGCAGTTGTGTCTGCCTGCAGTTGAAGGAAAGCAATCATTTCATGCAGGCCTTTTACTGCAATGTGTTTCTGATAAACCTCTTTTCATTTGAAACACTACCTCCAGTTGCCACATACAGACATCACGAATATTGAATTTTGTTGTTTTGTGTAATTCACCGCAAAATTTCTAATCTTCATCATTTCATTATTGTCAATGCTAAACTACTTGTTGCACTTAATAGAAAATATGACGCTAATCAGAACATCACTTTCGAGGTAGAAATAAGTGAAGTTGTAACTATCATATTAGGCTCAGTGTGTATCTAAAAAGAGAAGGTCATTTCACATTCTTAACACTTGCTATCATTTTGAAATTTTTTAATGCAAGTGAACAGTACTTTGAAAGCTGTTGCTACAGTAAACTTGTGTGTTTTTCAAGAACATAAAATATTTCAATTTGGCAGGAATATAGGAAGCTAATGCTTACATTGTTTTATGTATCAGTACTAGTACTGTGTCACTCTATAGTCCTAAAGCTTCTATATGTTAGATAAGTGGCCCAGAATAATGAAAAAATAAAATAATTAAATTGAAATCAAGATGATCAGGAAAAGTGTAAGGGGGAATATGTGTGTGTGTGTGTGTGTGTGTGTGTGTGTGTATGTAAATTTGCAACAAAATCATTGAGAAAAGCAATTCTAAAAATGGAAACGTGAAAATTGCTTCCTTTGGGAAAACTGCTTCACACCTTTTACAGAGTATAAATAATTCTTCAACTTTTTAATCATAAGAATTGTCTCTTTCTAGCTAACAAATAGAAGTGAAGATACTATTTCCAGCTTCTAACCCAGCAGAGTAAATTTAATGAGCCTCATCCCTGTGTTCCTGTGATATCTTTTTTCCTTCTCTGAGGCTAACTGAAAGTCTAGGTGTTAACAGATCATCAAATCTGCCTTGTATGGAATTGGGTGCTGTTCAGTGAATAAACACGTGCTATGTTCCATCTTAGGGGCAAAACACTTCCCAGATAGAATGGGTCGCCTGTGTCAGCGGCATCATGAATGTAAAGCTCCTGACATCAGAAGTGGGATTAATAGGAGAGTCTTTTCTCTAAGTAGGGAAAATGACATCTGAAATTCCTATCTTTGCATGTTATATGAAAATGTGCTTCTATTAATATAAAAATGAAATAACGAGGTAGACATGAAAGCGTAGCTTGAATAGTCTGTAGCTTCTGCAGTGAAGAGGTATAGTCTTTCCCAGTTTTGAATCCAGGTGGGTTTTGAGATTGACTTTCACCAATAGCATGTGGTAAATTGGCATAGTCTCAGTTCCAGAACTTCGGTTTTTGCTACCGACCGTAGGGGAGCAAAGACTGGATTTCACGAGGAGAACAGGGATCTTCAGAAAGGTGGGAGCAGGTTCGGCGGCGACAGTCAGAAACCACACAGCACTGAGTAGTGAAGGTAGTAGCTGCTGCAATTTTATTTCTAACTCTAGATGTATATATACTAGTTTCAAGGGCACACTTCAAGAGTGATTCCAGTCACAGGCAGGCATGAGAAAGATAGACAATAGTACTGTGAAAGCTAAGACCACAAGGTCAAGGTGAGACCACACCTATATACAATCACAAAAGCTAAGACCACTAAGTCAAGGTAAGACCACACCTATACGCAGTCAGAAGGGGAAGTTTGTAAAACAAAGGACTGGCTTCAGCATGTCACCTTCAGGATCACCTTCAGGACTTCACAGTCCGGGGCTCAGGGTCAGCACTTTGGCCGCCCGTCCTCTTGTGCCCCAACACCTCCCCATCTCTAGGAACATCTAATTGTTCCTAACCTTTCCTGGGCCCAGAATACAATTCCACAGATAATGAACAAATAGTAATAAAGACAAAATAGAACAGAATTACAAATGAACCCAATGTCCCCAAACTGCAGGCAGAGAGGCCAGCTATTCTCTTCACGGCTGACTTTGCATGCGGTGTGTGCCAACGACCTCCAGGAGGCTTAACCCCGCGGGGACGATACCTCGGGTCTGGTTTCTGCCAGGTGACCGGCATTGTCACGCAGACTCCACTGCAGTGGTCGTGGCAGGTTTTGAGATTCTTTGCATCATCCGCTCACAGAGTGTTTCCTTAGATCACCACAGAAGAAAGCTGGTCGAGAGTGCTGAGGTTGACAGGCTGTTAAAGAGGCTGGGGTGTTGTGGTCAACAGCTAGCTTTCAGGCCAGGCAAGCAGTCACTGATACTAGATTGGATCTTCTAACCCAGAAGGGCTTCCAGGTTAGACAGTCTGACTTGCCACATAGCGAACAAAATAATATAAAATGATAAAGTACTACGTTTTAGGCCATAGCATTGTTATGTAGCAATAGATAAGTGAAGCAAATGGGTTATTAGATGAAGTTAGAGGTCATCATTCTGGGCATGATAGTGCATGTCTGGAATCCTAGCATTTTGAGAGCCCAACGCAGGAGAATCACAAGTTTGAGCCCAGCCTGGTGATTTAGCACTCAACAAGGCCATTTCAGAAAAGAAAAAAAATAAATTAAATTGTAAAAAGGGTTGGAGGTGTATCTCAGGACAAAACCCCAATAGACCCCCCTAAAATTAAAGGTTATCTGTCAGGATTCCTTTAAGTGGCTTAATAGATAATTGTAACAATATCAACAATAATTTCTTAGTTTTAGTAAATATGTATTACCTTACATGCACAAGAATAGGTAATGTTTTCTGAGTATACCCTCCAAGATGTGTGACTGATGATAATAGCAGTCACTTTTATTTATTGTTTTTTTGTCTATAATTTGTAATTTCATAAATAAAATTACTTTGATATTATTATGGTAAAGCATTTTGGTGGTTCAGTGTTGCAAGTTTTATCACATATATAGAATAGTGTAACTACTAATGCCAGAAGAATACAGAACAGTTCTGTCGCGAGCCGGATTGCCTTGGGCAACTCGGTCTGCGACTACAGGGGCCTGAACTGGCGACGCGTGAGCAAAGAGGCACACACTTGATACACAAGGAGTTTACTTTAGTTCCTCATCTCCGGATCTCTACCCCGCTCTCTCTCCCGGAAGGGGTGGCAATATATATACCATAATGCAACCAATCAGCATACAGAGAACAGATTATTACCTTATAAGGATACATCAAACACCCACGGGAACATATCATGTGATCTACAGGAAAAGTAAACCTAATACAAAATGGCTTCATAGGCTATATCATAAAATGGCAGAGGGGTGGATCTATGGTTCTCCACAAGTTCCATTTACCCAAAAGTGTAGTTTATGCCAGTCCTTTATGCTTATAAACCCATCTCTGTGTGCTGGAAATTACCAATTTTCAAACACAATAATTATGTATTTGCAAGAATAGTTTTTAGGTAGAATCACACGGCGTCATTTTAAGTCATTTCTTTTACATTCTGCTTAATGCATTTGAGTAGGTATCATCCAAGTTTCTTTGTCAACATTTCTTTTTATAGTTGAGCAGTATTCCACTGTGGATGTGGTAAGTACAGTTTCCGAATCCTTTCTTTCTATTCGTGGTGTTAGCTTTAGTCTAATCCTGTGAGTATTCAAAGGCAGCTACAAACATTTGCATACAGGGTATTGTGTGAATGTGAGCTTTTGTTTCTCTCTGGCAAGTGCCAAGGAGTTAGTATGCTGGGTCTGGGTCGTATGGTAAGTGCATTTTTAACTTTATAAGAAACTTCCTAATCATTCTTCAGATTGTCTGTGGCCATAGCACCCTGAATGCACCTGATCTCATCTCTTCTTCAGATTGTCTGTATTGTTTGAAATTCCCACCAGCGTGTTCTCACACAATTCTCTCACAAGTCACTCTGCAACTTTGATACAATTCGGT
Source organism: Fukomys damarensis (assembly GCF_012274545.1). Lineage (NCBI taxonomy): Eukaryota > Metazoa > Chordata > Mammalia > Rodentia > Bathyergidae > Fukomys > Fukomys damarensis. Next base: position 14,881,444 of record NW_022900921.1, on the reverse strand, counting down.
ACAGTTAATATTATTTTAATGTAACCATGCCAGTAGGTATTTAGTAGCATCTAGTCATGGTTTTAATTTTTATTACTCTAATGGCTAATGGTGTTGTGTTGAACTTCTTTCTTATACTCATTTTTCTTATGCTTACTCTCTTCAGTGGTAGATATGTTGAAGACTTTGGTTCATTTCTGTTTTTTGTTCCTTTCATAGGAGAAGCTATAGTAAAGTGGTCATGTAGAACACAATTAAAATAGTGTGACAGCTCCCTGCAAAAATGGTTCCAATAACCCTTATTGTCTAATAGTCACACCATTATTTGTTATCTCTCACGCTGTAAAATGCACATTGTTTTGTGGCCTCATAGTATATTGTATGTAACTTACAACATTTGGTTGTAAAAATAAATAAATAATTAAAAGAAACCAGAGATAATGCTAGGTATGTTTTAGTGAGTAACCTGTTTTCTGTAGAGAGGCAAACATTAAATATTTAGGATTTATGGTTCGCATATAGTCTCTCTGGCATATTTTTTGAAGTTAGCAGAGTTTTACTGGAAATATAAGGAAGAATAGCTCCTGAATTTCCAGGAGCACTCATATGTGGATGGCCCTCTGTAGCATGTTTTATTTTTGTAAGAATTTTGAATGTAAAAGTAACTTTTAGCTTATTTGTGTATGCTCAAAAGTACTGATCCATGTATAAAGTGAAGATAGAACATTCCAGAAACTTTTCTTGTGCCGTTTCCCCAAATTTTTGCCTTTATTTTGCTTCCTCGGTAATTTCTATTTGCCTTGGTGTCCCCTGTTTTGAGTTTGTAGTCAGAAAGCTGAGTCTTTATTTACCATGTCCTTCCAGATACTTTTCCAATTGATGGTACATATGGGGTCAAGCATCAAAACAGAAAGAAAATAAAAATAAGAAACAGAATCTTTACTTCTGAAATCACGGTTCTATTGACTGAAGAGGAGCTTCCTCTGCATCATAGTGTTGGGTTGCATGGGTGTGTTTCATCTATAGTTAACAGCATGGAATTCCTGAAAGGTGGGTTTGGGAAAAGCCAACAAACAAATGGCATGAGCACAGGGGTATATTTCCAGCCTCTGTGAGTGTTATGAGTTCCTTTCTTCATGGATTGAACCAGAACTGTAAGACTGGAAGATTTTAGCTGGAGATATTCTTTCCCTATCTTTCTCTCTACCTCCCTCCTCCCTCCCTCTGTCCTACCCTCTCTTTCTCCCTATCCTTCTTCCCTCTCCCTTCCCCTCTCCTCCCTCTCTTCAACTAAACCTCCACCATCACTCCAACATGCCCATTTCTGATGTGTTGCATTCTGCCAAGAGGAAAAGAAAGTATACTGCTTTCTGTGATGGTGGTATTTCATATTTTGCTCCTCTACCTCGATCTGATGGTTCCTTCTTAATTTCCAAATCCTCACACAACTGTTCCATGCATTCTGTTTAGGTACATAGCTATATTTAGTGGAAGAGACAAAGTGAAGTGTTTATTTCACTCTGAGCCAGAGTCTGGACTCCTTGATAACACGTTTACAGACAAGTTTTCAAATGACAGGCCCTGTGCTAGGTGATTTGTACAGACAATCTCTTTATGTCTGACCTAGGCCAGTGGGGTTGAATATCGATGAAGTATCTGAGTATTTGAGAGACTAAATAATTTACCTATACATGCTTTGCAACTAAGAAGTCTCAGTGCTAAGGTACTTTCAGAGTTTTGAGTTGTAGAGCATAAAGCACTTCCCTGGAAAAACCTCAGCTGAGGCAGTGACTGAAACTAAGAGTGCCATTCTGGATATAGAGAACTTTGTGGGAAAACTTGAAGTGGCAACACTTCAAGAAAATTACATAAGTAATTCTAAAGACCAATTTGCCTCTTTTATTATTTTATTTGAGTGTAGTTCTGTTACCAAAGTCTTTTCAAAGTCAGAGCTGACATTTCCTTCCAGTGAGAAAATGTGCTTTTAGGCATATTAAAGCTAAATGAGTCTGAGGGCCAAAAAAGCTCAACAAAAAAATTTTTATTGAGTTTATTGACACTTTTTAAGTATACAGTATAGTATACTTACATTGGGATCTTGTGCCTTTACATGACAGATCTTGGTTCTCATTTTTTCCCCATACCTCTGTCTTCCCTCAACAAAATTTGGAAATAGAATAGAGGGATGGGAAAAAATAATAAACAGACTTCACTGGTAACCCTCCAGTGTTTTCCAGTGATAGCTTTGCTTTTTGCAGCAAGTACATATGTAAGTCTAAAAAACTTCTGTGTGCATTTTAATAGCCTAAGATTTTGTTTCATTATATGTACGAATGTTAAAAGTTGGTGAAAGTTTTTTTTTTTTGCTGAGTTAATAAATCCATCATCTTCAATTCTTTAAAAGTGTATGAGATTCTCCCAGGCACATTTTACGTTATGTAAAGGCTTAGGGAGGCCCTCAAGTTTGTGATTAACACAAATAGCTGGGCACAATCCTCTACAACTAGCTTTTGCTGAGTGGCTACCTCATTTATTCATTCATCCAGTACCGGGGATAGAACTCAGGACGTTTTACTTGTGAGACAGGCATGGCACCACGGAGCTACAGACCTGGCCCCACCTCATTTTATTTTTGCTGATTAATTAATATGCAACTTAATTGCCAACTTCTGATCCGCTTTTGACTTACAGCCTTACCTTGTCCGATGTCTCACCCATCCTCAACAGTTTCAACACCCTACCAGATCCTGCAGTACTTGACAGCTGTTTTTCTCCCTAATACTTGCATCTCTTGTGAAGCTGGTGGTTTGAAATGAAAGGTGATCTTGCAGAGAAGAGACAAACTTCTTTATAGTCTCAGCAGCACCTCCAGTCAGCCCTTGAATTTTGATTCAAGGTGACTGCTCTTTGTGTTAAATTTCTCATTTTAACATTCTGTTTCAGGAACTGCCAGAACATTCATTTCATCTTTAATATGAATTCAGAAATCCCCAAAGCTTCTCCAGAACCACTGAGGGTTACTAATTAGACTCATTAAAAGTACTGAAAATTAAAAAAAAAAGCAATGTCTTTTATTGTGTCTTTTTCTCCAAGACTCCTTTGCTACAGTACTTTATTAAAGAATGTGCTATGTTTTCAGCACTTCTCGCTGAAACATTGGATCACAGAGTGTTGGTTCATTAAACATCTTGTCAGTACGACTGGATTAGTGTCAGTTCTTCCCCTCTACAACTGCAGCGAGTGTTCTGGTATTCAGGATGCTAAAATATAGTAAAAAAATAGGACCAGCATGCTAATTTTGGACCTGTAAATGGGCTAGAAAAAAGAGCGTAGAAAACTGTGAGACTTTTTTTTATTATCTTAAATAAGAAGAAATAATTCTGTCATTGTATTAGCATTTCCAAAGTTCACACAATGTGAAATTCAGGGGTTTTTGTTGTTGTTGTTGTTCATTTCTGAGTTTTAACATAACAGTAGGTTTAGAACACCCATGAGTTTAACAAACTGCAGCCCCAGGCCAGAGTAATTCTAATAGCCCAAAGAATTTCCTTTGCTGTTCCTGGTGATGAAAATCTTCTACCACCTTAACCCTGGAAACCAGTAACCTATTTCTATTTGGATTGTTTTACTTTTTCATATATATGCAGAACATATTTTTATACAGAATATATATATGAAATAATTTTGCAAATGACTTGAGACTGATATTGTTACAGTATTTGTTAATTTATTTCATTGCCAAAAAGCATTCCATTTTATGTCTTTACCAGAATTTACCAGTTTTGTCACTAGAATCACTTGTGCTATGCCCAGTTTTTGGTGATTATGCATTGCGTGTTGTGGAAATGACAGGTCACAGAAAATTTCCTCACGCTTTTGCTCAAGGAAGGAGAAAAGGATTTAAATACAGCAAGGCTGTTCTTTACAAGATCTACTCTCAGGTAGAAACTGGTTTTCCAGAGCACTGAGATATAACCAGAGCCTGTGGCCTGAGGGTAATTGAAGACCTAACTTCAGCCCCTTTAGCCACCCTGCCCCACTAAGGAAGACAGAGAAATCTGAGAAGCACTGTTCATGTTAGCAGTCCAGAGACAGAAAAAGACTTCATCAGAGAGTGCTGAGTGTTCTCCATCCACCTTCTCGCCTTGCTGAAGCACTATATGGTACGGTTACATTACTGAACTGTATTCTTTAGTCCTGCTGCACTCATTACAATATGCCCACTTTTAAAAAGTAACAACAACAAAAAAATATGAGGCATAGTAAATGGCAAAAAACATACACTGAAGAGATTTAATAAGCCTCAAAATAAGAGTCAGAGATGATAAGAGTGTTGGGATTACCAGTGCAGAAATTTAAAATGAGCTGTGTTTTAGATATTGTGGGTTTCAGTGGAAGAACATACCACACTGAAAACCATGTGAATAACATAAACAGAGATGAAAATCTGAAGAAACTGTAGAGGTAAAACACTAACAGAAGTGTAGAAGCCATTTGATTGACTTATTAATAGACTGGACGCACAGAACAAAGAGTTTGAGGATGTAACAATAGAAAATACAAAACTGAAAAGCAAAGAGAAAAACAAGGCTAGTAAAATCACAACAATGTAACATCATGAGACATGTAGAAAAGTGAAAATGTGTGATAGGCATGAAAAGGAAAAGGAGAGGAAAGAATAGTTGAAACAGACTGAGAATTTGAAAGATCCAGAAGGCTCAGAGAACATCAGACAAATTATTATTTGAAAATCTACTGATGTGATAGACTACAAATCTATTCTTTTTGTTTTGTTTTGTTTGTTTGTTTGTTGAGACAGGGTCTCACTATGTAGTTGAGGCTGACCTGGAGCTCACGATGTAGCCCAGGCTGGTCTCACAGTGATCCTCCTGCTTTAGCCTTCTGAGTGCTGGGATTACAGGCGTGGCCACCACACCTGGCTGTTCATATCTATATTGTGTTGTTGATTTTCTAATATCATTTTAAGATTGCATTTAAGAGATTAACTTCACTTGGTCATGGTACTTTATGCTTTTTTTTTTATATTCAAGTCACAAATATTTTCTTGAGGATTTTAACATATAATCTACTTTTATGATTGCTATTAGTCTTTGGATTTCTTTTCTTATACTCTCTTTTCCTGATTTTGGTATTAAGAAAATCTTGGTATGATAAATGAGTTGATAAGTACTGTATTTTTCCTGTTTCTGGAAGATATATACAATCTGTTATTTTTTTTAAACATATGATAGAATTTCGAAGCAAACCAACTAGACTTGACACATTCATAAAAGTTTTAACTATGAATTTAAACCTTTCTTAAGATATAAGAGTATTTTCATTATCTCAGTTATTAAGAAAGTTATCCTAGTTCACGTGTTTCAAGAAAATGTTTAATTTCCTCATATTGAAACTAGTAGCGTTATTTGCAGACTTCCATTATTATATTTTTAATGTCTGTAAAGTTAATAAAGATAAGCCCTCTTTCATTTCTGATATTAGAACTTGGTGTTCACTCATTTTCTTGGTCAGACTGGCAGGAGTTCAATTTAATTAATGTTACAAGGAATTAATTTTATTTTGTTGACTTTTTTTTCAGTTGTTTTCCTGTTTTAAATTTCTTTAATAGCTGCTCATACGAGATCCTTTTTCCTGCATGCTGTATACTTATAGTTTTCCTCTTTTGCTAGATCTTTAAGGTGAAAGCTTAAATTAGTTTTTTGATACTTACATTTTTTTCCAGTTTATGGATTTAATACTGTACATTTCTTTACTCCTTTTTTGTTATATCATCAAATTTTTGATAATGATGTGTTGTCATGTATATCTAGATCAAAATATCTTAAATTTATTCTCAATTTTACCTGTTTGACCCAGTTTTTTAGAACTCTAAAGCTTAATTTTCATGTATATGGAGGCTCTTAAAGACGATTTTCTATTACTGATTTTTGGTTATATTCCATTGTGATGACAAAACAAATTTACATATTGTAATTTTTGGTTTTTTGGTACATTTTTTCTTCTGTGACTACGATGTGTCTTATCATAGCGCATGTTTTGTTTGCACATAAAGATCACATGGATTCTTAGATGTGAGGTGAAGGGCTCTGTTAAGTTAATTAGGTCGAGGTTGTCAGCTTCTAACTGTTGTGAAAAAATATCTGTGAAAATAAATTTAAAGGTTGAAAATTTATTTGGGCTCATGGCTACAGAGGTGTCAGTCCATGCTTGGCAGGCTCATTGCTTTTAGGCCTGTTTCTTGGCAAAATGTCATTGTGGGGAGGATCCAGTAGAGCAGAACTGACCAAGTCCTATTACCTGGGGAGCAGACAGCTGCTTTTATAAGAATCTCTTCTCTCAAAACTCATTAAACTATAGGTTCTTAATTTGGGTTAATCCATTCATGAGATATATTCATCACCCTTCTTATAAATGGAATAAAATATCCAATAGCCACGCCTAATGAGCAGAGGCTTAATTTTGACACATGGTTTCAGACAATTCAGTGAGTTTAGCCCATGGTTAACTGGTTCCAAGGAAGAAATGGCCTGGTAGAAGGGCTTGACACAGGAAAGGTGTTCAGTCTATCACAGTCAAAGAACAGAGCAGGAGGAGCCAGAGTAAAAGATGTGTCTCCCTAAGTCAGATCCTCAGTGAGGCACCTCTTACAGCCAAGCCCCAACTCTTAGTAGCACATTGAACTATGAACTCAGGAATGGACTAACCCACTGATGACAGTATCACCCAGTGATCTAATTACCTCCTACAAGCTCTACCTCTGAACATCTGATACTTTTGGAAGATATGTAAGGTCTAAGCCATAGCATTATTAAAGTACTGTTCAAGTCTTATTCCCTTGTTGAATTTCTATCTACTTTGTCTGTTGATTACATTGCGGCAGTGTTGATATCATCTGTCTTCAGTAGTTGGGTTACTCTGGCAAAAGTTCACCAGTGGATGGTTCGTTGCTGTGGATTGACAGTGTCACCCAAGGTTATGCATTAGAAACATATTCCCCATTGCAATGTTGGGGGATTAGTGGAGCCAAAAGGGAGGTGTTTAGGTCACTGGGCTCCACCTGCATGAATGGATAGATATCGTTATCACAGGAGTGGACTTGAAATAAAATGAGTACAATTCCTTTTGTTCTCTCGTACTCTCTCATTCATTTGGCGCCTTCCACCATGTTTTCCTGCAGCAAGAATCACTCACCAGATGTGGCCCTTTCATTTGGACTTCTCAGCCTTCAGAATCATAAGCCAAATGAATTTCTGTTCATTATAAAGTACCCAGCCTGTGGTATTCTTTTACAGTAACCATAAGACAGACTGATACATTTATAAACAACAAAGGTTTATTCTCACAGTTCCAGAGACTAAGATGTCCAGTGTCAGTGCCTCTGATAAAGCCTTCTTTCTTTTCTTACATAGTGTGTTCTCATTATGTTCTCCTATGTTGGAGTAATAAGGATCCCTCAGCCTTTTTTTATAAGGTCATTAATTCCATTCATGAAGGTTTTGCCCTCAATGAATTAATCATTTTTCAAAGCTATCACTGCTTGATACCATCACTTTAATGATTATTATATGAATTTGGGGGCATAAAAAACTTTCAGCCTGTAGTACCAAATATAAATACACACAGACACATAGAAGTTGTTTGATGTTCTTTTGTTACATCAATAAAGTTGACTTTTGTAATGTTTTGGATGAAATGCTTGTTATCACCATGTAACGTTCCTTTTCATCCATACTAGTTATCTTTGCTCTAGACTTCACAGGTTTTCTCTAGTCGTTGTTTGTATTTTACTCATTTTTTTAAAGTTTTAATTACAGATATTTAAAATAGTTCATAAACATCATATATTTGTATATCTCTGAAATTCAGTCCTGTCACCTCTATCTTTAGTTAGGTGCTTTTGTATCATCACATTAATATAATTCTAATATGTTTGCATTTAGACCATACCTTTATTGTTTATTTTCTGTTTATTTTTCTTCTCTGTTTCTCTTTACTGCTGTTTGTGGATTATTTGAATAATTTCTAGATTTCCATTTTTGATAATGCAGTTGTTACTATATTTTTCCATATATTTTAGTGGTTGATATGAGATTTCCAATATTCACGCGTCAGATTTTAACCTACTCTATATTTTGCCAGTGGAGAGTGGAGTCTGGACAATCTTTTAAGTCCGGTCCCTCTCCTCTATTTGTTGTAATTGTTAAGTGTCTTGTTGCTAGATAAATGGAAAATCACCAAGCTATTGTAACCATGATACACACTTCAAAGAACTTGAGGGGAGAAATAGTTGATTTTACCTACGCATAGATTCACAATTTTTGTTACCCCTCTTGATTATTCATGTTTTCCTCTTGCGTTGTTTCCACGTTGCCTGAAAATTTGTCTTTAACATTTTTTTTCTTAGATTAATGATGTTAGATAATCTTTGCTTTTCTTCATCTGAAGGATAAGTTTACTGGATAAAGAATATTGGTTCACATTTGTTTGCCTTCAGCACTTAAATGTATTCTTCTTCTCATATCTGTGGTTAGTGATGAGGAATCCTCAGTGATGAGAATTTGTTTCCCACGTACATCACCTCTCATTTATTTGACTATCTTAAAGATTTGGGTTTTTTTCCTTTTCCTTTTTGTTTTAAGTAGTTTAAGATAGGTAAGGATGGATTTTCCTCTGATCCTATGTTGTTCACAGAGATTCCTAAAGGTATAGATTTTTGCGTTTTGTCAAATGATATTATTTTTTCATTTTTAGGGTATAGGACACAAAACTCCTATTCTTGTGATACTACAATGATATAGAGAATATTTTTTTGGATATTATTCTGTAGGCTCTGTCACTCTTTTGTTCAATCTCCCCTCCCCCTGTTGTTACAGTGGGGTTTTTTCTTTTAATTTGTTTACATTTAAGTTCACTAAATCTCTCTCAATTTTCATTCTGTCGATTTGGTTTTATATTCTGGTTATTCTATGTTTCAGATTTGAATTTTCTGTTTCTAAGTAACTTTTTTCCTTATTAAAAAAAATCAGTTTTTCTCTTTGTTTCAAGAGATCTCATCTTTATTTAATGAAGCCTGATTATAATAACTTCATGAAAATTTGTATCTAATCATTCTAATAGATTGGTCATTGTGTTTGACATCTTTTTGCATGAAAATTGTTGAAGCTTTCCTGTTTCTTTGCAGTTGGATAATTTTGTATTATGTCTAGGACATTTGAAAGATTACATTAATGTCTCAAGATCTTACTAAAAAGTTGGGAGAATGTTTTTTAAAAAAATGATCAGCATTCATTAGTTTTGCCTTCAGATCCTGTTCTGACTTACATGATTCTGATGTCAGTTTTGTTTTTAAAAACTTTTCTGCTATTTCGACCCATCCTGCTTCTGTTGCCTAGAGACCATTTGGGACTTGGAGTGTGAACTCTACCTTTGGTCAGCTATCCAGTCCAAGTCTTTGGTTTTCAGTTTACTGTATTTCTGTAGATACAGTATTGAGAATTCATGCAGAACTTTCCTTCTTGATCCTTTGATCAAGCTGTTCTGAATAATCTTCCCAAATTCACTGACTTTCAAAGTCTTTTTATTCTTCTGTTCTTGTTCTCTGGCCAGAAAACCAGGATTTTAAAATCTCTGTATGTTGTAGATGTACTGAAAATACGTTCTCCAGGGAAAATCAATAAGCCTTATTGCTGCTACCAATTCTATACCACAGGACTGAGGTTTGGCGACTAACTTTTACCTCCAGGCAGAAAGACTTGACAGAGAAAAATAAAACATGATATCCATCACTTTTTCTACTTGAAAAGTCACCTTTTGGAGTTTTGTGGTCATTGAATGTTGCATTGGGACACTTTTATTTAGTTGCAGATTTAAGATCCTGTGTGCGTAAAGGATGATGAGGGGATGAGGCCAAGATGGCAAGGAACAAGATGACCTCTGTGACAGTCTTTAAATTTTCATCTTTCTTCCCAAGTGTCTGTTCTATTTATTTTTCAGAATCTTCAAATTGAACTTTTAGTCACCCTATCCGAGGTTTTAGTTGTAATAAGTGGAAAAGACAGCATGTTGACTCTGTGTTAACCATACTAGAAAACCAATGTGTTGTTCTTTGTTTGTCCTTGTTTTTTTTTCCTTGAAACTTTGAAAAATGAAATCTAAGCTAAGGAGATAAGCATATAGAAAGAATGCTTGCCTTGTTACATCTGTATGAAAATAAGTCAAATTGATTGATCACAGTGATCTTTCATGTCTAATAACATTTCATATTTATACCCATTAAGAATCGTAATCTCCAGGGTTAGTTGTGAATATTAAATTAAACTGTCACTATCTGGGTTTCATTGATGTCCTTGGTCTCATCAGTTGTATAGCCTTGCCTCCCCAAACAGATTGAGTCCTTAACATATTACAAAAATAAACTGGAAAGTTCTGTGTCCAATTGTTAAAGGGTGCCCCCAGTCCCTTTAGTTTCCAAACAAGAAGCCATATTCCTGGCAGAGAAACTACTTCACCCCTCTACTACTCATTACTTGGGTCTTCCAGATGTCATTATGTGTTAGATTGCTAGTTACCAACACCGACAATATTTCCTAATGTTCTCACATTTGAGGGGACTGCAGGAGGCTGCTGTCAGTCCAGCCTTTTCTGAAGGAGATAGCATTGGTGAGTTGCTATGTAGCAGATGTATGTATATATGAAGCTTGATGGAGTAGAACATTTCTATAATTTCCTTCAAGTGGTGAAAAAATGAATTAAATGATCAAAAAGTCTAACAATTGCTAAACTGCTTTTCTAAAATTAGCAGCCCAGTTTGTTCTCTAAAAGCTTCCAGATGCTTTAATTGCAAAATCTTACTGAAAACATGTTTTCCACACAGCTTTTCTTCTGTACAGGATGATATATATCATATCCCTTAAGTTAAAAAAAAGATAAAAACCTTGGGTTATTAGTCTACATAACTGTTAAATTTTCACATACAGAGCCTACTTAAAATAGTCTACAAAAAGGATGATCCAAAGGACTTTGTTCTATAGCTGGAAGCAAACTTGATTTTTTGTCCAACTTGTCTGTATATTTCCTCTTTTTGATACAAAATGACATGTTTAGACATTTATATGTTTAACTCATTGTGTTATAATTCCTAATAATTATACATTCATTGAGATATTCTGCATGTTCAGAACTAAGCTATATGCTATGTGTACATATATACATTATTTCACTTATTTCTCTTCATGACTCATTTAAGTAGATATTACTATTTTGTGAAAAATGAAGTTTAGAGTAGTTTAATGAATTGTTGAAAAATCTATGTATAAATGTTCTAGATAAGATAAAATAAGCATGTACTTATAATTCTATTGAATCCCCAATAGCTATACTTTTAAGCATCAAAGTAGTCATGCAAAGAAGTGGCTAGTAGCAAATTTACTTATTGTCCTAGCAGTAATGTTTCTTTGAAATTAAACAGTTTCACCAGCCTAAAGGCCTAGAAGACATGTTTAATTATAGGAAATTCAAGTAGGTTGGTAGATGATTTGCATTAGTATCTTTCAATAGCATTTACACCATAAAATAGAGGGGAGTTGCTCATTGTAGCTATGAATTAAGTCTCATCTTGGTACCAGTATTGTGTCATAACTCCAAACTAGTACATTTCTCGTCGATGCTATCTCAGTTTTTCATGTTTCATCAGGCTGAGCATGGTGGTGCATGCCTGCTGTCCCGGTACTCAGGAGCCTGAGGAAAAAGGATTGCTGTGAGTTTGAGACCAGTCTCAGCTACATAGTGAGTTCAAGGCCAGCCTGAAGTACCTAGTGAGACCCTGTCTCAAAAAAGAAAAAAAAAAAAGTAAAAAGAATTCAAGTTAGCACGCTTATTTCTATGAATATGAGTAAGTCATAGTTAAGTGATTCAACTCATGCATATGTAGTACAAGGTTTATCATAGTATGAATTATGATTTACCAATGTGTTCAGTAAATTTAATTTAGTACTCTCTACTGCCAACATTAAAAAATGTAATGTGAGTGAAAGTACAAAGAAATTAGCAAATATATATGTATTAATTAAATAGACATATTACTGCATAAAATATTTGCTTTCTTTATATGCACTCCTATTCAGCCAGTATGCACTGGAGAGGCTGGATCAGTTTTTATAATAATTCAATATTTATCTAAGTTTCTAAAAACTCCAGGACTCTGTGGCTCCTCTTGTCTCTGTCCATGGATCCAGCAACTGTCCTGGATCCTCTCACAAGAGTTGTCAGGAGCTTATCAGCTAAAGGGGATCCTGGTACAAGAAAGGTACCTAGTACCACACTATGGTTTATTTGGATAGAGAAGTGTCTGTGCCAGAATAATTACCAAATATTTCATATAGACGCCCATTTACATATACATATATGTGGACATGGGATTACAATTTAACTGTATATATGACTAGGGATAATAGCCCAAAAACTTGAAACAAAAATATGTAATCCTGCAGAACCATCAATATAGTATATCTTGAAGATTCTCAACCAGGAAGTATTTGCCCTGTTGCGGAATCTTTGGCTGTGGCCAAAAGAATTTTTATGTACGACAACTGGAATTGGAAAGTAAAGGAGAGGGATGTTAGAGTTATGTAGTGAATAAATAGCTGAAAATACTACTGCATACCCCACAGTGCAATAAACAGCCTCCACATATCACATGATAAAACTGTCTCCTGACTTTCCAACATTAGGAGACCATAATATGTCACAGAGATGTAGTTTGGCCACTTCCTTGCATATAGTGCTAGAATTATCTAAGTCCATTGTAATAATGGATTTTAATTTTCTACTTGTTCTAAATCATCTCTTTGATTTACTTTGATCACTTTGCTTACTTTGAGATAACAAAATTCTACTCTGAATTTGCATGCAGTTCTCAGTGTTGTTTCTTTGTGTCTACACTAAGAAGTACCTTTCTTTTATATGATTTTTTTGATTCAAAGACTAGTTCTTGGAAAATTATAGTTATTACAATCTAATTGGCTTCAAAGGAATGCTGATCCTCTGATGAGAAGTGAATTTGTTCTCTGGGAAGGTAGCTGTGAGTAGGCAAGACAAAGCTAATGTTCTGTACTTTGCTGGATTTACAAGCTGTGTGTGAGTGTGAAGTTAGCAAATTGGAAGTGGATCACTTCTCTATATAATGCACATTTCAGCATTAGATGGAGAATAAATTGTTCCTGCAGAACATTTTTATTGACTTGTGCAATTTCCACCCAAATGTGTTTTGTAATATTTTTTTTTCTGAAATGAGTGGAGGTGAATGAAAAATTTTAGAAGCGAAATTAATTTCTTATATCTGATCTCTGTTTTGTTTTTGATGTTATTCTTATTACCAGCATGTCTCTTTTGCCATGAATACTGCATTTATTGGCCAAAATATGAAATATCTTAGAAGCTAAGCAGTTGCCAAATACCTGGATATTTAATATTCCAAAAATTTAAAACTTTTGATTTTTTTCTTTGCAAAGAAGTTATACTGTCCAAAATATTTTGAACCTTGTTTTGACTTAAAAAATCCTGGAGATTTTTCCACACTAGTATTTACACTTAGACCTTATTTTTTCCACATTATAATTATATTATTGAGCCAAGGGCTCCTTGTTCCACAAAGAAGCCAGTATCAGAACACTAGGGTTTTGCACACAAAAAGGCATTTTTGTAAGGCCCACCACCAAAATCCAGGAGCTATAAGCTCACATCTCCCTTCCAGATCAGTTGGTACCAAGGAACAATCTAGAAAAGGTGAAAAGAGAAGCCATCTGTTGATTGGTAGGCGCAACTCTTCACAGGTTTTGTCTTTTTTCTGAAAAGACTTACATGCTTGGAAGGTGATTTAAAATTTTTGCTGTCATTCGTTGAACTGGTATCTTTTGCCTACATCCACTCTGGGAAACCAGGTTGCAGAAGTTAAGAATAATGAATGTAACTGTACTGTATACCTAAAATGTATCGATAAAATCATTGAGAAAATAAAAGAAGTAGAAAGCATATTCCCTGCCCAGGATTTAAAGTCTGTAATGTGAATCAGACCAACTAAGGAGTGACTCCAAATATGGATTCTGAGAAATCATTTACAAAAATAAAGAAGATGTAACTAAATAATAAAACCAATTTCATCTACCAAAAAAAAAGAATGATTAGCAAAAGGACTGGAGGCTTTTCCTGAAATATAACTTAGGACCTACAGTTTCAATTATACCATAACTTAGTCATGGTTAGCGGTAGTATGAATATATGGAAATATCACATAATTCATACTGATGGCTATTTGGTGTATTCTCTTTTTCTCATATTTTAAGCAATTCTTCATTAACTACCAGTTTGCATTTTTGTCTTCATATTTGTTCACATGTATCGGTAGAGTAGATTTCTACTAATGTGCACTTTTAATTTTGATAGAAATTGCAATATACAGAAAACCTTATTTTTGATACCAACCTTCATTAAAACCCTGAATATTGGAGAAAGAATGCATATGTGATGATCAAATTGAAGAAAATACATTGAAAATAGCTTGCTTTTTGTATTTAGGCTTGGGGAAAACATTCAAACATCAGAGTAATAATAAAAGTATAAGAATGTAAAATGTATATAAGATTTCTGTTCAGACTATTAAACCATAACCTGAGTACCACCAAACTGTAGATGCCTGCTAGAAGACGTTACACAAATATTTTACTGGAGGAAATGAAGGGTTTCATATGTGTCAGAACATTAAGTGATAGCATATAGAATACTTAGTAGCTAAATATTTTCTTTCCAAATTTCAGTAGTCTCCAATCTCAAGAAATCTTGCTTATTAGAAGGCTTATGCTAATGAGAATAGTTTTACATTAGTGTTCTAAGAGGCAGGTGTTTTGGTGCCAAAGTAACAAAGAAGCATTCTTTTTTTGTCTTTTTCCCCTTCTCTTTGATTCTAATAGCATTTTTTGTGTGTATGTGTAGCTCCAATTTTAAAAAAAGAATACAAATCTCTTGACAAATTTATCAGTCCAAATCAAACATAACAAGACAGTTATGCATAAAATGCTGAGAGTTGTATTCTTTTTATTAATGAATGCTATAAATATGTTGAGATTCAAGGAAAGAAAATTTTTCTTTCAAAAAGCAGAGACTATAGAGTGCCTCTGTGAATGATGTTTATCAGAGTATCATTATTCAGCCTCTGTGCTTGATGCCACAGGACGAGTTTATTATTTTTTGCACGATGTTTAAATAAGGCTCGAATTGTTCTGGCTTAATCAGGAATTGTTCTGTTTTTTTTTGCTGTTGTTTATATACATATTTTTCTTTCCTCTTGCCTTGTACTTTAAACATTCTACTTTCAGGATTTGATTGCGCTTCCTTGGCTGCTCTTTACAATAATCTGAATATGTCAGGTGTTGTGGTAGTCAGAAATTATTGTTCAGTAACTTCCAGAATTCCTCTTATGCTGTATTTTGTGTTGATTATTTCACAGGGCAGCAGCCTTATTGTTGTCTATTTTCTACCTGGCTTTGTGTCCTCTGCCAGTTGGCATTTCACCAGCTCTCGCTCCACTGAGCATTACTAACTATTTACACTTCTGGAAGAGAAGGACAAATTAAGAGTTATGACTTCTAGGGTTAATGTTGTTAACTGGCACTGATGATTCTGAAAATGAAATGTAGGTTACAAGGAAGCCATGTGCCTATAGAAACAATTACTTTTGTTCTGTTTTCTGCCAATATTACTGACATTTTCTCATGAAATAATGTGCACTTTAATACAATAGAGCACTGTTTAATAGAAGTTAAGGAATTAATATTTGAGCACCAGTGCAATCATTATTTCTAAAGATACTTTATTGATGATTGAAAATGAAAGGTGTTTTGTATGAGAATTTATTTAAAGAACATCCCCAGCATCTTTCAGAGGCAAGTGAGTAAACAGGAGAAAAATACAGATGTGTCATGTAATGTAGTCATTGTTTGGGAAACACTATTTTTGTTGTGAAAATTTTTCCTTTTAAGGAATATTAAAATGATTTATGACATGATATTATGTAATCAATAAAATAATTCCCATCGCACGACAGAAACCAACATAGTTGAAACCAGTTTTATGGCTGTTATCTGCAATGCAGGATAATTAAAAGTAAGATGTGACTTTTTGAAGAGTGAAAAAAGCAAGAAGAACATTGGTGCTACGATTCAAATACAGTTTGTCCCTTCCAAAACGCTTGTTGGAATTTAATCCCCTTTGTTAGACCTGAGGGAAAGAACACTGATGTTGTGTTTGAAGGTCAGACCTTGGAGAGGTGGTGAAGATTAGATGGCCTCAGTGAATCCTACTGACTTTAGGGACACCATACAATGCACACGTACACAGAGGAGTGCTGACACACACACACCCGCACACACACACACGCGAGCGCATGCACTGTCTTGGGATACACTACATCCACTGTACATTTCCGGCAAGAAGCCCATCCCTTCATGCAGCCCCTGCAGTTACATCAGAGTTAGGAGCGAAAATAAACCCTATTTTCTTTTTAATCACTCATGTGGTCTGTCCTATTGGGTTTTTCGCAGTTTAAGAATAAGACACGAAGAAATATTCATCTGTAGATTTTGAAGACTCCCAGCTTTTCTAAGGGCCTGTTGCTTAGATACCATACTGACTGAGGAAATAATCCTAGACGTTAGATAATCACTTTTAAATCTCACAGTTAGCCTAGTAGTCTGCCATTTTGTATTGGAACACAGTAATACAGACCAGTGTAATAACGAATCTGTCACTTACCTTTAAATTAAACTTGTGCCAGGTGTGGTGCACGCCTGTAATCCCAGCACTCAGGAGGCTGAGGCAGGAGGATCATTGTGAGTTTGAGACCCGCCTGGGCTACATAGTGAGTTTCAGGTCAGTGTCAACTACGAAGTGAGAGCCTGTGTCAAAAATAAATAAATAAATAAATAAATAAAGCTTGTAACTTGATTTATTTGCAAATTGAGTGGAAGTTGTAAATTACAATGTTACAATATTAGATACACAGAACTTAGAGACACAGACTTACAGAGAACTTAGAGAAGACGTATAGGGATAAAAAGAATGATAAATACTTATTATTTTACAGCACAACAATCATTCATGATCAATTTGAGCTTAATGTGAAGTGTTACAAATATCATAATACACTGTTACAGTCTCACTGTGCACCTTTCCCTGACTGTAACGGGTAATAAAACGAAGGATCTAGACTGCAAGCTCTGCCATTCAGGTGACTTGGAAGACAAATATAAAACAAAACTTAGAAATATAACAGATCAATGATTTGTTTGTCCATTGCTATTACTCTCTAGCATTTCCTTCCAATGCCGAGTACACTGTATGTACATTTGTAGCAGTGCATACATCTCTGAATGAATATTTTTAATGAAACAGATAGGGACCCCAGCATTCTGGGAGGGTAAGACAGGAAGATCGCAAATTTGAGTCTAGATTTGGCAAATTAAAGACCAGTCGAGAATCTGTCTGACAGTAAAAAGGAATGGGGATGTATGAGGTCGTAGTTGAGTGTAAAGGTCCTGTGTTCAATCCCCCAACTACAACCAAAGAATAAGAAGGAGAGGTGTCGGGGAGAGGAGGGGGAGGAAGGAGAGGAAGGGGAAGAGGAGGAAGAGGAAAGAAACAAAAAAGCACATAAGAAACCCTGCACAGCTGGCCAGAATTAAGAAAGAACTCACAAAGAAGGTAATAGGCCACGTCAGCTGGTCCTGTCCTAGGGCTGGCAGAAGGCTGAGTAGTGTCTGCTCAGCTCGTACTCTGTTTTCACTTGTTTTGAAGTAGTGCATTGAATATGCAAGGCCACTATGAACAAGACAGTTTTCCAACCTACAAATATCTTCATGAAGGTAGATTTCTACTTTTATTCATTGCCCTCTGAACTCCATTCTTCTGAAAGTATAACGTTTAAGACTTACATAACCATTTCTGTATTATTATGAAAGGCTGCTTTGATTGTCTCACTGTAGCACAGTTTGTTGGTTTTCTTTTGTTTCAACAATCTTTCCCCCTGGTTAACTATAATTGAAGTTGCAAAGTGTTGCTTTCCCACCAGGAATGTGAGTTTAATCTCTTTATTGGAAATCAACTCCTGTAGAAATCAACTCCCAGGATGCATTTAACCATGGGCCAGGGAATTAATTATTGTGCCTCTAAAGAGCTATGTCTGATAACTTGTCATCAATCTGAGGCTTTAGGGTGAGGAAGATTTGTGGAAAGGAATGGTTCCTGCTCCTTTCCCTAAATAGAGCACTTCAAAAATATGGCCCTTTGTCTAAGAGCAGTGAAAGTAACTTAATCCATCATTCACCCTCAGTTCTTCCAGAATTCTTTCTCTGAGGATCATAATCAGTGACATACTCAGTCTTTACTTCCTTTATATTCTTCTGATAAGCACATAATACGACTGCAAAAGTATGATCACAAAAATATTTCCTAAGAACTTTGAATAGGTGTACCTCAACTACCCATAAGTGTTACTCAGAGCATTATATACACATCAAATCATACAATAATAGATGCCCATGGGTTTTTAGCTTTTCTCTTACTGAGAATACTGAGACCAAGTAGCCCAGGATTACGGAGTGAGAGCTTATATTTTCCAGGTCTTCCAATGAACCTCCAAATAACTGTGAAGCCAGGATCAAACTCATGAAATGCAGCATTTTCCAAATTTATTCTTCAAAATCGTACAACCTAGGTTAATATTATTTATTTTTGTGTTCCTATGCTTAGCTTTTCTAGCCTTTTCAGTAGTTAAAAACTCCTTGTGTTTCCAAAAACATTATGCTTTGAACTCCACCCTCGCAAGGCAAACTGAGTGAGTTCTACTTAAACTTTGCCTCCGTGGAAATAGCTTAGTATCATGATTCTTTCTGCAATTTTGAAACTGTGAGTTGACCGTGGAGTAGTAGGTGAGTTAATGTGGAGTTCCAGGTGAGTTAATGCGTAGTAGCTTATGTACTATTATAGAGTGCCAATGACAGTCCCCCAAAACGAGGGGTAGTTAAGATTTAAAAGAGGCAGAATATTCATAGGAGAGGATATCTCTTTAATGAGAAAATTCACCTGTAAATATTTAATTTTAATAAAATTTTAATTTTCACTTGAAAAATTATTTTCAAGAGGTAAATGAGAGGATTCCAAAGTGATAATGATGACAATTCAAACTGAGTACTTAGATGAATTGTGTGATCCAGTATGTTCCCTCTCTCCCTCCCTCCCTTCTTTCTTTCCTTCCTCTCTCCCTCCCTTTTTCTTTTCTTCCCCACCTTTTCTTTCTTAACTCTGTGCTTCTGCAACGTTTCAAATACTCTGCAGAAAGGTGAGTGAAAATGAACTCTCCACTCCAGGGTAAAATAACGCTGAGAATCAAAAAAATTCTGTATATGATTCCTCACTGTTATTGCTGATACATAGTCTGGTGATGTACCCCTTTAGAAGCGTTGGCTACATTTATCATTTCTTTAATTTTATGATCTAAACTCCCTTTCCCTCTGCTTGCATATTGTAAACAATTGAATTTGTTTGTTCTTCCTAAAATATGTGCCTGAGCTTTAAGTTGCATGTTTAAAGATCAATGGCAGATCTGCAAATATCTGATAGTATTTTCACTAAGACAATTAATGCTTATAATTAAAATATATTAGCATTGGGTAAGAAATAAAAAAACCTCTTCAGTTATATCAAAAACTCTATTTTCAGTTAAGTACAATTAATTATGTGACTGATAATTTTCTAAATTATCTCTCTATTGGAAATGCTTCCAAAAATTGCAAGTAACATGGTTTTAATTTTTGATTTCAGTATTATTCTAGATGAGCATAATGTTATAAATCTATGGAAAAGATATTGGATGACCTTAGGAAATACAATTTTGAGTCAGATTCAATGGTACGTGCCTGTAATCTCAGCACCTCAGTAGAACCAAAGAGGATGACAAATTCATGACCCGCCAAAAGTAAAGTGTAGCTCAGTAGTAGAGCACTTTTCTAGCACTTGGAAGAAGGCTCTGGGTTCAATGCCTAGTGCAAGGAAGGAAGGAATCAGGGAGGGAGGCAGGGAGAAGTTGGCAGAAAGGGAAAGAAAAAAGGGAAATGTGACGTTGTCTCTATTAAATATGTGTCAGCTTCGCAAATTCTTTGCAGATTTTTTTTTCTTTTTTTTGGTACCAGGGATCGAACTCCGGTCCTTGCGCTTACAAGGCAAGTGGTGGAATCACTAAGCTAAATCCCCAGCCCCACATCATTTCTTGTATTTCGGTGATTCTCTCATTAATGACAAATAAAATTTTAACATAAACTTACTTTCTGTTTATATGAAAATTATGTGTTTGATGATTTGAAATTGCCTCTCCCATCCTTTATCTTCAGATGTTCTGCTTAAGTACACAAAGCTTTTCAAAGAAAATGACCGGTTCACATCAAAAGCAAAATCTGCATTTTTATAGTTTAGCTTTTGCTTAGAGAAACAGATAGAGGGCTTAACTATGATTTTTTAAAAAGTATTTTTATATGAATTTAGTACATTGGGAGTCTCTATATTTAGATTTTTGGTTTTATTTAAGCAAATCAAATTAAAATTGTCCCTCTTCTAGTTTAGTGTTAGTTGCATTTATTCACAAACACACACACACACACACACACACTCACACGCATGTACACTTACCCGTACCATCACATGACCCCTACTACACAGTAGATGTTTTGCAAATTTAGGATTTTCTTAAAATAAGATAATTGTTAATTCAGTGGCAACACTTTTATTTGCTTCCTTTTCAGAAGGTAGGTGATTTGGAAATGTTTAAAGAAACAGTTTCCTTCCATGCTAAAATCTGTCATGTATAGTTCATGACTCAACACCTCTCTAATTTGAAGGGCATGTAGTCCCAGTCCTGAGGGACCAGCAGAGCTAAGGTGCTGGGCATACAGAGATCAGCTCTGTGTTTGTTTTCCTGTAACCTCACGGGCCACTCCGCTAAGGCCCTTTTGAATTATGAGAGAATGATCTCATTAATCATCCTTACACTCTCCGGGGTGAAGATGTGGTGCTAAGGCACATTTCTGCCTGAACCAACTCAATCACTTTCACAGATGCAGAGTCCTCGATTGAATCAGCCATATCATGGAATGGGAAAATCAACCAAGGAAGCCCTGACAGCATAGGCAAGGTCAGAAAAATTAGGAAGTGAGAGAAAGATTATCGCTTCTTTCCAGTCAATTTCACAGATATTGCAGAAGTTGAAGGTTTTGATTCCTGTCCTTCTGCTCATGTGCATTTTTAGTGGCTTCTTCAATCCATTACTCAGGATTCTTTCCCTGTCAGGCTACGGAAAGTTACTTCAAAACAGTTTAATCCAAAAAGTAAACTGGGCGTGGTAGAGATGCCTGTAATTCCAGCACTTGGGAGGCTGAGGCAAGAGGGTCACTGTGAGTTTGAGACTACCCTGGGCTACACAGTGAGTTCCAGACCAGTCTGAACTACACAGTGAGACCCTGTCTCAAAAAACCCAAAAATAAATAAATAAAATAAAATAAAAAAATAAAACTATAAAAAAGAGGAAATGTTATGTGCCCATTTCACAAACAGCCCAAAAAAGAGTTCATTAGAAACGCTTGGATTAGTGAATTTAAACGATGTTAACAAAGTTTCCGCTTCATTGTTCTTCTTCTGCTTGTCTGTCTTCTCGGGCACATTCGTTTCACAGGTTATTAATGTGACATCCAGAAGCCACAAACTCCCATGGTGCCTATACCTTGTGATCTGAAAATCTGGCCATGTTTCCTGATTGTTGTTACAAAAAGTTTGGGGATTTGGCCGTCCCACAGACTAAAATTCTAGGTAGAAGATGAGTTTGTTAGTGAGCCAGGACTAGGTACTTTACCTGAAATATACTTTCACATAAAAGCCTAACTCCTGTGAAAAATGGTCTGTGACGATCGTGTTAGGTGCCATCAAAGAGATTTCAACAGGACTTAAAATTTGAGAAAAGTCAATGTTAATTGTTACTAAGGCAACTCACAAGGGCATTTTGGAAGAAGAAAACTTGTCGTAATTTAAAGGAAACAAATACAGATGTGTGCTTAGCCTACAAATGTGTTGAATATTATACTCTGAGATGTAGTTAAAGAACCCAGTAAAGGGATTTTTACATAGTTACTCTGAAAAGAAAAATTGCAAAGATTTCACTTCTCCCTGTGGAGATGAAAAACATGTTGTGTCCTTCCAGAGTGAATCAAGGTCTGGAGCCAGGGTGCAAGGGCAATGTAAGCAAGTGGAGAAAGAGAGACCATGAAGAAGGGGCTCAGTGGTGCGACCAGGGTAGGCGCTGGGTAGGCTCTCTGTGGACGGAAGAGCATTGACACTTTGTATCCGAGGCTGCCACGATTAAACGCAGTGCCTTTGTGGACCTTACAAAAAGACATTTTTCTGTCTCCCATGAATTAAAAAATGCATTTTATTATAATTTCTACAAGTCTGTAAGTCACATCTTGACCGACAGTGTTAGGGCTAAATTGTATGTCTCTTTTAGAAGAGTACAAAAATCTACCCAAGTTCATAAGAGTGTGTCTGGTGGCCTAATAAAACGTTATCTTGTGTGTGCTAAGATCTATACCTGTTTGCTTATTGAGAGGTCATAAAATAAAGGATTTGGTTTAGCAAAACTTTAATCTTTCTCAAATAGAAACCTAGCTTTTGTCATACTTTCTGGGAATAATCCCTCAGCCCTTTCAATGTCCTGCCTGCTGAGAGAGTTCTGTTTGCCTGGGCACTTGAGTCGCTTCTGACCTTCTATCTGTGTGATTTAGGGTGTGTTCTTTTGGTATTATGGCATCAGCTTCCCTTTTGCATGATCAACCATATTTACTTGATGGCACCGCCGTAAAAGTCGGTACTATCTTGTACACACTAAGGCATAGATGATGTGTGCATTCTGAATACCGTGTATGGTTATCCATCGATTCCAAGGAGAAAGCACGGCCTGGGACTGCTCCATGGCACAGAACCACTGAGAGTATCATGCCCCAGGCATCTTTGTGTAACAGTACACACATCATACTGCCAGCTGTGTTGGGCAGTTACTTGAGCTGAGCTCTGCCCTTGCTGATTTTATTGAATATGTACCCTTGAGCTGTGACAAAGCCTAGTGTCATGGATGCACCTTCGCTGTACTAGACTGTGACTAACATCTTCCAGTGAGCAATCTGAGTTATTTTTGCTGCTAATTTTCTTCAGATTTTATTAGTGCACGTTTGCAGTGCGTAAGAATCTACATTCTTTATGCGGAGTTGGCACATGGACAAAACACATATAAATTCTGCTTTATATCCCCTTTCCCGCTTCTCACTCCCACCTCCTTCCACCTGTTGCTCCCTTTCCCTTTTGCAGAAGATCTGTCTCCCTGTTGCCTATTGTCTGTCTTTCATTTTCTACATTCATTGTCGCTGAACTTAAAGTTGGCCGTGTGAATCCCCACACGTGCAAATGGTGTCAAAAGAAGTGTCATACACTGTGCTCCTTTTATTGTTTTGGGTTTTTACTTTTTTATTAGTACACGTTTGCAGTGAGTAACTTACTTGTCATGGGCAGGTGATACATGTATATGACACACTTTGATACATTTTTAACATTTTGTAGGCTTTTACTTTGAAAAGTGAAAGCATGTCCATGCATTTTTATAGCTCGTTTTATAGCTCATTTGCTGATTTATCTCTTGCCCATGTCATCTGGTGCCCCATGTTGTAAACGTTACACTTTCGCAAATGTATATTTGTCCTCTATGAATAAGCTTTGTGCTAGTCTTCCTAACATAGACACCTCCAAAATATGGCTGGAACACAGTACCAGTTTAATTCCCCTTTATTTATTTTAAAGGTACAGAAAGAGATCAGTGACCTCAGTTCTTCCTGTCTTCCTGTTCCCTGTCAAGTCAGGGAAAGCATGTAGGAGACCGCACGTGAGAAGTGTTAGGGCTGGACCTGGAAGGGGCACTCATCTCCTCTGACTGCGTCGCACTGTATGGAGTGTAGGCCCCTGTGTACACCTAATGGGAAGGATTTCAGTGACCTGTACGCTCAGGAAGGCGAGGAAATGGATGTGCAGAAGAGTTATCTACTGTGTGCTACTCGTATTCATATTTTGTCTTCTCTCGTCCCTGATGTCCCTTGGGCTCTCAACAGTTAATATGATAAATAGATCAATTATTATGTGTTAATTGGTGATTATGTCTTGATTTTATATTACGTATTTTTAATTCCTTAATGTCTTACTCCCTGAAGTGAATATTCTTAGAAAATGAGTTTTCAGCAGGGAGGGCTTTAGAGGCTTTAGAAATGTAACTTTTCCTCCTTTTTTGAAGGATAGCTCTAAGATCACTGTTTCGACCACCCACTTTTGTACTCACTCTTCCTCTCAAGCTAGGACCATCCAGTTGCTCTGATCATAAGAATGATGCCTGAAATGTAAGAGGATAGAAACTAACACTTAGTGATTGTCTGCAATGGGAAAAGCAGTATGTGAAGAGTTTTGCCTGCAGAAATCAGTGAAAAAGATACTGGGTGTGAATTGTTCCAGCCATTGTGGTTTGGCTCAAGGACTTAACCGCTATGCTATGCTATTTCAAATTTCATTAAGCAGCCTGTGAGAACTCGGCTGCTCCAACTTGTTTCTACATTAGAGAAATTCCTTATTTTTATAGGAAATGTATTTAACTACCTCTTCAGCTCCTGTTCTTCTGGTTGTTTTGCTTGCCTACATATTGTACATCCTTTCAATTCTCCTGCCTCAAGTGCCACCTGCTCTCCTGCAGATGAAGTGTGGCATTTACCATTTATATTGCTAAGCTCAGCAGTGTCCTGGAAAACAAATATAAAACGACAGCTTCACTCCACACTCTATCTCTGGGTTTCACACTTTGGTTTCCTTTTGCAAATCTGGGAAAAATTCAGAATTTTGATGAGGACAGTTGTTGGTGGAAAATATTGCTTCCAGTTTTCTGGTCTTTAAAAGAAACCTAAAGGATCTATCTCTCTAACAATAAAATAATTCCAGATACAAAATAAAGCAACCACACAATTGCTTAGAGAGAAAGGTAAATGTTATTATGCCTACTCTATCATCATTATCACTACCAAATAGTGTTTGTTAAGCTTTTAGGAGCGCAGGAAGTGGGGTGATTAAACTGGCATGTTTTCTTTCTCCCAAGAGCTTGCAGCTTAAATAGAAACACAGTCTCAAAGACAAACATATACAAGGTCAGACTGAGACCAACAGTAACACATTAACATATTCATTAAAATAGAGTGGGGCTAATTTCAATTCAGTAAAAATGTGAGGCAGCAAAATGTAATGTAAAAATGTATTGCACTGGGAATCAAGAAACTGCAGCAAGCTGGGTACATGGTTTTGGGGACAGCACTTCACCATCCCTAAGGTTGAAATGCTTGGGAAGATTTGGAAGAGGCAATTCAAGAAGGTGACCCAAACACACTCTGGAGTCCGGAAACCTCACGATTTCTGTAAACATGATTCGGTGACTTAAAATCTCTGCATCCGTTCATTTTATTTTGTAAAGTAAAAGCTCGAAATTTCCCTCAAGGATTGAACATTGAGTCGTTCTGTAAAAATGTCTTTAAGTATGTGCATAAATTGTAGTTTTAATTTCCTTGTATGTTTATTATACATTTTAATTTTAGCTGTCCTATTAGGATCAAGCTGGTTATAACACATAGTTATTCCTTTCTGTTTCAAAACGCGAGGCTTAGGAAAGGCAAGGGCTTGCTCACACATCATTTGATTGGAAAATAGGAATGACCAAAAAAAACTAAGGACATAGGAACACTTGAGGAGTGGAATAGTGAGACCTTGGCTTCAGTGATATTGGGAAGTGAGCGGCCCAATGTTCCTGGGTTTTCTCCTCTTGGGCTGTGTGACCTCTTGCCTCATCCTTCTGAAATACAGATTTCACAAGCATTTCTTGAGATCCTACCACAAGTCAGACACAGTAATATGAATTGTAATTTCTTATGGTATAGAAGCAAGACAGTTCCTCTTTTCGTGGAAATACTATTTTGGGAAATGAAGAGAAACAGACAGTAAATAAGCAAACAAAATATCAGATAAAAGGGGACATCAAGCATGGCATTAAATTAGGCTTATATTATAATAAGTTTGAATCATTCATTGCTTACTAGAGAAACAGATTTAATGCAAGATATATGAATATGTAAATATTTACAAGATGGTCTTAGATGGGCTTCCCATAGAGTCAATTGAGGAGAAGAATGTACAATGTCTTTCTGTGCAGCGGAGGTCCAAAGGATCCAGTCAAAGGCCTGGAACTCAGTGTAGGGTCCCGTGCATGTCTGTGTCAGGAGGACAAAGGGTCTGTGTTGGAAGGCTGAAGGCTGTTTGCTAGAGGCTGAAGAGTCTGCCCTAGAAGCCATGCGATGATGTCTAAGGTGAAGATGCAGACTGGAGCTCCTCCAAAGAAACAGAAATAATTATTCCTTCTTTGTTTCCCTTTTGTAGCCACTCTATGGTGGATCTTCTTTCTTTAGTAAATGCCCTCGGCCTCACTGAGAACTCTGCTGATGCATTTATTTGGGCATTTGTTACTCAAATTGACACAATCATTAACGATCACAATCTACCCCTTGTCTTCCAGGCGTATTTCTTTAAACTGTAGTATCTAGATACAAAGGCAAGTTTATAATTACGTCTAACATGTTATAATTATTCTGAGGACAAACAGAATCACTCTAATTCCCTCCCCAGAATGGAAGGCAAGTTTCTTTTGGGAGATGCTTACCCCTAACATTTGATAATTTGAACATTATAACATAGGTTTGACAATACTTAAGAAACAGTATTAAGTTTATCAACATTATGTTACATTGTATATCTTTCATATTAGGAGAGAAGTATTACAATCCCCTTTGCTGTAGCTCAGGGGATTGTAGCTGGTATTTAGAACCACCTTTTTCCTACTTATTCTGTATTCCCTTGGCCTTTAGCAAGTACCTCAGTAGTCTTCGCTTTTTCCCTCATGGAGAAACCTGTACCTTCATTCCTGAAGGTTGTGGATGATTTGTCATTTCTTCCTGGATTGAGTTGTGGTAGTTTCCCATTGACTTTACTAACGGGGTATGGTAATGTGAGGAAGCCCTTTAAGGGATCTCCTGCAGTCCAGGTATATCCTTCTTTTACTCCATTGTGGAGTAATAGTCCAGTTTCCCCTTGATAATCACCCCTGCCGATATTGTAAATCTCCTTTAGCTTGTTTACTTAGAGGGACGCGGAAACCAACATGACCAGGGGCAAGTCTTGGCTTCCGGTTCAGTGGTATCATTGTTGTGCTTCCTGGTAAAAGCTTTCCACGCTCTGGGAAAGAACACGTCTAAGCCACCAGAGCATAAGTTCATGGGTACAGGAAGCAGAAGTTTTGCTCGTGGATCATGGGGAGTAATAGTGAGTAATACTATTTCCAAGTCCACCTCTTTATTCCTAAACCCGTGAATCCTTGCTGTGGGAGACACAGGGTCATATAGTGGATGCGGATTCACAGCATACAGCTGGCAGTCCTGCACACCACCTCCCAAGTCACCACACCTCTCCATGCCCTCCAACTCTAAGGTGGAGGAAGAGGAAGAGACACTTTGTAGAGAGGTTGAGTAACCAGGGATCAGGGCCAGAAGATGATGCCACCCCAAGTGCTCTGTTTATTGGTGCTCAGAAAGCCAAGGAAGAGAGTGAGAAACCTGAGTTAGAGGAGTGAGGTGGCCAATCTTCTGGGACCTTCCTGGGTGAGCCAGGCCTATAGGAGCTGGTAGACGATGGCAGCCCCACTGGGTCGAAGACCTGCTTGTCTGTGCCCACCAGCTTCCCTGAGGGGCTTGTGCCCATACCCTGTTATTCCTCAAGTTCAGCTCTTCCAAGTCAACAGAGCTGGGGGAGCTCCACAGACAAGGGGCCTGAGGCATTCTCCTCTAAGGCCCACAGGTCAGCCTGCTGAGGGGTGTCTGATAGAGGAGCAAGGGCCTCTTCTACTGTCTCCTGGCTCTGTGCCTCCAGGCCTCTCTCTGTAGACACTGTAATGCTGCAGCTGTCCACTTCTGGGTTGTGGCTACATATCATACAGAACGATCAGTAAATTAGACCCTAGCCTTGTCTTTCTTGGACAGCTGATCATTTACCCCATAAGGCCATAGTTGAATCCTGGGAAACCAGAGACAGTGTAGCAAGGCTGGCAGTCTTTTCTTACTTTCAAGATTCAGGGATCGCCTCTTGAAGGATTTATTATTTAATGAAAGATCTGTACATACAAGGGAGGAGTTGAAGATGTAGATGAAATAAAAATGATTTGAAAATAAAAATTCCTTAAGATGAGAATAGTGTTTTCTTTCCTGAAGTCGATATCCTCTGCCTGCCTCCTGCTTTCTATCCCAGTGCACCAGGGCACCTGATTACCTAATCTTTGTCCTGCTTCCAAACTTAAAAAAGTGAAAAATTATTTTTTAAAAGAGAGAGAACTGGATAAGTTCAGATTAGCTCAAGCATATGGTCTTGTACTTGCGTGAAAAACATACAAAAATCATGAAGCTTCTTCCACTGATCTGAACAATTTTGTTCTTTATGTCAGGGTTCCACCCCATAGTGAGGCATGTAAGACAGATGAAAAGACAGCCGTGATCAGAAATAGAGAACAATCTATAGGGTACAGTGATTTGTTCACATTGTTTCAATAAAACCAGAATCTGTCACAGACATAGAGCCAAATCAGGTTAAACAAAGGCCAGAACAATCACAGAGTTTATTCATGATTTGGAATAATTGATAACATTTAACTAAGTTCTTGAACAAGTCATATAGTACAATGCTAATTTTTGTTGTTGTTGTTGTTGTTGTTGTTGAATTTTGGATCTTGCATTTGCAAGGCAGATGGCGGAATCACTGAGCTGAATCCCTGGCCCTAACATAATGACATAACACAATGTTATAAATCTTTGGGTGGTTCTTTCAGTTAGTAATCATGTTGAAATGTCCTTAAGATATGAATTTTTATTTATTTCACTTGACCCCCAATCCCAAGAGGTACTGCACGCACTACTCAAAAGCCATCATTTTTTCTTGTCAGTTGCCACCAATGCTGTCTGTTATATTCTGAGTTGCCCATGAAGATCAACTTGTATTTTTAGAATACCTGTAGTACATAATCAGAAATACTGTCTCTAAGAAACAGTGAACTCCAAGTCCCAGTGAACTTGTTTTTTGTTTGTTTGTTTGTTTGTTTGTTTTTACCAGGGATTGAACTTGGGTCCTTGCAGTTGGAAGACAGTCAACCTAACCACTGAGCTAAATCCCTGGCCGAACTTGGTTTTTTAATTTATTCCAGAAATACCTGGTCTTTCAGGATAATGTCTTATTAAGCAAGTCTGTTCCTCTTGCATCCAGTTATGTTGACAAGATCTAGTTTTGCCCATCTTCTTTTGTTATTATTCAGTACTTTTTTCCTGTACGTCTTCTTGTTACTGCTCTTTTCCTGGTTGATTAGAGTCTTGGTCTAGTATAGTGATTCTCATCTGGGTTCAGTTTTGCATCCTGTGAGACATTTAGAGATATCTGATAATAGTTTTGATTGTCACAACCGGGGGCAATGTGGGTAATTCTACTGTCTGAGAGTGGGTAGAAGCTATGGGAACTGCTCATAGTGTCCAAATGCACAAGGTATTCTACATACTGCAAGTAATCAATAGTGCTCAGGGTTCAGAAGAGATATCTAGTATAAGTTTCTTAGCCCATTTGTATTTCTATGTCAATATATCTGATATTGGATTATATATAAACAACATAAATTAATTTCTTAAACTTCTGGAGACTGAGAAGTCTAAGGTCAAAATGCTGGTGTATGTAGCCTGGTCAGGGCCTTCTTGCTACCGCTACATGTACAGAAGAGCCAAAAAAGAAAGAAAGAAAAATTCTACATAATTCTCTAGAGTCCTTTTATAAAGTCACTATTTTCAGTCATTTAGGTAGAGCCCTCATGTTCCCTTCATCTAAAGATTTCACCTTGAAATATCATTGTATTGGGGATTAAGTTTCGACATGAATTTCAGAGGAGATGCACACATTAAAAGCCTAACAATAAGGAAACCTGTGATCCTTAGAAATCCATCCTCCACAAGTGATCCTTCCTGGGTTCCCATGTGCGGTAGATACTGTTGAGTGTCCATCGTATATTGTGTAGCCTCATCCTTTTATTGAAATACTATAATTCGTGTAGAGCAGCATGGGCCTGGGGGAAGGAGAAGCAAATGAAGCTCTATATCTCCAGCTGTGGTGCAGCAACCTGAGCTTTGAAACTCTCTTTAGTTGGGTACGGCCTGTAAATCCAGCACTTGGGAGGCCGGGGTAGGAGAATTGCAGTGCGTTCAAGGCCAGCCTGAACCACATAGCAAAACCCTACCTCAAAAAATCGAAACAAAACCAAAGGAAATTTCCCCCTTTGGTCCTATTTATGGTGCACTAATGGTTTCCAGGAGTGTTGAGTTCCGTCATTTTGCCACACAGCTACAAACTGAAATGAATGAATGAGAAGGTTCCCAGACATATGCAACCCCCTCTACTGATCGAATGCAGTTTCTTCTCTTCAGTAAGTCCTAGTGTCTGAAGATTAGGAATGCTGAGTCTTCGTCCCTTTTTTCTTTCTCAGCAACTGACGCCCCCCTTACCCTACTACTTTGAAGAAACAAACTTCAAGAATTTCATTTTTGTCATTTTCTTTACCTACCTTACCATACAAATCACAGAAAAAAGAGTATCTTAATTCTATTGAAATTCTGATTGTTGTTCTGTTTATTCTTTGATACGTTCAAAAAAGTTAAAAAATCTCTTCCCAAAAGTCTACCGTGCAACCTTACGCTTTTGCTGCAAAATCTTGTCTTACAGTCAAAAGATTGAGTCCCTTTTTTCATTATTATGAATAATACTGAAGCAGTTTAATTTTCTATCCTTAACTCCACCCAACTCTGGAGCCAGGTATACTACACTCAACCAGGAAGGCGAGCAATCATGTGCATGCAAATATGAAAGAGAAGCACAATAATGCATTGTAAAATATCACTCTCCTTATGAAAAGGACTCTTCTGCTTCCATAGTAGTGGTCTGAGAATAGGACAGCTTATAAAAGATTCCTCTTTCCAAGGTGTGACTAGGCTTACTATTCAGAATGGGACACAGATGAGAACATCAGAGGCATATAAAGCTCACTGTGTATTTTTTAGTAGTATTTAATGGAGTAGAAAATTGATGTCTACAAAATTATCTTATTTTTTGCTAGATTTTTGTGTTTATGGCTTGAATTCTCACCAGAAAATATCATCAGACTAAGAGAGACGTGTGTTTCCCTATATATATTAATATGAATTGATGGATGTATTTGGGGATTGGCAAATAATTAAGGGATTTTCTTTTTTTTGAGGCAGGGTTGGTGTGGAGGAAAGATAATATATAGAAGGAGCCAGGAAATCCATGAGGAGGAATAGAGCAGAACATTTGTCTTTCTGACAGTGAAAGTACTTCGCTTACTTCACAATAGTGAATTGAGGCAATTCTGCAACAAACCCTGCGGTTCTCGGCAGTAGCCTTTCTTTTGGTGTCTGTTGGTGTCCTCCAAAGAAAGTGGATTAATGGGCCAGCAGTTAAAAAGTGGAGAATGTATACATGTTCCTTGTATGGACAGGAGACCAGTTATGATCTGATTTTCTCCCAAAACTTATCAAACTGCTGCATTTTACCACAATCCCCTTTTGTCTTAGAATTAGCTGCCGTCAAGTCTGGGCATTGAGGGCTGTGCCCTCACCTCTGCTTCTCTTCATTCCTTTTCCCCCTTGGCGTTAATGTGCAGAGAAAGCTTCCCATCATGGCAGGAACTTGGATGTCAGAAATTCCTTTCTTAGAGGTGATGGTTGCATCAGAAATAGAGTAGTTTAACTGAATATGTGATAAGTGTCTATCAAAGGCAGATTTGATGTTTAAGAAATGATAGTAATGACTAAGAGTCATTGAATGCTTTTATTTATAGGTACTATTCACTGTACTAGGAATTTCAGAATCATTATTTTATTTAGTACAACCATTGCCTGCGATAGGGATCTCTGCTGTTATGAGAGTAGAAATGAGTTCGCGGAGCTAGGAAGTTCACGGTATCTTAACTATAAACCCAAATGCTACTGTCCCCAGAGCCGGGGTTATAATCATTAAAATATATGATCCGGAAATAATTACATACCAATCTACCTTTCTCTAATTCTCCTTACTTATTTCTCTCAGTTTCAATCTAGTGTTAAATTATATACAGGAATTAGTAAATCCATTCTGTTAAACCTGTTAAGATTAGATATTTTGGAGCAGGAGGTGCGAAAAATCAAAACCATGAGAACAGACATTTTTATGAAGAGTAGGGAAAGTCAGTCATTTAACTTTTACACCCATTGCTTTTTGAAGAAGTTCCAACTCATATTCATATGGTAATATGTACGCTTTACAAGATACTTAATCATCAACGATGGTATTAGATTCCTTGGAGGAACTTAATTATGATAAAGTAATATGGGTTGTGAAGATTTTAATCATAGTTATTGAAAGAAAATTATAATTCTCTTTAATATCCATATAATCTAACATACTCCATTTCAAAACCATTCTAGACAATTAAAATTTTACTGTATGTAAATTGAATGATATGTTTAAAATTACCCATTTCGTACTAAGCACATTCGAAAGTTACTACTCTTAGTTATCACTTCTCCCTGGAATCCCAGATTGTTTATGTGTGTGTGTGTGTGTTTGTGTGTGTATATGTGTGTGTGTGTGTGTATAAACATACTCCATTTCAAAACCATTCTAGACAATTAAAATTTTACTGTATGTAAATTGAATGATATGTTTAAAATTACCCATTTCGTACTAAGCACATTCGAAAGTTACTACTCTTAGTTATCACTTCTCCCTGGAATCCCAGATTGTTTATGTGTGTGTGTGTGTGTTTGTGTGTGTATATGTGTGTGTGTGTGTGTATATATACATCACAAAGCATTTGTATCTACAAAGAATAACTTTGAGTAACAGAAGTTTCATTGTGAATTTCTATGGTTTTAAGCCAAAAACTCAAAGTTAAAAGACATTAAGAGAATGCACCAGGAAGGACTGATAAATAATGTATGAAAAAACTGAGTAATGTAAGATAAAAAAGGATTGGGAACAAGGTCAGATTCAACCCCTGAAACCATAATGTTAGGTGAAATAAACCAGGTGTATTTAAATATCTCATGATTACTTTTATATGTGAAACTAAAACTATAAATAAATTTAATAAACAAAATCAAATATAGATTATAGGCAAGGGGGAAGTAGACCTTTTTCAGATGGGAATGGGATCTAGGGAGAGAGGTCAAGGGGAGAGGAAGGGAAACAAAAGTAAAAAGGATTAAAATGTAAAACATATATCCACCAACTGCTCACAATGAATTTATTCATTGCATATTACAAGTGTGTACTAATAAAAATTGTACACTACAGAGGAGAAAAAAATCTCTTAATGTCTCCAGCTGGGTCTAAAAATTAAAATATGACAGATGAACAGAAGAAAAGCACAGAAGTTTTTTTTGAATTTTACATGTACCTGGTAGTCCTCATGAGAAACTGACGACCTAAAGAAGTGGCCGAATCAGAAAGCTCAGTATTTTTTGGACAAAAACAATTAGTAATTTGTAAAGAAATGACACAAGGGTTTAGGCTCAGGTCAGTGTATTGTGTGAGAGTCCCTAAGAGGCGTGATGTAGAAAGGAAATAGAAGATACGGGTTAATTTAGTAAGTGACTGTGTACATAGTCACTTCAGCAACCATTGCAGTCCCTGATGATAATACTGTTCTTTCCGGAAGACAGGGATGAGTCATTTCTGATGGGAAGTTTTATGGCCTGTTTTCAGGCAGAAAGAGGGAGGTCAAATGCCATCCGTGTAATTCCTGTCTTTCTAGTGCTTCTATTTCCAAATAATCAATATATGAAATAACGTGTTTTGACACAGCATGTCCCACACTCTTTTTGCCATCATTGTCTTATTCAGTCCATCGATTTTAAATGCCCAGTGCAGTGCCTTGTGCATAGTAGACAATACTATTTCTTGGCTGAGGGAATGATTTATGCCATTCCTGAAATTTTAAAAGAGAGTTAAGCAGTGACAGTAAAATTGAAGTAGAAGGAGAGATGAGACAGAGTACAGGTATGACAAGTGAACACATATCCCAGAGGAAAGGATCAAAATGGGTTTCTAAATACTTGTCAAAGTACGCTGAAGAAAGGGTGTGAGGATAGAAGTCCTGATCTTTTTGATGGATCGTATTCTATCGTCCACCTTTATTCGGTAGGAAGCTTCCAAAGGCATCTTTCTTAATAAGGTGTGATTTTTTCCCCCTCTCTTAATGGTTTCCATGTGATTAGAGAGATTCTCTGGTGAGAGACAAGAATTTCACAGGACACCTCAGGGAGCAGCCAGGATTCAGGGAAAGGGTTTTGGAATGTAACGCGCCGTATGCCTGCCTTCATACCGCGCTAGTCCCTGGGCTTTGCTGGAACATGAGACCTTTGAGACATTAGGGGCTAAGTTGGTCTTTCTGCTTTATCTAGTACCTGCTTTGGCAGCTGAAAAGTGTTAAACCTATGTTGTCCAAGCTAGTTCTTTTTCTGCTGTTTGCAGTCTTTCTTGTTTGTTTGTTTTACAGTGTGTAGTCAAGATACAGGTTTAACATGAATGTTTGAACACACTTCTTCCATAAAACTACAAGGCACGGAGACAAGATTCTAGGACAGTTCCTTCAGACTATTTGAAAACTTTCTGCAAGTACCTTGCATTTAGACGATCCGACTTCAAAGAGAAAAAAGAATACACTGCCTTCACTCCTTTGGAAGCAACACTTCTTTTCCCTAGGAAGTTACTAAATCAGTGCCTCAAGCACGTTAACGTTTTGAAATGAAAGATGGCAGCTTGTGTTTCTCTTTTTTATAGTCCTTTAAAGTACCGTTGCATTCTACTTGTTCTTGTTTGCGAGTACTTATGATGATCCTTAATGCTTTATGAAGTGCGCAATTATTTGCTCAAAGAAATGCCAAATCTCCTCTAAACAACTTGAAATTAGAGGTGTTTGATTGCCTAGAATGAAGATTTGCCCATCCTTGACTAATTAAATGGGCAATGAACTAGACAGACACCTCTGGGCTAAACTACACTTCCCTAAAATGCGTCAAATAAAAATCATTGCAGAGGATTTTAAATTGTCCAGGCTAAAAGGGATATAGAATGATGCCTGCTGAAAGAATAACCTAAATAATGCAATATATTTGTTATATTGTAGTTAAGGGATAATAGGTTTTGGCATCAGGTAATCTATTTTTATTTGATATATTAATTAAAATTCAGAGCCTAAAGTCTTTGCTTTGCATGTATTCAGTCCATTGATTTTAAGTGCCCAGTGCAACACCTTGTTCATAGTAGACAATCAATAATATTTCTTGGCTTAGTGAATGATTTATCCCAGTCCTGAAATTTTAAAAGACAGTTCAGCAATGATGGTGAGTAACGTAGAAGTAGAAAGAGAGCAATGATGAGACAGAGTATGAGTATGACAAATGAGCCAATAAGTGGGGATAGATCTAATTCTTTGCATTTATCATCTGTGTGTAATATCATGTATCAGAGGCAGTCCTTTCACAGAGAAGATATCAATGTAAGAAATAAATGAAAGAGAAAGAAATGAAATCCAAAACATTGTTATTTTCTGGGTGAAATGTAAAAATAGGCATAAAATGGCTAATTATTTAAATTATTATAGACTGCAATTGTAGTAATCTTTGCGACATAATTTCATTATGTAAATGATTTTTACTCATTAGAGCTGACAAGGTTAACGGTTTCCTAAAAATCTTTCTGCTGTCTTTTGGGTTTATCCATAGGTGGTCTCATATTCCTAAACTGATCAGAACCCATAAATAGGATTTTAAATAGAATATTAACAGACTAAAAGATTTTTTTAAAAAATCAGGGTCATGAGAAAAAGCGATTGAATAACAAATATCTAATAAAGAAGAAAAGACCCAGACTCTCATGGGATTAACTATCTTTAAATGATTAGTTTTTAATAAATAAAAATTGATTATATTTATTCAGTGAGATTCTTGAGAGTTATTTGACAGCTATGAATTTTAATTATAAATAGGCTGTGATGGTTTAGCTTACTTGTTAACTTGACTGGGTGCAGAGACCCCTGCAGAGGTTATGGAATCATGGGAGTACTAGACCCATCAGTGAATTAATCCATTGAGTTTCATGGTTGAATGTGCTTTTAAAAGGTGGGGCCCCATTGGAGGTGGGTCACTGGGGGGTATGGATACATCTTTCTTTAACACTCTTCTCCTGTGCTCTTCTTCCCTGCTGCCATGTTCTAAGCATTTTTCTTCAACTATACACATTCTCATGATGTTTCTGCCTTGTAGCTAGTCAACCATGGACTGAATTCTCTGAAACATGAGCCAAATTAAGCCTCTCCTTCTTGAACCACTCAACAGTTTGCCCCGAGTGTCACCCAGGCATCACTTTTGTTTATGTACGGACTCAGGCGAGTGTCATTTCTAGCAGTCGATTCTTGTGTTTCATAAAGTTGATAAAATCGCCATTTTTATATTTCCTGTTATAGCATCTTATAAAAAATTAATGTCAAAATATATAATTTTTCGTCATCCTATATTTAAATAATTGCATTGATAAATGGTTAAGTTGTGGGTACCCGGGATTTTTTTTTTCTCCAACAAAGGAAAGCTGATTGATAACTGATGAACTTAAAAGAATGAACACTATCCAGCACTGTAATAAGCCAACTCAGATTTTAATGGGCTGCTTTGTATTAGAGAGATTCAAATGAGTCTGGGCCATCAGATCTTGGGGATGTTGAATCTGATATATTTTCAGGTTCTTTCCAACTTGAAGGCTCAATGTTCTGTTATTTCTTAAGTGTAAGCAATGTTATAACTTCACAAGGTTTCAGAGATTCAGCCTGGTTCTGCATGTATCAGAAGCCTCCTAATGAGCCCAGAATTTCTTCAACTAACTTGATGAAAGAACAGAATTATGAAATCTCACATTAAATTGCTTCTACCTCCTCCTCTCTTCGTGGCTAAAATCAGTTTGGAAAAAGACACTTATTACTGTCGGGAATCCCACCAAGAAGGGCTCATCCCAGGAGAATCCATTCTGAATGGGGAAAAGCTTACTTTAATATGAAAAATTAATCTTTCTATATTAGTCTAGCCATATGACAACAATATAACAATTCTGTTCCTGTAATTATTATTCATTCTCCCAGAGAAAAATCACAGAGCACACTTTTTGTATTGCATTTTACTTGTTTCTCATGTTTCCAATTTTTGTATTTGGACGCATTCTGGGGCACATATAAATGTTCTTGAGGTTCAATA
Organism: Fukomys damarensis; assembly: GCF_012274545.1. NCBI lineage: Eukaryota > Metazoa > Chordata > Mammalia > Rodentia > Bathyergidae > Fukomys > Fukomys damarensis. The sequence goes on along the minus strand of NW_022900921.1, from coordinate 14,843,855 downwards.
ACAATGGAATATTACCAGATAATAACTATTGAGTAGAATGAGAGATTTTTGTGGCAATTGATAGTATTTGGCATTATAAATGAGAGATTGAACTATGGACTCATAGTTTGGGGATCTTTGGTGCCAGACAATTCTATTTCCTAAGCTGTAGTGTTGGTGGTGTTTTCTTTTGTTTTTCTGTACTATAATGGCTCTAAAATCCCTTTCTTAGTGGATAAGCTTGAGTAGAAATGAGCCAACTTATTTGAAAACTTTTTGCAAATGATGAATTATTGCTAAAATATGAAGAATGTGGAAAATGTTGATAATGCAATACAGTAAATAAGTTTATATATTATTTTTAGGGTACATGTAAATATAAACCAAAATCATATATGTTGAATTGCACTCAGATGTTTAACATGCTTCTCTAGGGTGATGACAAATGCCTTAACTCCCCCAAATCTCAGTTATATTTCCAGTATGAAGGAAAGATTTGCTATTACCTTATAGAACTTTTGTAAAGTTAAGTAAGTCGATAACATGAAAGCATTTATCATAATTCCTAGTATACACGAGGCATTTGCAAATGGGTTGTTAAATTTGAATCTAAAAATTTAGCAGGTTGATGTCATTTGTAATTGAAGTTTTTTTTTTTTTTTTAATTTCAGGTTTTTGCTCCATTAGATGCAAAACAAATTAACCTTACCTAAACTAGTCTTTCCTGCCGTCACTATTATCTTAAGGTTTACACTGTTGGTTTTTCATTTAGTTGCATCAATGATAGAATAACTTCCCAGAGGCACAAGTAATCTATCAGGTAGTGTACTGTGTAAGCAGTTGTCAGAAAATAGGGGAGACATCTGTGCTATCTGGTCTTTTGAATGTGTAATAGTGCGATTTGTAACACAGATCATTCTGCTACATCTCTTCCCCAACTTCTATTTCTTGGTATACAATGACTTCAGAGAAGGGCCTTGGCAAGCATCTGGCTTCAGAAAGAAATAAGAGGACAACACACAAATGAAAATATTGGCAGGAAGTAAAACTACTTTCCACTCCCTGGGAAGAGACAGTGGCTGACCATTTGTTCCCTAAACTTTTACATTTCCAAGAATATCAAATTTTGTTACAAGCAAAAGTCAGTACTAATAAGAACTGCATTATTATTTTATGGAGATGTGTTGGTTCTCTGAATTTCTTCTCTCTCTTTTATGGGATTGGTAACCAAAACAAGTAGACAACGTGGTTCTCCATTATACTTCCATTGCTCATGTGTGGACCAGAAACAGAACAGAAATTGCCCTGAATTAGTGAGTGTCCATATGAATTAATTAATGATAACACAGTGTTTTGTTTCAAAGCAGATACTGTAGGAAGTAGACCATCTTGACCAAATGGACTCGAGTAGCACTTGTTACAGTAAATTCAGTGCTACTGAGTGGAGCTTTGTCAAATTCAACTGCAAAAGAATAACATGTGACGTATAGAAAATATAGATAAATCCTCCCCAAAAATTCTGAAGAATCGGGGGACAACGTTGTGTCCAAATAAATGGTTTTCTTAAGAAAAATGGGGTTTAGAAGATGGGGGCCCTGTGAAATGGAAGTAATCAGATGTGAAATTTGCAAAATTTAAAATCAGAATACATTGATGCATAGCACAACTGCTAAATTAAAATCAAAATAGAGAGAATGAAGTAGAAGACAAAATTGAGATATTCATTAAGATCCCAGAAGATAAGAAAATTAGATATGTGAGTTCTAGTTTCTGTGTGTGAATGTTGCCTGTTTTTGTGGTGAAAGATGAAGTATTCAAAGGAACACACAGAATAGAAAAATGAAAGTGATAGCACACGCTTGCAATTTTTTGGAAAGATTTAAACATGCAGATAAACTCCCAACATAAAAAAAAAAACAAGGCTAGTTTTTGTTATTTTAATTTTGTTTCAAATTCAACAAGAAACAAGACATTGTTTAATTCAAGAATTAAAATGTTCCCTCTACAATGAAAGCTTTTAAAGACTATAGCACAAAAGACCAGAAAGTAATGCAGTCATGTCAAAGGTACTGAGAAAAAAGAACTATGACCCAAGAAGTCTATATTGAACTAGATCATGTTCTCTATCTAAACGTACACATTTTTCAGGAATCTGAGGGATTAAAAAAATCAAATATATTATTTCCATAATAAATCCTTTATGTTACAAACATACATAAACACAAGGAGAGACGTAGAGCTGTCAGCATAATTTAAAATTCAAGATTAGATAAGTGACAAAACAAAGTGATTGACAAAGATCATCTCTGAGTATAACTGTTGTCAGTTCAGGAGGGAAAAGGAGAAGGAAGCTTCGTTTCACCTGCCAGATTAAGTAACCTTAACCATTATCAGAAGCTTGTATTTTGTGCCAGTACTGTTTGCCATTAATAAAGTACCATTTTATTTTGCGTTTTAGATTTGCATCTTTAATTACATGCCTTCCTAAAGTGATGGTCTCACAGGACAAAGGGCTTGGGTCATAGCTCCCTACCCACTTGATATGAGACTTTTAGGATCCTAAGCAAATTGTCATTAGTGCGTCAAATCCTTCTCTATTTCACTTCCTGTATTAAGAATAAGTCATTTTTTTATAAAGCATAGTTTCAATTTATTTATTAAAATGTATCCTCAGCTTCCCTGAGCGTAGGATTCTGGCTGGAAGAAGCACTCTTTTGGAGGTTGGTAGGTACAGAGCTTGTTCAGTAAAAGTGACTAAACTTCATCCCACGACTCTTCCAAGTGTTGTGCATTCATAGCTCCTCTCCAGGCTTTAGAGTGTGAGTTTTCAATCTTCTTGGTTGTATAAAGATACTACTCGATTGTTTTCCAAGAGCTAAATAAATGGGAAGAGAGGTAGGCTAATTTTGGACTCCAGAGAAAGAAATTACTGGCTTTGAAGAGATTGCTTTCTGATGTGGAGCAGAGACACGGTGGGATCAGGGGAGAGAAACTGAAAAGGAGGTTGGCTTGGGGAAAATAATGACAGATATATTGAATTCTCTACTAGGTTATGCTTGACCAAAATCTTAAATAAGTCATGTATTTAATTTTTTTTCTCAAGGTAATATCTGTGATTTATTTTTGTTTGCTGTTTTTAATAAAAGCTTGAATGTCTCAATTTCACATTTAAGTCAAGAAAGTACTTTTTTATTTTTAACTAACAAATGAAGTGAACATATTTCTCATATACAACATATTTAGAAATGTGTATGCCTTGTGAATTTAGCTCAGTTGAGTTAATTAAAATTCATATTACTTTATACCTCAAAAACTCACCTTTTTGTGGTGAGAATATTTGAAATCTACTCTCTTAGCAATGTTTCAGTTTCAGATGTAGTGCTATGAACTAGCAGTCATCGTGTTTTATAATAGATATCCTGAACGTATTCCTTCTGGCCGGTATGCTTCTTATTCTTTGAACCAACAACCCGCAAGTCCCCAAACCTGCTTTTGATAACTACCTGTGTTAGTCAGCTTTCTGTTATTCTGCCCAAGTAACCAGACAAGATCAACTTAGAGGAGGTTTCCATGCAGGACCATGGGCTCCATTGCCTGAGGCTTGTGATATGGCAGAAGGATATACAGGGAGATTGTTCTCCTCATGGTGATCTGGAAGCAGAGTGGGTAGGAAAGAGCCTTAGAGCTGATGTATCCTTCAAAGGCTCCGCAGTGACCTCCTTTCTACAACCTGACCCCATCTACTGTAGCACATTCACCCTGGGTGTGGTCCGTGCTCTCACAGTCTAATCACCTCTCTGATTCTCTTCATCTGGGATTCAGTCTGACAATCAAGGTTTACTATAAGACAGCCATTCTGCTCTCTCCTGTAAGTGTGGTCTTTGGAAAGTCTACAAGAACGTGAGACAGTCTGGTTCAGTAGTTTCCCTTGCGCATGCGCGATATGTTCCCAAATCTTGGTGGATAACAAAAACCATAGATAGTACTGAACTTTCTATATACAATGTTTTCCCCCTATATATTCAGCTTTGGTAAAATGTAATTTATGGAAAAGGGACAGGAAGAGATTGATAGCAATAGTAAATTACTGATACAACAAATAAGAGAAATTAAATTTGATTTCTCTCTCAAAATGTTTTATACTTATTATATTTTCATATTTTCACTTAAAGTAAATACTTTTGGCTTTTATTTGACATCTCATATACAAATAGCCAGTATCACTACTCTAGCATTTTGAGGCTATTATTAAATGAAATAGGTATTGTGATTCTGTGACATTCTGATAATGAAGATAAGTCACACATACTGTTGGGTGGTATGTACTTGAAGACACTGGACAAAGAGGTAATTCACATTCTGGGTGAAATGAAGCATGGGAGATCATAAACTTTCTTCGTAGCACTCAGAATGATGCAGTTAAAATTATAAATTGTTTCTGAAATTTCCTTGTAATATTTTGACAGCTCAGGTAAATGCACCCACATAAAATGAGTCTGTAGATAAGAGGGACTTACATTACTGTACTTGTCTTTCTGTGTATGGTTTATGTAGCCTAACATACTTCCAGATTATTTTTGCACATGATAGAATTATTTTCCCTTTACAGTTAAATAGTCTTGGGGTGTGTGTGTGTGTGTGTGAACATTTTCTTTATCCAATCATCACTATTGGAAAATGAGGTTGATTCCTTATGTTCACCCCCGTGAATGGTGCTATAGTAAACACAGAAATGGAGATATGATTTCATTTCCTATAAAAACATACCAAGTAGTGTGATTAGAGTATCATATGGTTATTCTTTTTTTCAGTTTTTGAGATACCTCCATGTTCTTTAAGTAAGGTTAGGTTTTATTTAACACCATGGTAAACAAATTTTACTGAAGAGATTTCACTAAAAAAGAAATCCTTGAATGAAGAATAGTTACATTTGATTTTATGTACTTAAATTTTGTTATTGTTTAAGAAGGTCCTGATAAACATCTTCTAAGTCTTCTTGTGAGGTGGATAGTTATAATTTTTCAATTCTGTTCCTCATTATCTGCTAGATTTAAATATACATGAGAAGTGCTAATCACCTTGCCAAATGATGCAAATACTCCTCAGTCTTTGGGATCTAGAAGGGCTCAGTGTCTCTAATCCAGTGAGTTCTTATCATTGTATTGTTGTGGAGTCAGCCCCTTTATTTCCTCTACAGGTTCAAACTACGACCATCTCCTAAGTTGCCTATCAAAATTCTTCATCCTGTAGGAAGTTCTCTTCTGAGCATTTTTCCCAGTGGACTTTCACATTCTCTTACATTTTAATTTCAGGTTTTGTTAGCATAATTTAGTTGTCAACTGAATTTCTATGAGTTCATGAGTGTTATCATTTCACTCTGGAAAAATCTGCAGTGGTGTGATCTTGGGCTAACTGCTTGATCTAAGTGATCTTGTATTTCTTTTTCTAGTCTTTGTTACCCTAATATTTGTCTTGACACCATACATTTCTTTATATTTGCACATTGTGTCGATCCTTGTTATCTGCTAAAAACAAAGTGGTCTTTACGTCTTTCTTCCATTTTTCATTTATTTTCCTTTACCTTCAATGGACAGAAAGTTAATTTATGTATTTTATTGCTGGGTGAAAAGAGTTCCTGATAAAAGCTTAAAATATATCTGCAGATTAAAAGCTGAATGAATATAAGAAGAATGACATTTTCTCTAGAGCAATGGATCTTTCTAGAAAAACACTAATCATTTATTTTTCACAATGGTTAAGATGGAAGGAGGGGTGGGGGGGGAGGGAAAGAGGATGAATAAAAGGGAATTAAGATGTATTATATACATGTGTTGGCTCCACCCAAGGAATATGAATGTTATATACTGTAAACATGTAATACAAATAAAATTAAATCAAAATAGTTATCCTGAATTAGTATCATGACGGTTGTGCAAACAAGGTCATTTTATAAAACAATGGCTTCATTATCCACTGTGCAAAGCTCATCCCATGTAGTGAATGCAATGACAGAGCATAATTTAAACTTTGGTTGAAGGAAATCAATATTAACAAGAATATTCTTTGGAATTTTAAAGAATTAAAGTGCCTTTAGAGTTTTTAATACTTTTTTCACTTATTATATTGTCACACTTACATAAAAATCTATAACAAAGACAGGTGTTGTGCAGGAACTCACTTCTGCCCCCCACCCCCCGAGCACTTATTTTAAAGAGACAAATAATTTGTTTAACTGATTATATTGAAAAGAAGGGCTCGGAAGGGTTTGCTCGAATGATGACGGGTGGTCTCTGAACTTCCTTTTTGGGAGGGTGACTGCAGGTGGAGGAGGCTTTAGCTTTGCCCTGGAGGTATGCCATCAGGGACCAGAGCAGAGTTCCTTGAAGCAATAAGAAAGGTTAACTGGCTCTATGGGAAGGAGTCGGTAGGAGAATGGAGCTTTGATGGCTAGAAGCAAAAGAAAAAAAAATTATAGACTGAACAAACTAAGGTATGTGTTTAGTAAATGTACAGAAATGTATATGAATCTCTTATGTAATTTCCATATTTTTAAAAAAGCCTGGTTCTCCAGGCATGTTGGCACACGCTTATAATCTGAGCACTTGGGAGGCTGAGGCAAGAGGACCGCTGTGAGTTTGAGACCAGCCTGGGCTACATTGTGAGTTCCAGATCAGTCTCAACTACATAGTGAGACCCTGTCTCAAAAAAAACAAAAACAAAAATAACAACAACAACAAAAAAAGCCTGGTTCAAAATTATCAAGTTATCTGTCATGATTTGATGCTTATGTCTAAATTGTGACTGTTTAATGTCTTTTCTACAGTAGTTTCTTAGGGTTGTCATAAACTCTACTACTTCAGGGTCAGTCTAGGCTAAAGTTTAAAATGAGGTAACAATCCTGGTGGTAATTCGTCAAAGTTCAGAGGAAAAATACAACATGCGTAGAATTCTGCATAGACTACCATAACATTAGTACCCTTTGCATTCTTATTCACCTTCTGTAGTGTTTCCCTTTTAAAGTTATGTATTTTTCTTCTATATTATTAAAATAAACCTAAGGATGCTGCCCCAGATTATTGTAATCATTAAAATTTACTGTATTTGTTCCTTTTTATCCACGGAGAACTGGTCCCAGGACTTGCCACATATACCAAAAACTGAAGATGCTCAAGTCCCTGATAGGAAATAGTATAGAATGTGTATAAAACCTATGCACACCCTCCTGTATATTTTAAATCATCTCTCGATGACCTATAATACCTAATGCCATGCAAATGTTGTGCAAATATTTCTTGTGCTATGTTGTTTGAAGAACATGCTGTCTCTTTACATGATTTATACACACAAAGATTAACAAATTAGAAAACAGTTATGTACAATAGGCAGCATCTATTTTATATCTATTACACTGAGGGGAAAATACACTAAAAGCAGCCTATGGTCTAGAGAGGAACTGAATTTTTAACATTGGCCAACATAAACATTGGCCACTTTCTCTTCCAACAGCCAAGTGGCGTTTCAGAATTAGCTCATATGTTTAGTATTCCCTAGAGCCAAAGAGCGAACATTTGATCAGTCTTTGGAAATATACCATTGGCCATCCATTATAGGACTGGCCACATATGCCTTGAAGAGTATAAATGGATGATGTGGGTTCAAATCTAGGATTTAAAAATTATCCAACAGGAAATTGTCCCTGGCTCTAGTCCTAGTGTTTTTGATGGCTTGTACTGTGCATCCAGCATTGAGTGTCCTCATTTAAAAGTGCCTGGCTTTATCCCCACACCCCCACACACATATACACATGCATGTGGGTGCTGTGGTCGAGAGAGAGAGAGAGAGAGAGAGAGAGAGAGAGAGACA
>NW_022900921.1:14798018-14835990 GCF_012274545.1 Fukomys damarensis | reverse complement strand
GTTTCTGCCAGCACTGTGGTTTCTCCTGGGTCTGGTTATTTCCCTTAATGAAAGGTCAAAACTCCTTTCCATGTGGTTATCTCCACATGACTCTTTAAGAATTTCTATAATTGCTCTGTCCTCTCACCCCCTCAGGGGTACAAACAGTCCCAGGCTTCACCCTGCCGTATCTTTGTAAATAGTTCTTTTATTAAACTCCCTACAGTTATCCTAATTTGCATGTGCCATCTGTTTCCTGCTGGCGTTCTGACTAATACACACATGATCAGATCTCAAAAATTCACTACACCATGTAACTTCTGATGATTGAACAGCTTGCCTTGAATAGTTTGAGAAAATAATTGCAAGAGATTCCTTCTCTTTCACAAGTTACAGATAGGACAGCAAACATCCAGTAAGCTTCCTGGGTTGATCTTCTGGCTACTACCACCACGATTCCTCTGTTAGGGCTTGTGACCTCTGTGCAGCAGCCAGTCTGTGTTCCAGATCATCATCGTGTCTGAGAACAGCAGGCTGCTTTTAGGTTATCAGCAGTTATGCTGTGTGACCGCAAATTTAAGGGGTGAACCATTAAAGAAAGAAAATTAGTGGCAGCTTCGGTCCATAGGAAAACACTGCATACTTTGTGGGGGAAAAATAATTATAAATATTAGAACATAGTTCATTTCAATTGATAAGCGTCTTTTGAAACAAAAAGAGTTGGGTATCCCACTTTATGCCTTTTTATATATCACCCACAGGTTCCAAATGCCAAACCTCATGTTTTATTTCTCTTCCTTTTGTAGGATTTAATTTCAGAGTCTACCTTTGCAAAACCATGACAGAATGCCCATTATTGGGATGTGTGCTCTCTGCCTATATTTCTTTGATATTTTAAGTTTATACCAATATATCAAGAATTTAATATTTTTAAATTGTATATTTAATGGCGGTCTCATATAAATTATATCCATGGAGGTCAGATTTCTTTCTCTTGATTTGTATATCAGTAGAATTTATTTCACTGCCTACCATAGAATAAGCAGCTGATATTGAGGAATAGAGCCTTCGATATGATTAGGTTCGATTGCATAAGCTAGGATTATGTCTCCCAGACTGTTTCATAGGATCAGGGAGATTACAGAAGGAGTATGTACACTGAAACTCTGTGTCATTAATCTCTTTTTGAGGGAAGGGCGGAGGAACAACAATTCATGCTAGCAGAACACAGCAAAGGCCATAAGGGACAACCATAGTTCTTTCTGTCCCTTATGTTTTATTCAGACTACTTAGGGTGGTAGCACTCACACCTTTAATCCTTGTGCCCTTGAGCCTAGTACTGCAGCATGAGTCAGTCACACACTAGATTCAGCCACCTGAGAAAAAAACCACCTATGACTACATGAAGCTTCAGGGGACATCTAGATGTGAGTAGGAACACAGACATATTTTCAGATCTTCACACAATATATTATGATGCTCTTAATCCTTTATTAATTTATTTTTCAATAGTGCAACCTCAGAATCTTGTGCTTACCAGGCAGGCATAACACCACTGAGCTACTTCCCTGGCCCTTGTTAAATCTATTTATATTATTTAATTTACTTCAGAAAATATGAAAACAGTATAGATCTAAAGATAATACTATTTTCCCTATAGATTGTTCTTTTTAATAGTAGCTTACAATAATTTGGGTCCTGAAATTATCTCTTGATATAAATGCTTTTTATGTACCTAAGGATGGCTTAAATTCATTCATACATGAGTGAAATGAAATAAAAAAGAGTAATAAATAAAGGTGTAAATAAAGCTTGTAGATGAAAATTTCATAATTGGCATCATAAAATTTGCCAGATGATATAGCAATAGAGCAAGACATTGAAATTCTCTGTCCCAAATATGTTTGGGACATCTCTTGAGTATGTTAAATTATAAACTTTCATAATTCTATGCCCTCTAAATATGTCCATCTTTTTTTAAAAATCTATAAGATTGTTGTAATTCATGTTTTCTCAGACAACAGATTCCATACTAATGGGGAGGGTGACCAATACAATGAATTAAGATATATTTTGTATATGTACAAATTTCCCACAATCAATATGAGTATTATGTACGGCAGACATGTCCTGATAAAAATATAATTAAAATAATGCTACATTCAAATTTACAGAAATTAGTAAAAAATTAAGAACTATTAAAAAACCATTAAACTATTAAAATTAAGGACTATTAAAGTATTAAAATTAAATATTAAAATTGAGAGCTATTAAAAAATTCAGAGATAAAGATACTCCTAACATTAATGGGGAATGGTCAGACCTGACATAACAATATCTTAATTCTTTTTTAATGAGTCAATAAAATGTCATTGATTATGCAGTTGTATCAATTGAGTCATTGATTTTCATCAGTATCAATTACACTGAGAAATCAAGCATTACAACTGTATTTGTTTCTTTTTATCTGTATAAATTTATCAGATAAGTAGTATTATTTTAGTTTCACTGATTAAGAAGCTAAATTAACAAGATTAATAATTCCCGTCAAGGCATAAAATGCCGAATCAAGGTACTAGGGTTTGAACTACTGTGTGTAATTTAAAAATCTCTGCTTTTCTATTCTTTACAGTAACTTATGGGACTAGAAATGAATAAGATGCAATTGTAGAGATTCTGATACCTCCCCTAAAATAGATGTCAGCAATTGTTATCTGAGGGACAGATTTCCTGACAGTCAACGAGCTGATGAAATTAGAGATATGCACTCAGAGGTTTAGCCACAAAAATAATAAAGAGAAATGTTTGCTAACTGCCCTTCAGTCTTACTGTCTCAAGGGTGTTACATTCTTAGTTTCCCTACTGTTTAATAGAAACATTAAGAATGATTAATTCTACTTGTACCCTTCTGGTTGAATACAGAATAGGACATTGAGGTTTGAGGGAAGAAAGGTCGATTGATTTTAATGTTTCTTCACCCCCAGGAGTAGAAACATCTATGTCTTTCATAATAAAGAACATGCAAACAATATCCAGTTAGGTAATAGTCCAGTAAAATTAGAGAATTATTTAATAGAATGGGAAAGCCTTTTTCAAGGGTTCTAAGATCTTTTGCTGAACTTTGTGCTTAAAGCAATTAAGCAAGTTACAAAATGGATTGTTGCAATACTGTTGGGAGAGAATGAATTCAAACTGCCTAAATATTTGTGGTATCTGAGGCATCTTGGATATAGCATGTTAAGAAATGACTTGGGAGTTCCCAAGCAGGAGTTGAGAAATTGGAAATTTTAGGTATGCTAGAAGAGCATTAGGGTATCTGCTGGAAAATGCAATAATAATAGGTACCAATAATTAAAGATAAATATATTCGCATGTCTTGCCTTCTTGGGAGGATTCTTATATACAAAAATACTAGTTTTTAATGTTATCATAATAATTCTTTTCATAAAGCATGCATATGTTTACTTTAAAAGTGACTAGTTGCAGTCATAAATAATATTTATTTTCCTAACACTTAAAACATTTTCTGCGGTACTTTTTAAAACGCTAATTACCAAAAAAAAAAAGAAAAGAAAATCACCACTCGTAATTCTAATGAAACATGTAATGCATTTTGTAGTCCTGTTTTTTAGGGGGAAATACTGGCTGCTGATTCACACAATTATTTTTATTATAGGATTGATGACCTTAAGCACATGGAAATATATTTATATACTTGCTGCTTTTACTTCTTTGTCTGAGAAATATCTGTTCATTTCAGATGCCCATTTTTTAATCAGGTCTTTATATTTGGGGATGCTGATTGTTTTGAGTTTTTTATATATTCTAGATAATAGTCCTTTGTCTGAGGAGCAGCTGGTAAAAATTTTTTCCCACATTGTGGGTTGTCTCTTAGTTCTGTTGATGGTTTCTTTTGTAGTGGAGAAGCTTTGTAATAGGATGAGATCCCACTTGTTGATTCTTTCTGCTAGTTCCTGTGCTACTGAGGATTTGTTCATAAAATCTTTTCCTATGCCAATGTCTTCCAGAGTTATGCCTAACTTATCTTCCAGCAAGTTTAGTGTTTTTGTTTTTATATTTAGATCTTTAATCCACTTGGATTTTAATCTTCTGGGTATCTTTCCAAAAGAATTAAAAGAATCATATCACAATGATATATGCACACCTACATTTATAGCAGTAGAGTTTGTGATAGCTAAAAGTTGGAAACATCCCATTTGCCCATCAGTTGGAAATTGGATAAAGAAGATGTGGTTTTTCTATAAAATGGAATAGTACTCAGCTTTAAAGAACAAGAAATTAGATTCATTCATAGGAAAGTGGATACATATTGAGGATATACTCCTAAGTGAAATAAATAAGTCACACATGTGTAAATGCCAAATAGTTTCTCTGAAAAACTATAATAGTACGTAAGATCCTAATGAGATAATTAACAATGTCAAATAGAAAGAAAAGGGCTAAAGGGGTAAGGAAAGTGGGAAGGATAGGGGAAAGGTAATAAGGGAAAAGAAAAAAATATGAGAAAATGAAAAAATGGAAATAAAGTGTTTGTAAATGGGGAGGGGAGGAGGCAATAAAGGGAGGGCAGGGACAAAGGGAAAAATGAGAACCAAGCCCTGTCACATAAAGGTGCAAGAACCCAATAATGAATGTAACTGTACTGTATACCTAAAATGTACCAATAAACTCAATGAGGGGGGAAAAAACCCCAGATTGTTCCCACTTCCAGAGGAGATTCTGATTCCCTACAGATTGAGTAAAGCAGGATAATTTGCATGTCAAAAAGTTCCCAGCTGATGTGGATGCTTTTGTCTCTCACGCTACACTTGAAAAATCCCTGGTTCAGGCAATGTGGGAAACAGGAAACATGTTCTCATTCCCGTAATAATACATGCTTTAATTCTGACTATATTTCCTTGAGTTTTGTGACCCAGCTTGGCTTATTTCTTATTGGTTGTGCTTCCTTTCTCGACTTTCCAGAAAAAAAACGTCCTGGACTGTTTTTCACTTAAAAGGTTTCTAGAAGACTATTGCAAAAATAGGTACTTATAGTTGTCTTGAGGAATTAAGAGAGATAAGATGTTATCTGAAGTACTTATTCATTAGACAAAGTCTCTGGGGCTTTAAATTGAACACCTGGCTCTCTCCAGAGACATGGTCTGTGTCTGTAGTCATACTAGCATCTCCCCTAACATTTCTCTATTTAGAAACTGTTAATTAAACAAACAAAAGATTAAACAAATCAGAATTAGGAGCAGAATTCTTACATTGATGCATCCTGATCTGTCTTCAGTGGAGTTAATAGGGTTGATTTGGTATTGATTAATGTGTTAGAAATTACATTTATTGTTCTCCTGTAAACAGTTAAGTAGCTGTTAGACTTTGATGAATATATTTTAAATTATTACAGTGCTATTCAGCAAAGTAAGACTGCAGAGTTTTTGGGCCCCCAGAAAATGTATTAAACCAACAAGAAGCTCATGACATCTGGGAATGTATTTTGTATAGTTCATGAAAAACTTTTTACTTAAAATTAAGATAGCAAATGGTTCATAGGTATTAAACACTTACGTGTTTGCATTCTATCTTTACATCTTGAGTCTTTGAGTATTAAAATGTATTTTACCATGATACATGCATACACATGTTTACAGCAGCACAACTCGTAATAGTTGATTCCTGAAAGTGTTTTACATGTCCATCAGTGGATGCACTGATCAACTGTGATATTTACACATGATAGAGCACTGCTGTGCCATAAAGAAGGGTGAAATTCAGTCATTTGTAAGAAAAGTGATGCAGCTTGAGATCACACTGTTAAGTGAAATAAATCATACACACAAACTTGAATATTGCATGGTTTCATTATATGAGTAATCCAAAGTATATAGAGCAAAATGAAAGATGATAGGAAAATAGATCTTTTGCAAAGGAGACCAAGAGGTGAGGGAAGATGGGAGAGTGAGAAAGAGAATGGATTGGAAAAAGATTTAAGATCAGTAATGTGCGTGTACCAACTCCTCATGATGAATATCATTACATAGTCCAAACCATGTACAAATAAAAATGTATCCTTAAAGAGTGATGTTCACATAAGGAGATAGTCACCTTATCCTGACAATTTGCTCTCTCACAATTTAAATAAATGAGCTATAATTTGGAATTACTTCCTTGATATCTGAACATAATTTCATGAGTCTGTATCTATGAAATATTTGCTGGATAAAAATGCTATAATCTTTACATTTCACAGGTTTTCATATAGTTAGCGATTGTTTCAGTTAACACTGCCCACTGCTAGTGCCAGGGGAAGAGCAATGAAGAAACTTCCTTTAGGACTCAGTTCTCCTTTCTGGTGCAGAATAGCAGTTTTAAAACAAGTCACAAATATTTACCCAATTATTGATCCATGATGTCGCTTTATATTTTCTGTGTTCTCCAACAAGGATCTAGATTTTTTTTCCTTGAACCATTGAAGTAATTGGTAAACCAAATAAACAGATCTACAACAAAGTCTAGACTTGAGATAAAATATAATTAAAATCTGCCCAAATCTCAGAGACCTTAAAGAATTAGACATATACAGTTGCTATTCAAAATATCATTTTATTAATTTACTGTATATTTTATATTCATTACCAGCTATGCAAAGTTGTTCCAAAATATTTATAAACAAGAAAATGCAAATTATAGTCAAGAGAGGAATCATCAATTCAGTTATACAGAGACAGCCTATATTTTGGAATTTTCAGACAAGAAGTTAGCAAAACTATGGCAAATGCACTATTGAATTTAGTTGGAAAGATATATAATATTTATTAACAAATGAGATATTAGAAAGATGAAATGATAAAATGTTTACTTTTGAATTCTTCAAAGTTTTATCAGGTTTATAATATTTTAATTCCCACTGTATATTTCTGCTATATTTTATAATGTATTTGTAAGCTTTCCTAAATTGAAGTCTTAATTGGTCTTGTGTTTATATAAATGTTGTAATGCAGTATGAAAATGATTCATAATTTATCACTTTATAACTGTTTTGAAATTCATATTTTTTAATATTTTCTAATACATTTTTTAGTTTAGTGAAAATATTTAAAAATAAACAAATTCAGAAATGAAGACTTTGATTGCTAGAATTCACAGTACACCTGAAACAATAAAGTAGTAAGTCTGTGGGATTGGAGGTAAAACTCTTAGAACTTCAGCATAAAATTGCAATAGAAGCATGAGAAAACAATGCAACAAAATAACTCCAAATCCTCCCAACTTCTCCAAAGCTGATCCATGGAGCAATGATAAAGGAGAAGTAAAAAGCCAAATAGATGAATTATACAAAGGAAAAAAAAATAGAGCAAGAATTTTCTTGGCAAGCTTAAAGATGATAAAACTAAATAAATAAAGGACTTAATAAACAGAATGATCAGTGAACTACAAAGGACACTAATAAAAATCTAGCTGATCTAAACAAAATGATACAAAACTCGAATGGCCAGTTTAGCAGTGTTCATGAAAAGCGCAACATAAAAATTCAGAAGATAAAAAATCGTGGATAATGGATCCAACACCTGCTAAACAATGTGAAAGAAACTAACCTAAGATTAATTAGAATTAATGAACAATCAGAAGATGGTATGAATGGCATAAAAAATCCTATTTACAGAAAACTTTCCACATAGAGGGATAGAATTTAACGTACAAGTAAGCAAGGTATATAGAACCACAGCGACGTAAAAAGTAGCACCAAGAATCAACAAATGTGATCATATCAATTAAAAGCTACTGCAAGCAAAGGAAACAAACAACAGAGTGAAAAGACAACTTACGGGAAGGATAAAAATTGCCAGCTAATCCTGTGCAAAGGAATAAAAAATTATTAAAATAGAAGCTTCTCAGAAGTACAAATAGTAAACACATGGAAAATGTTCAATATCACTAGTCCTTAGAGAAATGCAAGTTAAAACAATATTGAGATTATATTTTACTCCAAAAACAATGGCTATCATCAAGAAATCAAATAATAATGAATGCTCGCTAAGCTGCAGGGAACAAGGAAGCCTTTTAAATTGTTAGTGGCAATGTGAGCTAGTACTTCCATTATGGATATCAGCACGGAGCCTCCTCGGCAAACTAAAATTAGAAATTCTCTTTGGCCTAGCTTTTCCTTTTCTAAGTGTCTGTCTGAAAAAGTCAAAGACATCATGTTCCAGTGATGCATGTATATCAATGTTTAAAGCAGCACAGTTCAACATAACTAAGTCTTGGAAATAAGCTTTATGCTCATCAAAAGACGAATGGATAAAGTTACTGTCGTATTTACCCACAATAGAATAGTAATTTCCATAAAGAATAACTTGAATCGTTTGGTGGAAAGTGAATGCACCTTGCGACCATAATGTTGAGTGAAATAATTCTGACGCATGAACTGGAATATCATGTAGCTTCTCTTATATGAGAGCCCCAAAGTACAAATAAAGAGCAAAATAAAAGTAGATAATAGGGAGTAGGGAGATCTTCCTCAAAAGGAAGAGTATCAAGAGATGAAGGGAAGAGAGAAGAAAGAGAAGGGAAAGGGGTGAAGACGTGAGAAACATTATGTGTATGTCCCAGCTCCCCATAATGAATGTAATCATGTGATGCAAACATCATAAGAAAAAGAACAACTAAAAAACATGAGTCACTGTGCATCCTCACTCATAAAAAGCTTGGTAAATAATGTTTAAGATTCCTTTGCAAAGAAAAAATTAGTTAAAACATATATCACTTTTTCTTCTCAGAACCTTGTAGTATTTAAAAAGCTAAAAATACTTCTCTTCTGATGAAAAAATGAAAAGGTCGTATGAACTATTCAAGTACCCCTTTCAACAGAACACTTCTCCTGTGTTTCTGTGTTTAAACTAAAAGGGTTAATGCTGAGCATGCTGCCTGATTGGGGTACTTAGAAATAACACATGGGATGTGACTGGTCCCATTAGAAACATAAGACTGAAACATGCTGTTAGCGTATCATGCTCAGCCTTTGGTGCCACTGGAGATATTCTGGGTGTGTGGCTCTGAGCCCTTTGAGGAAGAGCCATTTGAGTCTCACATTATCATGGGCAATATTTTCCTAGACCTCATTAGTGTGGATAAGTTGGTGCCGCAGTGACATCTTATCACCTACGCTGTGCGGACCAGCCTCACCCATATCTAACACAAGCTCTGTCAGAATGTGCTGAGTTCCTCCATGTACAGAGAAGGACAAAGGATTTTATGAAGAGCTGCTGCAGTGATATTTCTCGCTCATTTCCCTATTTTCAGGGAGAGTTTTGTGAGTAGTTTCTCATTTTTAAAAATATTTTTGGACCATGCTTGACTGTGTATAACTAACATTGCAGAAAGGGAGACTGCAAAAGGTAATGACTATACTGTAATGTTACTCTCCCATCAGCACCCCTGGGAAACGGAAGCACCTCTCCTCCCACCTGTGGTTATGTCCAAAAGTGAAATATTTCCCGATGATCAACAATATATAGTTACTTAGAGAAATGTTGAAGTTTGACCTTATAAAGTTAGCACAAAAAGAGTAAAAGTACACAGATGTATGGCCCAAAGCCTAATAGGACCATAGTTGTATGACTCAGCTAGTTAGCCAATAGGGAGCCACACAGGAGTTGCTGGATGAGAAAGAGTGGGATTCATTTACTTGCTTAATAATCACCCTTGTACTTCAAGACAATCTGGGTGCAACCACCTTGCTTACTGACATAGCACAGAAAAACATGTAAAGACCAATCAGGACTTCTATGATCAATCTTCAAATGGTTAATGAAAGAATGCTTTACCCAGGATAATTTTCCATCCTTAACCAGAAGTGTTACAGAAATAAATAACTCATACCTCTTCTAAGTACCATAGAAAACTATCAGAAAAGGTATAACTTTCCTTAGAGGTCATGTGATCTCATCCTAGACAGAAAATGGAGATCATAGTCACTGAGAAAATGAAATAGTCACATCGATCATATTGATTGATTTGTTCCATTAGCACCATGATGTTACTGAGGAAAACTGAATATTCCCAGTTGCACCTAGAATAAGCTCATCTTGGAAACAAGCTACTGGGAAAACGGACAATTGTAAGACAAATGACCTATAGACTAGTAGGAAGAAAGAAAGTTCAACTAAAAGTCCAAACACTGTAGTCACAAACATCTGGTGGTTTTAATAGGCTGTTTCATAATGATGTGCATTCAGAAGACGTAGTTCATCATATCCGACTATGAGAAGGATACAGAAGTTGAAGATCTGAGCAGTAGCATGTGCCTAGCTAGCTTTGACATTTACTATGGCAAAAAGGAGACAAGCCAGAAGAATCTCAAACTTGTAGGTCAGGTTTATGCTGACCTAGGATTGATCCAAAACCTTCTATATCCCTTTCCTCACAGTATTTTATCTCCTTCAGCAACAGACAGGGTAAAGACTAAGGTACCTAAAAGGTACAGTAAGCTTTACAAGCTGGTCTGGCTTGGTTTTTATTAATTTTTATCACTACATATGGACAGTGCCTAACTATAATCATTGTGAAGCACTGTTTTGTAATAGATTGGAGATACAGAAAGCTGCTTCTGGTTAGGGTCAATATTTATGTCCCTATATGTGACACAAATTAGTTTGCTCTGAAAACGACATTCATACTGCTTTAAAAAATTTTAGAAAAATCTATGATTTAGTAGAAGTGTGTACTTTTTCTATAGTTATCTTGGATTTCTCTGATTTTGTTGATGTGGAATCTGTCTTATCACTGTAGTGGTTGTAGGTAATTGATTGAAATATAAATTAATTTCCAAAAACATGAAAATTAATTATATCTCATTTTATTCTGAGTCTTTCTGTGGAAAAACTAGTTTTACTGTCTGTACATTCATTTTAATATTTTTGATCTATGTGTGTGTCTGTTCTTTTGGATTCCCCTTCACATTTTTTCTAATATTTGACTAGTTACCTTCTTGAAGGAGTATGCTAAAATTTGTAATATGAATTAATATTATATTTATATTAGTCATAATATTGCTTTTTCTCTCTTAAAGAATTATTTGCAACCATATTAAGAGATTTCTTGCGAGGGCTGGTAAATAGCATGTCCTTGTAAAGTTCCAAGCTTGTGTGCGGCTTTTGTTTGCCATCATTGCTCTTGGGTTCCTTCTTATTTTCAAGAAGATACATAGAATTATAAAATTAATTTACTATGTTCAGCTCAATAGCTAAAATCATCACACTGAAGCTGTTCGTGAGAACCCTCTCCAGAGATGAAATGGAGAAGGGAATAAAAGGTGACATTTCTCCTTTGAAGCAAGGAGGCACAAAAGTTCCGCAGTCTCCAGGACAACTCAATGCATCTGTCTGCACTTACATTCACACCAAAGGTCTGTGTTCTTCGCAGTTTAGACATAAGAAGGGATGGGACTAGATTTCTTTGCATATTTCTGAATGCTAAGATAAGAGGTTGGGAACAGTGTCCATACCCTAGGTCTTCATCAAGAAGAAAAAGGGCTGTAGGTACTGATACTTGATATTTCTTCTGAACGAAAAGGGTCCAAACTTTCCCTCACCTTCAGGACTCAGGGTCTAGCCAGCCCTACCTGCACTTCCAGTGATCCTTGGTGTTATAGATGAAGCCACCTGTCTGGCATCTTTCTGTGAGCTTAGAAGGGAATAGTTCCTTTCGGCCTATGTTTCCTCCCCACCCCGTACCTGTATTTCAGGAGGGTGTAAGACTTGGCAAAGCTTCTTGAGTCTGGATTTGAGATTTGGCTTGTTTTAGATATTTTTCTCTTCCATTTCAAAAGACCCCTAGGGAGGGTTGGGGATTTAGCTCACTGGTTCTGCCGCCTGCCTCGCAAGCGCAAGGACCGGAGTTCGATTCCCAGTACCAAAATAAAAAACAAAAAAACAAAAGACCCCTAAGGATTCTATGATTTTTTTCAATTGTGCATATATTTATAACCACAGTGTCATTTTTTAAAATAATGCATTTTTTAAATAGGGTGTGTGATCATATACAAGGGAGAGAACCCCAGATTGTGGCAGATGTCACTGCCACTGTCCCCTGGGCTCTGTGAATGCTAGAAGCTGAAACAGTCATTCAATAAAATCTGACTTTAACCCCTTGGTTCCTTTAAGCCTATTGAACTAGAATAGTCCAAATTTTCACCCAAAATGTGGCAGAGACAGATTGCATCATACTCATATTTGGAGAAACAAATTTCATTTGGAAAGATGTTTTGGCTCAGTAAAAACAAACACATCTTTACAAAACTTGGCAACATACTTTTCTTTTCTGACCCAAGTTTTCTTCTTTGAAGTAAATTTTCCTCTCAGTAGGAGATGGAGGAAGACTCCTAGGCCGATTATAAATGCTGCAAGCCAGAAGTCAGACTCCAGCGATGGCACAGGCAGCCTTGGGAACCTGAGATCTGGGATGTCTTCTGTGGCCCTGTTTAGACCAAGGCCACCCTGGAGACACAGGAGTGAGGTGCCTCAGATTCAGTTGCCATGTTTGGTTTGTAAATAAAATTTGTTTTCTAGGACCTTTCTATATTTAGTTCCTATATTTCCTAAACTCAGTTTTCCCCATTGTCAATAATTTACTTACCCTGGTGTAGCACACTTGTTAAAATTAGAGAACTAATATTGATACATTATTATTTATAATTAACGTAAGTAGTTTTAACCTAAGGATCTCTTCCTTTTCCAGCATCCCAGCAAAGATTCTGCGCTGTAGTTAGCCAAATTGTCTCCTGAGGTTCCCTTTTAGTTGTGCCTGTTTCACAGATTCTGGTTTTTTGTTATCCTGATAGTTTTGTGGAGTGCTGGACAACCACTGTGTAAGGTCTCTCATTTGGTATTTCTCTGATGTTTTTCTCAGGATAAGACTCGAGGTATACATTATTGTCACAAAAATCAGTGATGAAATTAACATTTTCCTAACATTGACGTGATTTCTCACTATTGATGTCTACCTCAGTCACAGAGATGACGTGTTTGTCCAGTTTCTCCACTATAAATTTATTCTTTTATTTTGTGCTTCTGATACTTTGCCTCCCTTCTTTGGAAAGAGGACACTGTTCAGACTGTGCTTAAGGTGTAGACCCTTAGGTTTCACCGGAGAGGAAAATATGCAAAAACTATGGGTCATTCTTCTTCGTCAGAGTCTCTTTCTCTTTTCTTCATTTCTTGATTCAGTCGTCCCTTTATATGAGCATAGTTTCATGGATACTTAACTTACAGGTTGCAATTAACTCTGCTTTATTTTGTTACTCAGATTGTTGAAGCTGTGGCCACAAGAGCTCTTTCCACTGCTTCCTCCTCCCTTTGACATAACCTCATCCCGGTGCATGGTGCTTTTTTTTTTGCTTGCTTGAGTACTTGTTGCTCTCTGGCACTACAAACTGTTCCAGGTACATCCGCATACTTCATGCCACACTCCTAGAACAACGCCTTTCTCTAAGATGCCCTGGTTCTTTTTCTTGGAGAATGGTTTTAGAAATCAAGATCTGACACCTAGCTGTACTCATTCCAACAGGGATACTTTTTGCTCTCTGGCCTCTCAGCTGACAGAATAAAGATGTACAACTGCACATAAAACTAGGATATGCTCATTATGAGCAAGAATTTCTTCTTGTGAGCATCTGTATCTGTGTAAAGCTAAATATGGGTTCACATGGTTTTCAACCCTAATCCATTACCACATGGATTATTCTAGACTCCTACTGTTCCTTCTTAAATTTCCACTTCAACAGTGATAATCAATCTGGCTCCATCATTCCATCATTTGCCACTCATTTTCTTAATTGTTCAAGTCCTGTATACATACATATGATATCAGAATTGTTAGTCCATCATCTTGGAGTAAATAAATTTATCCACTGACCTTTGGTGCTTATTACATTTTATTTTACCTCTTACACAGTGTATGGCTTTTCCAGAGGAAAATATGTTTCATAGAGTAACTTTCTGAAAAGTTTTAAAAAGTTCAACTTGTCAATTTTAGTCTTGTATGTGTAGTGTTTTCAAAGATTGTCTAAAGTTCTATTACCAAATCTAAGTTCCCTTAGATTTTTTTTCTGTTTTTTGCAAAAGATTTCTAATTTTGTATGAAATGTTTAGGTCTATGATTCATGTTGAGTTCATCTTTGTTAGTGATGATAATATTCTGGTTCACGATGCATTATTTTATATTTTCTTTTTCTTCCTTTCTTCCTTTTCTCCCTCCCTTCCTCCTTCCATCTCTTTTTTCCATCCTCCCTTGCCCACCCCTGCCCTCTTCTTTTCATACCTTTTTTTTTCTTGTTTCCTTCCTTCTTTCTTTTCTACATTTTTATGTAGGCATCTAGTTTTCCAACATAATTTATTGAAAAGATTCTTCTTTCTCAGTTGAACTCCCTCTGCTTTTTTGTGTAATATGTTAACTACATTTTTAGTCTCTTTGTTACTTGAATCATCAATCTGAACCAATAAAGTGCTAAGTTTATTACTGTAGCTTTTATAAGTCTTGAAATGGAGAGATATTGGTCTTCAAAATTTGTTCATTTATAGAGTTTTGTTGAAAATTCTAGGTACTTTGTCTTTCCATGCAATCTTTAGAATCAGTTTGCTGGTATCTAAAAAATTACCTTACTGGCATTTTCAGTGAAATCACTTTGAATCTGTAACTCAAGTTGGGAAAAACTTTCACTTTTTAAGATTTTAAAAATTTCTCTTTATCAGAATTTTGAAGTTTACTGCAAATAGATTATACATATATTTTATTAGATTTATAGTTGTCTTAGTTGCTTTCTTGTCTCTGAGATAAAATACCTGACACAACATAACACAAAAGAGGTTTATTTTCAACCCATGGTCAGCTAGCACCAAGGCAAGAAGGCACCAAAGCAGAAAGACCTGGGCCAAGAAAGCTGATCATGTCATGATGGCCAAGAAGCAACGTAAAGTAAGAAGCCCAGGGCCAAGATACACACTTCGGGGTCATGCTTCCAGTTTCGACCCAACTTCAATAAGGCCGTACCTCCTAGCAGCACATTTCCCTTTCAACTCATTCTTGGATTAATACACCAATGAGTACAATATCTCCACGATACAATCACCTTCCAAAAGGCCCATCGCTGTACACATGAAAACTTTTGGGAATGAATATTCAAGAACTAAACTGTAACATTCTACCTTGGCTCTCGAAAGACTTCTGTCCATCTCTTTATGCAAAATGCATTTAGGCTATCATGAGAGTCATCAAAGTTCTGTTTCAACGTTCCTGAAAACTCCAACTCCAACGTCTGCTCTGAGACTCAGTGAAAACTCTTAACTATGAGCACACATTAAAAACTACATAAATTTTGATGACATGCAAATGTACATGGTAAATATTCCTATTCCAAAAGGGAGAGATAGGGGAACAAAAGGATGAGACGAAAGCAAGACTGAAACACAGCAGGGAAATGCCAAATCACAGAGCTCCATGCCCAGCATCTTGGACAAGTTGAGATCTGAATTTCAAAGGGCTTGGGCAGCCCTGCTCTGTGGGATTGGCCTGTGTAATGAAGTGGCTTTGCTCACTTCCTCTAACTTTCTTTATCAGACATTCCATGGTCTTGGCTCCTCAATCTTTCCAAGGTCTCTGCTCCAATTTTTACTCCACACTCATAAGGTCTGATCTCCAAGGCTTTCTTCTGAAATCAGGGGGGAAGCTTTCCTGATGCCACAACTCTTGTATTCACCATGTCTGCAGAACCAGTACCATGTACATGACGTCAAGTTCTTACACCAGATTAAGCAGGAATCAGGTTCCCTTGGATCTCAAGATCTGAAGAGGCCTCTGAGTACCTTGATAGTTGAGCATTGTGAAAGCAATCTTTTTTATTTTCTTTTGCTATTCTAGATCTCTTTTTGTTCCAAAGGAATTAGGCAGCTCAAGTTTTGTGCCCAGGGGCTCTCTCCTCAAGAGAGCTTTAGAGATTTGCACTCTGCAGCCCATGAAGGGCATGGTCTTGATTCTTGAGATGCCCTCAAGGCATCTTTTCTATTGTTGTGATATAAAGTAGTTGGCGTCTTATTAATTTGAATCTTTTTAGCACTTATGCTCTCCAAAGCACCAGTTTTACATGCACTTTCTTTCTGGCAAAACTGAAAACTTTTAAATGTTTTGTTTTGTTTTGCTTTTTATTCTCAATGTAGATATTACTAAAAGCAGCAAGCAGTACCCATGCTTCAGCCTCAACACTGGACTACCTTGAAATTTCTTCTCTCACTTAGTTCATTGCCTTTAATGTTAGTTTTTACAGTCTCAGGATAGGAGGAAAATGCAGACAGACCAATTTTCTACCACAGCATAACTAACACACATGGCCTTGAGCCTCATTGACAGTAAAGTCTTTCCCAAATGAAAATGCCCAAGCCTGTCTTTTGCTGGGTACATTTCTATCACTGTTCTGGCTTTCTGAGTTCTAACTAGAATCTCCCATTGAGTTCAAATCAACATTTTAGAGCTTCTCTAGCAAGCATCTCTTAAGTTTCCAAATTCTTTTTTTTTTCCCCTCAATTGAGTTTATTGGAACTTCTTAGGTATACAGTACACTTCCAATCATCACTGGAATCTTGAAACTTTACAGAATATATCTTTGTTCTTATTTTTCCCCATCCCCATACCCCTGCCATCCCTTCACCCCCTCACCCTTCCCTCATGACAAAGACTTGTTTCCATTTTTTCTTTCTCATATTTTTTCTTTTCCTTTATTTCCTTTTTCCCTACCCTTCCCACTTACCCTACTCCACTAGCCCTTTTCTTCTTATTTCACATTATCAGTTATGCAATTTAAACCTTATTTGCACTTTTAGTTTTTCATTCTAGAGAAGCCATTAGGTATTTACAAAAGTGTGTCCTATTTCACTTAGGAGTATGGCCTCAATAGCATCCATTTTCCTAGTTTCTCATTTCTCTAGTTTCTGTGGCCTCAATAGCATCCATTTCTTTAGTTTCTCATTCTTTTTGTCTGATTAACACTCCATTTTATAGAAAAACCACATCATCTTTTTCCAGTCTCCAGTTGATGGACATTTGGGTTGTTTCCAAGTTTTAGCTATTACAAACTATGCACCTATAAACCTGGGTGTGCATATATTACTGAGATATGATTCCTTTAACACCTTTTGGAAAGATGCCAAGCAGAGGGATACCTGGGTCAAGTGGGACTTCTAATCCTAGTTGTTTGAGGTATCTCCATATTGATATCCACAGTGGTTGCACCAGTCTGCCCTCACACCAACAATGGAAAAGAGTTCCATTCTCCCCACAACCCCGCCAACAGTTGTTACTGGTTGATTTCTTGATAGCATCCATTCTTTGTGGGGTGATGTGGAATCTCAGTATTGTTTTCTTCCCTATATCTGTAATGACCAGTGATGTTGAACATTTTTTCATATATTTATTTGCTCCTTTTACTGTTTGTCTGAGAATGTCAGTTTATTTCAGATGCCCATTTTTTAATCAGGCCTTTATATTTGGTGGTCTGATTTTTTTGTTTTTTTGAGTTCGTAATATGTTTTGGATAGTAATCTGAGGAATAGCTGGTAAAATTTTTTTCCCACACTGTAGGTTGTCTTTTACCTCTTTTGGTGGTTACTCTTGCAGTGCAGAAGCTTTTTAATAACATGAGGTCCCAGTTATTGAATCTTAGTAGTGCTTCCTGTCTACTGAGGATTTGTTCATTAAGTCTTTTCCTATGCCATTGTCTTCAAGACTTGTAACTAACTAATCTTCCAGCAAGTTTAGTGTTTCTGTTTTAATATTTAGATCTTTAATCCAATTGGATTTTAATTCAATGCACGGTGAAAGATGAGGGTCTAGTTTTAATCTTTGGCAGGTTGAAATCCAGTTTTCCCAACACAATTTATCAACGAGGCTATCTCTTTCCTCCACTGAGGATGGTTGGCTCCTTTGTCAAAGATGAGGTAGCTGAGTACGTTTGACATTGTTTCTGTATCTTCCAATCTATTCCCCTGATCCCTGGGTCTATTTATTTGCCAGGACCATGCTGTTTTTGTCACAGTGGCTTTGTAGTACAGTTTCAAGTTGGGGATCATGATACCCCTTGTCGTGTCTCTGTTCCTAGAATTGATTTTGCTATTCTAGGTCTCTTCTTGTTCCAAATGAATTTATGTATTATTTTCTCTAGTTCTGTGACATATACTATTGGGATTTCAATTGGGATTCCATTGAATCTGTATAGCAGTTTTGGAAGTATGGCCATTGTCTCTCTGTTAATTCTTCCTACCTAGAAGCAAGAGGTGTCTTTCCATTTTCTTATATTCACTTTGATCTCTTTTTTCAGAATGCTGTAGTGTTCAGTATAGAGGTCTTTTTGCTTTCTTTGTTATATTGATTCATGGATGCTATGATGAAAGGAATTATTTCCTTTAATTTTTCTCTCAGTGTGCCTGCTATTTGTGTACAAGAAGGCTATTGATTTTTGAGTGTTGACCTTTTATCCAGCTATTCTGCTGAATCTGTCAATTAAGTCTGGAAGTCTTTTGGCAGAGTTTTTTGGGTCTTTTATGTAGAGTATCATATTATCTGCAAATAATGATAGCTTAACACCTTCCTTTCCTATCTTTATTGCCTTTCTTTCTTTCTCTTGTCTAATTGCTGTGGCTAATGTTTCCAGAATTACATTGTTCAGCAGTGGTGATAATAGAAATCCTTGTTTTGTTCCTGATTTTACCATGAAGGTTTTTCAGTGTTTCGTCATTTAATATGATGTTGGCTGTTGGTTTATCATAGGTAGCCTTTATCAAGTTGAGATAAAAACCATGTATTCTAGTTTTCTGAAGATTTTTTTTTAAATCATGAATGGGTGTTGAATTTTGTCAGATGCCTTTTCTGCATGTATTGAGATGATCGTATGGTTATTGTCTTTGACTCTGTTAATATAGTATACTGCATTTATTGACTGATGTATGTTGAACCATCCTTGCATCCCTGAAGTAAATTGTTCTTGGTCCAGGGTGTTGATGACCCTCTCATTCTGTTTCCTAGTATTTCATAGAGGATTTTTACATCTGTGTTCATTAGGGAAATAGGCCTGTAGTTTCTTTTCTGGTTGGGTCTTTTCCTCAGTTTTGAATCAAAGTAACACTTGCTTCCAGGGATAAATTTTAAGTATTGCTTCCCTTTCAATTTCACTGTAAAGTTTAAAGAGTATTGGTAATAATTCTTGTCTAAATGTTTTATAGAATTTAGCAGTGAAGCCATAAGGACCTAAGCTTTCTTTGTTCGTAAACTTTAATTACATTTTCAATTTCACTGATTATGAGTGGGGTATTTAGATTTTTTTATCTTCTTCATTCAACTTTGGTAATTTGTATGTATCTAGAAATCTGTTCATTTCCTCTGCATTTTACACTTTATTAAAGTGCAGGTTCTTGAATTGTAAGCATTGATGATACTCTGAATTTCTGCTGGATCTGGTGTGACTTCACCTTTTTCATTCCTAATTGTATGGATTTGAGCCTTTTCTTTCCTTTCTGTGAAAATGTTGACTGAGGGTTTATTTATTTTATTTATTCTTTCAAAACAGCAACTCTTTGATTCATTGATTTTTTTGGTATGGCTCTCTTAGTCTCCATTGCATTGCTTTCTGCCCTGATCTTTATAATTTCCTCCCTTGTATAAACTTTGGATTTGCATTCCTCTTCTTTTTCTAGGAGCTTGACAGTCATTGTTAGCTTTTTTATTTGAGCTTACTCTGTTTCCCTAGTGTAGGCATTTATATTTATATTGATATGTATTTATGAATTTCCCATATAGAACTGCTTTCACTGTGTTCCATAGATTCCTATATACTGTATTGGTATAATTATTTATTTGTAAAAACTGACTAATTTCTTCTTCAATTTCCTCTGTGACCCATTCATTTTTCAAAAGAGTGTTGTTCGTTTTCCATGTGTTTGAGAAGTTTTTGCAGTTTCTTATTCTATTGATCTCCATTTAATTGCACTATATTCTTATAATATGCAGGGGATAATTTAAGTTCATTTGCATTTATTTAAACATGTTCTATGAGCTAGTATGTGTTTTATTTTGGAGAATGGCCTGTGTGTAGCTGAAAATAATATATATTCTGGTTTTGTGGGTTGGAATACTCTGTAGACATCTATTAAGTTCATTTGTTCAGAAGCTACTTTAGTTGTAGAATTTCATTGTTGATTTCTTTGTGTGGATGACATGTTTGTGACAGTGAGGTATTTAGTTCCCCCACTACCACTGTCCTTACTGGTTCATGTCCCTTAATGTTTGTTATGTATAGTTGGGGGCATTAATATTTGGTACACATATATTATGATGGTCTTCTCTTCCTCTTCAATTGTTCCCCTTACAAGGATGTAGTAACATTATGTCTCTAAATTTGTTTTAAGTTGAAATTTTCTTTGTCTGTGATTAAGATAGCTACCCCTGCTTTTTTCTGGGCTCCTGTAGCATGGAGAACTGTTTTCCATCCTTTTACTTTCACTCTCTGAGTTTAATTTTGAAGTAGGTGCATTTCTTGTATATGACATATTGTTGGATTGTGTTTCTCAATCTATTCTGCCAGTCTGTTTCTTTTGATTGGTGAATTGAGGCCATTGACATCAGTGGTTATAACTGATATGTACTGAATTGTCATTGTCATGTTGTTGTCCTGTTGTTGGCTCTTTTTAATTTTTCCCCCTTGCCCTTTAGTTTCTTGCTTTTCTCGTTGATTTGCTCTGTTGGGCCTCATGGTGTTTTGACCTTCATTGTGTTTTTATAGAATATTGTTTAGAATTCTTTGGAGTGCTGCCTTTGTAGTCAGAAGTTTCTCAGGTGTTCTTTGTCATGGAAGTTCTTATTTCCCTATCCATTTTTAAAGAGAGTTTTACAGGATACGTAAGTCTAGGTTGGAGGTTGTTTTCTTTTAGGGCTTGAAATACTTCACTCCAACTATCCTTGACTTGAGGGCTTGTGTTGAAAAGTCTGCTGTGATTCTGATGGGCTTTGCTTTGCATGTTATTCATTTCTTTTCTCTAACTGATTGCAGTATTTTGTTCTTCTGTTGGTTTTCCAGGAGGTTGACTGTTACATGTCTAGGTGTAGATTTTTTTTTTTTTTTAGTCTTGGCTAGTTGGAGTCCTATATGCCTCACTTATCTGTGTGTCAAATTCTTTTCCTCTATTTGAGAAGTTTTCTGTTATTAATTCTGTGAAAATATGTACTATTTCTCCTGATTTTTCATGAATAGCTATCAGTCTTATGTTATTCTTTGCGTCATGTAGCTGTTGGATTGATTTCTTATGGTCCTTTACTATATTTGAGAGATCTCTCTTTTCATGATCACTGACTGCCATTCTGTCTTCTGTATCTGATATTCTGTTTTAAGATTGGGTCAGTCTATTGTTTACTTTCAGTAGAGTTTTTTTATCTCCTTTATATTTATGTAAAGCTGTTTCATACATTCCATTTATTTCCTATGTTGGTCATTCATGGTTTCCATTTCTTTCTTATGCTGGGCATTCATGGCTGCTATCTTGGTCCTGAACTCATCTAATTTTCTATCTGTTTCTGTTTTAGAATCTCCAGTCATGTCTTTCATTGAGCTCACCATCTATAGTTATCTGGGAAACTATTTCTGTTTTGAATTTTTCTAGAACCTCATTGACCTGTTTTGTTCCTTCTTGTGCTATCAGTTCACGGTGTCCTGTTGGTTGATTGTCAGACTTTTCCATCTGTTTTCCCTAGAATTTGCCACTGGTGAAGTAGAAGTCTATATTTGTGCCTTGCTTGTTTTCTCATCTTTATTTTTGTTGATGGTACTCTCCTTGATTTAATTCCTGGGTTAGTGCTTCAACCTTCCAGATATAGCTGATTTTTAGGTTATGAGTCTCTACTGACTCAGAGACACTCTCATTTTCATAGTATCAGGAAGGACAATTGACTAAATCAATCACACCACCTTATCCCACATGATACAGTCATCAATACAGTGGCATCAGGCACAATTTAGAAATTGACAGTTTGTGGTAGTTATTAATCTATCACCTTTAACCATGTGAATTAAAGAAAAAATTGAGGACCAGCCCAATATATGTTTGTAGTGCATAAACTCTTCAATACAGCAACTTTACCTTTCAGGATGGGAACTTAGAATGAGTTGGGGAGGGGAGAAATAGGTAGAAGTATAGGAAAAGGTTAGAAGTGAGGCCAGAGGGCACAGAAAGATCACAGCATTCTAGGAAACTGTTGAAGACAAGAGAGAAAGACAGAGTTAAAAAACAAAGACAAGAATAAAACAACTCAACAGTACTAGGGAAGCTATAAATTGTACTCACTTTCCTTTGAAACTAATGACAACTGAGAAAAAGAAAAAGAGAGAGGAGAAGGAAATGAAGAGATCAGAATTGGGGCAGCAACAGGAACAAAAAGGGAGATGAAGAACAATGTGGGAGAGTAAGAGATTGAGTGGGAAAAAGAAAGAAGGAAGAATTTGAAGAGTGGGGCAAAATAAAATTAAAAAAATAAAAATTAAAAATAAGAGGAAGAGAAAGAAAAAACTAATTTAAAAAATTTTTGAAGGGTCTCCTTCAGGTTATGTCTCTGCCATCAAATGTGGGCAGCAATATTCACATATAAGTCAGTTAATCTCAGCAAGCCATCAGTAGACCCCTGAGATTCAGGCTGATTTCTGGCTGCAAGGCCCAAGTTGAGCTCCCTGACCTCCTGCAGGGTTCAACTCTGCAAGGTTCTGCTGCAGGTTTTACCTGCCCTTCCCCTGAAGATAGTCCAGGTTCTGATGGGAGGTTGTGATTCCTTCAATTTCCAACGGTGGTCTGGTTTGCCTTTATTGCAGTGTTCACTTTTGCAGTCCAGTACAATGGGCTTTATGACCACCATAGAGTGCGGGGGTGGGGGGTGTGGGTTGTGCTGCTTCAGGGGCCCCCATATGCTCGGCAGTCACCAGCAGTCTGTTTCCCTTGGAGGCCCGGGAGGCTGGGGGTGGTGAAGCAGCCTAGCTGCATTCGGCCACTCAGCAGTCCTCACCCATCTGCTGTACTTGTCCAAATTCTTCCTGTGAGCCAGTTCCAGTGATTTCTAAAGCACATAAGTCCTTGCACTGCAATGACTACACTCATGGTACCACAATGTATCTTAGTCTCTTTCCTTCTTAGTAGAGGAAAATACCCAACACCAAAAACTTAAATAAGTCTTAAATTTCATTCCGTGGTTGACTGGCTCCAGTGCAGAAAGAGTGTGGTGGAGAGGCTTGTCATGGAGGAAAGCAGCTCGTATCATGGCAGCCCGGAAGTGAAGAGAGACTGGAGGGCCCAAGGAGGGAGCTCTACCCTTCGGTATTATGTCCCCAGGGAACCACCACCTTTGATTAGAACCCATCTTCTGATAGCACCTCTACTGATATCCCATCTTTGGACAAATTCAACAATGAGAGTAGCCCTCGAAAGATCCAGTCACCTTCCAGAAGCACCGTATCTGAACAGAGACCTTGAGAAGACATTGTACATATAAACCATAACAACACCTAAGTCAGTCTTTTTTTTTTTTTTTTTGTGCTGTTGTAAAACACAGTGGTCATTAAAATTTCAAATTTGGGGCAGCGGATTTAGCTCAGTGGTTCTGCCCCCTGCCTCAAAAGCGTAAGGTCCCATGTTCAGTTCCTGGTACCAAAAAGTAAATAAATGAAATAAAACTTCAAATTCCAAGTAATAATTGCTGGTATGTAAGAAAACAATTTGTATTTTATGTTAAACTTATACCTAAACCTTGCCATACCTGCTTATTTCCAGGAATTTTAAAATTCATTTTTTAGCATTTTCTAAATAGAAAATCATGTCATTTATAAAGAAAGAAGATTTTATGCTTCCTTTCAACATATGTATATTTTTTCCTCTTCTTGTCTTATATTGACTTAGCTGGGATTTCCATTGTTATATTGAATAGAAGTGCTAAGGATGGGCATTATTGTCTTTCTAATGATTTTAACAAGAAAGCATATGTGGGTTTAGTATTTTCTATTTGAAATGGTTGGCACCAGAAGTGTTTTAGATTTGAGATTTTGTTTTTAAACAGTGGAAAATGAGCATAGGAATATTGAGATATCCTTGAAATGATACCAGAGTATGAACGGGAATCCATTTATGTTTCATGTGTATCTTATGCAATTTTATGCAATTTTTGTATTTTATGTCTGAGTACAATTTTATCAGTGTGTTTGCTTATTCTCTGCCATTTGTACATGAGATTTAGGTGTGAATTTTCTATTTATGATGGAACATGGGTACCTACAGTGTTTTAGATTTGAGAACATTTGAATTTCCAGAGTAGGGGTACTCAATCTGTATTTCTTCAGCATTAAGTATGTTGTTGTAGGATTATTTGTTCGTTGTTATTGTTTGTTTGTTGTAGTCCTGGGGATTGAGTCCAGAACCTTCCCAGTGAGCTGCATCTACAGATGCCCCACTTTAAAACAAGGTCTAGCTATTTTGCTAAATTGTCTGAGCTGGGCTCAAACTTGGAATCCTCCTGCCTGAGCCTCCCAGAGAGCTGACATAACAGGTTGTGTGCCACCATGTTCAGATTACTAGAGGTATTTTTTGTAGATGCTCTTTTTGTTTTCCATCGAGTTTATTGGGACTTTTTAGTGCAATTACATTCATCATTGGGATCTTGTACCTTTATATGATGTATCCTGGTTCTTATTTTTTCCTCGTACACATGCCCTCCCTTCACATTGTCCAGCCTTCCCTATTTGCAAAGACTTTGTTTCCATTTTTATAGGTGCTCTTAAACAAATTTTGGAAGTTCCTCTTTAATTCTAGTTTGCTGAGTGTACCTAGTTACTATTAGGCACTAGATTTTGTGAAATGTTTTTCTCTACATTTTTTGGTGTGATCATATAGTTTCTCTTCTTTTATCCTGTTGATATGATGAATTACATTTGATTTTGAAACATTGAACCTGCATATCTGGAATAAATCCTTCTTGTCTATCATATGTAGCTCCCTTTGCCTATTCTTGCCCTACGTAGCCAAAAAACCCTTTTATTTCTCTAAGTTTACTTTGATTCCCAGTGGCATGCCCTTCTTGGCAATGCTAAAGCCCTGTTGTTTACTAATCACCCTTTTAAAAAGGCCAGTGGTTATCCATCATTGTTGAGGATATTTTCCCCTCAAAGGGTATTTTCTCTTACTCCAAGAATTTTAGCAAATTATTTCCCCCTGAATCAAGGGGGTATTTTCTTACTCCAAGAATTTTAGCAAATTATTTCCCCCTGAATCACTTGGTTTTATTGAAAATATTTAAAACAGGAGCCCCAGTGCTATGAGAAACAGGATCACAGATTTTATATAAATTGAATAATTTATTAAATGAAAAACTAATATTAAATGCTTCAAATGTACTTTAATTCTTTAAAATTCTGAAAGACTTTTTTTGTTTTTCCATTGACCATAGTTGGGTTTAAATCAGGCCATTGTACTCCATTTAGTGCATAGGATCATCTTGGCAGAGTAGTAAAGGAAGCCATCGTTTTCTAAAAAAATCTTTATGGCACACGTGTTATGGTACTAATTCAGGATAACCTTTCATTTCCCCTGTTCTTTTCTCTCCAATGTAATAAGAACTATTTTGAAAATAGAAAAACCACTTTTTTCCAATTCCTTCTTGAATTGTACTGTTCTGCAGAATATGCATTACTTTTTTTCTTTCCATTTTAATTTAAAGATATTGTGCCTGTCAAGAACTCAGGACATCCATACTGAAGTGTATGAACTAGTACCTTCTTTCACTGATGACAAAAGGAAAGGAAAGACCAGAAAAGGTAGGAACTAGCTCATTTTTAGTAGGTACTGGCCTCAGTGCTGCATATAAATATAAATGTATGTAGAGTAAAGAAAAACACTGATGTAAGAGATAGTAGAAAAAATTAAGCTTTGCTTATATTATGTAGTTTTTCATAAACCATGAAACTAAACAGTAGTACAAAATAAGTTCAAATTAGATTGCAAATATAAGTGTCATAAGCTGATAAAGCTGAAAACAAGTCTTCCTTATAACTTATATATTTAAAATGTTTTTCCAGGGGTCTAGACTTGCTTGTGATCCCCATGCTTCTCCTAGGCAAATTCATATCTTCAGAATATGCTTGAATTTACCTTTGTTTTTCTGTTTTGCACAAGAAAGGAGGTGGCCTTATAATCACATCAGTGTTGACCGTCTTTGCTTGGATGAAATCCATACATCAGATCACCATTGGTCTCGGACTTCAATATTTCTACTATTTCAAGACCAGTCTCACTGGTACGGGCTCATGTTCTGCTCAGATACTAACAATGGCCTGTTTTGTTTTAAGGGCCTTTGATGAATCTTTCCTTTTTTGTGAGGTAATTTACAAATCCAGCTGATGTTTTCTTGATCTAAATTTACTTTTCTGAAGAACCCGATCCTTTTGGGAATTAAACTGATCATTATGCTTAACTCTCTGTCCATAGCAGTGCTGCTTGTCTTTCTTTTGGTTTTTCAGGTACCCAACCTTGTATTCTTCTCTATATACTCCCTCAATAGCTTCTCTCTCGTCTCATTTTCCTTTTCTATTTCTTATGGGGTGGAAATGAAGTGATGTGTGTTTCCATTGTCCCCCCCTACCTGTCTGCTTCATCTGTCCTCCAGCTCTGTAGTTCCGTTTCACTATGCCTGGTTTTGTGTTTGATGCAGCATGGTGAGGAGCAGGAGACAGTTTTCTACCTTATCTAGTGTGATGAATCCCTGTAAGTTCATGTCTATTGCCCTGTTTGGGTTATCTCATGGTGCTCTGGCCTTCCCCATCTGTAGGATCTCTAATTATTTATATCATGTGTTCTCCATAAAGTATTTGATGTTTTCTTGGAAGAGCTAAGAATCCTTGGTTATTGGTTTGGTCCCATACCCAAGAAGGTAAGGGGCCAGGCTTGCATATTTCTCATCCGATGCATTTTATGCATTCAAGTATCTTGATGTATTGGTGCCATCACCAACACACAATTGTATCAAGTAGACTTTAACACACCTGTCAGGAACATTGATCTCAGATTGATCTGCTCTTTCTGATGAAGGTTATGTCTTGAGTATCTTTTGGAAGATTTCCTCTATGTCCAGAATTTCTACAATTATGTAGTCCAGGTCTATTGTGAAAGTGATGCTAGAGTTGTTTCAACATTTCATTGCCTACAGCTAATTCTTCATCTAGATTCATCACTCACATAGGACTGGGAGACCTGGATGTCCTGGCTGGAAGTTTGTGAGCTGCAAGACTGAAAGCTTCCTGGGATCTTTAAATCCCTCCAAATACATTGTGAGCTAGTTCTGCCACTAGTGCCGTTTTTCTTTTTATATTTTGGGTACTATAAAACACAGTCACTTTCTGGGTTCTAGAAAAAGATACTACACAGACTCTGTGAGTTTAGATAAGGTGCTAGTAGAAGTGGAAGGTAGGTTTCAAGAGGACCTGAAGGTGTGCCTGAGTTAGAGCTCTCCGCTGGCCTGCACTTGTGTCAGGATTCATGGCAGGGCAAAAAGAAAGCTCAGCCTTCTAGAGAAGAGGGCACAGTTGGGGAGGTGGTCAGGCTTCTTTTAATGTGTTAGCCTTTGGGTCATATAAGGGATCACTCTGGATAAGACAAAAGGGAAGCAGCTAGTATAGACAAATACAGCAACCACCAGGAACTTTTTGTGCCTAAAGTAGTAGCATATCCCCAGGCCTGTGATAATTCCTGGTACCTGTAGATATGTTACTTACACTAGAAAAAAATTTAAGGTATCAGTTGGAGTTGAGGTTGCTAATCATTTGGCTTTGGAATAGGGCAATCATCCTGTGTTATAAAACCCCTCCAATGTAATCATAGTGTAATTAAATGAGGAAGACAGAGCCCGAAGAATCAGAATAAGAAGAAAAATGTGATTTGAAAAAGACTAAGATGTAAAGGGCCATAAGCTTCAGAACAGAGGAAACCTCTGGAAAGGAAAAGGCAAGAAAATGTATTTTACCCTAGAGTCTCCAAAAGCGAAGCAGGCTTACTTGAAATTTTATTTTGTCCCGGGAGAGCCACTTTATACTTCTGAAACACAGATTTGTAAAACAGTAAGTTTCTATTGTTTTAAGTCACTGTATTTGAGTGGATAGCTGTCATAAGAAAGAAACATATAGTTGGTGAATTAGAAGGGAGTTGTGGTAGAGGATAACAGGAAAATGAATCGCTTGATTGTTGGTGTGGTTGAAGTTGTAAGAAATAGTTGTTCTGTGAACATGGGGTCAAGTAAATACTTCCTCTCGTGGCTTTGCACTGAACTAAAAAGCACAAAAAGAATGAGAAATTCAGACTTAATTCCCGCCTCTCTAGGCAAGTCTTTCATAAATAATGAAGTTTTGTACATTGAATTCATGGACTCTGTGCACCTTTTCATTATCCATTTGTAAAGGTGGTAAACACTGTTTTTTTGTTGCTCCTTCTTTGTAGAAATTTCGACACACAGTAGTAAAGCCTGTAGCCCTCCCTTGGGGAGTAGTGAGGAACCTGTTATCCACATGGGTATGTGTGTGCTCCATGAGGTGACTCTGCTCTCTGAGGCCAGAGCTGAGTATTCAGCATCTGATACAAGGCTTTCAAAGATCCAGCCTCACTCTCCAGCTCAGCCACAAGGAAGAAACCTGGCCCAGAAGCTGCTGACATGGAAAACAGTGTTACATTTTGGTTTCATCCTGCAGCCCCTTACAACTAACAATGGACATACTCTATACAAGACTCAGTACTCATTCTAATGTTTTTTCTGCTTTGTCTGATCTCCAAGAGAGAATCATTGCAATCTTTCCTGTGATGTTCCATCCATATAACTGCTGACTTACTAGAACTCAAACAGGAACCTTAAAACCAGAAATAGCACTTAAAAAAAAAGTGGAAATGCAGAATATTGAAAGCCAGATGTAGGTTTCTTTCACTTGATCTCTGCTCCTTTGTTTTTAAAAGTTCATTCATTTTTGAGAGAATACATAAAAAGGAAAGAAGAGTTCCACACTCCATAGGAGGAAAAAAATATATAAACATATATGCACCCAAGAAATTCAGTTTGAACTTATCCATGGAGAACTACAGCTATTCAAGAAGTGGGAATCTTTCTGTTTCCTATTCAGTTATCTTATCTGCAATATGAAGATAAGTCCCCAGTTTATGAATGTATGAATAAGTGTATATGCAGGTTGCTGGGTGTGCTAGCACATGCCTGCAATCCCAGCACTTGGAAGGCTGAGGCAGGAAGGTCACTGTGAGGCCATCCTAGGCTACATAGTGAGTTCAGGGGCAACCTGAACTACAAAGTAAGACTCTATCTCAAAAAAGCCTCTATCAATGTATCCATCCATCTATCTGTATATGTATGTATGTATGTATGTATAGCCCCCATATTTTGGTTAAAATGATTTATTGAACCTTTTTATTTTCATAAGTCAGATAAAAGTATGTTTTTTTCTTTATTTTAGTAAGATTACAGTATACACATACACACACCACACAAGTAGTGATGAAGATTTCTGAAAAACAATAAAATAGAGCAAAAAAGTACTATCAGCAAAGAACACATACTATCAAATACTGTAGTTAGAGGGGATACTCATAGGAGATAAAATGGAAAAATAAGTGATGTAGGATAGAGTCCCCAAGTCACATTCATGCCAGTAACCAAGGCAATTTTATCTTTGGTCAGAGAGATGCTTCATAGATACAGTAAAAAGATAAATTTAAAATATTTTGTTGAGACAAATGGATAGTTGAGTGGAAGTTGGTTTTAAAGATAGTGGAAAACTCCAGGCTGAGAAGTTGACCAGTCTCATCTAGGCCCTGACCTTGTATTTCTCCCCCAGGGGATGATGGGAACCTGTCCTTAGGGAACTGGATCTTCCTGTATATTGTTATCTTGGAAAGATCACCAAAGCAGTAAGTATAACATGGCAGTGACTCAATTTACATATCTACCAGCAGTCATCATTCACAATGTTTGACATCACACGATTCTCTTTTCAAGGAAATTCTATCTGTCTGATCCTAATCTGGGTGGCCCCTTCTGTTGAAGAATTCTGTTTCCTTTTGTGTTTTTCCTTCCCATTAATCTGTAGACCCCTCATGAAGCTGAAAGCACCATTTTGAGGTAACTAAATTCATTCTCCACCTCATTTTCTTAATGATGATATCACTAGAATCAAAGATTTAGATGTGGAAAATGAAAACCATTAAAACACCAGGATTTTTTTTTCTTAATAATTTTGAAATGGGGAAGCCTTTCCAAGAATGCCTCCGAAGCTGCTCTTCAAGTAATGGATAAATAATGAGAAAAATGCTTGTTCCTTTGCCGCT
This sequence comes from Fukomys damarensis, assembly GCF_012274545.1. NCBI lineage: Eukaryota > Metazoa > Chordata > Mammalia > Rodentia > Bathyergidae > Fukomys > Fukomys damarensis. The sequence goes on along the minus strand of NW_022900921.1, from coordinate 14,805,571 downwards.
CCTCTTGTCCCTGGCCACCATTGCCTGTATGCAATGACTACCAACTTCCATAAACCTTTGAGTCACAGGTTGTCTGTGCATGTGTAAGAACCATTTAGTCCATAAAACCATAATTTTTTTATTTAAATATCATAAACAGGAAGCTGGGGCTCATAACTTAAAATACAAATATTAACATATTATATAAGTTGTCTTCTTGTTTTTAAGTTGGTGTATTTTTTTCAAGGTTCTATTTCCATATAGGGGATGGATCTGATTCTTCTAAGCAAGTGCGTAATTTATCATTTCATTACCTCAAATCTTTAGTCAGAAATTGTTGATGTAATTTTCCTTCCTATGTCTTTCTCTAAGATGCTTTGATAGAATTGTTAATTTTGTATCCGTGAGTATATATTTTGCATAAATTTCTAGAAGTGTTATAGGCACTCTGAGTTGTTAAAGATTTTTTCAGAGAATAATGAAATAATTCATCTCTGTATCAGTTGAAGGTAAATGTGCTGTTGCCCCCATATTTTGATTAAAGTGATTTATTGAACCTTTTGATTTTTAAAGTTAGAAAGATGAAAATATGTTTTTTTCTATATTTTGAGCGAGACTGAACATGTTTACGAAGGTTTAAAGGATATATATTGTTTTTCATTTATTTGTTTTCTACCAGATTCTTCCTTTTCCTCATTGTTTTTGAAGAAGCATTGGAAGGTTAAGAAAATAAACTATTTTTCTATAATATTTGATGGAAAATATTTTCTTTCAATTTTCCTGCTGTTTTAATTGAGTTTGTGTGTGTGTGTGTGTGCACATATGCGTCAGATTTCTAAGTGCACATCACTCTGCTCAAAAGGAAAAAAAATGAGGTATTGGCTTTTAACTTACTGATTTATTTCAATTAAAGATAATTCAGGAGATATAAAACATATATCAAGTGCGTATGCAAAAGATAGCATAATACTTATCAAAAGATAATCAGATAAAAAACTCTATTCCATTTTGAGACAGAACATATTGTACTAATGATGTGTTGATTTGTGGTTCATGAGAAATTTCATGGTGCTCAGATTCTGTCAGTCCTGCTCATTTTCTGAATCATAATTTCATTGAAAGAGAAAAAGATTAATTGAGAGATTGTATTTACAAGTTCCAGTACTAATTATAGAAAACACATAGAGAGCAAATTTCCTAATAATCAGAAATATTTAAAAAATGCCTGTAGTTTTTCCTTTACATCAGCTCATCAACTCATCTTTTAAAAATATCAACCACTCTGAGGATAGAATACTGTGCACTCTGACAAAGAACTTAATGATATTTACTCATTTTTGTACATTAGCAAAGACTCCAACGCATCTTTTTATGAATGATCTGATTTGTACCATATGCAGGGATTGAAGATCATCTCTTAAACATACCTGGATATAATGCTTTTTTTTTTTTTTTTTTTTTTTTTTTTTCAAAAAAATTTTTTTTTTTTTTTTTTTTTTTGGTACCGGGGATCGAACTCAGGACCTTGCACTTGCGAGGCAGGTGGCGAAATCACTGAGTTAAATCCCTGGCTGCATATTCATACTTTTCTACATATTCTTTTTACTTTTTTTCTGAAAATAGGCAAAGGAGGTTGGTTATATTCCTTTCTACCTTTTTATTCTTTGGTAGGAAGAATATAATGGCAGAATAAAACTATTTTTTCAAAACTCTAAACGCCTGGGTTTGATGTAGCTGTAATCTATATAAGTACTTGCAGAGAAGAATCCAAGGGCAAGCGTTTATTTGGCAGGTGACCCCAGGAAGCTTTGGTAGAGGATCGAGGAAGTGACCCAGAGAGGGAAAGTGTGGATCTTTCCACCACTTCACCAGCTCAGTTCCCACAGGATCAAGTTGGGATCAGTGTGGTACGTGTATGTCAACAGTTCTCTCTCCCGAGGGACCGCTAGCTGACGGCTGCTCCCAGGAAGCTTTAATTCTCTGGCCCTTCTAGGCTGAGAAGTCTTGAGAAAAGTAAGATGTGGCCGCCAGAGAAAACCCTTTGGGGATGGGCGTCCCAGGCAGGTGTGCGTGTGAGCCTTGCTAACCTGAGAGCTGTGGATGAGAACTTTCTGGTCAGCTTCAAAAACCTTGAAATGGACTCAAGCAGTGGTGATCATCACTGCCTTTAGTCTGGTTTTCAGGCTCTTTTCTCCCTCTACTATCCAAGTCTGGTCACTCCTCAGTGGAAGGGGCTGTTCAGGACATGCAGCAAGGGATTGTAAGAAAGGAAAGTCATGTTGGGAAACAGATGACTATCAGGTACATCTAGAGTAGTGTTCATTTACCTGTGTCTATGTAGAGAGTGTCCAGAGTTTAGAAAAATTATCGGTTTGAGTATGCTCCCTCCTCAGGGTGGGCACTTGCCAGTATAAATCAGGATAGTTTACATACGGGCAGGTTATATCATAAGATCTGTGTTAATGGTACTGGAAAAGATGCCCATTTCTTTCCTCTGAAGCTGAAGTGGGAAAGATTATGCCCTTGGCTTTCTGCTTTTAAGAGATATACAAGGGGGAAACCTTCCTGCGAATGTATCTGCACCGTGGAAGAGGACTGAGTTCAAGAGAAAGAAGTCAATTTTAACCTGAAAATAAATCAGTTTAAGTAATGACAGTTGATCATTTTTATGTAACATGCATCTCATTTAAACAGCAGGTGATCAGGTCATTCCACTTTAGGAAACAAAAGGATATTAGAAGGTCTAGAAACAGATAGTATTGACGTAATCCTGGTGGCTGGGGTGAAAATCGCCACTCCAGGATTAACAAGGGATTGAGCGTAAGGTGCAGAAAGGGCAGGTCTCCCCATCTGGAGGGTCTGGAGAAGAAGACAAGGGTCCAAGAAAAGCAGGGCCTGTGATGGGGAAGACCAGCCTCTCAGTTACTTAAAAGTGTTACCTCACAGATCACTGAAGGCAACAAATGCAGCAGAAACCGAGCTGTTAAAGCGAAGGACATCAGCAGTGTGTGTCTTCTGTGACACTGAGCCCCTTTTGCAAGCTACATTGAAATCTGTCCTCCCTTTTCTGCTCCCCAATGTGCTGTCAGCATGGAATGTAGGTACTCGTGGTCCTCATTGTTATCAGGTTCTATATTTAAAAATTCACTTACTCGCTGAAATTCATTGGTAACCCCGAAACTGATCTTCCATGCTGCTTTCACAGTCGCTGCAGATATGCACATCGCATCACATCACGAAAAACAAAGAAAAAAAAGCAAAACCTTGAGGGACTTAACATGCACCTCCCCTGGTGAAGCTGAAACACAGTGACGTTCTCTCTGCTGTCAGGTGTTGCTTCTCACACTGAAACACACGTTTGCTTTTGGTAGTCTGCTTAAGAATCGTGTTTTTCCCATTTCTGTTTTCTTGTTCTTCTGTTTACTGGTTTACTGTTTAAAAAGCACCCCCTCAACCACGCCTGCAGTGCTAAAGTGTTGTCGCTGTTCCTAAGCTTACGAAGGCTGCGGTGTCTGCAGTGGACAAAATAAGTGTTAGAGAAGATGCATTCACCCATGAATTACGGTGTCATTGCCTCTGACTTCAGTGCCAGTGTGGGAGTGATGTGTTCAACAAGTTATCTTTAAAAAGAAACATCATAAAAAATAACATCATGGATCGGTCAGTTCTTGAAATTATTGTGGCCAGGATTTAGCCACCTATTTCATGTAGGACCAGTAGTTCAGATTTTGCTAATGCGGGGTTTCCAGTGACTTTATATAACTACTGCAAAGAATGAGGAACGTCTGTATCTGTGTTCTTTTGATTTACTCTAAGTGCCAAGCACCCCAGTTTTGGAGTCAGACTGAACCATGTTAAAATATGCACATATTTGCTTGTTGCTCTGTAAAGCTTCGTCCTTTCATCTATAGATGCTAATAACAATGCCACTCTTGCTCATTTGTTTTGAAAATTAACATTAGTTAATGCAAAGTGTTTATTTCAGTACCTTGTAAAAATAATGCATGCCCCAAAACTTACAGATTTTAGTGATATCTTTTTAATTTTAGAACGTGAATGGAAGTGAATGCTGTTTGTGTTCTGTCTTAATTAGGTGCAAGGTAGATCAGGCTGGAAATAGTGGCCTAAGGGGATTGTGGTTCTGAAACACATTCTCCTTCTTGAAGGAGGGCATTTTGGTTTTTTAACAAAAAGTTGAGGCATTCTCCCACATTCTCACTGTTTCGTATTTTCCCCCGACATGTTGAACGTGACCTCTCCCTTCTGGTCACCCTGCTCAGAGCCCTGGGCCACCAACACTGTCAGTACTGCGCTGCTCAGCTTGCTACCCTGGTCTGTGGTAAAGGAGTTCTTCTATGAGCCTGCAGTCAATTTTTTCAGTTTTAGAAAAATCTCAGAGTTTTCTTATATTTCAAAAGTTTTTTTTTAAGGCAAATGCTTAGCAGTCACCTGGGAAATTCAAGTAAAAGCTGGGTGACATGAACATCTGCTCATTTATTTTGTGTGGAAACTGCTTCAGGAAGTCCCTGCTCTCTTAAGCTTTAATTTTGAAGAGCCTTCCGGCCACATTTCAGACGGTGTGGGAAGAGAATTCTCTTTAACCACCAGCTCAGAGTGCCACATTATTATGTTCTGTGCACTCCTTTCAGAGGTGAGATCTCTGGGATATGAGAAAAGTTGAGTTTTATAATCTTGTAGATACTTGGTAAATAAGGCCTATTTTTCTTTAAGGACAAAAACCAAAAGAGTTTAGAACTTGTTTCCAATGTGTTTTCTGGACAAACATGATTGGCACTCAGTGAGGCTTGTCCTGGGGGGATATTACATATATTTCTTCATTCTCTGTGCATTCTTCCCCGCATTGTGTAACTCTTCTCTTTTCCAGTAGCCTCCCCTAGGAATTTGGAGGAATCTGTGGCCTGAATCACCAGTGGCCAGAGCCTGTCCTCGACTCCTACCACCCTACTGAAAACAGTTCTTTTCTGCACTTCCTGTTATTTTTCCCAGGTTTATTGACATATAACTGACATAGTAAATAGCGTATATTGAAGGTACATGTGTTGCTTTAAAGCACATACACATTTTAAATTATTATTGTAATCAATCTATTTAACATATGCATAAACTCATAGAACTACATATTTTTTGCTGCATGAAGTAAGGAGATTAATTTCTACTCTCATCAAAGTTCAAGGGTACAATACAGTAGTAACTGTAATTGTCGTGTTCTACAACAAGTCTCCGGTAACTATTTCTTTATAACTGCAAGTCTGTACTTTTTGAGTAACATCTACCCATTACCATAACCCCTACAGACCTTTCTACTTCTATGTCTATGATTTAGACTTAAAATACACATATAAATCTCTTGGGAAGACATCCAGCCGGGGAACAGCTGGGTCAAATGGAACTTCCTGTCCTAGATGGTTGAGGTATCTCCATACTGATTTCCATAGTGGTTGTACCAGTCTACACTTCCACCAATAGTGGAGGAGGGTTCCTTTTCCCCACAGCCCCACTAGCATTTGTTATTGGTTGATTTCTTCATCAACCATTGTATCTGGGATGAGGTAGAATTTCAACATTTTTTTTTCATTTGTATCTCTTGAATGGCCAGGGAAAGGAACACATAAGAGAAAAGGAAAAATGGAAACAAAATCTTTGTAAATAGGTAGGGGTGGAGGGGTTGAAGGGAGGGCAGGGGAATCAGGAAAGAATAAGAACCAAAATATGTTATGTAAAGGTACAAATTCGCAATAGTGAATGTCAGCATATTGTATACCTAAAATGTACCAATAAAATTAATGGATGAAAAAAGAATCCATATGTAAGTGAGAAAATGCAGTATTTGTCTTTCTGTATTTCAGTATAACATCCTCTTAGTATAACATTCACATTATTACAAATAACACAGTATTCTTCTGCTCTAAGGCTGAATAGAGTTAAGGTATTTTACGTGTGTGTATATATCTGTAATTTATATGTATAGCTGTTGTATCTGTGCATACATACATATCACATTCTTTCTATCCATTCGTATGTATTCATATCTTTTCACTTATTCAGTGCCAATTTTCACAATAATGAATACTTACAGATTTAATATTATCCTATATATCCATATTTTATCACTTTGGGGCCTTTTGGAATAAGCGAAAGCTGTGACTAACATGGTAACTTTCAGAGGTAGCTACAAAACAGTAAGGGCCTTTTTTCCTCCTTCCAAGGGAAGGTGGTTCCCTAACCTATCCGGTGCCTGTTTTTAGTTGTTCAGCGATATAGGTAGCAACAGAGTTAAAATGCGAACCTCCCAGTTTTCAAACTAAAATTTTTGGAGGGGAAATCCTCTAATGGAATTTTATTTTGAGGAGGACTGTGGTTTGATGGTAACTTTGAGGTAGCTACAAAACAGTAAGGGCCTTTTTTCCTCCTTCCAAGGGAAGGTGGTTCCCTAACCTATCCGGTGCCTGTTTTTAGTTGTTCAGCGATATAGGTAGCAACAGAGTTAAAATGCGAACCTCCCAGTTTTCAAACTAAAATTTTTGGAGGGGAAATCCTCTAATGGAATTTTATTTTGAGGAGGACTGTGGTTTGAAAACTAAGATCCAGTGGTACAATATTTCTATTTTGCTCTCAGAAACAGTTTGAATATATTTTTTTTTCAGAAACAGTTTGAAAATATATATATATATATTTTTTTTTCAGAAACAGTTTGAAAATATATATATATATATTTTTTTTTCTGTGACATTAAAGGAAAGCATGGCATGTTAATGATTCTGAAGAATGCAGGGTAGCAGGATTAGCATGTATTAAAAAGTAAAAACAGCAAACAAATCAAAACAAGCCAAGAAAACAACCAAAAGCCTTGATCAGCCAGAATGATTACAAGGAAGAATGGGATGCTCAGTTCTTTGGCCCCGTGCTGCAGTCTGGGGTAGAATGTGTGTGAACGGAGTCTTGGAGTCCTGGAGCCTCTCTAGGTCCATTCCTTGTCTCTCAAACCAGCAAGCACAGCCGCTCCATAATCACGGAGCAAAGTGGTAGGAAACGTTGTACACATGGCGATTTAGGGCGCGTGTAGGCTCCGATGGGAAGACAACGAAATCTTCCCTGGCTGGTTCTCGCTGGGTTTGAGATGTTGTATACAGCCTTGCCTCTCTGGAAGCTGTTCTGTGACTGCCGCTTGAATGCTAACCCATCTATTTCCCGCTTGTGTCAGCCTGCGTCATCTTCCTTCATTAATTCCCCTTCATTTGCATTAATTTACAGATGCTCACCAGCCTGTAATGGGGATATATTCTAATAAATCATGTAAATTTGAAAGTATATTTTAACACACCTAGCCCGCTGAATGGTCTAGTTTAGCAATACAGGGCACTCAGGAGTGGGTGCTGCACCCTCCTGATCAATTATGTGGATGATTTGGAGTGATGGTTGTCTCTTGTTCCTCACCTTCCTGAAAGACTTTCATACCACTTGTTGCCAGTTCTGACAAAAATCAGAATTTGGTTTTTGTTTTCTCCTGAGGGTGTATTGCTTTTGCACCAAAAAAAAAAAAAAAAAAAAAAAAA
>NW_022900921.1:14790690-14797475 GCF_012274545.1 Fukomys damarensis | reverse complement strand
TCCCAAAAAAAAAAAAAAAAAAAAAAAAAATCCACAGGTCACACTATTATGTGATAAATCAGTGATCTCTCTTTACTCCTGATTATAAATTTAATATCTGCGTTCTTGACTTGACTTCTTAAAGACATAGCATAGTTCAAAAACACACTAAGCATTTGTTTAAAGAATACATGTTAAATGGTGAGGTGAGGCCATAGTTCCAGGCTCTGTCCTCAGCGGTGTTCCTTCAGGTAGCTTCGCTAGACTATGAATGACGTCTTCTCATAATTTGTCCCTTAACATCTAAACCAACCCTTTTCGACTTGGAGCAATTTTGTACTTCCCCTGAGAGACCTTTCCCCAATGATTGAGAAATGTTGGGCTGTCACCCTTCGTGAGCATGGGCAGAGGGATACTACTAACCTTGAAACACCCAAGACCATCCCTTAGAGCACAGAATTACCCAGCATGCCGTACCAGTGCCAAGATTAAGAAAACTTGATCTAAACATGCTGCCTCCTTCTTCTCTGTGCTTTTCCTGATTCTCCTCACTTTTACCCCTTTAAACTCTCCCACGTGAGTTTTAATCAAATTACTGAAAGGTGCTCCGGGACATTCCTAAAGCTCTTCGAATAAAAAATACAGTCACATAAGGGTAAGATTTGACAAGTAGTTTTCTTAAATCCAGATGGAGGAAATTAGTTGTTAACCTCTTTTTATAGAAGGCTGTCAGGAAGCGTATGCATGAAAGAGATAGTTATGGGCTCAAAGCTTTATTGAGAATCCCAAGGCATTTGAAACTGACTCGGAAGTGGAAAAAGGAGATCTGGGAATGGCGTCCAAAAGGAACTTTTGCTGCTGCCAGTGATTAAATAATTTGTAGCTCCTTGTAAGCTTGACCTTAAATGCAGTATAAATGTTCCCACCTCACAGAAGAAGGCCCCTGTTAACCAGCAGTAAATTAAAATTCCTCCTCCTTAGAAAGGAAACTTCTCTATGTGTCTTCGGCAGCAGTTCTCAAGGAAGCCCAGAGTACTTCCTGCCCATCTTGTTAGCTCGCCTGAGGAGAAACCGGGCTAAATGCAAAAGCTTGGCGTTCCTCAGCCTTAGGTGTCACAAGCATGCATCCTTGCAGCCTGCACACAGGTACGTCCTGCAGTACACATGGAATATACACATGGCATCCACAATGCAGAATGGGGCGAATAGCAGTACTCAGCCCTGGAGGTTGAAGTATTAAATAAATAGAGCTTGAAGTACCTTGCAGTTGTCTGCTCACCGTGTCATTCTGGTGCACACAAACTCTTAATGAGGAGAAGTTTTAATTATTCTTCAAGATGAAGGATTTATCCTGACTCAGCAAGTAGACGGTGGCTATGTATATTTTTGGAGGCTGGTTATCTAATTAGAGGATGTGCAATAGCATTTCAGTCACTGTCATAGATCAGGTAGCAGTATGATGCAAGCATACCATTGCTCATGGTATGGAAAACTAACAGGAGAAAATAATAATTGTAGTCTGTGTAGTAGTCATATAAGCAATTCATGCATGCTTAATGTGTATGTTGCAGGTTGGGGTCCTAGGGAGCGGTGACTGAGAAGGAGATTGTTGTGCAGGTCATCTGTTGGGATTGGTTCTTATAGAAAGGAAGAAAGCAGTTTGGAGCAGAGAAAGATGCTAAGCTGTGATGCAGTCTCAGTGTGTGCTGAGCCATGCTGGGAAACTCCCTAGAGCTGGAATAGCCCACTGTAGTTGTTGCAGACTAGAGGAAGGGAGTGAAGCTGTCTCTCCAGTTATAATTAGTCACTAATGCACGCCACCCTTGGACGAGACATGAACTGAAGGGGAGGCTTGCCTCAGTGAAGGAGTCTTCTAAGAATGGTCTCTTGTTTTCAGGCAGCAGATGAGAGACTAAATCCGTCCTCTCCATCCGATAATGCTCCTCAGAGAATAGACCCTGAAGTGGCTGGAACTGAGCTTCACTTGTGTGTGTATGGGGTGTCTCCTTTGAATGCTGCCAGTATACAAGGAGGTAGGTGTCCTTATCCAAGCTTTATAGAATAAGTAATTCAGGATGTATGCAAGCTTTGCAAGTTAGGAGGGGAACCACAAAAACACCATGATAAAATTAGAATAAGTAATTCAGGATGTATGCAAGCTTTGCAAGTTAGGAGGGGAACCACAAAAACACCATGATAAACATCTCCTGTACTACTCAACTCAACGACTTACATACTCAGTGGGATAAATGCTATACAGAGAATTGAGCAAGATTAGTGATGTGACGGCTTAGACATATGTTCTTGCTTACTTAGACTATACCAGTTTAGTTATTACCAATGCTGCCTTCACTCTCAAAATGTTACAGGATAAATTAAAAGGTCATCCTTGGTAAGATCAGTATTGTGACCACCAGGGGGCAGTGTACACAGGCTGTATGTGATGGCAGCCTGGGAAGCGAAGGGCAGAAGAGGAATCAAGTTCAAGAAAGAGAAGGACAGGGCTAGCGATTTGGCTCAGTGGGCTTTGCACCTGAGGTCAGTCCTCCTCGGTACTGGAATAAAAAAGAGCAGGACAGACTAGGGGTTTTCATGTTCAGATTCTCAGATCAGCAGCCATTCCCCCCTGGGGGCTTGTAAGTAATGCAAATCCATGCTTGGCTCCCTCAGCTTGGAGAGGTGTTCTTGTCTTCCAATCTGTTTTTCTGTATTTTGAGGAAGCTCCCAGTCATTTGATGCTTTCTCAAATTGAGAATTGTTGGAAGAATTCAGACAGTGGTTTGGACAAGACCTTTGTTAGTATTGAGTTGTTTTGTTTTTATTTTTTGCAACTGTTTTCATTGTAGTTAAGAAGGAAGGACAGGTTTCCCAGCAAATGCAAAATGTATTCTAGGATGAAATGGCAGTGTAAGGTTCAGAATTTTCTGCAGCGCTGTGACTCTCCAAACCTGTCAAGTCTGTACAGTTTCTTCCTCCTTGTTAGTACTGAAAGTCAACTATGTGGCCTCCAATAGTCAGGTTTCCTGTGTGAGCTCTGTTAGGAACCTTTATGATATACTGTCAGTCTCTCTCTCTCTCTCTCTCTCTCTGTCTCTCTCTCCTCCTTTCTCCTTTCCTCCCTCCCCCCACTGACATACTGTTAACCATTTTTGAGATATTTCAAATAATTGTATGACTTTAGGACAGACATTGGACCTTTGTATGTCCCCACTCAGATATACAATGGAGGGATTAGCACTGATTTTACCTCCCCCCACCTCGTGACTTCTTCCTGAAGATCAAGAGAATCACATGTGCGATGTTACTGATAAACTGCAGAGTGCTATGTAATCATACGATGACAACAGTAACGGCGTAATTCTTATCTAGATTTATTTAGCTTACAGTAAGCGCAATTGGTACTTGATTAATTCATCTGTAATTTTTATTAGCTACCTTACTAAAATAATAGTTTTCCCATGAATGTTTTTTTGGGGCGGAGAATATAGCGTATTGCCCCAAACAAAGCATTTTTAATGAATAAAGCTATTTTCCTCAGGGTGTGAGAACAGGAACTAAAATTTTAACAGGGGTTTATCCTGGAAAGATGCTTCTGGTCCCTAATTCTTCCCGGACACAATGTTAGTTTCCTCTGGGGTATTCACAGAACACCTCGTGAAGAAGGTAGGATTCAGCAAGCAAAGCCCTGAAGCTTGCCGTATGTTTCAGAATCATGCGGGTGCTAGTGAAACCATCCACAAAAATGAAAACTAACCCATATGAACTTTTTAAAACTAACTTTTGTTGGTACCTGCTAGGTTTACACTGTGATCCCATTCATAAATGGAGATTTGTATCTGTACATGATACATCCTAGTTGTTGTTTCTTCCCCTTCTTCTTCCTGCCCTTCCACGCCTCTACCCCTCCCTATTTACAAAGACTTTGCTTCCAGTTTTTCCTTCATTTCTCGTATTTGATCCCTTCTGTCCTTTCTTGCACCTCTCCTACTTCCTCTTCCCCTTTGAACCTTGCTTCCTATTTCACATTATCTATTATACATTCAGTTCCTCATTTACACTTTCAGTTTCTCACACCAGAGAGACAATTTGATATTTACACATGTGTGTCCTGCTTATTTCACTTAAGAGTATGGCCTCAGCATGCATCCATTTAGCCATAAATGTCTCTAGTTTATCATTCTTTATGGCTGAGTAGTACTCCATTTTGTATTTTTTAAAAAAACACATACACACATCTATCTAGTCACCAGCTGACAGCCAATTGGGCTATTTCCAAGATCTGGGTATTACAGACTGTGCCCCTATAAACACAGGTTTGCATTTGTCACATGTTAGTCCTGGCCAGGGCCTACACAGAGTCCTACACAAGAGATCAACAGTATCATCTGATCACAGTGTAATGCATTGGCCCTGCTGGGCAGAGGGTTAACCTACCACTGTGGGCTAAACTAAGATACTGACTTTTCCCCTGCATGGAATTTCACCGTATTGATTTACAAAGTTTACCAGATAATTCTTCGGTCTTAACACTTTGAACTGAACCAGGCGTGTTTTACTTCTGATAAGTGGAACACAGTGGAATTAATGGAATGAGGCAGTGGTGGGCCATTGAGTCTGGGGACTTCTTTAGTGTGCTCGTGTTTCTCTGTTCTCTGGTGAAAGTAAGCTGTCAGTGTTGTGAAAAGGCTCTCACAGCAAAGAAATCAAGCTTTTGATCAAAAACCAGTCTAAGTCATAAAATGAAATCAGCCTTAATTTTGGTAGCAGCTATGAGGCAGAGGCACTCACATAATCTATTTCTGGATTTCTGACTCAGAAACCATGTGTGATTTGAAGTTTTCTGTTTTAAGCTGGTAACTTTGGGGAAAATTTGTTACAGAGCAATGGATAAGTAATACAGTAAATCTTGTCACTGGCAGATTACTGTTTCTTTTTTTTTTCAGCTTTAATTGAGTTTATTGGTACATTTTAGGGATATAGTAAAGTTACATTCATCGTTGGGATCTTGTACCTCCACATGACAAGACTTGATTCTCATTTTTTCCCATACCCCTGCCCTCCCTTCACCCCTTCCTCCCCTCCCCATCTACAAATACTTTATTTCCATCTTTTCATTCTCTCACATTTTCTTCTTTTCCCTTATTACCCTTCCCGTACTCATCCCACCTTCCCTAGACCTTTAGCTCCTTTCTTCCCTTTTCAAAATGTGAGTAATCTTGTTAGGATCTTATGTATTATTGCAGATTATTCATACCAGAGAAACTATTCGGTATTTACACATGTGTGCCTTTTTTAGTTCACTTAGGAGTATATCTTCAATATGTATCCATTTTCCTATGAATGAATCTATTTTCTCATTGTTTATGGCTGAGTAATATTCCAATTTATAGAAAAACCACATCTTCTTTATCCAATTTCCAATGGATGGGCAAATGGGCTGTTTCCAGGATTTAGCTCTTTCAATTAGAGCCTTTCGTTTCAGTGGAGTACAGGACAACTGGAGCAGCAGTACCTTAGAAGTGGGTGGACGGACACTGGCTCATATCCAGTCCAAAGGTTCTGACGTACAAAGTGTGATGGGTGAAAGATTTCAGTCGTCTCACCTTTTCCTTATTTACTTTGACTTGTACGAAAATGATTCTGTGACGCATTTGTCCGAAATGTCGCTGAGCAGATTTCTGGGTGGGCATGCCGGTAGGTACGAGGTGAGGTTTTAAGGGAACAGCTTCCCTCCTTCATTCTGCTCTGCACATCACGTCTGATTTTCCCCTGTGTGCATAGTGAATTCCTGCCCATTTTGGAGTTGTTCTGATATGAAATCTGTATCACGTGCCTCTACTGTTTTCTTTAACTCATCGTGTAATAAAGTAATCTGCGGGACAGAAAGGAAAGTTGGGTATGATGGTGCGTACTTGTAATCACAGCCCTCCGAGAGGCTAAGGCAGAAGGAACGTAAAGTTTGAGCCCAGCCTGGGCAACTTAATGATGTCTTGAGATCATATATTAAAATTCACAATTAGGAAAGGACTTTTTATGTTCCTCTTCCTTGGTCCAAAAGACTCGGTTGAGTCTCCATACGCAAAGAGAGTACTGTAGTTTATATCTAGGTGTCCGCTCCTAGGCCTCATGCTGCCTAGTGAGCCTTTGGGAAGGTGATTAGATAATGAGTTTGTGTGACGCCTCTGTGGATTCCTCCTCTCGTGAGTTCATAGCTCAGTGTGATACTGAGGGTGAAGCCTGGTAGAGGAGTGGCCCCTGGGGAGTGGCCTAGAGGGCTTATCTGCCTCTCCTCCCATGAGCCCTCTCTGTGCCTCCAGCTTCCAGGCCCCTCTGCCAGGCCAGCCTTCCATGAATCCAGCTGAATATGGAATAGAGCCTCTATGAACTGTGAGACAAAGTAAACCTTTCCTCTCTTCAAGTGTGTCAGTGTGTGTGTCCCACCTAGGAGCGACTAAGACAGCGATGAAAGAGGGCAATAGTCCTGTTAACTAAGGAACGTGATCAAACGATAATGGAAGTTATAATATTGTATCCTTGTAAGATCATCTTTTTTCTGAACGCAGATGAAGTAGCTTTCCTTTGCTTATTTTATTATAAATGCAATGCATATCATCCTGGAAAATATGTTTAAATTAAAGTAGCGCACATACACCAAATAAAAATGGTTATAATTACAAAGTTTTATCTACCAATATCTTTCTGTGCCTCATTATTTTTCTTGCAGTTTATGTTCTCTGGGCACAAATGTACATAGTGACAGAGGAAGGGAGAGACAGCAATCTGGAATATATATATATATATATATA
>NW_022900921.1:14675891-14790672 GCF_012274545.1 Fukomys damarensis | reverse complement strand
CAGAGAAAGGGAGACAGAAATCTCGAATATATATATATATATATATATATACACACATACACACATACATATATATATATCCATCCATCCATATATAACTGTTCTTGATAAAATATTCTGACAAATTCTTACATTGATATAGTGCTTCGTATTTAAATGTGGCCTTAAATTGGACCCGAATGCTCAGAAAATAAATGAATTTTGAAGCCTTTAGAGATAGAGAGCTTGTCTTATACATTGCCATAACTATCACAGTGTCTAACATGCAGCATGAATCTAATAAAAGTTGAAAACATTTCTGTTTTATATGGAGTGAAATAATTCCAAGACAGAGTTAAAAATTTATTCAGATGGTGTCCTTCATTCTTAGTAGTTTCAGAGTCAAGAGCTACTTGCCTGGGAGCTCCCATTCTTATAAAACGGCATTTGATCCCTCTGGAAGATAAACCTCTTGGGATTGGCACAGAGAACGACCACACTGTGGAGAAGAGACTGGAATTTCTGTGTGACTCCAGCTTTCCCTCACTGTTGACAGCCACTACCGTTTTATCCATCCTAGGTCAAAGACCAGGGTTGTGGGACGTACAGGGGACGGCACCACCCTCAGAGCTCTGGAAAGTGTGGCTTCTGGAACCATGGTGCTTTTCATTTCAGAGGTGTTGTGTGCAGATGGTACACAGCAAAAAAAACTGACTTTTTTTGTGTTTCTTTGACAAAAAAGCTATTTCAGAATACATCTCCATGCTGCTTGCTCAGTCATTCGTCTACAGGAGGCAGAAAGTCTGTCAGAACTTGTCACTTTTATTTAAGCAAGGCTTGACACAGAGCAACATTATTCTAATCATGCTTACATTAGATTTGACAGTTTCGGAGTAACTTGTTGGTCCATTGTACATGCTCAGATAGATAATTTACCACCAAATATTTCTCTTTTGACAAGCCTGATGGATTCTCACCTTCTCGTAGCTCAATTTCTAGGGAGCAAAAAAGCCTACATTAAAAAATCACAGTTTTCCATTTCTCTGGGTATAGTGAGAAAAAAACATATTATAGAAATAAGCACAATTTATTGGTAGGAAGGGAAAAGTCAATAGAAAGTAGCACAAAGAGACATAGAACTTAGAGAATTTAATCCTGAAATTTTGATGATCTCTTTGGATTATGTATTTGACGGAATAGATCGTGCTGTTAGTTTTGTTGTTTAAATTCACCCTAAAATGCTATTTTAAATGTTACATGAATAATAATATGTAAGCTGAACCTTCATACCATGTATAAAGTTACTAGGTAAACACTTTTAAATTAGTGATGCAGGAAAGCATTGTCATAATACTTTATTAGAATTTTCCATTTATTGAATATATATAGTTCATTCTACTGCTTTATATACATTATTTTGTATAATCCATACATGCATCTTGTGAGATGTTATTGTCTCCCCTTTGCAGAAGTAGAAAATGAGTCTCAGCGGTCACACATCTCATACAAAGTTATTTTTAAAGAAAGCGCATCTCAGGGAGGCAGTCATGGGTGAATTTTTATACAGACAATTAGGTAACTTTATATCTATTTTTGAAGTCATAGATGCACTGATCTGCCCCTGCTTATGGTCTGGAATTCTGAGCAGGTCGTTGTTACCGGTGGACTTTGACTGGCAGGCATTTTGGGAAAGTCTCCCTGAGCAACACAATTCAGCACGCTGAACTGGCACAGATGAGGTCCCGGTGTGCCTATGCTCACTTTTCACAGGTGATTGAAATCAGAGTCCTCTGCCTGAATGTGTCCCTGCTCTTTCCGGAGACGATAATTTTCCTAGGTCACATCACCACCTAAAAATACAGTAGGTGAATGTCATTTGTTCTCAAACAATAACCACACAAATTCCTCATTTCCTAGTGGTCTGGCAGTTGCTTAGGATCCTGTAATGAGTTCTGGCCAGTGATTCTGGGATGGTAACACCTGGGGAAACTGAGTCAGAAAAAAATGAGCCCTCTGTGCCATTTAGGCCAATTTTCTATAACCTTGAAATTCGCTATTTTTTTTTTTTTAATGAGTTAGTGTGTTTACTCCATCTCTCACTTTACCTATTTTTAGTCTGGTAAGATTGCATGATGGAGAAAGGTCATATTTACCAAATAAGACTCTAACTGAAAAAAAAAATAACACTTCCATGGTGATAGCTCCTCAGATTGGGGTGTTTGTTGTGACTGCAAATTTTAATTAATACAGAAGGTAAATGACTTACTATTGGTTCCTCACTCCAGTGGTCTTCCTACAAGCACTAAAATTACATTCAGTTTCCATTCCCAATGCTCTTGTAAATAAGGGGTACCTGCATTCGTTTCATGCATTTGGGATAAAATCCTTACCTATAAAGCATGAGAAAAAGATTCATGCAGAACTTGTGGGAAAACATGTTTTATTCGCTTCTCTACATCGGTGCTTTTTGCCTGGGGGCTCTTTTATCCTGGGCCCCCAATCAGAAAACATTTGTCAGTGTCTAGAGACTTTTTCAGTTCCATAACTAGGGATAACTCAGATTGAGTGCTACGGCTAAATATCCTTTAGTGTATAAGGCAGCTCACACAACAAAGAATTATCAAGTCCAAACATATTTATTTGTTTATTTATTTTTGGTGTGAGAGATCGAACTCAGGACCTTGAGCTTACAAGGCAGGCAGCAGAACCACTGAGCTAAATCCCCAGCCCAAGTCCAAAATCTAGATAGAAATGTGGTTGAGAAACCTTGCTGTGATGCATCATATATGAAACATAGATCTTCTGCACTCAGTGTCAGATAGCTGAAGCATGGAGCCAAGGTTAAGAATGGCAGAGAGAAAAGCTGGAAAAAGTCTCACTTCTCGAGGAAAAGACAAGCACCTGAATCAACCAGGTCTGAGATCATCCCACTTTAAGCCATCTTGTATGTCCCAGCCATCAGTTTCTCTATTCTTTAAATGTGAGTTGGACCCAAATTTTTGGTATTTATAGCAGAATTCGTCCTAATGAAATTATAAATTCTGTCATGTAAATTACGTATGTATCAGGGTGGGTGTCAGCAATCTCACGTTTTAATTCTTATAATTCACGATAAAGTGTTCAAAATGAATGCTGTGCTTGTTTTATTGTATAACCTTTCCAAATAACCATTCTGCTGAAATTTTATTTCAAATTTAAAGAGCGTACCCAATAGTATTAGAATAATAGCAGTGATTAGTAGAAGTTGTATTGGCAGCAGCAATTTGTGTATTACGGAGTTCTAGGCACTTTGCCGAACAAAATAAAAATTATAATTTTTAATTCTAGCATTAATCCTATCATATATGTTACCATTGAATATGAGATAAATTGCTCATTACCTTCTTATGGTAAGGAAACACTCTCATTGAGTCGCCTTATCTATGCCTCTAAAAAACACCACCATCCTGTTTAGCTGGCACCAGTATTTTCTGAGTTTATATACCCAGTACAGGTTCAGCACTCTGGTTCCCTGCTTTCTAGAACTTGGAGATTTCTCTAAGATGCAACTTTGTTTTTCTTTTTTGTTCAGTGAGGTTGGTTATTTAAACTTTTTTTTTTTTTTTTTTTGGTACTGGGGATTGAATTCGGGTCCTTGGGCTTCCAAGGCAGGCCACCGAACCACTGAGCTAAATCCCCGGCCCGTGAGGTTAGTTATTTAGATAAAATATAAGGTTCCCTTCACAACTGACTTCTCTGCAGTTAATATTATACTAACCCATGAATAAAAATTACTTTTTCTCTTCAGAAGTGTGTGCGAGTGCTAGATAGGTGGTCACAGTCCTTTCTATATAAAGAGATTACCTTACTGTTCTAAATTCAGAGAGTGACAGTTGCTCATAGTTTCACATTTGGTTTGACAAAAGTAATGATAATGGAATAATAATACATACTTTGTGCTGTAAGTATGTACCCAGGAAAGCTGAAGATCACTGAAGGCATTTCTAGTCATCTGAGTTATACTGAAATAAAAAAGAAGTCATGAAGAATCACCTTCCTGATTTAGAGTCGTGTCTTGCTCCGTAGACCTCACACTCAGCTTACATGAGCCCACACTGACTTTGTGGCCTGCGTGAAAAGACTCAGAAAGAGATGACAAGAGGATCTTGAACATTCATAGTTTTAGATTACATACATGTGAATGCAATTTGCTGAGGTGTTTTTATTATTTTTAGGCTTTTTAACCTCACCTACTTAGCAGAGTACCATGCACTCCTCATGTACGCTGTATGCTGTCAAGTGGGTAGAATGTGTTGTTTCCTTATCACTAAGGGGTCAGCTCCAGTTTTTGTTGACTGGTGAGAGCTTTGAAGTCCTATCCCATTCCTTTCAGTCCCACTTGAGCTTGTAAGAAGATCTGGGAGCACCATTCTTTAAGGCCACCAGAAATCTCAAACCACGCATTCACTGGCATGTGCACAGGAGCGCATAACTCCAGAATCAACAACCAGCCACCATTAAAACCAGGACTCTCCGTGGTCTCCAAGACACTTAACCAGCTGAAGCACCTACACCGACCCTCCTAATGACAGATCCTCCTAATGGAAGTAATACCTATTTTCATGCCTTTTGATGCATCTGTGACATTATCAGTCTCAACTTTCAAATAACATCAAGAGGCCAGGTGTGATGGCTCATTCCTGTAATCCCAGCACTCAGGAGGCTGAGGCAGGAGGATCGCTGTGAGTTTGAGATCAGCCTGGGCTACATTGTCAGTTCCAGGTCAGTCTCAACTACATAGTGAGACCCTGTCTCAAAAAAAAAAAAAAATGACATTTGGGGTAGTGAATCCTTGCTATTCACATAAGATGACCAAAATACCTTTTAATTGTCCTCCTATAAAATGGGGATAATAGCATCTCTTCTAAGTTTTGTTAAGAAGTAATATATAAATTCTAAAGAAATATATTAAGTGAAAGTTACATTTCTTACTGCAGAGCATCAGAGCACGTTTAAATTCCCTGGCTTCCAGGTGATTGATAGTCTCATAAAAATAAAGTAGAAATAAATTTAAAGATATTGAATGTTTAGAAGAAAAAAGATTAGCCTGAGAAAAATAACAAGCTCCTAACAGGACTCAACAGAGAATTTTTTTATAGCTACTTTTGTGTGGTAGAATCGCAAAAACAAGAGTAAGAGTCAAGTTTCCCAATTAGGTCTACTTATTCACCATTGATGAAACCTTCATCAGGGAGCTTGCTTAAGCTGCAGTGATTGATTTTTACTTTCTTTCAAAGAAAATTTTGTATTCATTATTCTCTTGTCTATTGATTAAGAGTCTAAATGAAATTCTGTTAAAAAGAAAATCACTAGAATTAACTGAAGGAAAAATGGCAAAATCTGATGCTACATAGCTATAAAATTAAATTCTTATATTTCTTTTCTAATATGCATGGAAAATTATTATAAACAGCTAAAATGTTCAGTGTTTTATAACAGCCATCTGGGTGGAAATAATTTACTAATGGCCCAAGACAAGTTATAATTGAATAATGAAGAAATTTACAAAATCCATTTTTATAAGTGGAAAGTGCATACTATGTTTTAAAAAGGAACAATGAGGTAACCTTACAGTGTTTCCGTAATGGACCACCCTGTTATGATTATAATAACAGGTTATATTCTTTATATTTACTAGCTCTACAAAGCTAAGAAATGAGTCAAGTAAGAAGAGGAGCTAAAACAAGAAATATAATATATTTATGTATCCAAAGTTGTTAATATACGCTGGTATAACTGTGAGAGAGAAAATTATCAGTAGATGGTTAAATTAAAATCCAATAACATTAACTGTGATCCAACCCATAAAAATGTAACTTGCTTTCCAGAATTCCTCTTTGAAATTACATCTCTCTGTAGAATCACATTTATCCAGTTGGAGGACTTAGAACATCTCGTGTTGCATTACTTACGCTTTAACGAGTGCAGTTTTCTTCTAGAAATGTAACCTTTGGTACTACACTTCCAAAACTAAGACCTAATTCCACGAAGAATATGGTTCATGCAGTGTGTATGCAAAATCCGCCCATATTTATGCTGTATGTTGCCAGGAGTTCCAATTTCATTTACAAAAGTAATTATCAACCAAGCACTGCAAGCTGCTTCCACGCGAATGACTAAAATTAATAGAAAGTGGCAACACATGTTTATTGGAGAGGAAGCAGCTGAAACACTTGTATGTTGCTAGTAAAACTGTAAAACAGTGCAACATATTTGGGAAAATCCTGATGGTTTTATATAAAATTAAACAAGTAGCTGCCCCACAACCTAGCAATTTGGTTGGTAGATAGTTACACAAGGTGTCTGAAGCCACATGCCCCCACGTGATTGGAAAACAATATTCTCAGCAACTTTATTTGTGATAGCCTTAAAACAGAAACATTTAATTTTCCTTCATGGAAAAATGGATAAAGAAGCTTATTCTCTTTATACAATAGTGTACTACTCAGGTATACAAAGGAAAATTTATTGATACATGCAGTAATGTAGATGAATCTCAAAAACATTGCCCCTCACGAGAGAAGCCTTATGAAAAAGAACACACAAGATCTATTTCCATTTATATGACATCCTAAATCAGTCGAACTTGCATGTGATGAGAAAAATCACAGCAGGCGTTGCCTCTGAGGTGACCTTGATAAGTTCTTGGAAAGGGACAGGAGGGAAGACTCGGGGGGATATGATAATGTTATATTTTAAAATTGATTTACTTTACAAAGGTATATGCATTTATCAACACTCATATAATGGTACATTTAAGATTTGTGTGTTTCACTGCCAAGTATGATGCCTTATGCCTGTAATTCCAGCATTGTGGACCTGAGACAGGAGGATTTCCATGAGTCCAAGGCCTGCCGGAGTTACATAGTGAGACTCTGGTTAAAAACGTAAAAACGAAGGAGAAGTGTAGGAGGAGGAGAAGAAGAAGAAAAAAATTGTACATTTCATTATTATTATTATTATTTTTTTTTTTGGTACCTGGGATTGAACTTGGGGTCCTTGCACTTGCTTGTGAGGCAGGCCACTGAACCACTGAGCTAAGTCCCCGGCCCTGTACATTTCATTATGTAGAAATCGTATTCCTTAAAATAGGGCTGAGTTAATATAGTATTGGACAAATAGCAGATATATATAAAATAAATATAGTGAAATATACATTGTATTCATATATTCTGAGTTAAGGGAAAACTATAAATAATTTTCAGCATAGAATATTACTAAATTTGGTAACACCTTGGTTCATGAATTCTTCTGCTTATGAGTAATTCAGTTCTCAAACAAAAGCATTGGACAGAGTTTTGTTTCCATTCACAAACTCCACATCAGGTGAATAATACAACTGCAACCAACTTTCCCACACAAGCACATCTTTCCATAAATTTTGTTAAATTTGTGAACTTCTTATCAATTTTAATTTTTTATCAGTTTTCTAATTAGAGTAAAGTATAATTATCTAAAACTGTATTTTCAATCAAAGGCAAAGGTCAGTGATTTGAAACAAGAATTTTGAAATATAACTAAAACAGCAAAAACATAAATAACATGGTGTGTGGTAGCACACACCCATAATCCTGGCTACTTGGCAGACAGAGGCAGGAGAATCTCAAGTCTGAGCTCAGCCTGGTAGTTTAGCAAGAATCTAATTAAAAATAAGATGGGGAAGACAATCAAACAGTGGATATGAAAAATCAACTCATAGAAGAAATCTGAATAATCACAAACATGAGAAAAGATATTTGAACCTTATGAATAAAAACTTTAACGATGGTTTTGATTGAGGGGCTGAGTATTTAACAGTGACCCTGGGACAAGAGGAATATTAGTGATAATGGGAATTTTAAGTCCCCTGTTTAAAACCATGGCACATGTTAGGTTATTCTTACCTGCTGCTTTGGAAATTATGTGCAAACTGCATATGTTCCTGAGTGCACCTGGATGTAATCTTTGTCATCTGAGCCTCGTCACCAAATGGACAGTGGAGTTACCAAATAGTGGGTAGGTTTTATCAAGGGAGGAATTTATTATATTGGAGAATAGAAATGTACTAGACTCAGTGGGTAGTCACAGAATCATAAATGAATAAAGTTGGGTGTACATACCTGTATATGTCTGAATTTGTAAATAATGCATACTTGAATATATATTCAGGGTGTACTTACTGTATTTGAGTGTATAATTATTACATAGTGTTGAAGTAGTAATTTATATATTTCAGTTCATACAGATATATGCAGGTACGCATTAGCTTACTTACTGTATAATAGTACCTTGAATAGATACATGTACCATGTTTATAATAATATCTTTCTAATGCCTGTTTTTAAGTTTGCATGACTAGCAAAAATGTTACAATGCGTGTACTCTTTTTATAAATCCTTTAAATATTTACAATGACATGGTGTTATATTACAGCAGGAGACCAATAAATCAATGGACCAAAATAGAAATTTTTGAATGATGTACGTATATATGTATGTAGACACATACATATATTTTCACATATATATATGCATTTGTGTGATATGATCACACTTACGATTAATAGCATGCACTATAATGTGGGAAAATTAATATTTTTGTTGGATAAATATTTCTTCATATGGAATAAATCAAATTAGATTGCAAATGAAATCATGTATGTATATTATAACTGAAATAATTACCTTAATGTAAAAATAATCAAAACTTTACTGTAATAAAATATCTAAATGTGACAGCTATATAGGCAAGATTTTCTGATAGAAATTAGCTACAGGGAATTAGAAACTTCTGTAAACTACAAAAATTATATTTTTAAAAAATGGGTAGACCAAGAAAGAGTACTCTTAAAATATTGTCACAGCTACAATGCAGGCTAAAGATGTAAATGAGAAAACAAACACCTCAAAATAAACAGCTGGATAAGATGAAAAAGAAGAGAGTGAGGAAAATCAGAAGAGGATATGAAAAATTAATTCACAGAAGAAATTTCAGTGATCGCAAACATAAGAAAAGGTATTTGAACCTCATGAATAAGAAAAGGAAAATGCAATTTAAAACAAAGAATAATTTCACACACTAGAGATTAGGACAAATGTTAAAATCTTACAGTAGCATGCATCAGCAGGAGTGTGAAAAATATTTTTCTATCATATTCTTTCTGGTGGAAGTCTAAATTGATGCAGCTACTTCAGAGGACAATGTCAGTAGGTAAGAGAATGAGAAATAGGACGAACACAACCACTCGGCATGTCTTTAAAAATTATATACACTGTAGTTTTGTTGGCCTCAGTTAATTTTTAATGCACATAAATTCAGAAGATTTGCTGGATGTCTAACAATGTACCCATGAATATTCAGAGGAGTCCATCAACTGCTACAGCAGTGACCACTGGTATACAATTTCACTGTTTGCGAACTAAATATAACACAGACCCAATAATTAACAGAGCCTTTATAGGCCCTCAAAGCAACCAGGGAAGCAGAAAGTAGACTCCTCTATTATGATGTGTACCCTTGGTAAAGTTTTGAGAGGCATATTCTTTACTAATAATATTAACTCTCACAGGTTAATTGAAAGCTGTCCAAAATGTCAATTATTATCCTCTTCGAGGAAATTAAGTACAAGGAGTGATTGAAAAGTATCATAAATATTTAAATTTTAAAAACGTAGTAAAAGACTCATTGCCAAGAGTGATGGAATAAGTGTGTTCACAGCGAGACTATTTTAGGGGGATTAATGACAGTGCATCTTTTATTTTAATTATTTTTAAGCTAGGCATTCATATTTCTGATCACAGTGTTGATCAAAATTTTATGGAAATTTCTGTTAAATAAAAATATTATGGTGTCCCTTCCTTGACACCATTTTCTGGATGTCAGTGCATGACATCTGGCTATTTCCTAAAGTCAAAATGACCATGCAAAGTAAATGTTTTAAATCGACTCAGGACATCGAAGTAGCCATGACAGTACTACTGAAGACATTCAGGAAAGAGGTGGACATCCAGAACTGTTTCAGAAAGTGACAAGGATGACAGATTAAGTGTGTTCAAAGGGAAAGGAAGTATTTTGGGGGATTAATGGCAAATTGGTTTTTTATCGTAATAATTTTTAATAATAATTTTTTATCGCGTGTGTGTGTGTGTACTGGGGATCGAACTCGGGACCTTGCTCGTGTGAGGCAGGTGGTGGAACCACTAATCTAAATCCCCAGCCCCGTGATAAATATTTTAAAATTTAAATATTCACTGCACTTTTCTGATCACATCCAGTGTATTCTAAAGTTTTGTTTGGAAAGAATTATTTATTAAGCTAACCAGGAGGACAAGTGAAAGCCATGTGTGCTATGTGGCATAAGTAATATCAATCCCCAATAAGCTTTCCTTTCTTAGGACATGAAATGCTGGTCTTGTACTTCATTGTTTCATGATCATTAATCCTTACCAACAACTGTCCAAGGGATCATTTTTAGCCATCTGAAATTGGCATATGAGCTCTCTAGTGGATTGAATGGTGATCCCAATAAAACATGCATGTCCAGAAACGTGAATATGACCATATTTTGAAAAAAATATGTCTTTCCAAACATAGTTACACTAAGGATCTGGGAATTAGATTATCTTGGATTATCTATAAAGAATCAAAACTTAATGCCAAATACCCATTTCAGGCACACACATAGGGGAGTAAAATATACATTTGGGAAGAGAAGGCTGTGCAAAGACAGAAAGAAAGCACAGTTAGCAACCTCAGCATCAAGGAAGTCCATCTCTGGAGCCAGGAAGAGGTGGAAAAGAAAAGGAAAAGTTAGACCCTAGGAGCTTCAGAGGTAGCACACACTTTCTGAATACTTGAGTGTGGTACTGCAGGCCTCCTGATGTGTGGGGAAAGAAATTTCTCATTTTAAACTGCAGAGTCTGTAGTGATCTGTTGTGGCAGCCTTTAGAACTTTGTAGATAGGGAAGGAGAGATTGAAGGGAGGTTAAGGAATGGGGAAAAAATAACCGGGATGGATTATGTAAAGGTGCAAACTTCCCATGATGAATGTCATTACATTGTATACTGTCAATGTACCGGCAAAATTAATTTAAAAAAATAAATATTACATAATACATAATTTTTTTTAAAGAAATTACTTCAGTGTAGAAACATTTCACCTTCGTGTCTCCCAAGTGATCAGGTTAGAGGGATAAGAAACCTGTGTCTTACATCCGTGCTCATTCACAGTGTTTCATTCCATAGTAATTAGGCCCTCACAGCTCTAGTCAAATAGCCAGACAAATATGATTACAATGTGAGCTATCAGTCATCCAGAGAAAAGTCTTTTCTAGAAATTACAGGGGTGGTATATTTTGGAAAGGATATTTGAAAATTTTGTTTCAGAACATAACTCACTACATTTTTAACTTTGTCACAGAATGAAAAAAAAAAACCTGTATTCCTCCATTTCTTCATGAGTGAAATATTGAGTACATATAATGGAGAACAAATTATAGAGGAGCTTAAGAAAATTAGAACTGTTATTTAGAAAAAATTACTCTTTTTTTTCTAGTTCTGTTTATTCTACTTTGCCAATAAATTTTCCTGATGAGGTCAGGCTATTCTTAATTATGAGAAAATTTTCTAGACAGTTTCCCGTTGATAATATTATGTTAAAACATAAGAACAAGACAAAATAAAGGTGTTCCCTTTCAAAGCATGATTTTCCTTTGTCACTAACCGCATTTGCCTCTACTCCTTGGTGACATTTATGACTTTCTATTTCATCTCTCTGTACACAAAAGAATTAAGCATTTGACTTACTGTCTTCCCCTTCCGAAGTGCTAGAATAAATATGTTTCACAATGTTTGTGGATGACTTGTCCAGTGACATAGCCTTAGCCCTTTTAAATGTATCAGTTCTCACAATCTTTTACCTACGTTGAATGCCAGTAACCTGACTTTTCTATTGTTACCTGGATCCCTTTCATCTGTTTTCACTGATCTATCATGTCATTGCTTTCTCTGACTTTTGCTTTAATGCCAACTAGGTAATATCTCCCACATACTTCATTATGGTTGAGATCTAGTTCCATTTCATAAGAAATACTTGAAAAGTTCTGAAAAGCAGTGTTGGGCTCCATATCCTGGGATTCTGATTCTCTTGCTCTGTTTTGATTTTTGGAAAAATGCGCGATTTAGATTTACTCTCTGAATTTTTACTCCTGCTGTCTCCATGCACATTCTCTGCCTTTGCTCTCCTGTGTAGACTTCACAGGCCATCAGCTTCAGTATGGTCTCCTTGACAAAGCACTATACAGACCACTGCACCAGCAATTCTTTTCCACTTCTTCAGTCATGATATTAAAGGTGTTTTTCCTTCACCTTTGTACTCGACCCCACAGTATTCAGTGCTCTTACAAGCCTGAATGATGACTGATACAATTTATTTTCGTTTTCTTCAGTCTTTTCTTCTCTATTGACTTCATCAACCGTGTTAAAGTAACAGAGGACCCTCCCGTGTCCCTTCACCTGCTTTAGACCCTCTAGAAAAAAATCCTCTCATCTTTCTTCTTCCTGTCACAACCAAGGGCCTTAAAGGAGTTTAAAAACATCTCTGTCTGCATTTTCTCATCTTTCATTTGTGCTTCAGACAACTGCAGTCTCTTTCCTGCCATCTCTGCTCAACTGAAACTGTTTAGATGTGATAACCATGGACACCCTCCCCTCCAAACCCAAAGAGTTTCTGTGAACTCCTGTGCAGAATTTCATGTGGCTGTTCACTTCGCCTTTCCCTGAAGTCTATTTTGAAGGGGCCTCAAGTACACTGACAACCTGTCCTTCCTGCTGTGTACTTCTGAGCCTTTTTATCAGGATTTAGGTTTGTTTTCCCTCTAGGCTACATCCTTGTGTCATTATGTAGTTTTCTTCAATGGTGCTATTCATCCTATTCTCATGTATTTTTTATGCTCTTAAAGTTTACATTATAATCCTGTCTATATCTTTCTCCTTGGCTCGAAGCCATGTTTCCATGCATCTATTTAATAGCATGGCTTCAATGATGATATGACTATTGAACATAAGAATCAAGATAGAGGAACACTGTGAATCAGGATTTTTGATATGCCCTTTTCATGAATTATCTTAACCTTAACCTTACAAGGGAGCTTCATATGTACCTATAGGTAGCTTTAAATATCTCTCTTTAAAGAGAGGTTTAGGATAATGTAGTAAGTTATTCAATACATGTAACTAGATAGATTTGGTTCTTCATCCCATATTACTAACCATTTTTCAGGTCCCAATCTAAAATTTTTCATCTGATTTCCCTTTGTAGATTTTTCATTTCTTTATTAATTTACACGTTGAAGAACTTGAAGGTTTTCCTCTAACAGAACCTGTATAATAAAGCACAGGTCTTATGCCTTCTACTTTCTTGCTGCCTTAAAAATATAGCACTCTCTCTTATCCCTACTGACCAAAACAACATTAACTCTCCTCTGAATCCCTGCAGCATCTTCCTACCTGCTGTCCGTATTTTGGGTCATGGCCTCTCTGATCCAATTTCACAATGTGGTCTGAGTGATTTTCACAGTCACATCTGATCGGGTCTCTCCCTGCCTCACTTAGAGCCTGTCATTCTCAATCCACTGCCTTCACGATGAAGTCCACTCCTTAGCAGGGCCTCCAAGGTCATTCGTGACCCCGCCTCTGCTTACCTCTATGGTTTCTTCTTTTAAGAATACTCATTTCATTCTAAACTCCAATCAAAGGACACCATTTGAAAATCCTTGAGCATGCTGCGTTTCCTTTCATTTCTACGATTTCAAAAAGATGATTTTCTCTGGCCTAGCAATTTTACCTTCTTTCCTCACTTAAGAGGTTGACTCATCTCATTCTGCACAGTTCAGCTCAAATCAAACTTCTTCCTGTAACCATCTCTCTCCCATTAAAGTCCCCCTGTGCTCTCCCATAGAATACAGCCATTACCTCGATCATATAATGCACAGCACTGCATTTTAAGTAGCCATTTTCCTGCCTGACCTTGTCCTTGCATGGTATGTCCCTTTAGGGTAGGCATTCTGATTTTCTCTTAGCTTATAGAAACAAAGAACAAGGGAAGGATTCAAGTGCAAATAAGTTAAAAAAGGATCCCAAAGATCATGATGGTAGAATGAAGAGAAACATGGAAGAGAACGTCAGCAGTAAAACGCTCATTAAGTACATCAGTCTCCTAGATAAATGGAGTTTGGCAATCTGAGGCTCTCCAGGAGTGAGTGTAAAAGCTGTGCCTCAGAGGTGCCCATGCTAGGACAGGATTAACATTCACACCCTGCCTTGTTTGATCGACGTGCTGAATGTGCTTCAGGAATTGGTTGAGGACAGATAAGAGGAAGGCATGTAACTATAGGGGCCCAGGGTGGATATTAATTTATATTATAAATTGCCCTTTTAGCCTGTTGTGTAGGTGCCAAAATGAACTTCAGTGACCCAGAGGACGCCAGGCAAAGAAATGCAGGAAGAGAGAGTTGCAGTACTTGGTGTTGTGTAACAGATACGAGCCTCAGCAGCATATGCAGCAGGCTCTTACTTTATAACATAAACCTATGCTACATGCCCAGGCTATTTATTAAATAATCGAATATTCCAAAGCATAAAAGTGCAAAGTCTGTTTCTATGATTTATTTATTGCTGCATTCTCGCCATCATTTCTAGCACTTAGTGCTTACTAGATACTTTTGAATGCATGAATTATTTGATGAAAGTCCTCACTGAGAGAAGCAGATGATCAGAGAAGTCCTTACACAGTACAAGATCCTAACTTATATGTATTTTTATAAACTGATATTTACCTACCACTGTGTCCTGATGAAACGCACCATTTTATTATCTCTAGGAGGGCACAGTGGAGAGCAAAGCATACTGTTTAATCATTTTTAACCTGGCCGCTTTAGGGAAAAAGAATTTTGCAATGTTCTCTGATCGGCTTCAAACAGAGTACCTGTGACTAATTGGAATAAGGCCACCGTGACCCAGTTTTGGGGCCCCAACACTTCAGGAACGTTTAAAATCCTCTTGTGGGACAGTGGAGTGTAGTCAGACTATTGTCATTTGAGCTCTACTAATGACAGAAATGAAAAGACAACCCCAGTCTTCAGAGCTATTAATCTGTCACTTCCTAGGAGCAGTTTTTTTTATGTTTCAAGAAAGAAAAGGAACTAAAAATGGAAGTGTGGGTGTGAGAGGGTCTGAGTCTTCAAATAGCTTCCTGAAATGCCGTCTGAAACAGGAAGGGCTTGGGAAAAGGACAAAGGAAACATGCTTGAACAACAGCAGGAAGAGAATGCACTCACTGTGTGGTTTTTAGAATGTTTGACATTTAGAAAATCTTTTTCTTTTGGTGAATTATATACGTAGGGCTATAGTCTACTTTGCTGGTATTGATTTTCTTAGGTAGAATTTCTTGTTCTCTAAGGAAATTCTTTACTGATCGTATATACTGTGGTTTTTCTATTCTGTTAAAGTTTACTTGTACATTTTAGGTATACAGTGCAGTTACATTCATCATTAGGATCTTGCACCTTTACATAACATATCTTCGTTCTCATTTTCCCCCATTGCTCTGCCCTCCCTTCACCCCCTCCACCCTTCCTTATTTACAGAAACTTTGTATCCATGTTTTTCCTTTTCTGATATTTTTCCTTTCCCTTCTTTCCTTTCCCCTACCCCTCCTACTTTCCCTATTCCTTTAGACCTTTTCTTCCTGTTTCACAGTATCAGTTACATATTTTGATCATTATTTACACTATCTATACTGTATTTTCAAAGTCCAGACCTTTTTATTATAGCGATTTTCTAATTTAACAGCATATTCCTTTTTCTAAACATGAAATTGATTTCTGTTCATCACTAAGTATTCTTATAAGTTCAAGATGTATTAAAAATATTAATATGGTAGACAGCTAAATTAGAAATACCGTGGGTAATCAGACAGGGCTGGGCCCTTAAAGAAATCAGTGTAGAAGACAACTGTAGCTGATGTTACATATGTTGAAGGCCAGGCTTCAAGACAAGGAAAAATGACTTTCCCCACTTTCTTCCCCTAAAGATGAACAGCCGTGATTGATAACCTAAACAGCCAAGACCTTACCCCATCCATTCCAGGAAGGGTCCTTGAGCAGTCCACGTAGATTTGTTAAGTGACTTGCTTCCCCATTTGGTCCCCACTTGATCAATATTACCTAAGATACTAAACTTATAATCTTATTGGTTGACCACTGTTTTGTCCCACCTCGTCATGCCCACTTTGTTACTCTCCTCAGATCAGTATTACCTAAGTGACCATACTTGTGACCTTATCAATTGACTGTAGTTTTGTCCCACCCTATATTTGCCTCACCTCATGGTGTAGCTCTACAAAACTCCCTTGAAGAGTGGGTTCCATGGGCAACCCAGCTTCTGGGACGCCTTCTGTCTCTTTTAGGCAGAACCTATCTTTTTGCTAATAAATATTTCGTACTCTTAACCTCCAATGTTCTAGAATTTCATTCTTCAATTTTAGAGAACACAAACCCAGCGAATCAGACATCTAGCAAGTTCAGAGTTATCATATTTCCCATTTTTTATTTGGAGGTCCATATATCATCACTGTATTATATACCCTATATCAACAATCTCTTAATATTAAAAAAGCATGTGTATTATTAGCATATTTTACTGTGTGTCTACCCTCTTTCAATCTAATCTATTTCCAGTTTGGAAGTTATCTTTATGATTTTTCTGATTTAAAAAAATACTAGAATTAGTCCCCCAGAGACATTGCTATTCAATTTACTCTAACAATAGTGGCTTTTTGAAGGCTGTTCTCAGATGTGTGCATAAAGGCTCGAGGACTCTTCATGCAGAACTTACTCTTGGAAATGAATGTGAAAGAAGCTAAGTTCCAGGCCTGTCTAAAAGGCCAGATGACTGGTCAGGGAAGAAGGGTTACAAGTCCTGAGAGGGTTAATATAAATAAATGAGATTCTGGTCCCCTGGGAAGCTGTAGTCAATTTTTCTGTGGCTAAGCCTTGATTTACCAATGTTTGCAGCATGCCTGACAGTAAATGACATTAAAGCTTTTCTCACTTGAAGGGTTGCTGTGCAGGCAGGGATAAACATACAGATACATTTTCACAATATTTGGATTATTCTCCTCATAAAGTTTGCATAATGTACCCAAATTCTCAGATAATATTTAACATTCATCTACCTCCAAGTCCGTAGTTAAAACTTGTGATCAAGTGATCAAATGCATTTTTAAAATTAAATTAATATAGGAGTATTTCAGAATATGCCAGAGGACCTTTGGGTGCTATGAAAATTGCTTCCATTGTCTTTGTTCTCTTTCAAAAGCGGCACCAGCTGCTAGGATGTTTATGTTAAAGTTCATATATTGCTTGTGGAGTTTAAGTTATAAAAGGTAAAACTGGAGTTAATGTTGTCTAAACCCCTCGTGAGAAAACTATTATATTTTTTTCCAGAGGTCGCAGTGATGGTTAATTGTAAAAACAGACCTAGAATATAATTGATTTGATTTTCTACAACATCTTTTACCTTATGCTGCCTGGCAAAGAATGCATTTTTTCATGGTATATTAAATATAGAAAAGGATAGGTAGATATAATTGGTTATAGAAAATGTGCCTGTGCAATACTTATCCGTTTAAGTATTCCTGAAATTTACCTGAAATGCTCCTCTTATGGTCAGGAATCCCCTTTCCTCTTCCTCCACATATACGAAAGAATTCTCCTCACTTTCACATCAGAAAATAGTTTTGCTGCTTAAAAAATTGTGTATTACTGGAACTTAGTTATGTCAGCCTACTATAAGAAAATACCATAGGCAAGGTGCTTGTAAACAACAGAAACGTATTTCTTGTGATCCAAAAGGCTGGGAATCTGAGTTGAGGGAATGTTGTGTTTGATTTCTGAGGAAGGCCTTTTTCAGGGTTCCAGTCTGCTGATTTTTGTCGTAGCCTTAGCAGATGGTGGAAAGAGGGTTTGCTAGCTTTGTGGACTTTTCTTAGAAAAGCACCGATCTCGTTTGTGAGAGCTACACTCTCATGGCTTAATTACATCACAAACACCACCTTAAAATACCATCGTCTTAAGATGATTTTTTACCCTTGGATTTTGTTGGACACAGATGCTTTGTCCTTTAAATTATAAATGTTGCCTTTTTTGCTTGAGCACTTTGCTCTATACTACAAATGTAGAATTCAACTGTTTCATTAGAGTACTTAAAATTTGTCAGGTTGGTGTTAATAACAAGATATATTAATGTGAACCTCTGTCACAGCATTTTTAACATTTCTACAGTTGAGTTTCTATGTTAACTAAGACATCTTCCTTTCTCAAAGATTGTTTAAGTTTTTAAGTTTTTAGTGAATTATATAAAAATGTGGCTCCACAAGGGCCAATTTATCACAAGAATAATACATAAATCAGACATTTATGGAGTACAAGCTATGAGCACTTAGCTTTGTCATAAACATCAGAACACATGGAAAACTGTGAGAAGTATTTTTTAATAAAATGATCAAATATCAATATAAACACTCAAATTACTACTTGTGGTAATACAGAGATTTATGTGAATTTTTCTTATTAGGAAAATCAGGTCCAAACATGAATTAATTATTTCATTCTTTTTAATTGAGTGTATTGGTACATTTTAGGTATATAGTACAGTTACATTCATTATTGGTATCTTGTACCTTTACATGAGAGGTCTTCGTTCTCATTTTTTCCTCTTGTCCCTGCCCTCCCTTCACCCCCTCCTTCCCTCACCGTTTACAAACACTTTATTTCCATTTTTTCATTTCTCCTGTTTTTTTCTTTTCCCTTCTTACCTTTCCCCTACTCTTCCCACTTTCCCTACACCTTTAGCCCTTTTGTTCCTATTTCACATTAGGATCTTACATACTATTATAGTTTATTCACACCAGAGAAACTATTCAGTATTTACACATGTGTGACATATAATTTACTTCGGAGGATATCCTCAATATGTATCCATTTACGTATGAATGAATCTAATTTGTCATTCTTTATGGTAAATAATATTCCATTTTATAGAAAAACCACATCTTCTTTATCCAGTTTCCAAATGATGGGCAAATGGGCCATTTCCAAGTTTTAGCTATTAAAAACTGTGCTGCTATAAACCTAGGTGTGCATATATCATTGTTGTATGATTCTTTTAATTCTTTTGGAAAGATACCCAGCAGAGGGATGGCTGGGTCAAATGGAACCTCTAGTCCCAGCTCTTTGAGGTATCTGCATATTGATTTCCATAGTGGTTGCACCAGTCTGCACTCCCACCAGCAATGTAGAAGGGTTCCTTTCTCCCCACAACCCTGCCAGCATTTGTTATTGATGGATCTCAACCTGCCAAAGATTAAAACTAGACCCTTGTCTTTCACCATGCACTAAATTAAAATCCTAGTGGATGAAAGATCTAAATATTAAAACAGAAACCCTAAACTTGCTGGAAGATAAGTTAGGCAGAACTCTTGAAGACATTGGTGTAGGAAAAGACTATGAACAAATCCTCAGTAGCACGGGAACTAGCAGAAAGAATCAACAGCTTGGATCTCATCTTACTAAAAAGCTTTTGCGCTGCAAAAGAAACCATCAACAGAACTAAGAGACAACCTACAATGTGGGAAAAAAATTTTACCAGCTGCTCCTCACACAAAGGACTATTATCTAGAATATATAAAGAACTCAAAATAACCAGCCGCCCCAAATATAAAGACCCAATTCAAAAATGGTCATCTGAAATGAACAGACATTTCTCAGACAAAGAAGTAAAA
This sequence comes from Fukomys damarensis, assembly GCF_012274545.1. Lineage (NCBI taxonomy): Eukaryota > Metazoa > Chordata > Mammalia > Rodentia > Bathyergidae > Fukomys > Fukomys damarensis. The sequence goes on along the minus strand of NW_022900921.1, from coordinate 14,770,835 downwards.
AAGTAAAAGCCAAGTAAATATATGAAAAAATGTTCCACATCACTGGTCATTCGAGAGATGCAGATGAATGTGGGAGCCCACTGGCATTTGACATTGGAAAAGTAACTTCTACCATTGAGGCATTGACACAATCTATGACTCTATTTGGCTTTTCTGAGATGAGGGTCTCAGCTATGCAGATGAGATTGACCTGGAGCTCTCTGTGTAATCCAGGCTGAGCTCACTGTGTAATCCAGGCTGGGCATATGGGATTATCCAGGCTGGGTTTATGGGATTACGGGTGTTGACCTGGAGCTCACTGTAATCCAGACTAGTTTTATGGGATTACGGGCGTGCACCACCACCAAGGACTTTGTTAAGTTTGACCTTTGATCTCCTCCCTAATATTGCTTGATGTTTCCTGTTGGCTTGCCTTTAAAAGGAGCTGTTTCTGTGTAATAAATCGGACCTCTTGTCTCCACACTATTGAGTGTGCTGTCCTTTTGATTTTTTTTTTCAGTATACTACTTTGCGGAAGAGGTTTGAGGGTATGCATTGGTAGATTATGCAATATATATATGTGTGTGTGTGTGTGTGTGTGTATATACACACACACACATATATATTATGATATACACCATATATATCATAATATATATACAGTATATACTACCTTAATATATACAGATGCACTTAATATATACACACTATATATGTTTTCTTTGCTGTTTCAAAAATCAAAAATGCTATGGGTATTTTAAATGAAAATTGCATAAAGCAGTATTGTTGCGTTTGTAGATTTTACTAGTGCACATTTGTGATACATACTGAGCACATTCATTCTAGGCAGCGGGTTCATATGCATACATATTGCACCTTAGTCCACTTTATTTTCCCCTTTCCTTCTACCTCTCTCTTCTGCCTCCATCCCTATACCTTGTTCTCATCAGCAAAAGGTTTATCTCCCTGTTTCCTGTCCTTTATTTTATATTATGCTTTTTCAATTATATATACTTAAATTTCTCATATAAGACTAAACCATTCAAGAATCCACTTTCTCTGTCTGATTTATTTTCCCAGTATTGTGGTCTCAAGGTGAATCCATTCTCCTACAAATGATTAAAATGTATCCTCCTGTGTGGTTTGGTTGTACTCCATTTTTAAAAGAGTCATTTATCTAAGCCAGGCATAGTGGCACACGCCTGTGTGGCACTCGGGAGGCTGAGACAGGAGGATGGCTGTGAGTTCGAGATCAGCCTGGGCTACATAGTGAGTTCCAGGTCAGTCTCAACTATATAGTGAAACCCTGTCTCAAAAAAAAAAGAACAAGAAAGAAAAAAATCATTCATCTGTTGATGGCCGTACGGGCCATTTCCAAGATTTAGCTATTTATGAGTTGTGTACTACAAAGTTGGGTATGTGTGAACCGCTGTTGATCTCTTTATTCTTTTGGGACGATGCTCAGAAGAAGAATAGCTTGGTCAAATGAAACTTCTGATTTTAGTTTTCCAATACTGTTATCTATAGCAGTTGTACTAGTTTACATTTCCACTAACAGTGTAGAAGGTTTCCTTCCGCTATAGCCTAACCTGAATTTGTTGTTTTTTGAGTTCTTGATAATAGCATTTCTTTCCAGAGGAAGATGAAATCTCAATATTGTTTTAATTTGCATTTTTCTAAGGGCCAGCAATGCTGATCATTTCTGTATTTATTTATTGGCCGTTTGTACCATTTGTGCTTCTTTTGTTAACTCTCTTCCTTTCAGCTGCCCATTTTTTGATGTAAAACTTTTGAGTTCTCTATATATCCTAAATATTAGTCCTCTGTAATTATCTTGCACTTTTTTTTGTTTCACTCTCTTGGTTCTTTTTCTGTCCAGAAGCTCTGTAACTTGATATAATCCCAATTGTTGATTCTTGGTATTATGTCTCGTGCAATTTGGGTTCTGTTCCGAAACTCTTTGACTCTGACATTGTCTCTCAGAGTTTTACCTATTTTATCTTCCAGCAGATCGTTTCTATTTTGTTATGTTGGTGTTTGATCCATTGTGATTTGATTTTAATACATAATGGAAGATTCTCAGCTGGATTCAGTCTTCTGCATATGGATAACTAGTTTTTCTAGCACTGTTAGTTAACAAGGCCATCTTTCTTCAAGTGTGTGTTTTTGACCCCCTTTATGAAAAATCAGATGCCTGATTGTTCCTGTGGCTGTTTCTGAATCTTCTAATCCTTTTCATTGCATGAATGTCTATTTTTGTGCTTTATTTTTTTAATCACTGTAGCTTTGTAATATAACTTGAAATCTTGGATTGTGATGCCAACTATTTTGTTATTATTATCTAAGACTGCTTTTCTTAATCTGGGACTCTTTGGTTACATATAAATTTGGGGATTATTTCTAGTTCTGTGAAGAATACTGTTGATATTTTGATTGGAATTGCATTATGTCTTTGTATCATTTGGGGAAACAGGGATATTTGATAATATTAAGTATTATCTTCTTGTTTGCTTGATCTAATTGTGCAAATGAGGTATTAATGTAATGTCCCCCATTATAATTACATTGGTCCTTTCATATCTGGTAGTTGTTGCTTTATGAGATTGTGTGTGATGACATTCAATACAAGCATTTATACTTGCTATCTCTTCCTGTTGGGCTGTTTCCTTTACCACTATGCAGTGGCCTCTGTCTCTTCTGACCAGTTTTGGCTTGAAGTTTGCTGTGTTTGAAAATAAGATAGCTACTCCTTCCTGCTTTTGGGCTCTTTTTGCAGTCATTCCAAAAGAAAACTCACAGTCTAAAGGTGAACAAATGGAAAAATATACACAACCTTAACTTGTTTTTATCAAACAGTGGCACTTCTGAACCAATATTTCTCATCTGTTGTCACAGAGCCTAAAAACTGACAAATTACATACTAGTGAATCCTGGAATGTAGCTCAGCAGCACAGTTCCTGCCTGAAAGTGTGAGTCCCTGAGTTCGATTCCTGCTTCAAAAAAAAAAAAAAAATTTAAAGGGCCAGGAATTTAGCCTAGTGGCACTGCACCTGCCTCAGAAGTGCAAGTTCCTGAGTTTGATCCCTGGTATTGCAAAAAAATAAAAAAATTCTGTTACTGGAAGCCCAAGGGTTCATTTCTGTACTGAGTTCAAAGCTAAAAATATCAAAGCCATAGTCCTATTTATGTAAGCCCAATGATGATATGAACAATTAAAACTTAATTAGCACAGCATCACTTAAAGTGACAACAGCTGAACCATTTGGCAAACAGACCGATTGGGTCTGTATTTTCCACACATTTACCTTTAGTCTATCAGCCTTCTTTTGTCATGGGTTCATCTGCTATATGCAACATATATTTTCATTTTTTTTCATCTCCTCTGCCAATCTTTGTCTTTTGCTTGGAACATTGACATTGAGTTATTACTATAAGATAGTTACTGATTCTTGTCATTGGTTTATTTTTCCAGCGCTGATCTCTTTTCAACTACTCTCCCAGTTAAATGTATACTTTTCTTTCTCTTTGGTGCTGGTGATCTCTCTGTCTCCGTCTAGGATCTCTTGAGTATTTTCTGTAGTGGTGCTTTACCGGTCATGCATTTGCATTTCTTTTGGATTTCTTTGTCTTGGAAAATCTTTATTCTCTCTCTCTCTCTCTCTCTCTCTCTCTCTCGCTCTTTTTTTTTTTTTTTTTTTTTGTGCTGGGGATCAAACTCAGAACCTTGTGCTTGCAAGGCAAAAGCACGGTGCCCCTGAGCTAAATCCCTGACCCAAAAAATCTTTACTTCTATGACAGTTTTGAAAGTCTGGGTTAACAATTATTTTCTCTTAGGGCTTGAAAAACTTTACATCAAGCTCTTCTAGTCGTTAAGATTTGTATTGGTAAATCTGCTGTAATTCTAATAAGTATTCCTGTAAAAGTGGCTTGATTTTGTTCTCTAACTAAAAGCTTTTAGTATTCTCCCCTTTAGTATTGAATTTCTGGAAGCTTGTTTACAATGTGTTGTGTCCAAGGTCCTTTGTAGTTCTATATTCCAGTCCTATTTTCATTTTTCCTTGATTTATACTTCAGTGAATACATTCTTTATGCTTTTTGAGTCATCTTTTAATTTTTCTTTATTCTTATAATTCAGTTTTTTAAGTCATATAGTAGCTATTGGATTCAGCTTGCATGATCTCTTGTCATTTTTATGGTATTGCTGAGCTTATGATCTTTCTGACACTCTGTCTTTAGATTGGTCAAATCTGCCAGCCATGATTTGTAACCAAGAATTTTTCATATCTTGAATTTCTGCTTGCTTTCTTTTCATAAGTTCTAATTCTTTATTAAACTGTCATCTGTATTTGTATAGTCTAATTTAACTGAGTTATTTTATTCTTTGTCTTTACATTCATTAAACATTCTGTTAGTAAGATTTCTTATCTGATAAATAAAATCATCTTAAAGCTTGTAAAGCATCTTACAAAATTATTTATGTTTTTTTTCTTCTTTGAGCATTTTAAACATTTTGATCATTTGGCTTTTGGGGTTCTTTGCCTGAAACTTCCTCTTTTTCAGTGTTGATAAGATCAGACTTTGAGTGGTTAGGAATTTTGGGTGGTTCCTTGTTGCCTTACTTTGTGGTATTTCTTTTGTTTTTGTGCTACAGGTTGAAAATCGGAGTAGAAAATCTGTTTTTATACTGTGTGTGAATCTCTTTTGTTAGAATCTATATCCCTGTGATGTGTCTTGTGAGTCCTTGTTCAGCGTTCGTACTCCTCTTTAACCTGCTCAGAACAATACTTGAGTGTTGTTTTAAGGTTAAGCCTTCTGGGAGGTTGTGTTTGGGGAGACTGGTGCCTTTCCCCAGGAGCAGGTGTCAGTGTGCAGACAGCTTCATTCTTATATGTTCTACTTCTTTGTGATTTCTGGTTTTCCTATAAGCTCTTGATTCTCAGAGCTCTTCTCACCTTTCTTTTTAGTAAGTTGTCCTTGTTCAGGTGCTTGGATTTCAGATCCTGGAGAAGCTGTTTTCCCTCTTGTCTGGACTTTCTTTTGAAAATTTTATCCCTCATATATCTCCTATGGGTTAGGTACCATGCTAGCCCATATAAATATTTGGAAATACAATTAGTAGCCATATTAAGGAACTTGTAGCTTTATAAAAAAGGCTGCATCAGTTGTATATCTTATACACACATGTGTATGTATGGTGTAGAAGTTCACTCAGGTCATAGTTGCCCAAGGATCGACTTCTGTCAGAAAATAATGCCAAAATATAGACCAAGCTGGTCTGGTTGCCAAATGGTTCAGCTGTTGTCACTTTAGGTTAAGCTGTGCTAATTAAGTTTTAATTGTCCTTTCATCATTGTGTTTAATAGAACTAGGACTATAACTTTGGTATTTTTAGCCTTGAACTCAGTTTGGAATTGTACCCTTGGGCTCTCATTGACTCAGAAGCCCTGCCACTTTTAGGCTCTGCAGTAATAGATGAGAAATATTGGCTCAGATGTGCCATTCTTTGTTAAAACAGTTTAAGGTTGTGATCACCTGCAAAGCCCTGGCTGACTTGGCACCTTTGCCAAGGAACTAAGTAGAGGGCCATGTCTATTAACCCACGTTAAGTCCCAGCAAGTAGTTTCATAAAGATAGTCATTTAATCATTATATAGCCAGTTGAAGTATCATCATGTGGAACAGACTACCCAGCATAAAATATGTGACTGTAACCTCTTCTAAACCTTTTAGAACTATTTTTTTCATGAAATAAGGATATAATTGACAATATAATTGCTCTTTTAGTTTTGCAAAACTGGTGATCAGATAAATAATGACAAGTTATAATTTTCTCGATTTTTGATAAGTAGTTTCTACTTATTTTTCATGGCCCACTCTCTGAACTTCTTCCCTCTGTGTGCCCTGGAAACACCATTTCAGCCTACGCTAATCGGGTTTTCTTGACCCTTTGGTTTCCATTTGGTTTGATCAATTAGACATATATATGTAGGAGAAGATAGAATTCTGGACACTTCCTTTTACCCATCCTTTCTGACCCAACTACTTGGCAGTCTGTATTTATCTAAAACCAAAGCTCCTGCCTGGTAACTTTTGTTCTAGTGCTCTGAGTCCTTTTGTAAGTCAAATCCTTTCTTTTAAAAAACAACTAACTCTCTTGGTACATTTTAGGTGTACATTATGATCGCAGGAATTTGCACCTGTACATGATGCATCTTAGTTCTTGTTTTTTCCCATTCTTCTTCCCTCCGTTTCATCCCTCCACTCCTCCCTGTTTTCCATCTTTTGTGCTTTTTTTTTCTTTGACAAGGGTCATATGGCAAGCAGAATAATGGCCCCATAAAGATGTCCACATTCTAATCTCTGAAATAGTGAACGTGATACTTTATATGATTAAAATAAAACTTTGCAGGCCTGGTTAGGGATCTGGACGTGAGGAGATTATCTGGATGGGTTCCATGTAATTACAGGCATCTTTATGGTAGAAAGGCAAGAGGTCAGAAATAAAGGAAATATTAGGGTGGTATAATTTCTAGCTTTAAAAATGGAAGAGGGCCACTGGTTAAGGAATACAAGAAGAATCTTGAACATGGGAAAAATGTGTAAAACCTCCAGAAATTATGCAGCACTGCCTGTAATTTGAGTTTAGTCAATGAAATTTCCAACTCTCAGATATGGTCATTTGTGCATGTCCAAGTCACTAAATTCATAGTAATGCGACATATTGGCAGTTGGAAATTCCTTCAGGTAAAAATAATTTCACTACCTATAGACCCATGATACCATACCATCCATCCTTTGATTGGTGAATCTTAACTGGGCTACATATCTGTAAGTAATATATTCATTGTTCAACTATCTGATGGAATGTATGTATCACCTTTGTTCTCTCGGAACTCTAATTGTTCAATTTTTTACACTTTTGTTCAGCAAAGACCATGTTTAGGGATGAGCTATATGGAATATATCCATGGAAGATATACACAGTGCCTGACAAAGACATTTACTGCAGGTATTGTAGAAAATGAAAAATAATAGGAATTTTCAGAAATAAGGGACTAGGTAGATAAGTGTGGTACAGCTCTTTAATAATTCATTGTTAGAAAATGTTTATGTATAGTCATGAATACATGCAGAGTTGTATAAAAATCTACTATATAAAGGTCTATATTATATCTGTATCTATAGTACATCTATATGATTAAATATGCACAGAGGAAAAAGAAAAAATATGTTTTTACAGGTTAACTCTTGCTAGTTAAGAATCATGATTCTCTTTGTAGATTTTCACATTTCATAAATTATCTATGAGTTTTTTATTAGTAATCAGAAGTGAAACTTTAAATCAATGATAGGATGTCCTCCTTCAGGGTTTGTATGATCATCATATATGGTGAATGTTTAAATTAAAAAAAATATATATATATACAGTGAAATATATATTGCTATTAGTACTTTCTCTTAAAACATCCCATCATTCTTTACACATTCTACAGTAGTTTAGGAAATCCACTTTTATAAATGTCTTTAGGAGCTCTGATTAAAAGATATGATATTTGCTGCTGCTGAATGAACTCCAGCAGAAAGACAGGCTCCTAAAAAATATTAACGTATGATCTCATCCGCCTTATTCATGGGAGCTGGCACCACATGATTTCTGGCTCTTCCCCAAGGTCAAAATGGCCATGAAATGTAAACATTTTGAAGCAGTTCAGGAAATTGAGGCATCTACAACAGTATGACCAAAGATACTCGTGGAAGAGGACTTCCAAAACTATTTCAGAAAAATAGCAAGTTTGATGGGATAAGTGAATTAGAATCAAGGGGGTGTATTTGAGGGGGATTAATGGCAATGTGTCTTTTTCTGTCATTTAAAAATTTTAAGCATAAACCATTTGTTTAAATCTCACCTGAGGTATAGTATAATGGAATATTTTGTGTTACATAGGAACGCTCCTGGTTTTACCACAGAATAATAACTTTTTCTACCTAAAATTACTGTGAGCTGCTCCACTGTAGTTATTTGCATTCTTATTTGTCTCCTCTGTCAAATTCTGATATCAGAAGACAAAGAATGATTGAAATTGCTGTCTTTCTGTGTTCACGGTGCCTTTTGTGAAGCCTGTGATACCAGTCTACTGAAAGTTTTCTATTGAGTTAAACTTATAGGTGCTTAATCAAAATGTATTTGATAAAAGACTTCATTCCAGACCCATAACACATACAAGTTACAGGAAAAATTATGAGGCAGATTTGTATAGCGGGGAGATAGTGAGAAGATAAACAACCTGATTTAAAATGCAAGTGGATTGTGAATTATTTATGTCATATTCTTGTCACAGCATTGTTAATTTAAAAATTGTTTACTCGGAGGACTGAATAAATGTTAAGTACTTAAATTGTAAACCCTAGGATTGAATCACTCAAAATCCTACTGAATACTGGAAAAAGAGATAAAAGATAGCATGTTATACTTTAGTAAAACCAGGAAAAATTCATGGACAGGGTAGCATCTTTAATTAGAGATGACGGAGTTTATCTAGCAGAGAAAAATTGTACAAAAATGGTGCTTTTTTTGGAGGAGGCTAGGCAGGCTAGAGAAGAAATGAGAAGAAAAGAGTAAAACAGAGTATGAATGTAAAATAGTAATCACTAATCTGAGACCATAATATCGAGCAGAGATAAGACTCTAAAAGTCTGTCAGGAGAGGAGTCAAAACCTCTCATTTTCTCATGAAAAACTTACTGACCTCGCTCAGGATTAGAAGATTTAGGGGAATTCTCATTCTATCTATCCATGATTCAGTGAGCTTTTTCTTTCTTTTTGGAAAAATGAGAGTTCTCAGAAATGATAATCATTATTCTTAAGCATGGTACAGATGGCTTTGGTGACCTTTTTTTTTTTTTTTTCTTCTCCCATGACATTTATTGGTGCATTTAAAGCACACAGTACAGTTCCATTCATCATTGGGATCTTGTACCTTTGCATGATATACCTTGGTCTTTATTTTTTCCCCATACCCCTGCCCTCCTTTCACCCTTCCCCATCCAAGACTTTGTTTCCATTTTTTCGTATTTTTCTCTTTTCCCTTATTTCCTTTCCCCTCCCCTTCCCACTTCCCCTTTAGCCATTTTCTTCCTATTTCACCCTCCCAATTATACCATTTGAACCTTATTTACACTTTTTAAAACTTCATATCTGTGCCAAGGGAAATTAATAAGATTCGGTCATTTGTGGCATTGATACAATTATTCCTTATAATAATATGTGATTAATATAATAGTGTGTAATATATACAAACATATTCATTTTGCAGATAAGAAATTGACAGAGATAAACATTACATAGGTGCAGGGTTTGAACCTTAATAATCTTGATCAACAGCTTCTACATCTCTGTTTCATTATACAAATAATAATTAGGGGAAACTTTATTAACCCACATATGCAAAAAAGTTACCATATATTTTGTAACTGAAATGTAACCTCTCATTTTGAAAGAATAATAGTACTTAGGTCACTCCTCATCTCATGGGAAACTCCTTCATTGTCTGCTGCTGCATACCTAGGGCAAGTCTAGGTCCACTATTTTTTAGATGACTGATGACTCCCTTTCTGAGAGAGAATTCTGAAAGTGCTATTGGTTAGATTTAATGGATTAGTCATTCTATATAATAAGGATAAAAGAAATGCAAAAAATCATTTAGCTTTCTTTGTCACTAGATATTCTAAAGTTCTTGTCATGACAATTAAAGTGAAGTCAAGGTCAAAGAAAGAAGGATTCCACAAGTCTGGCAGGTACCCAAGTATGAATGGAAGGATTAAGCACTCCAAATTTTATTTTCACATCCTGAAACATTATGACGTACTGTGGAAGCCCCAATCCTTAGATGACTCTCTTCAGTCTGCCATTAACCAGCACCATGATCTCTGATAGTTTCCTGGAAAATGTAGCAGAATCATTGATCTGGGTCGTTCCTCTTCCCCCACTCATTTGACAAAAATCTATAGTGACAAAGTACAAAGATAACACCTTTTGACATAATCTCTAAAGACTACATCATTTGGTTAATTCAGTTTCATCTTCATCACAGACGCTATTGGTACTAGACAAAAAAACGGAAAAAAGCTATACCATGAATATGCCCTCAACTAAACATTTGGGTAGGCAGCAGACAAGTCCTATGTGACAGCTGCATTTGTGTATATCTGTAAGGTGCAAAAAATTTTAAATTGCATACAGGAAAACACAAGGGGCCAAGAAAATGACAGGCAGCGGAAGTAGGACAGCTCTTTTAGTCAAGGATCATAGAGTTTTATTCTTTGGACAATTTTTAAAGACTTCACGAAAATATGATACTTTCTCTGGCGCTGGGCTAATCAACTCCCTATGTTTTAGAATATGGAGCGGGGGTTTACAATTCTTTGGGATTATTTATAGGTCTTTAAAATAGCTAATCTGCTGTGTAATTTTTTTTTTTAACGAAAGACCTCTGGATTTCCACTCTAGTTTAAAAGAAGCATTATAATGCAAATTCCCCTTAAAGAATGAGACAGCATCACTTGAAGGCAACTATGACTCCTGGTTGTTGCTTGCAGCAGGACTAATTTGATGTATGTGGAAGGAACAGAGCATCAGAGCACAGGAGCTATTGGAAGTGAGGTGTAGAGGTCTTTGACCATTTGTTAAGTATAACTACATGGGGCAGCATTGTTATGCTCATTTTATAATTGGCAAAACGGAGGCTTCTAAAGGCTGATTTGACAACTGGCAAAGAATTGGTTATTACTCAATTTGGGATCCAAAATGTAATATCTGAGTTCGTATTTGTAACCTCGTCTGAAGACTTGGCATGGAGGATGTGGGGGCATTCATAACCTTGCATAACATTTCTGCCTTCCTTCTTTATACCCAAATGCATCTCAGTTCTTTGGAAGCGAAGAGAAGCTCCTTGTGAATCATGGGCATTCAGTTTGCAAATAAAGCTCACAGGAATGTCACCTGGGGGAGTGAGATGGTGAAGAAGGGTCACAGTCCTTAAGAAAAACAGTCCAGCCAGACCACTGAGGTGCCACCATGGATTACAATGTCGAATTTTTATTGTAAAAGTCCACATGTTAAGCAGTTCCCTTTGTGAAAAGGTTTTTCAAATACATAGACTGGGAGCAGCTGATAATTAAGGATTAGATTATATATAATATATATCATATTGCCAATACTATGCACACATTGGAAAGCTAGCTTTTTTTTTTAGTGTCCTCATTACAGAACAAATTTCAAGTTGACAATAACAACATATTTCTCATCATTGAAATTTGCCAACAACTCTCCCCAAAAGTCAACATTGAATATTTTGACAATTTAAGATGAGAAAATAAATTCACTCTATTTACATTTGCACTTAAATACTACAGCACTGATACATTAAATATTTGTAAAGTTGGCAGCTAAAAGTATTTCAAGATTCATCCAGATGACTTAATGATGACTTTACATGATTTTATAGCAACAAAGCCACTGTCTCTTCTCTATTCTTTTAGATTATCTATAAAGTTATATTAGCTATGATAAATTCTGGCTTAGAGAAATGATTGCCATAAAGCATAACAAGGGATACTCTTTTAGAAAAATAAGGATTCAGGATGAGTATATGAAAATTGGGCTGAATTCATCATGTTTCAAGTCTACGGCAATCATTTCTTTTAATTACAATATGGTCTAATGAGGCCTCTAACACAGGCTTAGTGACCTCCGTATAAGCCATTCATTTATTCTTTCATTTTAAAATTAATCTTCAGTCCATGTTTTCAGAGTACGGAATATTACATTCTAAATCTCGGACAAGTATGAATCTTGCCTATGCCTATCATAAATTCACAAGCAGAATTTTGGATGGGTTAGAACTGACTCATACCCAAACCTGGAAGAATAATAAACAAACTCTATGCCCCAGTAGCCATTTCTGTACACAAACATAGAACAGAGATATTATTTTAAAAGAATTACACACTTTGCCTAAAACAATTTTTTCAAGATGAAAAAAGTAGCCAAAGCTCGTTGGATCCTCTGATTATTTCTGTAAGATCCAACATCACTTACTAATGCCACTGTGAAAAAATGGCTCACTCTTTGCAAGGCCAACACAGATTCACCAGAAGCTTATGCGGGCAACTTAACTCAAACTCTGTTTACTGAGCAGTATGTGCTAGGCACTGTGCAGGGTGCCGAGAACCCAAAGAAGAAATGACAGGGATTCTGCCCACAAGGCACTCACAGTCACTTAAATCAGATCTTGAGATGGAGGGTAAGTTGTTTTAAGATCTATCATCCTAAAAGGGAGAAAAATTAGCAGCAAGCACGTATCATTACTTTATAGTCCACTCAGGAAACTGGGCCTATTTAGAGTTGGAAAATGTCATTTATTCAGCCTATGTTTTACTTAAAGTTTGTAATATGTTAGACAAGGAAAAAGATCCAAATCTTCATGCATGAGGGAGAAGGCCTTGAAAATTTCTCCCTCCAGTTCCAAACCCAAATCTTTGTAATTACATTGCTGATGCTTTTAAAGCCCAAAGACACAAAATAAAAGACGGTACATTATGATGATAACTTCAGTCCATTTATTCTGGCTCTAAAGAGAGGCATGCATTAAAGTTGAAGCATTCTGTGTTACTGAAATATTTACATCATAGTACAGGTGATGTGGAGGAAATTTTCTTCCGATCTTGGGAAATTGGCATAATAGATTTCTAAACTAGGCTTTTATATTTGAACTGAGTTGTGATTCTTCTGAAATGAGGGACATATTCTATTGTGTTTATCTTTATCACAACTTCACCCCAAGTGCACAAATGATGTAGTATTGGACTGCTGTACCTAATTGCAGTATGAATCAGGTAAAAATAGCACTACCATAGAAATAGCCTGTATCAGCTGCTATAACTGACAATCATCTTGCTCGGTTTCATTGTTCTTGCCCTCATTTTACTTTGCCTTGCAGTTTTGAAACGTAGCACACACTGAAGTTCAAATTACACTAATTAAAGGAGAGCTGGGCACAAACAATACATTATACAATTTGTCAGGTTATGACATAAAAACAAACTTGAGTCATTATTGACTACATAGAGGATTCTTTAAATGGACCTAGGACATCTTCTTTCCATGAGATTCAGTGAATAAGACCCTTATCAATAAAACCCGTATCTCTTCACAGGTAAAGATAGGAGACCCAATAAACCAGATTGAATAAGCAGAAGGCAGTGGGAAAGAAGATTCGCGCATATGAGTCCATTTTGGCAATACGGATGTGTATCCTCCCATGTCTCCAAGCCCCCGTTCGGCAATCTTCAAAACAGCAGAAGAAACTGGCACAGTCCTTGCCATCCAGACACTCATACCCGTATTCTTCATCCCTCTCTTGAAGGTGTGTGGCATTGTTCATCTGAATGGTGGCTGATCGTGGGCGGATGTCAATGGTGGGGGCCTGAGACAAGGGCGGGGAAGGAGAGGGATCGCAGTTAGTAATACTCGACAAATATTAGACTGCTTTTCCACAATGTCACCCATGTGATGATGAATCTGAAAATGGATACTCAGGAAATTGCTATGACATCGTGATCTACAATGATAAAATTGAACTCAGAAGGATAGCACATTTGCAGATTTCAAAGTTTGAGCTTAAGCAGTGCAGCTGAAAATAATATCAAGCTAATAGCTATAGCAAGAATATTGAACACCAAAAGAAATCAAAGTTTAAAGATTTAAATCAAACTACATGAAGTCTTGTTCTAGTAATCGTTAGACGTGAAGTTGGTTAACATGAAGGCATTTAATGGTTTTGCATGTGAGTGAAACAGAAATAAAAATGCATCTATTTTGAAATCAAATTTTATGTCATGCTTACTTATAGGCAAATAGAAAAACGTCATTATTACACTGAGCAAATGTGTTAAATGATGTTAATAGAAAATGTTAAAATATATATGTAAATATAAACATTAAAGCTTCTTGACTTGATATGACAAAGGTTTAAATTTTAGGAGAATATGGTACTCTGCCTTGTATTCTCTAAGCTTAAGAATATCAGCAGTATTTACTTCCATATGTATGAAAATTTCAAAGAAAAAGAAGGTAAGCACTTAAGAAACTCATTTTAGCGTTTGAGGAGGAAATAATACTAGTTCTCCACATGCCAATCTAACATTTTCTTCCAAAGCAATAGTAAATTTTTATAACACTAAAGGATTTGTTTAATTTTAATCTGTCTGAGTTATAGGATAATATAAAAACAAATCCTCATTTCTTTTAATGAGCTATAAGAATTGAACAGAAATCTTCCTTGCCATATTTCATAGAGGCAGCTGGCTGCTAAGTACCATAGGATGAAGGGATGGATGTTTTAACTGAATCTTTTAAAGACAGCATTTTCATATAAAATTCACAATTATGGCTCAGAAAAAGGGGGAGTAAGTTTACAAGACAACATTTAAAATCCAATTTTTTAATTAGGATTTACAGGGTTAAATCCAGTTTTAAGGGAATGCATGTATGATAGTGATAGCCAGTGAAACTGCATCACATTTTAATCTGAGGAGAGCAGGTCAGATTTGTCTTTGATGTTTAGAGCCTCTCGTTACTTATGAAATGTCATAGGGCTTATAGCTTTAGAGCTTGATGTAAGATCAGAATTTATGCGAATTGGTATATAGTTGCTGAATCAACAGAAATCCATAGAACTTTCTCCATCTTGAATATGTTATCATTAGCAGAATGCTTAAATGTCTATTCATAAAAAACAACACCATGTAAGCATCAATACTTAAATTCAGCAGTTGCATGCAGTGAATTCCCATTCCAAAAACAATATACCTTGAAGGAAAACATCCGAAGAAGCTTTGGGTTTGTAGACAGAAACGAGAATCGCATTTTTTAATAAAAAGAAGGGAAAAGGGAACAGAAAGAAAAGAGAGACAAAATAAGATAAATTAAAGATACATTTTGAAAACATAGTAATTAAAAGAAACTGAAATTATGAACACAGAAGAAGAGCTCTGGGCTTTGGATAAAATATATTTCTAAAGCAGAAAAATGGAACTTTGTGATTCTAGAGAAAGTGTTGATAAATTACCCCACAATTATATGACTGCAAAAGCCAATCTTGTTCAATTGTTAATAAACTTCCTATTATCTGATATCCCTGTATAGAAAAACTACTAATTTATTTTCTAATTGCCATCAAGAAGGCTTTCATAAGTCAATCTTGACAAAATAAGCCAAGATCTTATTACACAGGAAAATAAAATTTTAGCTTCCCATTCACCATTTAGAGTCTAACCATTAATGTATAAATTAATGAATTAGCTTAAAGGGAAAATTTTTCTGGTAATGTCACTTTCTAACTTTCTCTAATCCTCTTTCCTATCTTCTTCTTTTTGTCCTTTCTCTTTTACTTCCATGACCTTAAATTAAAGAGATCCAACTATTTCTCTTTCTGTAACAGATCCCCTCAACAATGACACCACTGATAGAAAAGACCATAGGACTTTTTCTAAAGATCCTTTTAGAAGCTGTCTAAAAGCCAGCCCTCATACCCTCATTAGAGCTGGCAGGTAGGAATGTGGAATGTCAAAAGATCCATCTTCTTTGGAGAGAATGAGATAAAAAGTGAAGGAGAGCAAGCAAAGAAAAAAAAAAAACCAGCACAACAAGGAAAGTAAAAAAGGATAGAATATATTAAAAGGCAGAGAGAGGCAGACAGAAGGAGTGATGGCATAAAGTATAGTAAACATTTAAGAAATTTGAAATAATCATTTCTTGTTTTTATTAATCACTAAGAATAATTATCAGTCTTTCTTTATCTGCTGCAAAGTCTCATATTCCTGTAAACGTGCCATTTGTAGAATTTCAGGTGAGCTTCTAGATTGCTTCTTTATACTTCGGGCTGAAAAGTTCATGAATCAGATAGTTTGCCACTGTCATGGTTTTTATGTCTTAGAGCAACAACCAGGCAAGTTTAGAAAGCCAGAGTGTACGGCCACTCCCTCAGCTGCTTTCTCAGAAGGTTTCTGTGAGGCACGTGGTGTAATCGGGTCCTTAAATCACAGCTACATACCCTTCCCAGCACTCACAGTGAAACACAGCTCCACGGCATTTATATTTGTGTCTCATCCTCACTGTTTGAAGTTCGGCTCAAGCAAAAGTTGTTCCTACCTTTTGCCAAATGCTATAGACACTGTAAGAAATTTAGGTTGTAATTGTGTAAATCAACATCAGCTGTGATTACCAACTACTAAAACTAAGGATTTTTGTGTGTGACTTTTTGGTAATATTTTTGCTTATTATCCTCCCTTACTATGCTTATTTCTCACACCAACCTTCTGAGATGTTTATTTTGCACAATATTCATTTTATTTTATATAAAACAAAGACCCAGGGAGGTTAAGTAACTTCCTCAAACCAAAATGAGCCAACAAAAACATATATGTTAATACGCAACCAATAGAAGTCGTCTGATAGCATCACATATATACAGGCATGCGCGCGCACACACACACACACACACACATATACACACACTCTTCTACACATGCACACATGAAGTTATTTACAAAAGTTTGGTGATTCTTGAATCTTCAGGAGCATGAGCCTTCCCAGGAAAATGTCTTAGATGAAAGTTTTAATTTAAAATATCAGTAATTTAAGTATTATAGTGAGTTGGACAGAAAGATGAAAATCAGTTAAACCTGGGATAGTAGCAAATGGAATATCAATATATTCCATGGAATATCCATGCAGCAACAATTTTGATCCCCACAAAATGAAGAGAGCAAGTAGTTATATTGGGAGGACTGTCTTAGAGAACAGATTTCTCTCAAGTAACGGGGTGACCATAGATTTATCTTTATGGGCATGACAACAGCTCACTTGTTCTCTTTTCGTTTTGAAGGCCAGAGTACTGAGCCTTAACATATAGGTAAGCTAACACAAGAAAACCAAGCCAAACCTATGTGGTCTTTCTGCATAACAATCTCAGTGGTCCCAGTGGGAAATAATACATACGGGATTTTTCTTCTTTTTGTCTTTGTCCTTGCTTGGTTTCCGATTGCTGACAAAATAATGCAGGGTGCCATACTCCACCAAGGCAGAGAAGACAAAGATGAAGCAAACAGATACGAAAAGATCCATCGCTGTGACATAGGAGACTTTGGGGAGAGATTTCCGGGCAATGGTACTCAGGGTGGTCATTGTCAGGACAGTGGTGATGCCTACAGAGAAACACAAAAGAACAGATGATGTTACAGCATTACTTAGTCAGTTAATAACTTAATAACTTCTGAAAAGAAATTTCTTTTGTGACTTTTGATAAGTAACCTCAGTAACCAGGAAAAAATGTATGCCTAAACTTAATTCTCTCTCTGTCTTTCTCTCTCTGCAAATATTGCTATCTAGTAGGTGTCAGTTATGGTGGCAAGCACTGAATAAATATATTAGATTTGGTCCTGCTCCTTATATGCCTTTTATATCAGTGAAAGAGACAAAGTATAAATCAAGTTAGCAAAGGAATATGTAATTTCAAATTATAGTGGGTGCCATGGAAAACGGCAAGAGTAGTGATAACCTCATTAAACGCAATGCTCATGGGTAATGTCTCATCTTTTGAGCTATTTTAAGGCCTACATATCTCGCAATTCTAACTCTTTGAAGCCCCTTTCAAGGAGTTGATATTTCAAGTCAAGTTCCAAATGTAATAAGAAAAAACAAACTTTTGATTATGTGTACATCAGTTGAAGATTCTGAGAAGGAAATACTGTCAATTTAGGCAGTTTTAAAATGCTTGACTAATAAGGAGGTCATGATGGTGTTGGTGAAAAAGAAGTTATATCCTGCAGGGCTTGCCTGAAATGTTGGTTTCATTCAAAGGGTAAGGAGAAATCATTGAGAAGTATTGAATAGAAGATGTAGGTTCTGTGTAAATGACACAATATGATTGAAGAATTATTTGATAACTATTATAGTATAAAACAAATATCTCAAAAACAACATAATAAATAGAATTTACTGAAAACTTCTTTGTTCTAGGCATTATCACAAATATTTTATGTGCATTATTTCTTTGAGTCTTCTTGATGGATATTTTCATTGATTGTATAGGTGAGGAAAATGAGATGAAGAAACAGCACCACCTCCAAAAATTAGTAAAGATGCGCAAGTGAGATTTGAACAAAAGAATTCAATGTATGAGTTCAAAACTATTTATTTTCTATATTGTATAACTGTATCCAAGAAAACTAACCACCTCAAATAGTTGATTCCCAACGGGGAGCAAAATTAATACAACCTGTGTGCAACAACCAGGGAACAATCAGAGGTTTTCTTGGAAAATTTGTGTAAGAAAGATAACAATGATTCAGCGCTTGAATCCGTTTGGCTCTAGGTCGTACAATAGGAACTTTATCATCTTAATCATTTTGGACCTCTGTTTTTCCATCTTTTGAGCTATATCTTGGAAGGTCCAATGTTGGTATTATTCTCTGATTCTAAGTTTGCATGTCTTCCAATGACAGGAAATATCTCATTCTACTCCAGAAATAAGTTGTCCATCCCTTTACCGTCACCAAGTTTGAGATATATTTCTCACAGAGTGAAAAGGCTCCCAAAGATATCATCATTTAGTAGCATTCAGTGACTATTACTGCCATCCAAGAGGCTCCTAGAGGACAATCACATTATCCTGATTTAAAAGGAGGTGTTGGGTAACGCACAAGGAGTCAGCCAGATTGAAATGAAGAGCGTGGGGGAAGGAAGCCGCAGAGAAGAAAAGTGGCATCATTCACGAGAGAGGAAATGTTTTTCTCGAAGATATGGGTCGCTGTTGGCATATGCTCAAAGATGAATGAGCAGAACAAAAACCGTTGAAGAAATATGAAGAAAAGATAAAAATTGGCATATTTTTCCTAATCTCCAAGTTTTTCTTTGTTGGAGCCATTTTTAAAACATTTAACTATATCTCCAAGAACATAAGGTTCTCTTCGGTCATTTAATCTTAGCTTAACATCAAAGTTTTCAATGTACATATGGTGTTTGGAAATCCCACAGAGGGAGAAAAAGGTGTTAGTTGAAACAGCTTCGCAGGGATGAACAGGCTTTGGTAAAGGAGAGGAGTAATCAAGGAAGCTATACTTCTAAATGTCCAAGGCCTTGCTACAGATTGTCTGACGATCCGTCTTCCTGTGTTATATTTTCTGTAACAACGGATGTGTCTCATGACCATTGTAAACTCACAGTTGGGCATAGTGCTAGGTCTCAGTACGTACTCGGTGAGTGAAAAATGTGAAGTAAAGATTAATGAATAATATATTTGTGAGTGACCAAAGAGACTCAACCTCCATTTGAGAACAGGAATCCATATTTATGATATGTAAGAGATAGTTTAGCACCTTTGATTGGGTATGACTTGGAGTGCTCTTTATATTATCCTGTAAAATCTTCACAATGTCCTTATGATGTATCTTGTGAAGCATCAGGCAGTTGAGAGTTATTATAGATTACAGTATTCATTTGGGGAAATGATGTGCTCTGACAGTCTTCTGTGTATTGGCAGGTGGTAGACACTTTAGTAGGGGAGCCTAACAGAAGGAAGTTAGGCCCCTGGCTATGAATCCCATGGAAAAATGACTTATACAGGTGACAGTATCTAGTAAAGTCTGAATAAAAGTTACGAATTGGTATCGTTGATTTTAATGTTCTATTTCTTAAATGTAAAAAGTTAAATTAGGCTGTCTATGCATTAATTAATGTTAGAGTTCTTGATTATATCTAATTATACCTTTTTTTATCAAAAATTTAAAGATTAAATTAGAACCATGGACTTTATTTTGCAATCGGGCCTCAAATCACACTTTACCTCTGACAACTGAAAATTTTAGTATTTTATGGTAGATAATATGAATGAGTTATTTTAGAAAACCTGGCATGAGATATTTTCAGCAAAAATATTCTGAAACATACATGATATACTCATCTTGGCTGCAAGGATGTTTATCACAACCATGTAATGTGTAATCTTGAATAAGTACCTCATGATATTTTCAGGATTCTGCTCGAAGCTACAGGGAATAGAATTGCTCTCACATCAAGAATAAGAAGTCGAGAAGTCTTGATTTTATCTGATTCACCCACCAACAATTTGAAGTCTTGAAATGTTTTTTAATCTAGTTTAACTAAACAGAGACATGGTTCCTCTCTTGCCTGAGGTAGATGAAAACTATAACTTTTACCAAGAATAAAGCTTTTCAGAGATGTTATTTCACCTCTGATTATGTGGGTGAAAACTACCCATTTGTACTTTCACGCATCATCATGATAGTGTATTGAATCTCACTAGCTACCATCTGTGTGAGAAGTACATGTAAACATTATCAGCTTGAGTATGACTGTGTCGCATGTGCCCGCCGTGTCAGCTCAGTAAACAGCCAATGTCTTCAAGCAATGATGGCCTGTTCATCTTGCTCATCCAACAACTTGGGTCTGACTGTTCTGTAGCAATAAGCTTAAAGTCTGCAGGGACAGGCATTCAAAGTTATCTCTTTTAACCCGTGATTGTAAACATTGGAGAGGATGATGGAACTCAGTGAAAACTAGAGTAGCAGCATTCTAAAAGGAGACTGAGCATTTGAATTCTTTTTTTAACATCTCAACACCCGCATCATGCTTTTGGGAAATTAAATAATCATCTATTAGATTTGTTCTGATAGCATAGTGCTGGATCTCAGTAAGAACACCTTTAAAAGTATTCTTTATTGAGCATGCCTGAGTTGTAAATAATCAAGCAGCAGGAGGATATACATGGCACTCAGGAGCCTGTCCTTCATGCCTTCACTCACTTTGATCTCTTCTTCCAAGATAATTTCTTTGCCAATGGGCGATTGTTAGTGAGTGACTAAATGAGCTATCCACAGGGTCATAGAAGGGATTTTGGCCAGCGGGAGTCCAGGATTCAAGAGAAAAGATTAAAATCTTTTCCTTAAAATGTTTTTGGGGAACAAGGTGGACTGGAATATATAGATGTCTTTTCCATCTATTCATAAGCATCTACATGAATTCTATAGTCCTCAGAGTGCCAGCTATGTGGCAAGCCCTAGGCTAGAAATGAAAATTGTTTACATTCTGATCTGAGAGGTGGATGGGTAAGTGTCGAATGGCACACATTCTATTCCCTAGTGACAAGCAATTGTCCCCAAGTATTGGGCTCTGTGTATTTGGGTTTGCTTCAGCGTGTAGCATTAGACATTTGAATTGCTGAATAGGACTTGTAGCACAAAGTACTGCGTATAACAGGAAAAATTAAAATAGCTTCATTGTGCAGCAGATGGGGGACTAAATTAGGTTTGGAAGAGGACAGCTATGCAAAAGATGCCTTCTCCAGTAATCATTTCTGCCTTCCATTTGATAATCTAGTGCAGCTCATTTTATCAGAAAAAGACTGCAGTAGCCATCATTTCGGGGCCTTCACTCTTTTCAGTGTGTTTGCGTAGAAGAATTTTAAGCAAATGCTACAAATAAAATACATATATATTTCACACATAGGGAAACTGTGATTTGTAGACTAGGCATTCCAAGGTCGTACTGTCTCTGTGATTCAAATGTCAGATCTCTTACACCTAATAACTCAAGTTAGTAACAATTACAGTATACCACTTCTTTAGTCAGAGGCTTAGCAAGGGGCAGGCTTCTTGGCATCACACAGTTGGTAAGAGGCAATTGTATTACAATTGTTCTTTTCCTTGCTGTGTGCTTAGTTGAGACTTTACAGAGTTTGGTGTAATATGAGAATTTCATTCAGGCGCCTAGGCTTTCGTGTTCCTCAGAGTCTGTGGCCTTTTTTTAGTCTATTTGAGACATCTTCCACAGCTGAAGAAAAGATATGAAAATCTAACCCTCATGTTACTAACTACAGTACACTGAACAAACCTCGAGTAATCTTAAAAGTGGTTTTGTTCCTAAAATTTTACAAGTAAATATGTTTTTTAAAAAAATATTTTCCCTGGCTCTTTTATTAACAATCATTTACTTCAAATATCTTCAAAATAAACATGCATGTTTCAGTTAACCAGTGGACTGTTGTGTGCTGGGAAATGTGTGATAATTGGCAGAAGGAAACAGAACAGCCTGATTTTTGGATATTTGAATGTTTATGTTGTTCATACTACCATGCTGGCTGAATTGTAGCTATCTGTGCAACACCAACACAGAATTGAAAAAGGGTAGACAGCTACTTCTCTTGAGCTGGTATGAGCAACTTCAGTATGTTAGTGCCCAGAGACTAAAACAAAATGCTGTTGACATTAGTGTTTTGCATTGTTGTTAAATTAAATTTATATTAAAATGTGCTTTAAAAAAATTCCTATTGATGTAAATAAGAAAAACAGAACTACAGAATTAGGAAAGATTAAGACTGCTTTTTAAGATATGCTGGCTTTCCTTAAAATAAAACAAATGAATTTCTGTGTAACTACAGACTGCATTTAAAGTGCGTCAATGTAGGAGGTAAAGAAATGAATCTTACCTAAAGATGTTCTGGCTGGAACAGCGTCCTTGTTGATCCAGAAGGACACCCAAGACAGGACCACAATGAGCGTGCAGGGGATGTAGGTCTGGATGGTGAAGTAGCCCATCCTTCTGCTCAGGTCAAAGTAGACTGACATGACCACATAGTCACCTGTGAAAGAACGGAGCACTGTCCAGTATGGTATCAGAGCAGGACACATTTAAAAATAAGCTTGTCTTCAACTCTCCTGCACACATATTTAAATGGAGAGTTCTAGATGTGTGCTGTGTTGCAAACTTTTCTAAACACTTGAAATTAAAGCACAATCAGTCAAAACATAGTACCACTCCTTAACATAGTCCTGGTTGTTTTAGAAGCAAAGTCACTACAATAGATAAAAATATTTTTAATATGTTGATTATATCTTCTTTCAAATGATTCTTTACATTGGCTTCTGTTCATAACTGACATACAGTGTATGATTTTTTTTTGTTTGATGGGGAAATTTTTTCTACAGATGTTTATTTTTCCTGTAACATGGTCTACATTTTGTAGACATTGTCTGTCTCAAAGCCTTTTTAGGACAGAGAAATCTCTTGTGTCTTCAACATGGACAAAGAAATATTTTACTAGGAATTTATAGCAAAAGTCCTAAGAGATGTTTTCTGATGTTTTATCAGATTATATTTTGTAGCAGTTGCTTAATTTGTAATAGCAGTCTGTTGTACTGACTTTATCTGTTTATGTCCATGATCAGTTCCCAGTTTGTTTCCTCATGGACCATTGCCAACTCCTTGTTTTCCTTGACTTCAAATAGGTACTCAGTAATATGTGTTGGTTAAATAAACAAATGCATGGATGTATTTCAAAATTTAAATGTAAAGATAACAAATCCAGAAACTATATGAAGAAACCTTTAACAAAACAAAAGAATGCATGTAAATAATGGAAGAAATGTCCTGCTAAAAAGTACTAAGGAACCAAAGAATAATCATAGTGGTATGCATGACAATAATTTATTGTTTAAAAAATGGAAGTCTCTGATTTTTCTATAATCATGACATTCAAACAACTTTTTAAAATCCATTATACCAAAACTCAGCAAATTGGATCACAACGAGTTAAAAAGATTCTGCACAACAAAGGAAAGCACTAACAAAGTGAAGAGTCTCCCTACAGCATGGGAAAGATCATTTTGCCAGCTATTCCTCAGTGAACTAGTATCTAGATTATATATAGAACTCACAAAAATTAGACCACCCAACTTTAAAGACCCAATTGAAAATGGGCATCTAAAATGAATAGATACTTCTTAGGTTGAAGAAATACCAACGGCCAATAAATACCTGAAAAAATGTTCAGCAAAACTGAACACAGACTGAAATCAAGAAATGCCAGTGAAAACAACACTGAGATCCCATCTCTATCTAGAAATAATGATTACTATCAAGAAATCAACCAATAACAAATGCTGGTGAGGCTATGGGGAGAAAGGAACTTTTCCCAATTGTTAGTAGGAGTGTAAACTGGATACAACCATTATGGAAATCAGTATGGAAAATAATCAAAAAGCTAAAAGTAGAAATTCCATGTGACCCAGCTATTCCCCTTTTAGGTATCTTTCCAAAAGAGTTAAAGACATCATACCGCAGTGATATACACATACCCATGTTTTTAGCAGCAGAATTCATAACAGCTAACTCTTGGAAACAGCCTATATGTTCATAAATAGATAAAAACATTAGATTGTAGTATTTATACACAATGGAGTACTACTGTTTTATAAAGAAGGGCATACTTGAGTCATTTGTAGGAAAATGAAGGCACCTTGAGACCATGATGTTAAGTGAAGTAACTCAGACCCACAAACTTAAATATCACATGGTTTCTCTTATGTGCAAAACTCTCTCTTTCTCTCTTGCTTTATCTATATATATTATGTATACATAAAATATTATGTATATATACACAAAATAATATACAGTGCAAAAATTTTGAAAAAAAAACAATAGGAAAAAAGAGAAAGAAAACAAACATATTGTAATCCAACGTGGACAGTGCATCTAAAAGTGCACCTTGACAGTACAGTTGTTTTACATGTTTTATAAACCGGCCTATTAGGCTGGTTTTCTATGTGTATGTATGATAATTAACTGGACAAGGGATTATAAGATAAATAAGACGAATTGGATTCTGGAAAAATAAAAAAAGGATGGAGGGAATAAGGGAATTGAAACATGTTACATACCTATACCAATTCCCTATGGTGAATGTAATCATTATGTAGTGCAAATGTGCACTAGTAGAAGTGGAAAAAATCAGGATGAAAGAAATCAGGAATTTGGGGGTGGCTGGAATTCATATAAAAGTCTGATACAGTAAAAACAGGAAAATTTCAAAGAAAAATGGAAACAGATGTTTTGTAAATGGGAAGAGGATGAAGGGTTAGAGGGTGAGAAAGAGAAGTGAATAGAAAATGAATTTAGAGGGATTATGTACATGTACAAATCCTCTGTGATGAACTTGATAATTATTTACTGCAAACATGCACTAAAAATTACATAAATAAAAACCTACGAAGGAAAGAGACAACTTTTTAAAAAATCGTGTCAGTTATTTTGCATCATTCCAACTAAAATTTATTCATTTTAATGTTTGAATTTGTAAAATATACTATGGATTCATCTGTACTAAAAGCTCTAAGTACTAAATGCTCCCTTAGAGAACATCACATTCAAAGACCGTATCAGAATTCACAACAAGAGATCAGTGCATGACATCACTTCTCAAATGTCACTTCACTTCTTTATAAATAACATTTAGTTGTGAGATATAGCAATGGTCAAATTCATATCACGTTTCAACTTAATGACTTGGCTTTGTACCTGCATTTCTATCCGGCTCCTTAATCCGATCTGAACATAAGATAGAGGAAGAAGCCCCATGAAGACGAGGTTGATTGAGGTATGGCATTACCATTCAGTCGAGCTCCTACCTCCTCTCAAGCTTTACCTCAGAAGCTTCCAAGCTGCTTAGATAAAACATCTTCCATGGCTTTCCCTGTAGGGACTAAAGCTGTAAGATTTCCACAGTGGGCTCTGAATACTTCTTGGCACTGGGTTCTCTAAGGTTCACTTGTTATTACTGGTCTGAACTATGTCTGAAAGAAGAAGTCCTAGTGATTCAGCACCAAGTTAGGCTTCCAGTAAGACATCAGTACCCTCACAGAGACCAGTAAGTAGAAATTATTTAGCAATTATGGTCAAATAATTGAAGGTTGACATCTTTTCTTAATGATAGCAAAATTTTACCTAGCTCCTTGATATTATGCTGCACTGTATTATTTAAATATAAAGCTATTTAAAGTCATAGCATTTTATAAATTTGTCTGGCCTCTGCTTTTGTCTTGGTCCAAATACAACAGATGCAGACTAGAATTAAGGAGTAAAAGCATTTCACTGACCTCTGCTAACACCCATCTTTTTCTTTTTCATCAATCAGAATACCAGTAACAAATAAGCATTCTGTGCTTCTGTATAGGAAGCATAAAGAGCCATTTCTTTTGGAGTGATTATATCCAGGTGTATTTTTTCTCCTACTCATTATGTCCTTAAATTTACTCCCCATTTTAAATGTGTTAAGTTAAAATTTACAAATGTTAATACTTAAATACTATAAAGCCTCCTGATTGTAGTAGAGCCTTTCCTCTTTTTCATCACTGATTGAGGAACGGCTCTTGTGCATTACTGATCTGACTCCTTAAAGGTGAACTTTAATTTTACCAAACATTAACGACATAATTATCTCGACTCTCTTCTCCATTTCCCCGTAGGTCAGGGACTAAGCTTCCACAGTGTTCTTATCTGTGAATTTCTTCTGACTTCTTCAACAGACTTCTGAGCCTCTTTCATCTTGGCCAGAAAACCTAAACCTTTCCTATAGAGAATTGTGGATCCAGACTCAGGAACACACTGTTCCAAAGCAAAGCAGCTTCACAGTGATGGCCTGATTCCTGTCCTGTCTCCAAGGCCACGTCACTTTTTGTATTTTTAAAAACTCTTGGATTGAGGAGCCTATAAAATCAAATCCTCTTAAAGTGCTGCCTTGGTGATTTCCCAAGTCAAAAAGTTTTAAATGCTAACCACGTCAAAGGTTGTTATTTCAGCCTCTTCAAATTTAGATTTTCCATTGATTAATCCTGCTAAGCAATATTTAACATCATAATATTTAAAATAGTTTTGTCCCTGCTTTGATCCAAATTTAGTATATAAAGGCAATGATTGAACAGAGGAGGTATATAATTTGAAATAACGACCACAGTGTCCATCATCTTCCTTGTTTATATAAGCTTCTTATGACTAATTTTAGGAGGTGAATATTAATGTCAATACATATGAGAATGTAAATATTTTTTTATCTGTGGTCTTAAAAGTCATGTAACAGTGTGCAAATCAGTATTAAGGTATTTGGCTTCGTACATGAACTATCTCCTCTCAAAAAATTAATTTTGCAATTTTTTGCCTCCACTGAACCCTTGAAATAATAGAAATATTTATTTTCTAGTTGTCAGTAATGTGGGACTACTGTGTATAGATACTGCGCTGATTGGGAGTAAACACATCTGCTCAAGGAAGCCACCATGGTGCTAGGGGACAATAACAGTGTCTGCTGCAAGCACTATGGTATCAGGTTAGTGGAGTTCAGAAGTCCTAGCATTAGCTGAGCCTAATAGCACAACTCTGTGATCTCAGCCCTGTGGAAAGTTAACCAGGAGGATCACCAGGGCAAGCCTCACTTGGGAAATGTAGTTCATTGTGAAAGCCCCGAATTCAGTGCCCAGTACTGAGGGGGGAAGATGCCCAGTCTTAGCAGTAACTATGTGATTTCACACAATTACAGCTCTAAGAATCTCAGCTTCCTTATATGTAAAGCCGGGAGAGTAGTAGAACTCATCTCGTATACTTGTTGTGAACATAAAAGCAGTTCATATGTAAACTGTGTTTGGTGTACTTTCCAGTGCTAGTAAAAAGTTTGTTAATGTCACTTAAAAAGTAATTCATGTATGATTAGACACCATGCTGACCCATAATAAGCATACAACAAAGGTTATTAATTGCTGACAGAGAATCAGTGTGAAAATATTTCAGAAATTTTCTATGCTATGCAATTCTATCCCCTAGAAAAATAAGTAATTAAGGCCCAAGAGAGAAATTCCTGGTGACAGGCTCTAGAGCTTGCTCCCCAAATCTGTGCACCTTCTACAGAAAAATCCTCTTTGCTTTGAATTGGCGGTTAGACTCATGTCATAAATGGGCGGATGAGAGGGGTGAAAAGCAGAGAGATTATTAGATATATTTAATGTGGAAAGCTGTTTAGAATAACTGAGGCCAGCAATCTCAGAGAGTAATTGCCCTCTTTTACTCTTTTTTTTTTTCTCTCACTGAGTTTATTGGTACATTCTAGGTAAACAGTACAGTTACGTTCATCATTGGGATCTTGTATCTTTACATGACAGGTCTTGGTTCTCATTTTTTCCCCATACTCCTGCTGTCCCTTCACCCCTTCCTCCCTTCCCTATTTACAAAAATTTTATTTCCATTTTTTTATTTTCTCATATTTTTTTCTTTTCCCTTTTTTCCTTTCCCCTCCCCTTCCCACTTCTCCTGCACCTTTAGCCCTTTTCTTCCTATTTCACATTGTCAATTCTACCATTAGGATCCTATGCACAATTATAGTTTTTCACAACAGAGAAACTATAATCTCATATCATGTACATAATACCTTTAGACGTCTGGGAACATAGAATACTAGCTTATCTGACTCAATAAATGTACTAGAGTTTTCCTCTTAGAGGATAGCTTTAGTTGAAAAGAGTTCAGGGTTTATGAATATTTCAATGAGGGGGTTCTCTGTAGGTTCAGAAATGATGAGGAATTTGCTAACATCAATTTTCTGCTCTCCTTTACCAGACAATACTCTCAACTAATTAGTGCATCAGTGTCTTGCTTTCTAAAAATGCCATCAACAAATGTCTTGCTCAGTGTAGAGTTTTGTAGTACAATTCATTATTCTGAGTCCACCATCAAATTCTAAAGTGCAGCAAATGAATTCGTTCGGAATCTACTTAAATACAACTGCTATGGCTGAGAAATTGAAAGCCTTAGATACAAATGAATATAACTGTCCACTTCAGTCGATTGAGAGGGAATGCAATTTCCTCTCATAATTAAATCGAACTTCTGCAAAAATCTGACTAGTATTAAAAACATGTTTTTGCTCAAGTGGAGAATACTTTCCCATAGCAAATCTGGCCCCAGGGTTCAAGTACAAATACAGTGATAACAAATAATAATAATAATAATAATAATAATAATAATAATAATAATAATAATAATAATAATAATGGAGAAAAGGCTACTTGGCCTTAAGTCTTTTAAATTCTCCAGTAAACTAAATAGATTCATATCATTAGTTAAGCTGGAGTGAAAACCACATTTTCTAATGGTATGGAAAGCGTTTTTGTAAATTTGGGATCACAGTGTACAAATAAAGTGCCAAGTGTAGCTTTTTGGGAGATTTTTTTTTTTACAAAATCTCTGACATTGGTAGGTAAACTTCCTATTCAGTAACAACTTTTTTTGTTTTTCCCGTTTTTGCCTTCCTAAAGGACTACTTGCAACTTTCAGCAGTCTTAGGAAGCAGCTAATCTTATTCTTGTTTAAATCAGTATCAGTGTATTTGTTAAAACTATTAATATACTCTCACCTTAATATAGCTTACAGATTAGTGTCAGTAAGATTACTGAGTTTTGTTCAGCTCAGACACTGAAATGAAGGCTAATTCCCTATCAACATGTTTTGGTAGTGAAAGGTAATAAAATGCTCTTTCTGTGTAGTTACTTTGTGTGTACAGTTTTACCTGGCACTAAAAATCTCTTAATTGGCCTCTTCTCAAGTCCTTTTGTAGGAGATATTTTAAAATGTGAATTAATATTCCATTATTAGCTCTTATAATACACAGCAAACCTTTTCAGCGGTTCAGAAAGGAGAGACCAACAGGGTGGCAGACAACGGTATAGTTGTTCCTGTTAATTTTGATAAGAAACTTAGTCCTTAAAACAGGAAGTGGGATATCAAGGAGCATCAGCGAAGATCTGTGAAGTCCTGAGAAAGGCTGCTGCTGTTTCTTTTTAGTTAACTGTACGTGAGGAAGTGAGTGGTAGCATAAGGAAATCTCTACGCTCCTTTAAGTGAGAGATGATAATTACTCTGTCAGAGTCCTAATCTGAGAACCACAAAGGAATCATCAATACATTTCATATATAAATAAGAAGACAATACTTCACAGAGCAAATGAATGAAAATCATTTCTGTTGTTGTCACAGGGGATTGAACCCAGGACCTTCACATTGATCTATATCCCCAGCCCCTTTTAAAATTTTTACTCTATCTATCTATCTATCTATCTATCTATCTATCTATCCATCTACCTACCTACATACCTACCTACCTACCTACCTACCTACCTATCTGGCTATCATCTATCTATTTTAAATTTTTTTCCCATTTAGTTTATTGGTACATTTTAGGTATACAATACAGTTGCATTCATCATTGGGATATCTGTCTGTTTATTTATTATTTTGGAAAAAGACCTCACTAAATCCCTGAGTTGGCTAATCTGGGCTAGAATTTAAGATCCTCCTGGCTCAGTCTCCCAAAGTACTATTTCATAGGCATACACGACCATGCTAGGCTAAAAATTCTCTGTGAAATCTGCAGAAAGAAACATGCTCTCCTGATAGAAAATGTTATGCAAATCACTCTAGGCAACCAGGGTTTAGCCAGGGCAGCCACTTGTTTCGTTTATTCTGAGGAGAGAAGCTTACTTGATAATCATGACTTTGGAAAAAACAGCTAAGTATCAATAATCAGAAGTGAGTTTTCGTCTCAAATTGGTCAGGAACGCTTTTTAATATGACTTTAAACTGTCTCGGCCTCATTTTCCTTTTATATTAGAGATGTCAGAATCTACCTCAGAGATTTAATGCTGTATGTCATGTAATTACCACTGCTTTTGAGCCTCTCTTGTGTCCCTGAGACTGCTACAGAAGGCCACCCAAATCAATGCCTGACTATTCTTAGGCATATCCCCATGGTTAGTACGTAAGATCTTCCAATGTGTAGTGACTATCTGATAGCTGTTAATATTGAAGAAAGCATATAAGTAGCTTTTGACTCTAAATCCTAGGCTTATCCAACATTTTTCACTAGTCTAAAAAGGTAATGGATGCAACGTTTGGAAAGTACAAATATTGGGGATATTTTAATGATGACATATCCTTACACTTATAACTAGATGGGTGTTGCCTGTGGAATTGAAAATAAGCATGTTAATTCTTTATAATTTCTTATTCTATATAAATTCAATCTTCATTCTTATTCTTTATAAAGTATTCATTTTTATAAAATTTCTTCCCTTCACAGCCTATAAGTTACTTCATTCAGGATTTATTATTTCTGGCAATTTTTTTTGAGACAGGGTCTCCCTGTGTACTTCAAGCCCCCCTTGAACTCACTCTATGATTCAGGCTGGCCTCAAACTCGTAGTGATCCTCCCTCCTAAGCCTCCCAAGCACCGGCATTATAGGTGTGCACCACCATGCCCAGATTTTTAATTTTCTGTCCATGTTTTAGAACCACAAGAAAGGAACATATTTGAAAAGCAATGAGTGAATGTGATAAAGAAGTAAGAAGTAGAGATCAGCAAGAGGAACTGTTATAGCAGCATTTCTGAAAACATAGTTCATTGAGCACTGGTCCCATAATGTACTAAAAATGGTCACTTCTTCCATCAGAACATTTGATTTTACTGCTCATTATGTCACAGTACTGGAGATTCCCAATGTACATTAGCATCGATGTTTTTGTGCAGTACAGGAAGATGTCTGCCTCTAGCTTGACATTTTCTAAGCATATTTTATCTTAAACTAGCTTTTTAGAGAACTTGCTAAAGCTAATGATACAGCTTGTTACCAGGACCGATTGTGTCACACACTTCTCCCTGGGGGTAGCAGTGTCCTCCATTTTCCCTCATTGCCACCATGACGTAGAGATGCTCGCTCTTTCAGAAGTATTGGAAAGAAAATATCCCATGTGTATGTCCTCTGCCTTTGTTCATGTTGTATAATCTGACTGACGAAATCAAGACACTTGGCCACTTAGGTGATTACTTACTCCATGGATCTACTAACTTCTGTTTTCTTTTTTATAGGCTCTCTTGTATTAAGGCATGGACCGATGACAACAGATTAATATAATAGTCTTAATCTACTCCTCCTTTGGGCCCTCAGGAGGTAGCAGCCAGCTGTTCTTAGAAAGTGTTTGGATCTTCCACACCCACATTTTTTTGGGTTGGTTGGTACTAAAGTCAGGCTTGTAGAAGTAGTAGCATTTCAAGTCCGATTAATCAAAAACTAACCCTCCAAAACAAGGCTACCACCAATAAAGATGATATTTGAACCTTATCTGTACAAATTATGACCATATCACACAAATAGTTCCAAACTCTGGACTAAGAGCTGTTGCTAAATTATAATAATCCTAAACCCAAAAATGTTTTTTCTGGTGAAATAAGCATTTTAGTAGAAAATCTTTACATTTTGTGTTGTGTTCATCCTTTTGGTGAGTCTTTGCATTTGAAGACGGACCTGGTTAATCTCACCCACGCTTTGACATTTTCTTAAAGACAAGTCTCCATAGAAGTTGAAGAAACCAATGTTATCAGAATGCAAGCTTTCTAAAATGACATTGAAAGCAGTTGAAAAACAAAAAGTTCACTGCTGAATTTGGACTTCATCTTATCGTGTCAGAACTGGAAGGAAATTTAGAGATTGGGATAGTTCCTGTATTTCACAGGTTATAAATTGGGGGCCTCAGAGATACAGCAGTTTACAAGAGGTCACTGCACATGCCATAGAACCTAAAATCAGAGCCACCTCTCTCAGTTCGTCTGTACTGCTTTTTCCTCCCACAAATGCTATCATTTAAAGTGAATAAACTATGAGTTATAAAATTGAAGTATGATCCATGCATTAAATATTCAATAGATTTATCTATCTTCTTCCCCATGCCCAAGTTCCTGAATTAAACTTCAGAGTCAACCAATCCTTGCTGTGAAATAACAGCTTTTGTGATTTGCAAAGAATGAGAAAGGAAGAATAGTTATTAATTTTAAAGGGTGCCTTATTTGCTGAAGCATTACTGCTCTCTCAGGATTAAGACAGCAACTTCTCAGTCAGCTGTATCAGAAAAGATTTCTCAAGGAGAAATTGGTTTAACTGCTAAGGAAATTATAACTTACTTGGAATATGGTTTTTAAGGACAGAGCAAGATGAAGCTCCTTTCCCTGTATAACCTTTCATTCGGTGAGGAAAAACAAACAAACAAACCAAACCTTTCTTTTCAAGAAGTTTCTGTTGATTTCCAGTTTTAGAATTTATATACATTGGTGTACACATCAACTTTCATGGCAGTATATAGAATTCAGTTGCAGGGACATAGTAAGTGGAATCAATTGTGGAAGATTGTTGATGTAGGATATTATAGAAAAGAAAATATCTGCTTTAAGTTAAATGCTACTGTGTAATCTTTGTTGTGATAAGAAAGATGCCCTTGGAATTGTTTTAAGACTTATATGCTGAAAAGGGGGAAGGCCCTTTTCTTGTTTGCCAGCCATCAGCTTATGTTCATAACATATATAGTGTCCCGATGTCAAATTCACTAACCACATAATGGCTCATCTTCTATAGAAAGACAAAGATTCACGTCGTGTTTTTATTCCTGACAAATCCTCTTTCTTTCTTATACCACTGTGGTTATTATTGTGGTTAAGACACTGGTCAGTAAAATTCTTTTTACTTTTATTATTATTATTATTGTTGTTGTTGTTACTATTATTGTGGTACTGGGGATCAAACTCTGGACCTTGTATTTGAGAGGAAGGTGGCAGCAGCACTGAACTAAATCCCTGGCCCTTCCCTTTACTTTTAGTTCTAAAACTATTACCTTGAGCCATCATCACTATAAAATATATTAAAGATGTACTAACTGGAAAAGAGAAAATATATGGCTTAGAATCTTTGTAATTAGAAAAACTATCAGGGGTCCTATAACTCAGCCATTACTTAAACTCAGAGTGGAAATTATACACCCAAGATTGCATAGTTAGTAACAATCTGGGATAAGAATTCCAGTTGCTTGATTCTGAATTTGAAATTTTCTCAGCTATCCCATTAAATCTTTGTGCCTATTTATCAATCCATATAACTAAAATAACACAACTAGCATAACCATAGACATTTTGCAATTTTAATATAAACTTTTTCAAATCTATCCTTCCCAAATTAGAAAACTGAGGCACTTCGCTTCCCATCCTGCTTCCTGGAGAATGTGATCTATTTGTCTCCCGTGTCTTAGGTGATCACCTCAGATGTGGCAGAAGAAGGAAGGTATAGGAGAGAAGGGAGCTTGGATTTGGGGAAAATAGATCATCCACCTGTGAGAGCTAAACTTGAGGCCAGCAACATTTTGCAAATGTTCCTGTTTCCCTTCGTGATACCAGGAGAAAGAAGCAGGGCAGCTTCTGGCGCTGCTCCCTGAAATGCTATTGCATGTGATGATGTACAATGAACCACATAAGGGTAGAAAAGCTGGCTACAATCTCACCACGTTTAGTCAACTGTCCTCCAGGGAGACACTGACAATGTCTCTCTGTCTCTGCGAGTGAAAAAGCACCACTTGCTGAATGTAGGTTGAATCACTCCAGTGAGAATCTGAGATGAAATCAGTATAGTCCATCACTGTGTCTCAGCCAAGAAAGAAAAGTGGGATGGCTAATTAGGGGAGAGGCTTGGCTTGGCATTTATCCAAGCTCTGTGATCTCCAGGCAAGGAAAGGAATTTAGAGTTCAGACTGGTAGTTTAAGAAAAGCATGTTTTTCCTTTTCCTGGATAAATACTGAGGACATAAAACCAAAATGAACATTGAATTTATACATCATGTTCCCCATTTCCTGGTCTTCTTTAAGTTCTCTGTCCCATGAAACCAGATTTCCTTTCCATGTTCTACCCAATTTCTCACAGCGTCTCTGCCAGATCGATTAACTTTGGGCAATACTTTGCTCTCACCATCTCAATCCAGTAAAAGCAATGCGGGAATCGAGATCAATCTGGATTTCTACCCTGACTCTGATTCTTGCTACGCATACGACCTTAGTGGAACGTCAGTCTATTTCTATTTATACTCAGCTCCATCCTGGTGACATTTCCTCCCTCTCTCTGACGTTGTAGGAAAACAAATATGATGGACTAGATGTGTGATAATTTTTTTTGCTTTGTGTTTAATAGAAGATTCCTAAAGATACAGTCCTTTGATCTCAGTGGGCAAGATGCTTAATAGTAGCGATTCTGACCTCATAACAGAGGACCACAGAAACATTTTCAGAGACTGAAAACCCATACAGTAAGATGATTGACTGTTTAATTTCACCCTTTAGACCCAGTGTCAGTACTGCTGGCATCTGTGTTGTAAGACCCTCAATTCTATAATCTCACAAACATCTTTGGTTTGGCAGCATGCTGAAGCACACCAGATGAGCAGTGAAATGAAGTGAATAAAATAAAATAACCTAGTATGAATAATAATTTTTTTTTTGCTACTTGGTATTGAACTCAGGACCTTGTGCTTGCCAGGCAGTCTCAGGGCTTCTGAGCTACATCCCTAGCCTTCAATTTTTTTCTTATACTATTTTTAATTCCTAGGACAAAATCTATTTATTTTCAATATTTATAATGCAGGCAATAGTGAAGACATGACTTTCATGCAAAAAAATACGTTCATATTCAAAACCTGTTTTGCCAGTGTATAAAGGTTTGATAAGTTTGCTTAAAATATGCTCTAAAAAATTACAAGCTTTAGGCAGTGCTGTTGTCCTAATCTCAGTTACTTATGTTTCTGTACTTTCTCCTTCCTTCCTTCCTTCCTTCCTTCCTTCCTTCCTTCCTTCCTTCTATCCTTCCTTACTTTCTTCATCCTTTAAGAATGCCACTGGTAAACTCTAATAATCTTGAATGTTCAGAAGTTTTGGTTCCTAGAAACTTGTCCTGGGATCCTATTATTACGAATGTGAACTTTTAAAAGTTCAGACTTATCAAACACTCCTGGAAATCTAATAGTTTTCTAACCATCAGTGTTTATGGATCACCATTCCCATCGGTGAGAATCGCAGATGCGAGAATAAACAAGAAAGTCTCGGCTCGTGTGAAGTGTCATGCGTGTCCAGTAAACATCTTCGGCTCGGCAGGCAATTCCAAACGTTGTTACCCGGGTGCAAAAGAGAGATACAAAGGGAGAGAGATGCAGACATTCTTAGAAGTTGTTGCTTCCTCACTGAGTGTTGGAGGCTGCATAGGAGGGGACCAAGAAGGATGAAGGGGAAGCGTTCCGCACAGTTGGAGCCCGCCGTGTTTGTGACAAGACGGATGGTTGCTGCTGTAATCCTGAGTGTTGGGATAGGCAAAGGGGAAAGTGGAGAATGATGAGCTCGGGGAGGATAAGTTTCTTCTGTGTTATTCTAAAGACTATGATATTGACCCTGAGAATGGTATGAAGTACTTCTAAGGCTTCCTGGTATCGTTATGCGGCACCCAGGAGGCTGCGTTCCAGAAGGAGGACGGAGCCACAGTCCTGATGTGCCCGCAAGTGCCTGCTCTGAGACTAGTGGCCTTGAATCTGCCGCGTCCAGTCTTAATCTAACCAGGTCATTGCTCTCTTCATTTCTTCAGGATTTAAACTCATGACCACAAGTTCGAATGTCTCCTTTCTATTCCTCATGTTTTCGAAGTTCAGCGTAGGACACACAAAGCTCTAAGTCACTGGCATTGCTCTACGGCCATGGCAAGACAATGTGGACACCAGCACTGTTGTATTCACCAACTGGAATAAAGTTCCCAACTCTTAATTTCTTTAAATTAATAGCAATTTTGCAAATCCTAGCATGATGTAAATATTTCTTACATATTTCTTAAAAACTCCTTCTGGTAATCTGGCCTCCCAAATCTCACTTTCTAGCCTTTTAGTCCATCGATTCCATAATGTTTTACTCTCCCTTATGCCTTCACCATCCTCTTCCTCCTGACTCTGTAAATGCTTCGGTTGATCAGTACGACTATGCTGTCATACGCTCCCAGTTCTGGTATAATTCATCACCTTCAATTTACAACTACCACTTTGACAAAGTATATAACCACCATGTGGGAACTGAGAAGGAAAAAAAACAACTCAAAAAGTTTTTTAAAAGTGTCCACCTTTATGATGAAAGTTTCATTAAATGATACAACTCTTATAAGGAAAGAACACTAGCTATGAAGTCAAAGAAAGACGGTTCACACCCTGGCTCTGCTACTCATAGGTGAATGTCTTGGGAGTACTTCCCCGCCTCACAGAGCCTCAGCTTCCCAATCTCCATTGAATAGAAGAGGCCTTAAATATGTATTATAGCATAGCATGCTTATGGAAAGCTGTTAAGACAAAGGCAGGAATGATACATGTTTGCAACTGATGTATGCATGCCTTTCACCCTAGCACCCTTGGAAAACTAAACCAAGAAGACTGCAAGTTCAGACCTATCCTGGGCAATGTACTGACTGAGGGAGATCCTGTCTCAAAATAAATGTTTTTAAAAGGCTAGTGAAGTTCGTGAAGTACCTCAGGGCAAAGGCCTTGGGTTCAGTCCTTAGTCTCACATACACACACACACACACACACACACACACACACACACACACACACACATTAAAAGAAAAAGGATAAAACTTCATAAAATGGATTTTTGTATGAAAAATACCTGACCAAAAAATTGACTGAAAGCTCAGTATGAAATTGCATGATATTGTGAAAAGAAAGGAAAAAAGACAAACTAGCACTTCTACATAGACCTTCTCTCCCCTTGAAACTTGTCATGGTCTCGTACTGTTTGATGACAGACCACCACGTCTTCCCAAAGATCTTCCTAATTGTGTCAGATATCATATAGTGAGTACCTACTATAACTGCACGGTATTTTTTTTTTTACTCTCTGTAATTTATGATAAGAAAACAGGAGTTTCCTTTGCATTCCTTTCTGTCTCTGGTTTAATTTTCTGAAAATGGTTAATGCATTCTGTTTTTCCGGGAGCCCTTCCAACTCTGCTATTTAGAAAGCCCAGGTGGCAACCACTGACAATAAAGAACCTAGAGCTGAATGTTCCAGGAGACTAAAAGGCACATCAAATACAATAGAAAAGGCTTTGAATGAGGCCTCTGGAAGTAGGAATTAGAAGAGAGTGAGGTCGGATCGATCAGTTATGCAAAAGGAAATAGACCAGCTTATCCTTAGCAACCTAGACGGCACTTCTTAAACTCTTATGGTGCCTAGTAATCTACTTGGGGTCCTGTTTAAAATGATGGTTTAGAGGCCACATCTCCAGACAGTTTGATCATCAAGTGTGGGAGCAGGGACTGGAAATCTGTACAAACAGTGGCAAGGAATGATGAAGCTCTTCTCTCATGAGGCCCTCTAAGCTCTGTATACTAGACTATCTGCTGAACTTTTTTTTTTTAGCACTTACTAACATTTCTACTACTTATTAAAATGTTAAATAATCATTTGAAACTTAGAGCTCCCTTTACATATTTCGATTTTCTGAAAGATCTATAATTTCACCTTTTTAAAAAAGTTTGACCATTTGACTAGCACACCTAACTTTGAACATACATTTTGGAGAGGTTAGACAGAGTAACAGTGTTTTGTGTACGTCTTTTCCTAAGTTTGTCATGTGATCTGTCATCCTTCCTCTGTTTATATGTTTGTGTGGTTCTCCTGTCTGGAGAACAAGGGGAATAATATTTATCTTAAAAATATATTTTACTGAAAAGAGGACTGCAATAAAGTGTAACTATGTAGGAAAGGATGGTTAGGATGGAACCTTTGTGGGCATTTAACCCATTTCCTAACTAACAGTCCCTGTTATTTTTATACTGGATGTCCTCTTTATTATCTATAATTTTATTCTAATTTATTAGTATATGTGTGTAGTGCATTGTGTTTACAGTCCTTGTGGGAATTTGGTCCATGTACTTAATAATCTTCATTCCTTTTTTTTCACCCCCTTTCCATTTCCTCCCACTCTGTTCCAGGCATCTCTTGGCACTACTACCCCTCCCCGCTTTGGTCACAGTTTGCAGTACATAATGTTTCCCTTCCTTATACTGCATTCATACATGTACAGAACATATCATTACAATCATCCTGTGGCTTGGGTTGACATTATTTTTCCTCAATTGCACTGTCCTTTTTTGTAATAACCATGTTGTTCCAGTGGTATCCTTTCTCAATGTCTCTGCCATCTAGTAAGTTCTTAGTGATCTCGAATGCCAAGAATTCCTACTCTCCACTTGAGAAAGTCTCTTATTTGGAAGAGGACTAAAAGCCACAGTATCATCCCCAATAACTGAAATGCTTTTATACAAGGACACTGGATTCTAGCATTAGCACCCAAATGAGGTGCTGAACAGAAGGAGCAGGGACATGGCCCCAGTCCTTCTTCATCGAGCTGAAGAATTGAGCCAGAGAGACTATCAGTTATCAGACCCAGGAATGGGGTGCCTACCTCGTGTTTTAGTTACTCTGAAATTAAGAAAGTGCAGCAAGGTGAGGAGCAGGCTCTTCCTTCTTTAAGGAGGATTCTTTTCTGTCCCTGGTTAGCCTTATCCCCATGGAAGTCTTGGAACTGTGTAATGGCAAGGAAAGAAGAAATGGCACAGGAGCTTTCCTCACTCAGGGTGGCTGCCTATGGCAGCATGTTTCTTGCTGAGCGATTTTCCTGAGGAAGGCTCAAGTGCACTTTGCAAGGGTAGTGGCCAATTCATTAGGGTTAGAGAGAAGATTTATATGCAGAGAACAGAGGCAGACCATTATGTTAATTGATCCTTATGTGACCACAAGATCAGCATAAGAAAAAAAACATAAATAAATACAATCTTTTCTAAAATATATTCTATATCTACTAGGGTTGGAAGGATAATTTTAAATGCTAATTGTAATTATTTTATAAAATATGTATTAATAAAATACAAGCTTGTACCTTCAACCTGAGGCCAGGGATTTGTTCTTGGGAACTATAACAATAGCAACAAAATGCCGGGCACTCATGGAAGCTCTTCTCCTAAAATTTAATTTGATATTTGTACAATTCTGTGAGATTCCATTATTGCTATACCTCATTATTTCAGGTGAATAGATTGAGGCACATAAAGTCAGGGCTGGATGAATCCAGGCAGTTTGGTTCCCGATTCTTCAGCATCACCTTGTATTGTAGTTTAATAAAAATTTTAAGGTGGTTTATATAAAAATATTGGGAAAATAATAGTATACATGATATTTACTTATGGTAAAGGAAGCAGTGAGAGCATTTGGATAATAGTAAATTATTAATTTGTTTATTGTGGGTTTTATGTAGACCTTACAGGTATATTATTCTAGCAGAGGTCTAACTTTTATTAAGGAACAGAATCTAGGGTTTGCGTTTAAATATGCCACATTGTCCTCACATGTGGCCAATATATCTCTCCTTTTTTTTCTTTCCAGTACCAGTGATCAAATGCAGGACTTGGAGAAGTCAGGTGCAGTGACACTGAGCTAAATCTCCAGTCCAACGTAACTCCCTCTTTATGAAGAATAACTCAAAATTATTCCAACTTATGCAAGGATTTTTGGTCAGATTTTAAGGTAAGAGCGTGTGCCAGTGTTTTGTGCCTGCGCATATGTGTGTCTGTGCGTTTTGCTGTAGTCAGTGAAATATTTCAAGTTCCAACCTAGGGGAATAAGGAATAGCGTATATTAAGCTTGCTTATTTTCACAGATTCTCTTATGCTTCTTTGTACCACTCAAACAGCCTTTTCAAATCTTACTCTTGCCTTTAGTAACAACAAATATAGTGACAACTTGGCAGATTTAGTGAGAGCACTAATTTATCCATACATGCGGTACAAATGACCCCAGAGTTATGCTTTGTAATTATAAAGACATTTTCATATGCTTTAATCTCATTTAATTATTTTAAGGATACTGTATGTTTGGCTATCTTGAAAATTTCAATCTTTAGTTAAAGGCATGGCAACTGTGTCTGAGACAACTAGAAACTGATTTACATTCATACAGCCTGCAGAGATGGTATCAAAAAGCATTTTATCTGACTCATCCGGTGTAAGGTAGAATAAGTTACATAAGTTAGAATGATGCATTTAGGCAGATACTATGACACTGCAGTGCTGACTGTAGTTTCTCCACTGCATGAACAGCCCACGTAGGTAAAGCCTCATGTTAAAACCTACGTTGCAGTACCACAGAACTGATGGCAAAGAGTGCTCAGTATATCCCCTGTGATTTATCATATTCCACCAGATTTGAGGAAGAACTTGTTGACTGTGAGAGGATGGAATAGCAGAATAAACGTCAAATGACTGGTGTATCTACACCCACAGGCAGATCAGATGTGTCTGGATGCAGTGCTAAGATCTAGTGATTCCACTGTGCAGAAGTTAAAAGTTAACATTCCAGAGGAAGGCAAGCAAAAACAATACACTGCTGGATGCAGCATTAAGGAGTTCCAGCTACTTTGCCACTGTCTGAGGTTTTAGCAAAGCCCTCCCAACCAAGCAAACTCCAGGTATCAGGGTGTGGAGCTGGTACTTGGAATCTGCAGACACATTTGTGCCATCAGCCACTTTCTGAGAAGCCTGAGGCATCACAGACCTGGGGGAGGAGAATCCCAATTGTCTGTAAAAGGGGAGAAAGCAAGGAGGCACTAAAGTAAGTCCCTGGAACAGTAACAATTAAGTACTACAATAGCTATTTAATAGGGTAATAACTGTTCCCATACCTTCAAATTATATTCCAAACATATTCAGATATTTTAAGAATTTCAGGTATTTTTAGGATAATGATTTCATTCAAAAAAGTGAAAGCAAGGATGACCCGCTACTGAAGCAGGCCTGCATTGATCTGCTTGCCGTGGAACAGAAAAATTGTGATTTTTGTGTATGACGAATGCTTTATAGATTCATCACATAGACTTATGTACAAAATTTTCTCTTCAAATTCTCTTAGATCCTTCTCATTGCCATTCCGCTGGGCTGTGGTCTACTCTCTCATCAACCTAATTAGTGATGCCTGGAACACAGGAGCCCCTAAATAAGTAGCCAAATTTATTAAATGGAACAGACCCAAAAAAGTAGGTAACCCAACCTTTGGGCCCCAGCAAAGGTACTTCACACAAATGTATACAACAGGCATTGCAGTTGAAACTGAGTCTGAATCTCATTTCTTCCATTCTCTAGCCGGGGCACCATGGCCTATTTATTTATCCTTTCTCAACATCGATTTCTCCATCTGCAGAATGGCAGAATTAAAATCCTCATCATAGAGTAATTGAAAGAATTAAAGCTGTTACCCTTACTATTTAAATAGTATAGAACAAATTTTGTTCTTTTTCCCAAAAAGTGAGGTACATTTTCTTTGGGGCCGTCAACATCCTGAAGGAGTTAGGAGTGAAGAAGCCACCTTTTTGTCTGAAGTCTTGACTGGGTTCATTCTCTAATTCAGAGGAATCCTCCACGCAAAGTGAGTCTTTGACTATTCCTCAAGCGAGCGAAACTCCGCAGTAAATATGAATGTGAGAATTAAGGAAGCTGATGTCTTCGAGTGTCACCCTTAAATGCTTATTTTTATCAGCTAACACGTGATGAGGGGACAGGGCTGGGAAACTGGTGAACTTCCTTTGCAAACTCTAGTGGCAGTTTGGCAAATACATCAGAGTCATACTGATGTGAGTTGACAATCGTTTCTGTAGTAACGTGTTCAATTGCAGACATAATTTACCTTTGCCTCTTCCTAGTTTATATCTCTTCAAACACTTTCACTGTAGCCATTCTCACAAGAAATACTAGAGAACAGAATGTTGAAAAACTTGGGATTTGTGGCAAGTTGAATGTACATTTCCTGCAGTATTCAGTTTTTACTAGTTGGAAGGGTTAGACTACTTCCCTCATTACCTTAAATTCCAGTCTTCTTATCTTTGAAAGAAGGATGTAAACATGTCCACTTTGAGGTTTTCATATGCATTAAAAGAAAGACTTCACACAAATTGGGCAGTTTGCTGCATGTAGCATGTTTTGAACAATAGAACATGTTACTGGTTACTACAGACATCGGGTAGCTAAGAGTTCTGGAAATAAACAGCAATTATCCTGAGAGAAATGTTCAACTAGGTTATCAATTTCCATTAAGAAAGGAGCATTGGAGGGTGTTACTAATATAGTTTTGTAATCATCCTTGTATTCCACATAGACTAAACAAAATTCATTAATGACATTGGAATTAAAGGACAAATCTCTTTAATTTGTTTCTAAATCTCCATGTGAGGTCTTATTTCAAATTACTTTTCACACTGCATTCTTTATCTGAAAGGTGTAGTTTCCAGTTCCCAAAACAGTTCAAAGACTGCATTTAACCTAGCACATTTCTTCATCAGACTCCAAAACTGCTGAAGACTATAGGATTTAGGCAAAAACACATTATAGGTCCTAGAGGCCATTCAAATTCCACCTTCCTGTCTTTCTCTGAGTGTAACTTCCTTCATCTGTTCCCATCCACATTTAGTCTTGAGCTTTTAATAGCATCATTCCTCCACGAATAGAAGAAAAAGTCAGAATTGTGCCTTTTGAGTTGCTGATAATATTCTTGGATGCTACTGCTTGTCATCTTCCCTAAGTCCCGATGACGAAGTCTGATCACAGGATACAAGGAGTGAGAAACAGGAGCTTGAGTCACACGCTCAGCCTAGTTCCTCTTGGATTTTAACAAATGACTTGTTATTTCGTGTCTCACATTTCTTCTTGGCACAAAAATACATACATATGTATATGCGTATATGTGAGTCTGAGCCTTAACTCCAAAACATGATTTAAGAACAAGAGACCTGCAGGGCATCTTAAAAGATAATTACTTTTTAAGTGCCGATGATAATACTTTTGATATGTACTGCACCCCTGGGATGTTATAAAGCCGTTTCCCTTCCATAATTCCATTTGCTTCTCTCTACGTATAAATATCTCTGACAAAGGAAGCCTGCTGATGTCATTTACTGCTTAACAATAATAAACTGAAGCCCAGAAATGAATTTGATTAAGGTGACAACAAGTCAGAGGCAAGCTTGGGGTGGGGAACTGGATTTTTCTTTCACTATTCTCTAATATTTTGACTCATAAGTACACTACCAAGAATCTTAAGCCACTTGTAAATCGTTCTTCATAAAGTATTGAAGATTAAAGTTTCCTGTTAGCCAGGCGTGGTGGCGCACACCTGTAATCCCAGCACTCGGGAGGCTGAGGCAGGAGGATTGCTGTGAGTTCGAGACCAGCCTGGGCTGCATAGTGAGTTCCGGGTCAGTCTCAACTACATAGTGAGACCCTGTCTCCAAAAAAAAAAAAAAAAAAAAAAAAAATTCCAGCAAATGCCCTCTTGTTAACTCACTCATTTTATTGCCTCTTAATTTTTAGTTTTCATTTTGCTTCACCTTGACATCTGTCTAATGTCAGAGAGAACACCTGCCAAGGGAAACTTTTATGTTCTAGACCTTATCAGGGGGACTTAAGAGAGATCTATTGCCCTGAGATTTGGAAAACAATTTTTATGTGCTGCATTTCCGTAGGACTACCTACTAGGCCATGTATAACCATTTTATTTCTCTATACACCAGTTTCTAAACACAGAAAATAAATGAACTCAGCTACAAAAGTAAAACGTTTCAATGATTTCATTGACCCTTGTTTCTCTAAAACTGTGACATAGACTACTGTTAGTGATGTGGAATGGAAAATAACAAACTCTGAAAGTACTCATGCATGCATATGTGTTTGTGTCTATGTGTGAGACCTCTAAATTATTTACCCACAAGTCATTGTGACTTCTCTTTCCCAAATACTCAAGAACTTTTCTTCCAAAGCTACTTTGTGGGGCATCTGTTAAG
This sequence comes from Fukomys damarensis, assembly GCF_012274545.1. Lineage (NCBI taxonomy): Eukaryota > Metazoa > Chordata > Mammalia > Rodentia > Bathyergidae > Fukomys > Fukomys damarensis. Next base: position 14,726,185 of record NW_022900921.1, on the reverse strand, counting down.
AGTACTTTCTGAAACCTATTCTTTCTGAAATCTAAGTTGTGATAGTAGACCACTGACTAATCATTAATATTTGCAAACTTTTCAATAAATTGTAAATTTATAAATATTATATAATATATCTTGTATGAACAATGTGTTTATATATTGTTATATACTATATACATTATATACCAATATAAATTTTTAAGTATTTTATTTAAGTGTTTATAAATCATCTCTCTTCTTGAAGACATGAAATATTACTAAACATTTTTAATCATTTTCATACAGGGAACAGTTGCTTTGGAATTGAAATACCTGTTGTTTAGCTAGTGATATCTAGCGTGTGACAATGTCTTAGCTTATTGGTAGCAATATACTTTATGTATTTTCTATATACAATGGTAGAGCCAGAACTCATTTCAAGCATGTTTCCTATAAAAGATTAAAGGTGCCCTTCATTATTAAGATTAAATTGAAGAAAGTATTTAATTTTGCTTGAAACTATTCTACTTAACCATGTTTTCTTTCTTTCTCTCTCGCTCTTTTTTTTTTTTTTAATTTTTTGAGCCAGGGTCTCACTATGTAGTTGAGACTAACCTGGAACTCACTATGCAGCCCAGGCTGGTCTCAAACTCACAGTGATTCTTCTGCCTCAGCCTTTTGAGTGCTGAGATTACAGGCATGCGCCACCACACCCAGCTCATGTTTTCTTCTTAAACAGAACCATTACAGACATTAAGGATTTTTCTTATTTAACCTAAGAGCCATCTGAATAGTTTGACCTTTTCATCATTTGAGGGTCATTTTTTATTAAATTATTCCCACTTATTTTCTCTTAACAAACAAGGTGATTTGTTTATTATTTAATAGAAGTTACCACTGACTGATATCTGTAAAACTGAATTTATTGCCAAGCCATATTTATGGTATTGCTTTGTTGCAAAGAATAGCGCTTTTCCAGCAATAAAGCTGGGAAAATCTTGCCAACAGTTATAAGCCATGACGATTCCTGTCACCCTCCCAAAATGTTCATGTTGAAATCCCATCTTCTTGTCTGTTCCTGCTGAAACTAATTTTATGCAAATAAGAGGTCATCGTTGTACGTCATTGGCAAAGTGAAGTAGAGTTGACCTCTAACAGTCTATTTTCCAGAGGATAATTCTTAGAGTGAGAGCCACTGTCGTGCCTGAGACATGAGAGTAAGTGATCTTTTTCCTTTTTCAAGGATAACTCCTCGTGACCTATGACCTTGAGCTTTGAAGACCAAAAGAAACTGAAGCTGATGAGGCAGCAGCCAAGGCCTTCACTCCCCACGTATATGTTTCGGAGTTCCTTCTCCCCATTCTGAGGGATCTTTGTTAGGGCCTGTGCTGTAAAGTCTTTTGGGCTTGTGGCCTGTATGCACCCCTGCTCACAGACCGGACTCCATGAGAGCAGATGACGGGCCTCCTGACTTCCCACTCCTGTGAGCAGGTATGGGGACGTTCACAGCACTAGGGAGTATATTAATTCAATGCTTATGTATGTTTTTAGTTCAAAATATGTGTGTTTTTTTTTTTCCTGAGTCCATCCCTTCCGAAGCCTGCCCGATTGCTTTTTCATGTGAACAGAATATGCATCTCATCCCCTGGATGTCAGACTTGCATTGTGACTGGCATTATGATATGAATCAAAACGGCTTCAGTCTGTCGGAGCAGAAGCTTTCAGAATCACTTTGTCTTTTCTGATTCCTCCTTCGTCTGTGAGAATGACATGCCACAGAATAAAGTACAGGATGAATTGCAATGCGAACTATGTTTGCTTTAAAACATTGAAATTTTGGGCCAGGGATTTAGCTCAGTGGTTCCCTCACCTGCTTCTCAAGTGCAAGGATCTGAGTTTGATCCCCAATACCAAAAATACTTTTGAATATGTTTGCTACTCAAGCATAGCTTCGCTTAAACTAATCATTTCAGACTGATTCTACCATACTTGTGCACAGAACAGCTTTAGATAATACATTAGATAAAAATAGATACGTGATAGAGAGGTGCGATAACAATGAGAGAAAACCAAATTACCTGATAAAGGATTCAGTCTAAAGGCATGTCCTTCTACAAGGAGAAATTCAGGAATAACCTTAGTGTTTGAGTCATTGCTTGATGGGCAGCACAATATCAGTAAGGAAATTATCTTTTCAGTCATATCTTTTGTGATTTTGGAAAATGTCCTCACCCTTTCAGAATAATTTTCCAAATGATATGTACATGATAACCTCTTGTGAATAATGGACATTATGTACAGACTAGCTATAGAAAATAAATTAGATAATATAAAGGGACTGCATTATAAATATGAAGAGTTTATGGACAGTAGTCCATGTTATTTTTATCATTGTTGCTACCTCTAGTTTTGTAGAGGTAATATCACAATTGCTTTTTAATGGAATGTTGATCCACAGTATTACACAAATTCATCTAGATTTTAAAAATGAAGCTGTTTAAAATAAGGAAATAAATGAAGGTCCTTTATACACTCTTGGTGCTAGCTTCTTTTCTCTTTGAAGATAGACATTCTGTTCATTCTCCCTTGTGAGCTCCTTGTCACTACCATTGAGCTACCTTTCCCTCCTCACAATTTCTCGTTCATGGTAAAGTTAACTATCAGCTGCTTTCCCTCTCCCCACCCAGAGTGGGCCTATATTCCCCATGCCAAATTCACATCATCAGATCTTAACTAACTTATCATCCCTTTTTAGGGCAATGTTCTGGGTCCCCCCTCCTATAGCAGCCACTCAGTGTTTGATATATGGCAAATAAAATACCTCAGTTGATTTTTTAGTATGGTATATAAAAAATGAGAAAAGAAGTGTTTTTCTGCAAAGTGAAATTCAGAGACAACCTAGTGTTTGAGTCATCGCTTGATTGGTGTCAGTGTCAGTAAGGAAATATGAATATCTTTTCAGTTATGTCTCCATGATCTTGGAAAAGGCCTTCATTCTTTCAGGATACATTTCTGTTAGAAATTCTTGGGGATATACATTACCTAAATTCCACCAGAATTTTGTTTTATTGCGGAGCTGCTAAATATCTGGAAATACAGTGTAGCAAGTAATAGAATACAGAACCTTCAAAATCAGTCTGCTGTGATTGTTTAAGGTGGAGAAATGGTGTACCAAAGAAGAAGGTTACTTGCTCAAGGTCATTCAAACACAGGGCCGTGTGACCAAAATGACATTCCTCAAATAAGGAGGATACTGTTTTTGCCCTATACCCAGATGCCTGATTTTATTATAAAAAATGAAGAAGAGGATTTTGTTGTAGAACAGTAAGGCTGGATCTTCAGAAAACTACAAAAGGACAAAGTGTTAATGGGCTGCTAATCAGCAAGGTGCAGAAAAATGGCAATAAAGCATTTAGCTGCTTGAATGTAAGTTGAGAAAGAAATGCAAAGACTATAGGCCCCAGATGTCCATATATAGAACATGATAATATTATTTTTGTTCAGAATGTATTTTCCAAGAAAGTGAATAGTAAAGATAAACTGAGTGACCTTAAAATCAGTTTTCCCTATTTGCACAAGATAGTTAATGATTCATAAGCCCAGGTGTAGAAGATGAAAAGAAAGTTACATCCATGATGGGCACATTCTAACCTATCTTTGAAAGTCAAGTACCTGTTTCCAGGCAAACCTTGGTCGAGTCATGGTTATCATATTATCTTATTGCAGTGTTGTTATGTGGTAATAATTCTCTTTGCCTCTTAGGAAAACATTCTTCATTTCTTTTCTTTTTGTTTGGTACCGGGGGGCGAACTCAGGTCCTTGCGCTTGCAAGGCAGGTGTCAGAACCACTGAGCTAAATCACTAACGATTCTTCATTTCTACAGGTGTATATGTACTGTTATTTGGGAATTCATTATCTTTAATTTTCCCTATTTTTTGATAAGGTTATGCATTCCTATTGCTTTCTAATATAAAGAAGCTGTAATTAAAAAAAAACACTAAAATAGGAAACTGGAAAATGCATTCCCCAACTGTTGAGACAGATGACAAATTCGGGTTTACAAGATTATAGATTGAAAGGCAATGGAGTGCTGATGTTTAAGATGCAAAGATGTTTAACATTATCCTATGAAATTTCTCAATTGGCTAATGCTGATTAAAATTAATAAAAGTAACTTTGTCCCTAATGATTTCTGCTCTAGATGGGAGTTGAACAACTGGCTGCCGTTACCCATCTTCTGATTTCATCTTTTTGGAGTCATTTCTCTGTAAGTAAAATTAGAATTGGCATTGATCTTTAAGATTTACCCCTACGTTTTTATTGTTGTATCAATCTGATTTTGCTCTCAGTTACTGATATGATAACAAAGAACCATCACCAAGGAAGGAAAATTGATCCTTAGGTTGTTACAGCTGGTGTCCGTGATTGCATCTTGTCTGTAACAAGGAGTTATCACACAACTCATGAATTAAACATTATCTTTTTTATTCAGTAGCTCTTCACCATTTACTAGTGAACACTAGACATACGTGATAAAAAACAAGGTGTGTGGTCCTCTTACTCATACAAGTATGGGCAGAGAAGGAACCATGGTTGGATTTACTGTTAGAGTAAAAACTCAGTTGTCTGACTTGAGAAGTTCATCTGTCAGCCTTTCCATCAACATCATTTATTTGTCGTACCCCGTATTCATAAGAAAAAATCATCTTATGGGGCTGGCAGTTAAGTTTTTATGAGCAAAACAATTAAATGTGTTGAATATGGGGGAAAAATATATTTAAGAAAATGCTACATTTTAGAATATCTTTTTGTTGTCATTTGAAAATGTTTCTTGCAAGGAGCAGATAATTTGGGATTGGATGCAACGGAACACAGAGATTTGTGAAAATTTGGAAATTTATGTTGAGGTTTCTGTATTAAATGCAAAATACTATAAATTCATCAGAGATACCCTGTAATGCTCTGGCTCTTAAATGTTTAAATTTACTCTAGGGTGGAAACTGGACATGGGGGATCTGTAGTTGCATCTGATCGCAATGGTGTACATGTTTTTTAATGTAGCAGAAATGATAATTTCAGTTGAGTTAGGAAGAAGCAACTTAATAAAACTTATTGCTATGTTGATGAGGTTGGTTTAAGTATACTATAAATTAAGACATTGATTCTCAAATTCATTTTAAAGAGTAGTCATGCAAATCTTGTAACATGTTTTTACTCCAGTGGTATTTTTTTCAAGGAGCAAATTTACACTGTGTCCCTCTGCTTGCACTGGATTCCTGCAGATGAAGGAACCCACCGAAGTCTCAGCTGGCTCGTTCACCGTGATTCCACAGTGGTGAGGACTGCAGGTACGCCTATGATTTCGAAATTAGAGTTGGTCATTTAGACAACCCTGTGGTGCACATAGTGCATCGTGTGAGCGTTTGTTCTCATTGTGTTCAGCACAGGCCACAGAAGGCCAAGATTAACAGTGGGCTCTTAATGAGCTCCTGACAGAGTCTAGATAAGAACAGATGAAATCATGAACTAGGACAGTGGCAATAGCGACGGAAAAGAGGGCAGTTACTCAAGATTTTTTTTCAGAGGCATAAGTACCTTCATGATTCGTTAGTGTGGGAGGAGGAGATGGGACTCTGAGTGTTCCTGCTTGGCTCACTGGGGCACTGGTGGTGCTTTTACCAGATATAGCACAATGAAAAAAAAGACAATCATTTCCAGGAGAAACTATAAATCCAGAATGTGCTCTGATGTATTGACTCTGAATTAAAGTTATCCATACGTCTTCTTGATCTACCACCAACGAAAGTTTTTGTAAAGTGTGATACACTGAAAGTGGTAAGAAAGATGATGATTCAGGTGGTGGATGAAAGGAATATAAAATAGCCTTTAATGATGAGGCAGGCAAATATTTTCTTGTGAAATGTCCCCTCTCTTCTGTCTATATTAAGTAAGATGTTCTACTTTGGTAATAGTTGTACTATACTATTCCTGTGAGCCTCTGTTTTTTTCTCTTCATACACTCAGAGTTTGGAGAACCCATATATATGTACTTAAAATTTAAGATCATGTGTTTATTTTTAAATTATATTTTATATCAATTTCTATTTCTGTCAGTTGGTTCTAGTTTTCCACATGGCCTAATTTTAAGAAAAAAATACTCATTTTACTAAAAATAATAAACCAATTTAAAGAGACAAATTATTAATGTAGAGATCCAGCTTGACCTGACCACAGCCTAGATTTGTAACTGTCTTGATTACCCCCAGAGTAATCGTGGTCTCTTTTCCCTGCCTAGTTTTTCACACAACATAAATAAATAACACCTATAGAGTAGAACCAGAGCTTGACTACCAGATCTGGTACCATTCATTCTAGGCATCTGCCTGACGTCCTTGATATTAGCTTGAAATAAACCAGGTACATTCTGGCTTGCATACAAATCACTTTTGTGCTAAGGATTATATACACCCTCCCTTTGACGAAAATTACAAGGATCCCTAGTCTTGTTGTTGCCCTTGACCATGATTCTATCAGTGAGTCTCCAAAAATTTTTGCAGTTTGAAATTCTGAATCTGTCCAGGTTTTTCTTTGGTCTCAGGGCACTTTTGGTTGGTTCTTGTACATCGTATTTTCCTGCAGCACTAAGGGACGCGGAGCAGATTCACTTACAAGATACAATAAAGTGGAATGAATGAAGGTTAGAAAACAGCTGTGTCACATTATAGGCAGTATTCTTGTCCAGTCGCAATGGAGGTGACTTAAAGGAGATATGTTTACTACAAGTCCATAAGAAAGCCACATTATAATGATCGCTAAATTTCAAAAGGATCATAATTTGAACTTCTGATAGTTTCCCAAGAAAAAGTCCATTAATAAAAAGTCATAGATATTAACTATTTATGGAGTTTTGCTTCCAAGATAAGAATTTCATCAAAAATAAGCAAGACTGCAAATTAGAACTTCCAATCAGTACAAAATCAATTGTGACAAAAATCAGGCTGCCTCTCTTTTATTGATAAGAACTTTCAGTTCAGCCCTCAGCCCTCTCTCTTCACAGAGGGAGCTGGAATAATGCAGAACACAAAGCACAAAGCACCAAGACCAAATGTGAAGCCTAACAACCAGAAGAAAATTCACAAAGTAGTTGTTGAGTTCTATTAATTACCACTGCTCAAATCACACCTGATTTTGTTTGTTTGTTGTTTTGTTTTGTTTTGTGTGTGTACCAGGGATTGAACTTGGGACCTTGCACTTGTGAAGCAGGCGGCAGAACTGAGCTAAATCCCCAGCCCACACCTGCTATTTTTTCAAAATAATGTTGTTGTTATTTTCTTAGATTAATAGCCATGTGAGAATTTGTTAGTTCTCTTTTCTATGCTTAAAGTAAGTGGATGATTTTCTCCTGGAAGTAACTCCTAGTAGTCAGCAAATGCGTTCAGTTATTCTCCATATGAATATTAAAGCAGGAATAAAATTAGGCCATTTTATGTAAAATTCTACCCTTCCACTACTACCACGTGGTCTTAATGCAATTCTGGGCTCAGAATGACTACACAAAAAAAATCTGCTAGTCATGAGTTTGTGTGTTCTGTTTTAGGGTGCAGGAATAATTATAGAAATATGAATATACAGCAGAATGTATTGCCCACTTCCTCATTCTGGAAGCATAAAAAACTGGAAATTATTTTTACACCCGTTCTTCTTTCATGGACAGAAGACCTTAGTTCTAAAGTAATCCTGAATTTTTCACCCTGAAGCACATGAAAGATTCTTCTAGTACTTGCCGGTCAGCAATTCTACAGAAGGCCATTTTTCCCAAATATACTCAAACATTGCTTTAACCCTTTTTGCTAAATAAGAAGCCTTTGGCAGAGATTTGTGAATACTAAAAACAATACTAGAGCCAGATAACTCCATGATGCAGAGAATGACAGTTTTGAAGATAGAATCTTAAACTATCATCTTTGTGTAGGTTCTTAATTTGCTTGTCTCTGTAGAGTATACCAAAGTGCATTCTAACATTATTCAGAAGAAAATTATATCCCTTAAATTCTAGAAAAAAAATAAGGTATGTTTGAATAAATTAACAGAAATCTGTTTGGCTTGTGGAAATCAAGTGACAAATCCTAATAGATAATAAGCTGAGAACATAGTATTTACATTTTAAATTGACAGATATTTAAATTTACATACTGTTTAAGGGATTAATTGGAGTAATCTACATGGAATATATGTTCAACATTGCAGAGAGTTCAAGTTAAAAATACATGAGTTACATCTGGTCTGGAATTATGTCTAACGTTCTCTACATGAGATTTTAATTAAATAGTACTACTAATATAATAAGAAAACACATGATTTCAAATAAAATAATGACTTTTAGCTTCACATGACAAATATAAAGTCTTGAATACATTACACCTCATGCATGTGTGATGCTTATAACCAATGTTAGTATTAGTGCTAGCCTGAGGGCTCATTAAGGGGCAGGTATCATTCTAAGAATGTTACATTTTTTATGTATAAACAGAATCTTTGTGAGCAATTCCTTCTATTGATTTTGAATATTTACAAAAGCAGAGATTCAGTAAATTTGTCCATTATCTATAGCTGAACCGTGACTGATAGAATAAAGATTTGAATCCAAGTCTGTCCAATATCCAAGTCATAGTCTCTTATCCACTAATAGAGACACCTTGAAATAATAAATTACTGAAAGGAAAATGAATCTATATCCACAACAGTCACTTTTCTGCATTTGTAGAATGTGCATTATCTCTGTGTGATTATGATAAATGCTATTTCAACATATTAGAAAAGTATTCCCTAAAAGAAATGATAAATTTGCATCTAAGAAATGTTTTCTTCTTAAAAATAATTGCTATTAATTTTTGCTTAAAAATTAACAGGTAATTCACTAATCCAATTTGAATTAAATTTGTTTCACATTGATAGAATACATTTCTATTTATCTATTCTACTAGAGTACCAATTATAATTTTTCTCTAGGAAATTAAAACACTTCATTAATTTTCTGAATATCATTTGTAGCGAAGCATGGAAAAGTCTTCCAAATCATACACAAGAGCATTTAAAGTCTGGAAGGGTCACTGAAAATTCATTTCAAGTGCATCTTACCGGAAGTTGTCTTGACTACTTCAGTAGTATTTCTCAGTCCAACAAATGAAAATTGGTAGAGCCTCCAAGATCGTGTGTCACCCACTTCAACAGAACTGCGCTTCCATTGGTAGATAATTTCTTCACGTGGATAACCGTCTACAATGGATTAGGAAAACTCACATTACAAATGATAATACATGAATATATGTAGTACCCGCCTACTCTGAATGAGACACTGGGGTAACTAGGAAGAGTGTCATAGATGAACATCCTAGACTAAGTTGTTACAGTAGTTAAGATGAATACAATACCATTATGTGTTAATACAGGTTAAGATTCAAAAACCAGAAGGTCAAACAGACTATATTTCCACATTTAGCTTAATAATGTTTTCCACTCAAGAAATATAGTCTGTCTATTAAGTGTCATGCTCAAACACAAACAAGTTAGAGAAAAATTAAGAAAATTTACCCAGGGTATTTTGACTTGGAAAATTGTTCTCATAATCATTACATTATCCCACCTTTCACTGTAATCCCTTTTTTATGAAGAACTTTTGTTGTCTTGGTATTAAGATAACTAGTGTCTTCCCCTTGGCATTCCTGCTTCCTGCTTTGTGTATGTGCACACATTAAATGGGCCCAAACAAGTGGAGAGATAATAATAGAAAGTTGAAATTTTTCCCAACTGTTTCTCACTCTGGCGTACTTGAGTCTATTTTTCTTTACTTTTTGCTTGAACATGAGCCCCAGCATCTTCCCATTGACTGCCCTCACTACAAAGCAGTGTATTACTTACTTGTTAGTTTATACTGGTCACTGTCTTATTAGGCATTACAAACCCATTTTTCTTCATTGGGACAAGTAGGTGTTATGCAAAAAAAAGATTGCCAGAGTATTCAAAATCAACAGCATAGATCAATGCCAACTTGCATTTGTCTGCAAATTTCCCATTTAATTGAATTACAATGAAAGACTGCATGTGAGAGGTGACACAAAATGCAAAAGGAATATTACTTACAACTGGAGAACTCCAGGGGGCAGGAGTGTTCATCCATTGGGAAGTTGTGCAACTGCAACTGGCACTCAGCATCAATTGTCAACCTGAGTAGAAAGGTATTAAAAACAAATAGGAAGGTTGTGAGTGTAATTTTTCAATGAACATTCCCAGAATTTCTAGAGTATAATTTCACACTTTGGTGCATAACAAGATGGTGCTCACTGAATAAATTCATCATATTGAATAAAAATGAAATAAGACTAAATGGAAGGCAGGCATAGTGATACATGACCCCCCCCCCCAACCCTTGGGAAGCTGAGGCAGGAGGATTGCAGTGAGTTAGAGGTCAGCTGGGGCTGAATAGTGAGTCTGGAATATAAGGAGAGCCTGTTTTGAGGGCAATAAAAGCCTAACTGAAGGCTGTTTATTTTTCCAGACTAAATGATAGTATCTCATTCACTTCATTTCTATTCATTCAAAATCTGTATTACTTAAATTTTGCTTGCTTCTTTATAGGAAATTAATTACATAAGATTAATTAGTGCATATATTTAACTTAAACTTTTAAGAATTTAAGCTCATTTATTGTTTCTAAGTAAATGAATGCTGACAATGCTCAGATCTTACGTGCTTATTAAATCAGGACTCTCTGATTGTAAGGATTTGTTTGTTTAGCTTGTGTTTTACAAGTTTAAAAATGCATATGTTTTTACACAGTAGAGTTTTATATAATTTTACAGTTGAACATTCTGAAATCATGAAATAGTACCTTACAAGGTAATGAGATAGCTTCTGTAGCAAACAAGAAATCTATACACATTCCCAGATGTATTTGAAACACAGATGTGTTTGCCGGTGAGTCTCAGTTTGTCATGGTCATTTTTTTAAAATAAAGTTTATGTATATTTTGAGGCTAAAGCCCAGAGCTAGGATTTTTAGGAGGGAAAATAGGGGAGTCCAGATTTTTTTATCATCCCTGGAGAAATGCAGGTAATGTGGTAATGGGTTGAAATTTTTTTTTAAGTTTTAGGTTATTAGCTGTGTTTCCTTACCATATACAGATATCACTATTCAAGTTATGAAAATATTTTTATAAAGGTTTACTTTGAAAGATTCTTCAGTTAGTGTGACTTTTAATTGGGGAGATTTTACTGTTCTGTAGTATAATAAAATAGTAACTGATCTTGGAATATAGCCTTAATTGTCTATGTAGATGTGGAGGAATTGAATTGTTTCCTCATTTAGCAAGTGTTCTTCTTGCTTTATTGTACTTGAACTTCTTCAGCGTCATGAAAGTATTGCCACAGTTGAAAGGTGGACTAAAGTTTGTCTCCAAAGCTAGAAGTTTTAATCTTTGTCACTCCATGACTGTTGTCTTAAAAAAGAAAGACAGGTAGATTGCATTTACAAACATACAGGTATGCATGTATATATGCTTACATGAACCCACACACACATACACAAGGCTCATTATAGATAAGCCACCCAAATAAAAATCTCTCTATACAAGCTGATAGTGGTTCAAGTCTTAACTGAATGTAACAAGTGACATTTTTAGTATAACTAAGTATTGTTGTAATTCCTTAAATTAATAGAAGTAAAAAATGACTATAATTTTATAAGCGTAATAAAAAGGCTTGAAATCAGGTAACTGACTTCATATTTCTAAAGCTAGACTGAGATGGGCTTTATCAGATAGACTTTGATTTCCCCTAGTTTCTCATTCCAGTCGCTACCTTATCTCTAATTTAATAAAACCTTTGATGAACACAAAATAAATGGACTGAATTCGTTTTGCTGTTGTTGGTCGTTTTTCCTAATAGCTACTGTAATTCTGATAAAAGACTTGGAGCCATCATCAGTTCTATATTTCATATGCTGAGCATTCTATAAGGTATAGAGTACATGCCACGTGTATATATAATATGAGTAATTTGCAAGGTAGAAGTTCTAGGATGCTAAGATGTAGAAGAATCATTTGAATTTTTACTAAAAATAATTTTAGTATCTGCTGTGCTTACTAGGCATCAGGCTGTACGGTAAACATTTTACATATTAGCCCATTTCATCTTTGTAATGATCCTGTCAGGTAAGAATGATTATCCATGTTTTATAGAAATTAAATAATGCAAGGTAAATGAGTTTGCTCAGCTGTAGTGGCAAAGGAGTGGGAGATGCACTGTGGCCTGATGATGCTTTCTTTCCTAAAAATTTGTATCGGCTCTCACTTAATTCATCTAAATGAAAAACTTAATCAAGGAAAAGCCTCATGCTTACTATGCACACAAAGCTGTGAGATGTCTTCTAGAACCAAGAACCTAGCGTATTACTTCCCTTATTCCCTGTCAAAAGACATTCTGGAAAGTTGCCTGACTTCTTACAGATAGCAAGGTAGAGACCAAAGAACTTCAGCCAGATCAGCCTGATTCCTAAGCACATTTATTTGATCTAGAATGCTATTTAATAATATACTGGCACCAACAGGAAACTTCAATACAAAAGTATTTTACGTGCGTGTGAATATGTAGTGGGCTAAAATAATGCCATAAAATAATTTAAATAGAGAACTTTTCCAGTGTTACCTAATATTTAAATTGAGGATAAAGCTCCCAGCAACTTTCCCAAAAGACTGTTATTCCCCAAATAGATAATAAATTAAGTCACAGCTTATTAATGTGCATAAATTAATTCACAGATTATTAATGTCCATAAATTAATTCACAGATTATTAATGTCATGGGGATTAGGGTGTCTGGGGATGGAAGGTAATAAATTCTGGGTCTCTGTCATTGTGTGGAGACTTTTACATCAGAGATTCTCCTTTAATAGTGATTTCCTTAGAAATGAAAACATCTCCACATACGGTGGTCCAGACTGTTTTAGCTTTTAGTCTTATGTAGCAGGACACACACATGCTAAAGCCATAATTGGCACAAAGGTCAGGTAATTTCCCAAAGGCAAGAGAAATTTCTTGTCATTTGTGACACAAAAACCTTTTTACTTCACATTGGTCTTAGAAAATAAGTTCTACCTGTGTTTATGGGCTGTGTGCTTTGAAAAAATCTCACTGATAATGCAAAGAACTAATTTTTTAATGTCACATGGTGTTTCAAGCAAACATGCCAAACGTGATAGCAGCTTGGAATGTTTTCCTCTTTTTTTTTTTATTTAAAGGGAGTATGGTTTATTTTTTTGTTCTATTTATAGCAATTATTCTTTTATTTTCCTGAAAGAATACCTTAGAGTGTAGAGCACTCTGCCATCGTTCCAAATTCTCAGCATCCTGTTGGGAGTGGTTATCCAATGTGCGTCTGCTTTTTTGGAATTTCTGAAGAAAGTGTCTGGAATCCAGATTTTCCCAACCATATTACTATTTAACCGGAGGACTTTAATGGTGCTGTTAAATTTCAGACGTCTGTCATACCATGTTTGGGCAAAAAATATATCAATTGTATATTCCTATTTTAAAGAGAAAGATAAAAGAACCTTTTTAATACAAGAAGAATATGCTGTAGAACTTTTGAGTAATTCATTCTCATGTGAATGTCAATATGAGGAAAGCTACTTTGGCTTTGAATAGTCCAGAAGAAAGAAATACCTCAGTTGATAAGGCTATTAATTAACTCAGTTCGTTAGACCAACTTGCTATTTTTATGAAAAATTAAATTTGTCTCATTGAATTCTGAGAAAGGATCATAGCTCAGATATAAACGTTTGCTTTCCATATCTATAGAACACTTTGTAAGAACCGGCAAATCTTTCACTGTGGAGAGCTGTCCTGTGTACGGTAGAATGTTTAGCTGCATCCTTGGATTGTGCATGCTAAATGTTAGTAGCAACCCCTCTGTCCTACCCCCATTCCTGCTAAGTTGCAAAACTAAAATTTCTTTGCACATTGCAAAAGCTATCCTAGGAGCAGAATTTGCTATATTCAGATGCACTGCTGTAGAGTGAAACAAAGACTAGCATAATCAAAAGAAAAAAAATATGTAGCTCCAGGAAAGGAGTTTTGGTGGCTTTATAATAAAATGGAGATGCTAAGGAACCTAATGGGTTAGATAATGTGGAGGCAGAAAAGAGGAACTGTGTGACAAGTCCTTTATGCCACAGCTGTAAGGTAGCCTACAACCAATAAAAAAAACTCATTATTGTCTTAATATTTATAATTGCTGCTTTTCTTGGCTCTGAACAAGATGTCATTAACCAAGTAAAGTAGGTTTTGGACCACACACATCTCTACCAGAAAATATATTCTTAAATAGTACGATGACAAAAGACTGTAATGGTTCCTCTCCAGTATGTGTCGCTAGACTAAAGAGTGGTTGGTTGACTTCGGTGAAAGCAAACCTAGCGTAGTATAAAATTCCCACAGTTGCAGAATGGCCAGAACCCTGGAGCTCTAGTGTGACTGGTACATTTCCAGATAGTCTTTGAGGAAAACGCCTTCAGTCGCTGGCCTCTTTTTCCCCATCTTTACACATGAAGAATTAAGATAAACATAAGCTGAGGTCCCCTCTAGCTCCAAAATTAAGCCTTTCTGCTTCTCCTTCATCATCATCATCGTCATCATTGTCATCCTAATTGTTAATCAACAGGCTGGTGTCATTTTATTCTTCTTGTTATCAATCAAGTACTTACTGTGTCACTTCTCCGGCTACATCCTTTACGTGTCATCTCATTTAATAAATCACTTTATGTGAACAATACAAGCAAAGAGTAAACTTTTATAACAGCTTGCTCAAGGACTTTGTATTGTCATGATGACCAATAACTTGCCACAAGTGCATCTTGTATTATTTTATAGGTTAATTTTAATCATGTCCATAAATAAGAAAATTAACAAAAGCAACTCAGTCTTACTAAAATGTAAGAGCTGGTGGGGAGAAGGTTATCACATTTCCTAGTATCATTCCCTACACGGCATGTTATGTTGAAAAGTATGAAGAACCATGGAGATTCTTGATTTGTCCAAGAATATGCGGACTGCTGGATCTGCTTCTTTATCTCATGCACACCATTGTATTCTGTCTCTGTAGCACCTGCTGCAGTCTCACTGGATTTGACTGAGTCTCTACAGCAGGAAGACAGGTCTGTTCCCTAGTTAGTCCTCCATTTGCAGTATATGAATAATGAGAAGGAAACCTATTCTTTCAAACTCTTTCTCTACTACTTTGTGTTGTGCCAGGATTTAAAATAAGTAAGTATGGATATATTTAGAAAAAAAATACCACTAACAAACAAACAAAATCCCCAAGTTAAAGTATTTGAGAATTAAACCCAGTGTCTCACAAACACTGATGCCGAGATAGTTCTGGGAACTGCTATTCTTAAAGCAAAATGTACTATATTTAAACTAACAACCTATAAGAATAAAGTTAGACTGATATCTAGAAGCTGTCCTTCTTTCATTTATAGTTCACATTAGAATACTAAAGAGTCTGAGAACTTGAGTGAGAAAGATGTAAAAGAATTAATAGTTAATCATTAGTGGGCTGGGGATTTAGCTCAGTGGTTTCACTGCCTGCCTCTTAAGTGCAAGGACCTGAGTTCGTTCCCAGTACCAAAAACAAACAAAAATAGTTAATGGTTAAACAAGCATGCTTATTTTCATGAACTGTATAGTTGGTGGTGTTTTTATTACAGTAATGAAGAAAAAGTAAAGCATTTTGTCTCTCACTGTTTTAACAAAGTATCTATGTTGGTAGCTTGGTAAACACTGCTTTTAAATTATAGCATCACCATATCATATAACATTATTACATTTTATCATATAACACAATACTAGTATTTATGTTACAGCACATTGATTCCATTTTATTTTTCCCTACTCTCTTCCATTCTTTATATTGTGGACTGACTTCAGTTTCTCATTTCAGATTTCAGTGCAAAATTTTATATAAGAATAAAGTTACATTTGTTATTACAAATGATACAATATTTTCTTAGCGAAATATTTCTAATTGAAGAAAACGATGCCACCCCACACTTTAAATATTTTTAAAATAGTGGAGTGTTATATTTTGTTTTGTTATGATTAGCACTGACACGTACACAATCATCATTACATTTCAATAACAGGACTCTTACCCAAATCAACTTTAAATGTGATCACATTTCATTCGTATAAGAAAAAAATGCTCAAACTTTAACATTTTAAATTACAAGAGAAATAATGGATCTAAAAATTACCTTTATGTTCCAAAAACTTGAACCTAATTTTTTGTTAATCACGTTTCTTGTTATTTCTATTCTTATTAAAATAAAAATTTTATTTGAAACTCACCATATTGATAGCGTTCACTGGACCAATGCTATTCACATACATGTCTGTGTGAATTAGTGTTGGTTTCACTGTAAAGAAAATCATAAATATATGTGCATGTGGGACACAAGATTGTATTCTCTTAATCTATATTTTCTAGAATAGACTTACATAGCTACATTAGTATTGATTTATTTATATTTCATTTGGCAATAGTTACTAATTCACTAAATTTGAGTAACAATTTTGTTCTCAAAGAAGTATCTCCTTTTAAGAACATAATGTTAAGAAGGATAGTAGCATCTTGAAATTGATTATCCATTAAAAAATATATAAATGAATAAATTAAAAGACACTCCTCAGCTTTTGTTCATCTTTCTCTCATAGCTTAAATTTCACCATTTTTCCTTCATGATCTGGAATCTCTTTGCACATTTTAATCTGACTTGACCCAAATAGAGAAAAAAATTACATCACAGCCTAGTAAAAAACTATGCATTAGAAATTTGAAGTGGACGTAAAGAACAAAATGTAGCACGAGTTGTTTCTGAAACATTGATCCCTACTGACTTTTTTACAAGTACTTTATGCTCAGCATTTATCCAGCACAAAAACCATCTTCCTCAATGACTTCTTAGAGGATATAGCTACATAGATAATATGAGGAAACCATATGGAAGGCCATTACATACCTATTTGTCATACAGGACTCTTATTAAAAATCTGTAATACAACATTCATGAAGAGATGCATGTATTCCATTTTCATATGACAATGAACACAGATTCATCACATTTTTCGGGATCAAAATTCAACAATTACATTTTCCTCGTTTTTATTTATTTCCCTTGAAAGCAGCATGCCTAAGCTGTCTGTGATACATTAGATTCTTCATGAATACCAACATATATACCCATACTTTCACCTCAGACTGTTTCTCTGCTCTGGACATCGGGCTTGTTCAGACTTGCTTTGGCTGACAATAGATAGACAAGAGTGGAATGTGTCAATTCTAAATCTGGGCATTTAGCTTTAGAAGTTTCTATTTTCTACTTTGTTATCTTCTGTTGTCATGAAGGATGCTTCTAACTGGTGTGCTGGTTCCAATAGGAGAATGAGCAGCACCATTTTTTTTTAGCCCCCAGTGAAGTGCTAAGTAAATTCTCAGTGTTGTGTGCCACTGAGATTTTGTGATTGTTATGCAGCAATAGATAACCAATATTGTCTCTCCATTTTCTTTTTTTGATTTTTCAAGTTATTTCATAAAATATAATCATTTATTCCTCTTGTCTGGAATATCTAAGAAAAATTTAATTTTTAGCTCTTAGGCTTCACTCAAAAATCATGTTTTTTTCACATTGAACTTAACACTAACCCTACCTCCAAGCTGGAATGCTATTTATATACGCTTCATTTCTATTATAATATAAAATAGAACTATGATTTTCTTCCTCTAGAAATATGCTAACACTTTCTTCTAACAAGGTTACTAAAGTAGACACATTTATGTTTCCCACGGTATAGCACAGCACAAACGCTTTAGCATACCTCCTATATCAGGTCGAAGTTTATTGTCGTATCCTTCCAGCAAGTTGTTTAAGATGACAGTGACATCACCCTCTGGTACTTTTGGAGTCAAGACCCATGTTTTGTTAGAAGCATAATCTTCATAGTCATCATCAGACTTTTGGCTAGTGAAGCTAAAAAACCAAAAATATTGGCCAAGAAACACACTTTTTACACCATGTTCTCTTTTACCAAAACATACCGGTGGAAAACAAAACAAAACAAAAAAATAAGTACGATTACAGGAACATGTAAAAAGGTAAAAAAATTTCCCTGATGATTAATCTAACTAATTAAATTGTGCAGATGGAGATTAAAATATATTAACGCGTTCCTGCCAGTTTTCGAGTGTTCCACCCTCATAGCTATAAATATACCATGTGTTATTATTTATTTTTATCTTTTTCGTGTTCAATATTCTTCGTGCCCATTTGCCCAGTATCACGAAGGACTTATAAAATAAAGTACTTTTTGTGAGCACAGTGCTTCAGTGATCAGAAAGTAGTCTTAAGAGTTGAGGCGCAATGTCTCCTTATTTGTGGAGAAGTTAACTTGACTCAATCGATTAATGAAAGTAAGAGAGTGTTAATTAGATTCACTCCCATAAACAGCCAGACTTGCCTTTCACTCCTCAGTTGAACTCCTGAAGAGAACTCAGTCTTGCTGCCTTTTCTTCCCCCAGGCTATGTGTTTTTTTGTTATTCCCTTTCCTTGAGCAGAAGGCAAGCGTGGTTCATTTGTCTTTCACTGTTAAGAACTTGATACTTTGGAGAAAAGTGTAGTTGCCGATGTTCAGGCACACTTTGTTAGAGCGAAGGTTCCTAAGCTCCTATCATATAAACAAAATTACTTATTTTGACTGGTAGAGAGTCGCATAATGTTCTGGCACCCAGTTTCATCTGCCCAAATCGGGCAGAAGTCCGCCGCCAGCACTTTGGGTGGAAGCTAACGAAAGGTGAACGTGGGTGGTGCGTGGAATTCTGAAGAGCTTACTTCTTCTGATGCCCCCGATTCCGACCGTTCGTCTTGTGCCCCACACAAGATGATGATGTTTTCCTGATCTAGGGACAATGCAAATTCTTGCAAAAGCTGCCATTAAATTTTTTTTTCATTAGTACTCAGTGAATCTGTGGTTTTGGAGGTCATTTTATAAAATATAAATGGATAATGTGCTTCCTATCCCATCATGAATTACAGTTTATTTTCTAGATCCCTGGCACATATCCTGAAATCACATTTAATCTTTATTTAGTCAGAGTCACTGAAATATTTGGACACACCTACTTTAACTATATTCTATACACATACATGCATATGTACATACACCTATAGATGAGCAGCTTGATTATGGATGTTTGCACTCGTGTGTGTGTAAATATTACAGAAGAGTGATTATGTAATGCAATTTGATAATATGGATGGAAAATGAAGTTTTAAGAATAATCATTGTTGCGGGTCTATCAGTAAGTACAGTAGCCTCCACTTTTGTTATTTTTTGCGTTTTAGGAAGCATTCTGAAAATAATATGAATGAAAAACCTAACATAGCTAGTGTCGTACATTATGCATTTCAGCGAGCATAGGCACTTTAAACAGGCATTAATTTCAAGAGTCTGTAGTGAATACGACTGCCTGGGCAGTGCTTCAATCTGCTTTCAAAGAGGAACAGCGCATTCCAGGAAGCAAGACCAGGTCTGTCCTGAAGAGTCCCTTGAGGCCCTCAATTCACCTTTCACCCAGGGCATTGCTAAACTCTACCTAATAGAGCTTCAATACTATGACCCAAATCTTACTCATTTAAGGGAGAAAAAGCTATATGGCAAAGAGACTTCCAGATTCTCTAATTCATGGGGGAAAAGAATATGGCTACCCAAACAGATGTCATCATCAATGAAGACGTACAGTTTTTTCTCTCTCTCTCACTCACTTCTCTCAGATACATGTGCTCAATGAAGTTTTCCTTAATGGAAGGGATTATATGTTAGATTGTTTGACTTTTTTTGTTGTTGTTTATAGAACCTCCTATATTAACAAATAAATAATCCAAGCATGATAATGCTGTTTTACTCCTATCTGGCCAATGAAGGGGGTAACTACATTGAATAAAATATTATGGGATAAAGACTACTTTCTTAGAAGAGAAGCTTTATTCCAGAATTGCACCAGTATATTTCTGAATCAGTACTTATTGGATGCTGAAACAATAGACTAATTGATTAGTTCAGGTAAACATGTTGGTGAGAGTTCTTTTTTTCACATTTAAGAATGCCTGCTTAGTCATAGGGAGGTAAAATAGAGCAAAGAAATTGAGAGGATGTAGTTGGGAGTTAAATACTAGATTTACTTTCTGTATTCATATCTTCTGTCATTTAACTGTTTTACAAATTAACAAGTTACTTTAACATGCTAGGCCTCAAAATTCTCAAGTTCAAAGTACAGTTAAGACTACTACTTTTATTATATTTTATAATATATGAAGATAATTCTTACTAAGTGCTTAGCAAGTGCCTGACATGTAGCCTGGAAATAAATTCTTTATAATTTTTGCTATGAAGTGATGACTACTGGATTTATGACAACAGCTCTGACCATGTAACTAAAACTTGAATCTATAGATGTTGCTTCATGGATTTTATCTGATATGATTCTAAAGAACTAAAAGCAGATGTTTTCCAAGAAGAAAAATAATGAGCCCTTGCACCTATTATAAATGAAATTTTTTCTTCCTGCAGCTGTCTCAGCGAGGTCTATTTGAAGGGGCTGATGTATAATCTGGGATTGCTTCCAGATTTTTCTTTTTAAAAAGATAATTCCCTCATTCAAGGTTTGAGGTTTCTTTCTCTGGGATTCTTTGGAGGTAAAAATCTCTGAACCCACAGGCAGGATATCTAGGAACAGTAAAGTCTGACCATTAGGTTCTCTGCGTACTTGTGAACTCCATTAGAAAGCATGGGCAGAAATCGACTAACAGTAACTCCAGAAAATAGATTTAGCTTTTGAGTGGCAGTGAGCAACATAAACTTGAACTTCTGACCAATGACCCCTAGCTGGATGCAGCAACCTGAGGTTGTTACTCCTCATGGTGTCTTAAAAAAAAAAGTTTTAGAGGGAGAGAAATGAAATTGAGATTAATGTTTAATCATTTTTAAAGATGATTTTTGACATTGCAGTAATACTATTTTTCAGACAGTGAAGGTTATGCAGTTTTCTTTTCTTAAAGGATTCAAAACTGTAATGAAGCCATTCGTCCAGGAGCTTAGACCAGTAGCTTCAACATTTTTAGAAATGCAGAACACTGACAGCCATTAGATTCCCAAATGGGAATCCTTTCTGGAACAAGTCCTACAGCAGATTCAAACAAATATTACAATTTGAAGATATCAATCCCATGGTGTTATATTGGTGATACTTTATCTCAGCTGTGCTTTTGCTCTTGGTGTGTGTACATGTGTAGGTTAATAAACTTTTTAAAACTACAGATTCCTTGGTTCCTGCTTTAGCTCTTAATGCAAATCTTCGTGTAGTAAATTAAATCATTTAATTATATTTTCATGCTTATAAATTTATTTGAATTTAGGCATTATAATTATAATATTATAGAGTTATTTGAATTTAGGCTTTATAATAAATATAAACTTACCTTCACATCAATAAAATTGATTTTCTTTGGGAATAAAAGAAATGTAGAAAACAAAGTCTATTGGGTAGACATTGTTCACTAAGAATTTGCTTACAATTACATGGAAAAGTCTCAGTATTTTAATTTGATACCTGTTTTGGATGTTTGCCAAGGTGAAGATTAATTATGTATATTATAGAATTTTCATTTTCATCTAGGTATTTTCCCAAAGATTTAATAAATCTCTCTTTGTTTACTGGGGGAAAACCTAGTTGTTACACTCTTCCATGTTAATAAAACAGCAAATAGTTGCATGAGAAACAAAAAAACAGTTATTTTTTTTCTTTTATGTATTTTTAACTAAACTGAAATAAAAAGCATCACAAAAATAGTACAGGTTGTGGCATGAGAATCCAAATTGGAGACCAGTCTGAGTAGCTGAGTTAAGACCTTGTCTTGAAATAAAAAATAAAAATAATGGGTTGGTGATACAGCTCAGTGGTAAAATGCCTCTGTATTTAATCCCCAAGACCACAGATATAATTAAAATAGTTGAATAAAAATATAAAAGCTCTTTTGACATACCTTTAAATCACAGATGTTTCGCTTTTTAATAACACAAATTTTACTAATATTTGGATACAATTTTGATTAACATATTTTCTAGATACAATGAATCATATGTAGTATTTTATATGTCAAAAATCAAGTATGTATCTCAAAATTATGTTAATATTTTAATAAAGGTTCAAGGATATGTTTCATTAATAATGATCAAAAACTGCATAAATACAAATGTCCACCAGTATGAACTTGATAAATACATTGAAATTTACAAAGTATATGCCATAAAATACTTTATATTTTCCTATTGAAATTGATGTATATTGAATTTATTTTGTTAGTGTTACCTTCAAACAGTTTCTGTCTACTCTCTGTCCCTCCCAAGTCTCTATTCTTTCCTTAGCTGAGCACACCTTGATTTCCCTTCTCCTTAATAGTCACATGCAGCTGTAGTGTCCCAGGGAAATCCCCCGCTGGAAAGGCGTCATCAACACCGGAAGTTCTTGTTCTGTCCTTCCTCCTGTCAGCTGAGTGTTGGTCACATTGTTCCAGAAGCCAGGCTGAACTGCACTGGCTTTATATATGCTTTCTCTTCTCCCTGCTACTGTTCCTTTCCTTCACCCCTTCAACCTAATATTTGCCATGGTTTATTTTGGAAAGAATTTCCTAAATAGAACTCTCATTGCAGGAGAAATAACAGCAAGAACCAACAAATGGGATTACATCAAATTAAAAATGCTTCTGCACAACAAAGGAATTGATGAGTAGAATAAAACGACAATGTACAGAATGGGAAAAATTGCTACTATTGCACATAGGAGAACTAATATCTGGGATATATACAGAACTAAAATATAATAGACTGCTTAAAATTTAAAAAGCCAATCAAGAAATGGTCAAGTGAAATGGACACTTCTCAGAGGACGAGGTATAAATGGTGAACAAACATATGAAAACATGTTCACCGTTCCTGGCTAGTAGAGAAGTGCAAATTAAAACCATACCATTTTATTACAGATAGAATGACAATCATCAAGAAAAAAAAAAGCAAGTGTTAGCATGGCTGTGCACCTCACAAATACTATGCCTAACTGTCTTACCTCTGTTACCTCGCACCCATCCCTTTATTTGCTCTAAACAGTGTATTGACTTTTTCACAGCATTAAACACAATGTGTATTGAGTGATTTGCCTATTTTCTGCTTCCATTGTTAAATTACAAATTCTGTGAGCATGTATTTAATGCGGATTTGTGGTAAGCATTATTTATTGATATTCGGTTTTCCTCAGAGAAATAATAATACTAAAATAACCATTTTATATATTAATTATATCATAAAAGTAACTTAAATATTTCTCTCATTTAATCTGTAAGCACTGGTGTGCCTATAATTATCCCCCTTTGGCAAGTAAAGATAAAAAATTATAATGTATAGTAGGTAGTTTTGCTAAAACCAAAACTGTAACCATTATGCTGAAAGGCTTTGGAAAACAGTGGTGACCAAAGTATCTGGCACTACACATTTATCAAACAATAGAAGCATCAAAGATAAATTGAGCACTATTCAGCCATAAAGAATGATCAACTAGAGACATTTATAGCTAAGTGGGTGCACATAGAGGCCATACACACTTAAGTGAAATAAGTAGGGCACACATTTAAATACCAAACAATGACTCTGGTATGAGAAACAGAGTATAAACGAGGACCCACATATATAATAGATAATGTGAAATAGGAAGCAAAGCTTCACAGGGGAAAGGGAAGTAGGCGGGTGGGGGAAGGAAAGAAGGGAAAAATATGAGAAAAGGAAGGAAAAAAGGAAACAAAGCTTCTGTAAATAGGGAGGAGTGAAGGGGTGGAAGGAAGAGGAGAACGGGGAAAACAAGAACTAAGCTGTGTCGTGCAGAGGTACAAATTCCCAACGATGAATGTGATTATAATGTATACCTAAAATGTACCAATAAAGTTATTAAAAAAAGAAGTGGAAGTAAAAAGAAAAAAGATCACTGCAGCTGTTTTCCTTAGGAGAATAAATTAGCTTATGCATGAGCCCAACAAAGGAAATGGCACATTCAGCATGAAGGTAACAACCCTCAGATTGCATAAATTTGCCATTGCAAATAGCAATGATTTGATCTCTTCTCGCTGAGAGGCAAAACTTCCAATGTACCTTAATAGATGTGTTAAGCTGTCTCATTTAACTCTTCCTCTTTTGGGAGGCAATACACAGGCAAGAGCAGGACGCGCATATAACCTCGTTCATTTTAAAGAGTGCCTTCCAGCCTCTGTAGGTGGAGGACTTTGGTAGAAGGCACAGGAGTGGGTAGGGTAGTGGAGTTTGCATTCTCAGGGGGCACAAAGAACCCAGTATATAAAAATAGGTAAGAGCTTCTACTCTATGTTTGTGGGAGACCTGGGAGTTCTTTAAAGCCAGTGTTGAGTGGACAGAGCTGGGGTTCCAGGTCACCTTTTGTAGAACCCGTTGGTACCCTGTGGCTTTCTCTACTTCTCAGCCAGGATAAGTAAATGATGTATGCAACACCTGCGGAGAAGTCTGCTTTTTGCCTACTATGTCCTAGCACTTTTGCCGAGTGCTATGTGCAAAGCAGGTGGGGTTAGGGTGGAAAATACAACATCTGCGTGTGAATCGCTCTGCTCTGAATGACTTCCTCCTCTCACGCCTAGTTTTAGTTTCTTTGCTATTTGGCCAACAGCTAGCAATAAGTGTGTCTCCTTGACTGAAACAATTATTCAACTTACGTATTACAATATTTAAAATGCAAACTGTATTTCATTGTCACCAGTGAACCATCCAAATGAATGTGTGTATAGTTTTGTTAGCTAAGATGGATTTTATTGCAAGTATCAGAACATCCGTATTAAGTTGAGAATTACTGGCACATACAAATGTAAAGCCTAAGGTAGGATGAGCATGAGGGTGCTTTGATTTTGCTTCTTAACTATGTATTTACAGTCTTAGCTTTTGTCTGTCTCTTCTATCCTCGGTGATGCGAGTTCAACCCAGCCTTACCTCGACAGTGTTGTTACAGTGGTGCCAGTGACTGTTCATTTAAGTGCTTGTTGGTTTACATTTATAAATACAGAGACGAACTTTTCCAGAATTGTTTTCTTTTTTCTCTTCCTCTTCTTCTTCCTCTCCTTCTCCTTCTCCTTTGTCTTCTTCCTCTTCCTTCTCCTCCCCTTCCCCTTCCCCTTTCCTTTCTCCCTCCTCCTCCTCCTCCTCCGTGGTACAGGGCATTAAGAACAGGGCCTTTACACTGAGCTGTTTCCCTAACCCTCTGTCTGTTGTCTGTCTCTCTGTCTATCCTATCTGTTTTGAGAAATGGTCTAGCTGAGTTACTAAATTGCCCGGGCTAGACTTGAACTTGGGATCCATGTGCCTCAGCCTCTCAGAGAGCTCGGAGAGAAGGGAGTGGGCCACCTTGCCTAGCTGAGATGCCCTCTTTTCTAAAAGCCTGTAGAAAGTTTTGTTCTTATATTGCTACCATGAATGGGATTATATCAGTGAAACCAGTATCTATAACTACAGGATGGAAATTTGCTGAATATTTTAGTCTAGTTATTTCTCTATTACTAATAATAACCAGAATCAGCTTCCTAAAGAAGCAAGTGTGTTTCACAGATGCAAAATGAAAACAGGGTTGTTTGAGAAGGTGATAGAGAAACGTAGCACAAAATAAGCACATACTCCCTGAGGAAAAGCATGTATGTTAGAAAAGAGTGATCAGTGTGAGTTCATATTCTAGGATTACTGCTGAAGTTCTGTTTTCTCTGGGTTAGCACTGTTATCATAGTTTGTTGTTATCGTTTGTATATTTTGACCCTTCTTAAAGAAAAACAGGAAGATGTAGAGTGGCTAGGCCCCATACATTCCAGGAAGAAAATCATTTGTTAACGATGTCCTTCTCTGTATTATATAACTCAAAAGTTCCCTTGCTAAATTTATCCTAAGCAAATATGCATACATGTGCTTACTAACAATATATATAACAAAAATCATCGCTGGACTACTGTTTTGGTAATAGAAATTATTATAATGAAAATTGACAAAAGGAAAAGGAAATAAGGGAAAAGAAAAAATATGAGAAAACAAATGGAAACAAAGTCTTTGTAAATAATGGAGTGGGCGGGGGTGAAGAGAGGGCAGGGGTATAGGGAAAAAGTGAGATTCAAGACCTGTCGTATAAGGGTACAAGATCTATATGATAAATGTAACTGGACTGTGTACTTAAAAAGTACTAATAAACTCAATGAGAAAAAAAAGAAAATTGACAATAGAATAATAAAATATGGTATAATTGGATAATGAAATGCATCAATATAATTAATGAACAATAGCTTCGCGCAGAAAAATGAATTTCAGAAATAAAATTCAGAGCAAAAGATGTTATAAATACACCCCTATGCACATACAAATATGTTATATTTCATTTATATAAAATTTAATAACAGAAAAATTAAACTCTGTTGCTCAAAGGCCAGTGTTTCCTTTGAAGTAAGAGGTAAAGGACAGATACAGAGAAAGGAATGGGGACATTTCTGGTATACTGGCAATATTTTTTACAGACTTATGAGATTTTATTTCAGATTGAAATTGAGCTATGTCTATGTCATATATACTTTTTATACCTCCCAGTAACAATAACCACAATAAAGTATCAAATAATTAGATTTAAATATCAAGGTTAAGAGCAGAACGTTAGGCCCCTAAGGGCAAGAACAATTTCTATCAGCAAGTGTTGTTTTCCAGAACTTATGGACTACAGACTACAAATGCTTTTAAAAGTCCTGAATCAATGAGAGTAAGGATTATTTTTAAAGAGGATTTAATGTTTGTGAAAATTAACTTAGTAAAAACCATTCTCTTTTTACATATGAGTCTATAAAACCACTGTAGCTAATACATGTGTGTAATATGCTAAGGTATCCATCATTCTCCTTTAAATGGTATGGAGTCACTGTGTATGAAAACTGAAAGGGCATAAACTGAAACTATATGTTGGATTAAAATGAAACAAACGCAATACTAACACAAGAAACTAATTCTAAATATGTGGCTATGGGGTAGGGAAGAAATAAAAGTGTGAATACTAAATTGCTAGAAAATTGGTGGATAAATATCAAATTGACATTTTTTACTTATCTATGTGTAAAGAACTTTAATATTCTTTAATTAAAATGGTATTAATAATTTCTTTTTTATATACTGCCATAAAATATGTGACTTAATATGTAGCTTTATGACCTGAATGATTTTACACAAGTGGTACAGCCCGCCTTGCTTGCTGCAGTCTAGTATGGAATTTTGAAGGTGGTGATGGAAATTGGTCCATAGTATGTTGGTCTTTGGCAGAATTTTTTTGTTGTTCTATTACTGAATTTTGTTATTGCTGGAACAAAATGCTTGAAACCTACAACCTAAAGGAGGAATGTAACTTGACTGACAATTTGGGAATTTTAGTCCATAGCCACCTGGCTCGAAGGCAGAATTGGCT
Source organism: Fukomys damarensis (assembly GCF_012274545.1). Lineage (NCBI taxonomy): Eukaryota > Metazoa > Chordata > Mammalia > Rodentia > Bathyergidae > Fukomys > Fukomys damarensis. Next base: position 14,698,572 of record NW_022900921.1, on the reverse strand, counting down.
TAGTGAAAATGGAGGTAGATGGGAGATGCTCACTTCTTGGCATCCAGGAAGTCCAAAGAGAAGTGGGAAACTGGCAGGCCAATATACCCTTCAAAGCCCCACCCCCAGTGTCACACCACTGTGAAACAAGCCCTACCTTCTCCCAGTACATTCAGCTGTGAATTCATTAATGGCTTAATCTATTTATGAATCTAGAAACCCTTGAGCCATATTCTAAAAGCTGTAAGTCTGAATACATGAAAATTTAGGCAAGAATATTTTAGGTTGATATTATATATTATATTCTGTCTATGGCCCCCAAAAGATGAATGTTTATTTCATTACGTAAAATTAACAAAGTCCGTGTAAGGCGTGGCAAAGTTTTAATATTCCAGCATTGCTAAAAATCCGAGTCTAAAGTTTCCTGTGGTGCTCAAAGCAAACCCTTAGCTGTTAGAACTTATAAAAATCAAAAGGAAATTAAGTTTTCCCAACATATAAGGGCACAGAGTAAACATTTCCATTCCAAAAATAAAATTATGAAAATAGAAAGACATTGGATCAAAGCAAGACCAAAACCCAGCAAAGTGAATGTTAGATCCTGTAACTACTATCCGGCAGTTTCTGACCAGACGTGAGCTCCAGAGATTTCCAGTAGCTGTTGCAGGTTGCAGTTCTCATGCTCCCTTTCTTGGGCTGGCTCCACTCACTGCCTGTCACCTTCCTCAGCCAACAACCCACTTTCCTGGCCTATCCCTTTTCCTGGGTATCCATTCTCCCTTTGCCTTCATTACCACAACTCCACGCATGTCCTTTTCAGGGCCCCTCGCTTGGCCTCGCAGCTTTCCTTTGAAATCTGAGTGAATGCTTTCTTGTCCCCACAGTTCTTACATTCTGGATGCCAGTTAAACCAGCATCATATGGATGATGGCAAATTGAGCTGGCAGCTGGAGTAGCCTCCAGGCCTCCCTGCACCAGTATAATGGCTTCCGAGCACCAGCATGGCTAGGCACGGTGAAATGAATCCCAGGAAACCAATTTTCTAGGAAACTTTTCTTGGCTAGCATGTCAGTGATTTTCCTCAGATGAAAGGTTTAGCGTTTTGCACTCTTTAGACTGTGATGGCTTGGGGCTTGCTGATTCTGGGATGACCTGAAGGCATCTTTTTTCTAGATGCTGTAAAAAGTGCTTTGTTTCTTTTTAATAGTCTTAATCTCTTCAACAGCCACACCTGCTTTGGCCCCAAATTTGTATGTGGATGCTTTTCAGCCAAAATTTAAGTTTCTCTAATTTTTCTGGTCCATTGCTTGTGCCTGCTTCTCACTATATATCAGCCAACAGTACCTGTGCTATAATATGAATGTAGAGCCACCTTGAAATTTCTTCCACCAGATTAATTGATCTACCACCTTTAATATATGTCTCCTGCAAAATCTCAGGACATGAACAAAATTAAGGTAGGTTTTGTGTCAAGTTAACATGCACGAACTGTACAACAGATGCCACTGGAGTCCATGTTCCTAATTGAAGCCTCTTGAACCAGGCCTTTACTGTCTACATTCCTAACTAAGTCTGGTCTTCTAAATTCCAACCAGACTCATCATCAACCTCTGCTCAAAACTTTGTAAGTTTTCTCTACCTTGTATCTCCCAATTTTTCCAAACTCATCCCACAAACCCATTCCTTGTTGTCAGTTATTGTCATACAAGTGGCCCTAATTCTTTGGTTCCAGTTTTCTGCATTGGTCAGCTTTCCCCTTTGCTGTAACAAAATGTGTGATGCTCAAAACTTAAAGGAGCAGAGGTTTCATTTTTCAGATGGTTTCGTGTTTCAGTCCATGATTTCCTGGCTCCAACACAGAAATAGCATGGTGGAAAGGTGTGTAGAAGAAAGCTTCTTCTGTCATGTTAGCCATGGAGCAGAGAAGGGAGGAGCTGAGGTTGACAGTGTGTCCTCCACAGTCATGCCCCCAATGACATACCTCTTCCAACCAGGCCCTACCTCCTAATAGCAGTAACTTGTCAACAAACTCCGTGACCCGGTCATTTCCAAAAAGCTCCACCTCTGAATATATGAGACCTTTCGAGGGCATTTATGGCTAAGTAAAAGCTCTTGATTTATGATTAGCCTATACTGACAACACAGTTATAAGGGAAGTCAATATAATTTGGTGGGATTCTCGTCCTCATTCTAGAAACGCACAAGGATTGTATTTATTACTATATTCTGAGTGTAAAACCCTAAGACCAATCTTAACCACAGAAGATATGCAAGCCGTAAACGATATCAGAGAATATGATTATTTACCACTATGTAATAGTTCAAAAGGAAATTTACATGATGACTGTTACACATTAAAAATGCATAACATGGGCCGGGGATTTAGCTCAGCGGTTTGGTGGCCTGCTTTGCAAGTGCAAGGACCCGAGTTCAATCCCTGGTACCAAACAAACAAACAAACAAACAAAAAAATGCATAACACACTCAAAGTTGAAACAGAATACAGGCCAGTCATTCTTAACCTGGCTGAATCCCTGACAAGCTTCGTGAAAGTAAGAGCCCATGCTGAAAGTCAACCTTTTAATATACTAATTTAATTGGTCTAGGGTAGGACTAAGATGACAGTTTCCAAATAATTCCAAGGTGCAGAAGGAATTAAGAGCTACTGCAACAGAATTTGACAAAGCCGCCTGGGCCCTCTTTTCTAAGAATAAGTGATCACTTGAGTAACTGCCCTAAGGCAAGGCAGATGTCAGGTCTGTATCTCAAGATATATTCAGAATTCAAAGTAGTACCATCCTCAATATTTATGTCTTATTGAGGTAGCCCTGTTTGTCCTGAGACAGCTTGGGACACTTGTCCCTACAACATAAGATGATTTAAATGTCACAGAAGTAAAGCATTAAAAGATATTAAAGTGCACAATTAAAAAGTTTTTTCTACTTTAATGTTCTTTCAGCATATTAAGGAAAAAGTTGTGGCTTATTTATAATTTGTCTTTAGCCACTCTCTCCAATGTTCTAATCTACTTATAAGGAGAACAATAATAAACTCAATACATCTGTTAAAAATATGTAATAAAATCTTGGAAACACTGTTTTGATTTTATTGCATTTATGAAAAGTAACACGAACTTGCCAATTGTATTACGTTCAATAAATCTCTTAAAATAATTATGTTAAAAGTACAGTAGTTAGTATTATGGAAAAATTTGATGAATGGTCAGATGTTATTTAGATGTGGCACACACACAGAAAGTGACTGGCTAAGTTTTGGAAACAATGCTTTATATATTGAGATTTTCTATTTCTTCAATCAATCATCTTATCTTTTATATAAGACATTTGCAAATTGGACGAAGTCCAGAGTATAATGCAAATCTATGAATGCCTCTCATCTATTTAAGGAGAAAACCAAATACATCAACAGTGAAAAGAAAGTAACACTTGAAAACAAAGCAAGACAATGATAAAATAGTCTCACCTATTAGAGCATGACTAATCTGTCAGTTAGCACCTCTGACTTGACATGAAGGTTACATCTGCCAGTGAGCCTCCATATTCCTTTCCAAATCTCAGTTTCTATGTGTAAGAAGAATATTTTCTTCTGGAAATATTTGTGTTTACTCACAGGCATCTCTTATGAACTAAGTACTAGTCCCAGAAATGGGTATTATTAATGTATAAAAATGTCTTCCTTCATTCTCCAAAACCAGGAGAGCTTCAATGTCAGGGTCACTGTGCGTGTGTGAGCATGTGTGATTGCTTAAATGCCACCCTTTTCCTAGACCTTCTTTCCCAGTGTTCCAGTCTCACACAGGTCCTTGGCTATTCCCCCAATCCTGCTACCCTCTGCAGCTAAGATATACAGAGTTCTACAGAGCCCAGAGCTGTTGTTGAAGTAGTCTGATCTGCAGGGATCCACCAAGGGACTCTCCAGGCAGAAGGCAGGCAACAGGGTTGTGGGATCAGAAAACAGCTGGCAATCATCTGAGAGGCTGGTCACACAATACTTACACAAGAAGCCAAAGAAACAACCCATGTGTTTGGCAAAAGGGGGATTGGAAGTGTAAAACCTCCATCTGTCAGCCTGGTTTCTAACAACGTGTCATTATCACTATTAGGTGTGACAAGCAGCTGGTGATATTGTTGAAAAGTTATTTGTGCTCATTGAAGTACTGAGGGCTACTTGGGATTATGCATGACACTGGATTTTTTTAAACTCCAACAGAAAAAGGAAGAAGTTAAATCATATTCTCTTTGTGTTTCCAAAGGTTGATGTTGTGTACACAGAGGATTATTGTACCATGCTCCTTATGTTGTGTATCTTTATAACCTTCCACTGTTAAAAAAAAAAACTTGAAGGAAAAAAACATGGTAGAAACTAGAGAAGAACACATACCAGCCTGTTAACTTTGGCCACCAGTGAGACACTGTAAGAATGAACTGTTGAAGGGAGTCTTTAAGCGTTTTCCATCTTTACATTCTTTTGCTGGCTATAAGCATATATTCCTTTTGCAATTCAAAAAAATAAAGACAAAGTAGAATTTATTCCAGAATGCAAGGGTGGTGCAACATACGTAAGTCAATAAATGTAATACACTACATTAACAAAATTAAGGACAAAAACCATATGATCCTCTCTATAGATGCAGAAAAAGCATTTGACAAAATTCAACACCCATTCATGAAAAAAACCCTGCAAAAATTGGAATAGATGGTCTACATCTCAACTTAACAAAGGCTGTCTATTAAAAACCAACAGCTAACATCATACTAAATGGCCAAAAACTGAAAATTTTCATGTTAAAATCAGGAACAAGACAAGGATGTCCACTATCACCACTCCTCTTTGATATAGTTCTAGAAAGATTAGCCACAGCAATTAGGCAAGAGAAAGAAATTAAAGCAATAAAGGTAGGAAAGGAAGAAGTTAATTTCATTATTTGCTGATGATATGATACTCCACATTGAAGACTCAAAAAACTCAACCAAAAGACTTCTAGACTTAAATGATACTTTTAGCAGAGTAGCTGGATACAAGGTCAACACCCAAAAATTAGTAGCCTTCTTGTATGCAAATAACAGACTCACTGAGAGAAAATTAGGGAAACAATTCCTTTTACAATAGCATCCAAAAAAAATGAAGTATCTGGGAATCAATCTAACAAAAGAAGCAAAAGACCTCTACACTGAAAACTACAGCACTCTGAAAAAAGAGATCAAAGAGGATATAAGAAAATGGAAAGATAACCCTGCTCCTGGACAGGAAGAATCAACATAGTGAAAATGGCCATACTACCAAAAGTGAAAGATAGCCTCTTTAATAAATGGTGTTGGAAAAACTGGATCTCAACCTGCCAAAGATTAAAACTGGACTGTTTTCTTTCACCATGTGCTAATCTAAAATCCAAGTAGATTAAAGATCTAAATATTAAAACACAAATACTAAACTTGCCGGAAGATTAGTTAGGCAGAACTGTTGAAGATACAGGCATAAGAAAAGATTTTATGAACAAATCCTCAGTAGCACGGGAAATATCAGATAGAATCAACAACTGGGATCTCGTCTTATTAAAAAGCTTCTGCATTGCAAAAGAAACTATCAACAGAACTAAGAGACAACCTACAATGTGGGAAAAAGTTTTTACCAGCTGCTCCTCAGATAAAGGACTATTATCTAGAATATATAAAGAACTCAAAACAATCAGCATCCCCAAATATAAAGACCCGATTCAAAAATGGGCATCTGAAATGAACAGACATTTCTCAGACAAAGAAGTAAAAGCAGCAAGTAAATATATGAAGAAATGTTCCACATCCCTGGTCATTCGAGAGATGCAGATGAAAACAACACTGAGATTCCACCTCACCCCACAAAGAATGGCTGCTTATCAAGAAATCACACAATAACAAATGTTGGCGGGGTTGTGGGGAGAAAGGAACCCTTCTCCATTGTTGGTGGGAGTGCAGACTGGGGCAATCACTATGGAAATCAATATGGAGATTCCTCAAAGAGCTGGGACTAGAGTTTCCATTTGACTCAGTCATCCCTCTGCTGATATCTTTCCAAAAGAACTAAAAGAATCATATCACAATGATATATGTGCACCTATATTTATAGCAGCACAGTTTGTAATAGCTAAAACTTGGAAACAGCCCATTTGCCCATCAGTTGGAGAATGGATAAAGAAGATGTGGTTTTTCTATACAATGGAATATTATTCAGCCATAAAGAATGAGGAATTAGTTGGGGATTTATCTCAGTGGTTCTGGTGCCTGCTTCACAAGCATTAGGACCAGAGGTGGATCCCCAGTACCAAAAAAAAAAAAAAAAAAAGAAAATAAAGAGAATGAGAAATTAGAGTCATTCATAGGAAAATGGATACATATTGAGGATAGACTCCTAAGTGAAACAAATGAGTCACACATGTTTAAATACTGAATAGTTTCTCTGGTGTGAATAAACTATAATAGTACATAAGATCCTAATGATATAATAGACAATGTGAAATAGGAAGAAAGGGGCTAAAGGTGTAGGGAAATTGGGAAGGGAGGGGAAAGCTAATAAGGGAAAAGAAAAAATATGAGAAAATGAAGAAATGGAAATGAAGTTTTTGTAAAGGGTGAGGGAGGAGGGTTGAAGGGAGGGCAGGGACAAGGGGAAAAAATGAGAACCAAGACCTGTCATGTAAAGGTGCAAGATCCTAATAATGAATGTAACTGTACTGTACACCTATAATGTACCAATAATCTCAATGAGGAAGAAAATAAAATAAATAAATAAAGACAAATGTACTATTAAAAGATTTCTGTCTCTGAGAATGAGTGCAGATTAGTGCCCTATGAATGCATTTTTGATTCAGGGATTTTGGAACAGTATTGTTTGTAAGGACCCAATGAAATCTGGAACAATTATGTCTATCACAAATTTAAGCGTGGTTTAACTCAGTGTATTTGTTTTCTTAAGTAAATAAAAACTTTATATAACATAAGCAGATTTTTTCATTGTTTATAGATTGATAAGCTTTTATCTTTTATCATAAAATAAGATTAGAAGCCATAATCATTTTGGATTCATATTATGGAGAGAGTGCCTCAGTGGAAAAACAAGGTGATCTACTTTTTTTTTTTTTTTTTTTTTTTTTTTGAGCAGTGTACCATAGTTTTGTTGTAGTGTGTGTCTAGATTTCCCCTTCAAAGCTTTACGCAGTCTTTTTCAAAGGATTTAAATCTGAAATGTGTGATGCTAGGATTAAGGGTTTGTAATTACTAAAGCTCTGCATATGAGTGACTGCTTTAGCACTGCCCTAATCCCAGTAGTGTAAGTAAAACAAAAGGATCAGATAGTCACTGGTAAGGTCCCTTGTTGCTTTTACTGCCGTATGAGGCACCATGAACTCTTTCTGCTCTTCTACAAAGCCCGGATGCCATAAAGTGCTTTGTTGCTTTTGCTGTCCTGTGCAGCAATGAACTGTTGCTCCTCTGCCCCCGTGCCTTGGAGCCAGCTGATTATGGACTGAAAACCTCTATTAACTGTAAGCCAAATAAACCCTTCTCCAATTTTGAGTTTTGGGTATTTTGTTTCATCATGAAGATAAAAATAACTAACACACATTTCTTTCTTCAGAAGCCTGCAACTATAGTGCGTAAATTGTGGAAAGGGTCCCGCATGGGATCCATACTTCTTATTTTCTCTGTAATTATCATTTCTAGTCTTTCTAACATCATTAATACCTAATCAGTGGTAGTGCCAACACAAAACATATAACCACTATTACATATTTACGTGCTCAGAGTTCACTATTAATATAATTAATTATATATAATATCAAAATGAAGGAAGCTTCTATTTTGGCTAGAAAATTTAATGTTATTATTATGTGTAAGCATTAATAAAAATAATTTTATAATCATTGTATTTTAAAACTGTTAATCTAGAATATTGCATAATATTTTTAATTATTCCACATGAGTATTTGGGAGAGAAGTTGCTGAGTAACATGTTAGGTGCTTGTTAATCTTACACAAAACTGTGAAATTATTCTGTAGAGTAGCTGTATATCATTTTTTATTCCCACTAGCAATGTTTGATATATCCAGCCTTACATTCCTACTGACATTTGATCTTTCCAGCATTGTTTTTATTTTATGTATTCTAATACATATGTAGTGATATTATACCGTGGCTGTAATTTGCATTTACCTGATGACTAATGACAAATGATTCATCTCTTCGTGAGTGTGACACCTCAGTAACTTAGATGAATCTCAAAGGTGGAAACGTATGATTCTATTTATAAATGTTCTTGAAAAAAGGCTCTTCGGTAATGAATAATAGGCCACTTGTTACAAGGAATTAAAGATGGGAGAAGATGCAACCCAGCTAAAAGAGCAAAGAGTGAGGAAGCTTTTCTGGGGATGTAGGGTAATATGCACTTACAAGAACGTGCATGTGTGAATCAGTGTGGTGTCTTCCTATAATACTAGCACTCAGAAGGCCAAGGCAGGAAGATTACAATTTCCTTCTCAAGCTGGGGTACATAGTGAGTTCGAGGCCAGTCTGAACTACATAAGGAAGGAGACTTTGTCTCCAAAAGGAAAAACAGAAAACAACCTCCAAATCATAAGCATGCGTGTTAAATTCTCACAGTTGGTCCTTGAAAAATACCAGTTTTTCTGTTTGTTTGAAATAAAAGCTATTAATCTGTAAATTAAATCATTTTTTCATAATATTCTCTGACATATTCTGAAATTTCCTAGCCTAAGGGATGAAGTAATTGAGTCAAATATTTATTTATGAACAGTCTCCTAAGAAAGAAATTTTAGTAGTGAAGTATTAGTGTGGTTTTTATTTAATTTAATGTAAAATTTTTGTTGTTTGGCTTGGGTTTTTAGCTGGTATATTACTTTCTCTATTCATTGCACATAACAGATAAAGTTCAGCAATAATTTATTTGTTTTTTATTTTGAGACAAGATCTCACTACATCCACTAACTATCCCAGGCTGGATTTGAACTTTGGATCTTTCTGCCTCGGCCTCACAGAGTGCTGGAATTACAGGCATATGTACCAATCCCAGCTCTAAATGCACTTTTATTAATACTCTCTATGAGAATCCCCTAATATTTTAAAGCAATCAGTTAATAACAAAATAACCCAATTGGAATTTAGAGATGTCTTCATTCTTTATTAGATGCCCTTAGGCCTACAAATCTAGATCTCTATAAAAACATTAAATAATTTAATTGCTACCATAAAATCTTTATTTCTTTCAAGTCATTAATAAACTAGCAGAATCAGTTACTGGTTCTTGGTCTTGCTTGGTTATAGGGTGACACTAGATTCTGAGAAAGCTAAGCGTCAACAGTTCAGTTAATTGTCAAGAAGATGAAACTTCAATGCCAGCCAGTGCCCACATCACATAGGTACCCCTTTCCTTAAGAATGAAACTGATGGTATTAGTACAGTGTTCATATGTAGTAGTTCCCTTGATCCAAACCTCCTAGTGGGAATAAAGTTCATTTTATTTACTATGGCTCCAGGACATGTATTTAAGACTGTACTTCCCAGGTTCTCTCTCCTGACCCCTTCATCATTGGTCAGTGGTTTTCAGACGTCTGGGGTTTTGTTTAAGTTCTCAAATTATACGAGGTTCTCATTCTTTTCAGGGCCCTCCTGCCTGTTGTAACCTAACACTGCTGTCATCCTAAGTATGGGAGCTGGTAGCAAGGTTCTCCCCCACTTTTATGTATGGCCTCAAGGTTCTTGGGTTATTTTATTTTCCTTTTGGACCTTATGGAGACCGAACTGCACGTGCTAGGCAAGCATACATCTCCAGAATTCAATTTCCTTTTTTTTTGTTTTTAAAAAATCATTTCAACTTATTTGGTGTGTGATCCTGGGAACAAAATCCGACCCACCTCACCAAGATACATGCTCAGTCCCCATACCTCCTTTTCCATTTTTTTCAATTTTGAGCCAGAATCTAGCTAAGTCATTAAATTTTCCAGGCTAACCTTAGACTCATGCCTTAGCCTCCCAGTTGAAATTATAGGGGCTACGTCACCATAAAAGCTCAGCTTCTTATCCATCATTCATAATGCCTTTCTTGATCACTTTATGTCAGATTTTCTTGATTTTTCTTCCACACATGTTTTAGTTATTTCTTCAACACTTAACATAATTTGGAGGCTTTAAAAAAAAGTCGTTATTTGTTTACTGCCTACTTTCCCCAAGTCAGTAAAGACTACAAGGGTAAAGCTATCTCTCTTTCTCATTGCTTTAGGCCCAGCATAAACAGGGCCAAGAAGATGTTAGAAACTCGATAAACATGTAGTGAAAGCAGGAAGGCAGAAGTTAGGTGAGAGAGAATTTGTCTGCTTTTCCCTAGTTTTCATTCCACATTTAACACAGTGCTTTGAAGCTCGACAACAGTCAAATAATGGCCCATGTTATTCTAGGGGGAAAATGGACCAAATTATTTGGATTTATGTGGCTAAAAATTGGTCAAGCATAAAATATGTATGAGGTTACCCAATTCCCCTAAATCAGAGGCAACGAGTTAAATAAGTCATTGTATAAACACACCAGTATCTATAAAGTAGGCTTATACTATTATGCTGTAGTGCTGCTCTGTTTTAAAAACTACGTCTTTGCTTAGAATATAAATGCAGCTAGGACAAGAAAGGTGCTTACCAGGTTCAAAGCTGTTTTAGCCCTTAGCATAGTGTTAGGAACATCGTGGGTAGGTGCACAAGCATGACTCATACATTGAGTAGAAATTCAAGAGTACATTTTAGTCACCTGTGTTAACTTTATCTTCACTCTTCCACTTTCCCTATACTTGTATATTTTTGTTACATTTGAATGTAACTTCACCCTCAACATTTGTTGAGAATCTGCAAGGGAAATTACTTCCAATAAAAATGAATAAAATGGTCTCTCCCTCCCAAATAGCTTTCTGCAGAAGTGTTTGTTTGTTTGTTTGCTTGTTTCAATCAGTGAATTGTGCTACAAATGGGAATGGTAGATCTTTAAGGGGGAATTCCATATTGGATGTGGGAAACTATAAATGATCTACTGACACCAGGATACCTGGAAACTTGGAGTTATTGTGCTGCATATTTTCAAGACTATTTGCTTGCTTGCATATCCTTGATTTTAGGGCAGCGAGTCACCTTTGTTGACTGTGGACTGCTATTCTATTAAGGACTTTGCAGGGGGTGATGTGCTTTATGACTATAAAGTGGTTTCCTCCCACTCCAACATGACAATCACTTTTATTACTTTGTGTTTTCAAAGATCAAAAATGGCTCAGTTAAAATCATTCTAGGTATGACTTCTCCATTTAAATTATGAAATGGAAAAATGTATGAAAAATAATCCCTCAAATCCTAAATGATCTGTCTCAAGAAATTTTCATACTGAGGGTGAATGTGGCTCAAAACAAAACTGAAAATAGTTAAGAAGCTGTAAAAGTAGTACCTTTGAAAGAGTGAGGAAAATGAGTCTGGTGTTTGAAAGGATCTAATGAGATTAATGTGGATACAACTAACTGTGAGTATGCATAAGAGAGCAATCTGCAGCTTAGAACAAGGTCCTCTTCAAAACAAGTCCTGCTCATACTCTGTTCTCAGACTTCTAGCTTGCAGGGTCGTGAGAAACTTCTCTCATCTACTAGCACCCATTCTGTGGTATTTTATTATAGAAATCCAAACAGACTAAGACAGTGGCTTTATTTAGGCCCCTTTCATAATATATCAAGCTTAGACTGTGTCACCATCAGTATATGGTATAAATATGAGATTTCACTATATACCCCCCCTCAACTTCCAACCTAATGAAGAGATCACAATATGTGGAGAGCACTATTATACAATTTCACTGTAATCTCCTAAGAAATCCTGGCCCATGATCACTCAGCTAAGATACTCTTATATTCCTGTTTTTCAAATATTTTAAATAAGTAATATTGCTATTCCAAACTATTATTTTTGGATAACTGGTTATATAGACAGATGACCATTGCAAAGCCAAATAATATCTGTAGCAGCAAGTACTGATAATGACTTTATTTCAGTGAATACACTGCTTGGGAGGATGTTTCTGTACTGTATAGCAAATGACTTTGGAGAGAACAAAACTAGCATCAGGAAGGTATTTTGGGTAGCTGATACAGAAACTTAGGTAATAGATGTTTTTTTCTATGATCAGATTAGTGTGGCACAGAGAAAAATGAAGTCTTAGTCATGACCTTGTATAGGAAAATGTCGACTTGGATTTTACTCTCTTCGTGATTCTTTAGCGGATTCAAGAGTCATTGCTTTAATTCCCTGCTGATAAAAATAGATTACCTCTCAAGATTAGCAATCCACACTTGTTGTGAATAATGAGTTGAGTAATTTTACTTAGCAGCTTAATTTCAATGGTTCCACACTCTCTTTTTTTAAAAAAAGCATATTTTTCTTTACACCTAATTAAGGAAGTTGGTCTCACTAAGGAGTCTCATTCAGTGGCATGTATCTCCTCATTAGGTCCGAGTCCACATTGTCAGTGATATTATTGAGTTAGCAGAAATGACATGTTTAAAAGGAACTAGAAATAATAGGAATTCTGTAAATTTAAAGATTTTCACCCACCTGACTTATTTCATAGAAAGTAAGACAGGAGAAAAGCAGTTGGCAATTATTCTAATTAGAAAATTAAGAAAAATAATTTTATGTATGTTCCCCAAATGTAGGGTTCAGTAGGAAGAGTAGAGAAGCTACTTGTGCTTCTAAATCTCGAGGTAGGAAATAATGACTCTATAGTAATAAAAATAGGAATCATAACCCGTGGAATGGTAGAGCACTTGTCTAGCATGTGTGAGGACCTGAGTTCCATCCCTCATACTGAAAATAAAAGCTAACAAGGAAAAAAACCAAAAATGATAACTACAGTCATCATAATAACAACATAAGGAATATTTGCTATGTACTGTGTTCCTTGAATTTTACAATGACTACTTAAATTATTAACAGTAATTAAAAGCTTGCTTGTCTATATGAAATGACTGAAGAAAATGAAATTAAACACTTTAACTGAGTCCCATTAACTAGTAAATGGCAAGTCTGGGAATCAAATCCCAGTGAAATGTAGCTTAATCACGTGCTCCATAGCCCAAGACAAGTTTTGTTTTGTTTTGCTTTGTTTGCATGGGGCTAGTTGATGGGGCTAGTTGATGTTGTTTTTGTTTTTGTGGAGCCATATATGCTTGTAGGAGATATTGTGGAAAAGATTCTTTTTTTTTCCAAAAAGGACAAATTTCAGAAAAATCAGTTGTAACTCCTACTATTTATAAAACTACTGAGCGTCTGTTAGGGGTGTGCATTTTTCTAAAATCCTTGGTTTCATCAGTACACAGAATAGAATCTTTTCTTTTATAGATCTTGGTTTCCAGCTGAGAGTAATAGAAAATAAAAAGTAAAATTAATAAAGAATAAAACATCATAAAATATTTGAATTACTTCTTGATGGCTATAATTATGTACTTAGGAAAAATAAAACACTGAAGATGATAAAAAGATTCGGAATTACCAGGTAGAGGGATGTTTTTGCAGTATGACGTCGAGTGATTCATGTATGTCGGGTGGAGAAGTGATGATTAATCACAGACTTGCAGAAAGTGAGTTATCCAGTGAATATTTGGGGAAAATATATTCCAAAAGATAAGGAATTGAAAATAAGACTTTGCCTGTTATTGTCATGCCTGATATTTGGGACCTAAGAAAAATTGATGACAGATATTATACTCTCATGTAATATAAATGTGCTAGACTCCAAAGAAGAGACAGAATTTGGCAGAGAAGGTCAGAAACCAGTTCTGGGTTGCTTGTCCTTCACCTGCCTTGCAGCTTTGTGATTAAAGTTTGATGATTCTGAGAGAGGAGATCTGGAAGAGCATTATTACTCCAAGAAGAGAAGTGGCTGTGCTGTTTTGTTGCCTGCCTTCTCATGGTGGTTCTGGAGTCATTTCTAGTTTAGGGCAAGTGAGAAAGAATTTTAAAAATCCAATCCTCTAGTCTACCACAAAGGAAGAATATCAGGGCAATCCTTACATCTGCCCCTAAAAACGTGCTTCTTAATGCTCTCTGATCCAAGGTTGAACAGATGCTTCTTGGAGATTCAGCTTTTATTCTCTGTAATGCAAACTGTCTAATAACTTCTGTAGCCTATTTACCTCGTAAAAGAAATCTAGGAGCTGAGCCCCGGTTAGAAGTAACCTCATAGTGGTTCAAATGAAAAAGGACCTTCACGTTCAGAATCTGATAGATTCGCTAAGGTTTTTTGTTTGCTTTCTTTCCCCCATGAATTAAGTGGATGACTGCGGGAAAGTCATGTTGGTCCACCTGAAAATGAAAATACTATCAAATTGAAGGTGGTTATATCTTCTGAGTACAGTGCAGTGGAATGTAAAATGTTCATCTTTGTGGAGAAAAATCCAGGCGATGAAGTGGTGCAATTCTGGAAAACATGCGAAGTGGAGCATAAGGAAGAGGTTTCGTAGAAACTGTGACACTGCACCCCCTCCGCCATGGGAGCATGATTCAGCCTGTAGGCATCTGTCACCGGAGAGTAAAAATGAAGATATTTTTGCTCCTCTTACTTTTCACCCACCTTCTAGCTTCTACCTTAATCATGAAAAGCAAAAAGCAGCCTATGAGAGGATAGGAGAGCCTGAAAAGTAAAGAAATAGCTTCCCGCTGCCAAGATCTTTGGTCAGACATGAATAGAGAGCAAAAAGAGATTTAAACTGAGCAACAGATTCAAGGATTAATTGAGATGAGACCTTAATAGCAGGAAATTTTTGATTCTAAATGAATGGAAAAAGCTTTGGGATTTACTGAGATGTTATCTAAATGTGGGGAAGATGTGCTCGCCAGATGAGGCCCGAGGAAAAAACGTAATTTTTAGACTGTATCCAAGTCCAGCTTTTTCAATAGACCAGTTGTAGGGGAATTCAAGTAGAATAAAGATCACATCAAAATTCAAAGCATAAAATGAAATATCTTGATTTAATATCCAAATATGATAATAATTATATACTTTCCACATTTTAGAGGAAGATATAATAACATTAGTTAGATAATTCTACTTATAAATCCTGATCATAGTGTTAAGGAGCTTAATTTATAGAAATTTCCTGAGAGTAAAATAAACTAAAAATATGTAAATGCTTAAAGTTTCTAATAATTTGGTCAATAAACTATGGGTTTGTGAAGTACTTTAGTAATCTAAATGTCATTTTTTAAAAATTAGTTGAACCAAGAATTATCAATTTCAAATGTTCATTTTGAAAAAAAGTTAAGTGGTATTTTATGAAAATTTTTTAAAAGTTTGAAAAATAAACCATGCAAACATTTAGTTTAAAAAAATGACTCAGCTGAATGATAGTTCTACTGGGAATCATCTGTATGTTTTATTCATTCTGAAATGTACACCTTAATTTTTTTTTTTTTTTTTTTTTTTTTTTAAAAGGGAAATAACAAAGGGAATCAAACAATGAACAGCCTGTGTCTAGCTTTTTTTAAAAGCTTTTTTTTTTTTTTTTTTTTTTTTTACTAAAAGGGAAATCTTTTCTATATTAAGAAAGGGGAGGGCAAGGGATTTAGCTCAGTGGTGCTTCCGCCTGCCACTCAAGGTCCCGAGTTCGATTCCCAGTACCAAAAAAAAAAAAAGAAAGAAAGAAAGGGGACATATTCAAATGTAACCACCAGTTTAAAGTTCTTCTGTTTGTTCTTTCACTTTGAAATAATTTAAGAGCAATTCATAGGTACTCATACTTTTAAATGTATCTTAAAATTCTTTTGTGAGCTAGAAATACCATTTTTAACTTGCACATTTGTGTGTTCATGAGTATAAAACTTTGTCCTGTAAGATAATGATTACTTGAAAAAACTAACTTTATTCACGTAGAATAAGTTGAAGGAGGATACTGAAAGAAAGAAGGTTAAAAATATCTGATAATTTATTAACAGAATTACTATTCATTTACCAAATTTCTATGTGTATTTTAAAGGCCACCATAAGAATATATTTTACACTTACTGCTAAAAGTACCTAAATAATTTGTGGTATTTCTTCGTTCTAGTGTATCTGGTTATACAGGCTTAATATTTCTTAAGTTAATTTCCTTTTACAACTGATAGGCATCTCTCAGGTGGTCATAGTTTCTTTTGTTCATTGTTTTATATTATTCATATTCTATTTCCAAAATTTCAGTGAAGATATTCCAGAAGGAGGTGATAATAACAAAATAGATACTTTTCCATACATATAACTCTAAGATTTTATGTTACATGTTTATAAACTACTGGGTAGAAAGGTTGTAGAACAAAAGCTATTAATGAACTATATTACAATAATTGGTAAATTAAATATCTGTAAAGATAACCTGATAGAACAAAACATTCAATTACAGAATGTTAATAATAGAAGTCTTCGCCTATTGTATAGATTATTTTCAAACACAAAAGAAAAATAATCTTTGGAATATTTCAAAAATTTTTACTGCCTCAAAAATATTTCAGTGTAGGGGAAAGGACATAAGGGGGAAAATATGAGAAAAGAAAAAAAAATGGAAGCAAAGTCTTTGCAAATAGGGGAGGGTGGAGGGGGTGAAAGGAGGGCAGGGGAATGGGGAAAAAATGAGAACTGAGATTTGTCATGTAAAGGGACAAGGTCTCAACAATGAATGTAACTGTACTGTATACCTAAAATGTACCAATAAACTCAATGAGGTAAAAAAGAAATATTCCCCTAAAGAATACTTCATTCATTTTCAAGTGAAGATGTCTGCAGTTGACAGCACCAAATTCATCTAAAGCCAGAAACTGAGAAGAGAATGTCAGAGCTGTACAAGTAAATGATTGTGGATGGGCTGTAGCTGGTCTCTGTAGGTTCTCTGCCCTATTCTTGCACACGCTAGAAATCAGGACTGTCCCCTCACAGCACCATGTCACTCTCCTGTGCAGAACTTACCCGAGTTAAAATTCAATAATTGTTTGTATCCCTTTTTTACCATTGCTGGTCATTTCATTCATGCAGCTGCAAACTCCGTGATGGTAGTTATCATGTCTCCAGCTTCTTAGTAATTACTCACCCAGTATCTAGCCAGACCTAGTTCAAATACTAGTCCTTTTATGAACCAAGAAATTATATATTGACTGATACTTCATATATAGATATAGATATACATATACATATATCTATAGATCTGTATGTATACATATATACATATAGATCTATAGATATATGTACATATGTACAGTTACTTTTGCTAATTATGCATTAAGGTGTTTTCAGTAGCAGTTTATAACAAAGAATGGATAACCAGCAAAAAAAGAAAACAGAAAAGAATATCATATTTTTCTTTCAAGAAATACTTTAGCTATTCACATGGTGTATTTGTTTTGTCCATTTTACTTAAATATACATGAATTAATTATACAAGTCACTGTGTATTTGTGTCACTGTGAAATTATAACTTACTCCTCTAGGAATTAAAACTCTAGTGCTTTTACATTGTCATCCAATATCAAAGTTGTACTAAATAGATTTTGGTTTGTGGCAGGCTTTCAATTATTACAAATGGTCTTTGCTTTACAAACATCCCTTGTTTCCCTGTTAGTTTATTTGTATGGTTTTCATTATGAATGGGTGTACAGTGTGTTATCAGTGCTACTTAGCATTTGCATGGTACTTTTTCTGAGCAAAGTTATACAATGACTTTTGTAATACTATAGAATTATTACCATAGTTTGTGCTTTCTACTATATACTATAGAGATTAATGTTATTTGGAGTTAAATTTTATTTTTACCCTAAGACGCTATGTAACTTATAAAAGCTTTTTATTTACTTTTAACAGTTTTTTATTCTCTAGTATATGGAAGAGATAAATAAGAAATAACCCCTCCATAAGGCAAATTGGAGTGGTCTTTTGATTCTCAAAACAATCCAAGCACTTTCTTATGTTTAGAAAGAGTGGCTATATTTGTGCATTGTGTCCTATGTGCTATGTCACAAAAAATACAGTACTATTTTCTAATTGACTTTTATTATGTATATACATGCCCTGAACTATATATATAGATTTACAATATGTGTGGAATGTCTACCCACATGTTTAGTCTTTACTACCACTGTACAGTAGCTACTCAACCGCACTTGGCAAACAAGGAAAATACAATTATGATTGATATTAAATGAACTACTTATAGCCAACAGATAACTAGATGTTATATAGTACAATAAGTGTATTTATAAATAGATATAGATATGTATACATAATAATAAGCAAAGATGGGCATATATATAAAGTAATAGCTGCTTGTGTTTTACATCTGTCACTAATTAACGTCTGTTTTCTTTAATCAGTTGTGACTGATACTCTTTTATAAGTGCAGTAGCTTGAGTAATCTACACAACATTTACATTAAATACTGAAAGGGCTATCTTCTAAAGGATAGGAAATTGTAACAAAGACTTATATGACCGCACTAACATCCTATTTACAAGAGTAGTAAAGTCAGTGAAATCCGTCTTTAATTTCTTTCCAATTTAAGTAACATAAAACAAATTCTAAAATGTGTACAACAGACATCTGTCGTTAAATTCATGGTTTAAATTTTGAACCATTAAATTCCATGGTTTAATAATTTTAAGGAGATGGCCTGTTCTAAAATATTAAAGCAGAATTATGTAGCCAATGTTGTAAATTAAAAGCCAATTTTTAATCTCCTTCCTACTATCTAAGGGTTTTGTCTAAGTACTGATGAGCAAATGAATTTTGACAAATTTTGGCTCAAATGTTAGCACCAAGTAGACTCTAAGGAATTCTCTGCCTAAAACTAAAGCAATCAAACATGCTAAAGAACTTTTTTTTTTTTTTTTTTTTAGAGAAAACTACGTGAGGCGTTTGTAAATGCAAGGAATGACAAGGTTATCTTTATAGTGTTATATTGAAAAAATTGTGGGCATGGTCATAGTCTGTGAAAGTTAAAATCTTTGTAAAATGTGCTTATAGGATAAAATATAATCTTTAAAACTTTTTAAGTGTTATCAGGAAAATTTGTATTCATCAAAAATCAAGAACAGAAAGTATTTATGAATCTTTAATTTAACTTACTTAAAAAATAGTCTCATTATCAAAACTTCAGTACATTTTTATTGAATCTGACCCTTGTAAAGAGATTCTTAGGTATTCTATATTATGAGATGCTCTCTTTATTCTAAAGAAAGTAAAAATGTTTTTTCTTCTAGCACTTATTCCTGCTTACTATAGGTAATGTTCTGTTGTACTTGTTTTTCTTCTGCTTAAGTCATTTTTACTTTGAGTTAGAAGTTACATTAAAATATGCAACTTATAAAATTTGTTTTACAACCTGCGTGTATCACTACATGTGTGTAGAATACTATAGAGTTTTTAATACACTGACATACACATTCATATATTCATATGTTTACATTTGGTTGATTGTTTTCAGTGAATATTGTTTCATACATGTGAGTTCATTAAAATTCTTTACACTCTTATCCTTCTGGGTTGAATGTTACACTCATTGATTTACATATAAATTAAAATTTTCTGGATATGAAATTGATTGTGTCCAGCTGAATAATAAAGTACCAGAAACCAAAATGTTTGTAAATATTAGCTAGTGTGATGGATAAACTTTGGGAGATCAGCAAAGTAAAGATCTCTTTCTTCAGAGTGAGAGCTACTGAACTTGTTAAAAATAAGTACTCTTGTGTTTCACCCTACACACGGTGATTTAGAATCATTTAGTGTTTGGTTTAGGAATCTTGCCTCTTCAAAAAGTTTTCAGGTGATTGTTATGATAACATCACAGATAAGATAGGTGACAATTGAGAAATTTTTGAATTTTTAAAATTCATTTTTTCACTTTTAAGAAGACATATTAGTTTTTAATAGGTTTAATCCAGTACTTTGTTTTCCTCCTCATTTCACCTTTATATAGACACAGTCTAATGCATTTAGTCATTTAACTAGAGTTCATTTAATGAAAAGTTTATTCTTTGAGATTTTGTAAATTTAAAGTGTGAATTTAAAAAATTCTCCAACTTTCTGTATGATCCTATTACTACTATTTACTCACCGCCAACGGTTTCTAGGGTCTTAAATTGTCTGTACTGACACGTTGCTCTTTCTGAAATCATCATTAGAGATTGAAGATTCCATTTCCCTCCAGCCCTATTCAGCCATTCAGATAGTTTTTTTATGAGATTGCAGCAAACTGAAACTCTGATCATATTCCTGCACCGATTTGCAATGATTCTTTACTGAGAAAATGTGAAAAAATAAAACAAAACAACTAAATGAGTGGAAAAGCTTTGGGATTTACTGAGATGTTATCCAAATATGGGGAAGATGTATTCAACAGATGAGGCCTGAGGACAAAACGTAATTTCTAGACTGTAGTCTTCTAAGTGTAGCTTTTTCAATAAACCAGTTTTAGGGAAATTCAAGTAGATTAAGGATCATATTAAAAATAGCATAAAATTAAATGTCTTTGAATACCTGAACATGAGAATAATTGTATTATTATATATTTTTTCACATTCTAGAGAAAGATATTGTAATTAGGATTTTCAAGACACATGATTTCCATTACATAAAAGTATTTAAAATGTTCATCTAGGCTACTCTTATACAAATTGAGAAGTAAAATATATTTTCAAGTTTTGATTTTTATATGATATTGGAATAAAAAAGATGGGGCTGTTATAAGGGGGCAGCTTAAATACTATAATATTATGAACAATAAAAACTGAACATTTTTTGCTAAAATGTCAGTGCTGGATATAATACATAAGAATATGTTCGTCTAATTAGTCATAAATTTGTTTACTAAGTTGTTTGTAGAAGATCTACTCCCCCACCTCTTGTCTAGGTTTAATCCACAGGTTTCATAAATTGTAGAAATGAGGGAAGGATATTTTCTATCAGTAAGCAAAAATAATATCTCTAGACTCTGAAATAAAGATTTCAAACTAAACACATTAAATATGTTATCTGTGAATAGAAAAATTATTTTTTCTAGGGTTCCACTAAAATGCATTACATAGAAAACCACTTCTAGTAAAAGATTCACTCCTTCTCTGAGAAAACTTCTTAATCTGATACTGTTTAATGAGATTTGATATATATATATATATATATTGTGTGTGTGTGTGTGTGTGTGTCTGTGTGTCTGTGTGTGTGAAGGAGTAGGATATAAAAAGTACTAGAATAATTAAGCAGGCCCTGTCTTTGCTTTGAAATTGCAGAGTTAGGATTGTACTGCCTTATTCTTTTTGTAGGAACTCCCCAGATCCCATCACCCGTCCTAGAGAGGGAGGGACGAGGTATGCTGAGTGGATGTTCTCCGTAATAGTCTCTGATCTGCCCATGTTCTTAGTGGGAAACTGTGATGAGATGGGTGCTGTTCTCCTGGGTAGATGAATGTTGTACCACACTGTGTGAAAGGATTCTCCCCTGACATTCTCCCAGGAAATAAAAGAACCTTTAGATGTCGAGCATTCAGAGTACACACATGCTTAAGAGTTTGAGGCAGCCGCCCCCACACCACTTTCCTACTTAGTGCAGCAAGGCCAGAAGCATTAATGCATACTTTAGATTTTGCATTTTATTCACTTGGTTCAGCACAATTTTCAACACTCTAGTAAGGCCAGATCTTTTCACACATATATTCCCCAGCTCATGCCCAACAGACCCTCTTCAACCCCAAGGAGGGAGTAGCAATAGTCAGCGTAGAATCGCCTTGGTTTCCTGGGCCTTCCAGTCCAGAGTATGTGTGTCCTGTGTAGACTGAGAGGTCTAGTCAGGGTGGACAACCCCCTTTCCCGCTGGCCCTAAACAAGTCTGCTGTCCTTGGTGCTGAACCATGTTTGGCTGTGGGATTGCTAGGTCAATGGGGCTGGATAGAAAACGTGGCTGAGCAAATTCCCAGGTACACAAGCAAGGAATACTTTATTAAGCAGAGACAGAGCTCTCCCTGCCCCCAATCCTCCCACACACATGTTTCTCCGGTGAGCGCCAAGACCCCAATTGAAATGTTGTCCCCCAGACCACCACCGAAAGCCTCCAACATGGCCTCAAACGCAGGCGTGTATCAGCATAACCCAACTCCACAGCGGATTGCAGCAATGTGAAAACGACATCCCCAAACGCAAAGTCTTTTATGGGGTTTGCTTTACTACTCCAAAATGAAACAAATAACGAAATCCAGTTCATTAAGAAATAAACAAGCGTCACCTTCCTTTTCCATACCTCCCATTCCCGCCTCATATATTCACTTCCCTAAATTACAAACCAAAAATCCTAGGAGAGTGTTTTCAGTCGGAGTGATCTCCACAATGCCACATCTTTGCCCCTTCCCCCACCTCTCCAGAAGAAAACGACGCCGAAAATACCAAGTCTTACCCTGGGTAGAGAGCTAGCAGGAGCAGAATCCACACCGTCATTTTCTGTGAAAATACACGAGTCAGGCAGACTGAGCTTCCTGGGCTCCATGTATTTGGTGAACTCATCGCTTTTCCCCCTCTTGCTTCTTGCCTTCTGGTTGCAGAAGAATTCCCTCCCCTTCGTGTTATTATTATGCTTATGATTTGATGGTGGCGCCCCCCCCCCCCCCCTC
>NW_022900921.1:14667668-14675703 GCF_012274545.1 Fukomys damarensis | reverse complement strand
TCGCTGCCAGCTTCAGGAATTAATATTCAGGGGGCAGAAATAAGATCAGCCCAGACGCTTGCGGATAACATCAAAGCGTCAGCTCTGGCTGCCGGCTTCCAAGTGTAAGGGAATAATACAATTGAGCCGGGGGAGGGAACGGGGAGAGATTCACCCGAGACAAATAAGAAAGGGAGAGACAGAAAGGCGCGCACAATCACGCTGCTCACACTCACGCGAACTCCCCCAGCTCCATCGTTTTTGGTTTATTTATTGGCTTTGTTTTCTTTATTTAAAAAAAATTTTTTTTCAGAACTCTCTGTTTGCATTTTAAAGAGAGAGAGAAAAAAATCACTAGAGGCTCCGCGTGATTAACACTCCCTCAGCAGATTAACTGCGAGGTCAAAGTGGAAGTGATGAGCGCTGCTGCAGCCGGAATTAACACATGCGTGGTGTCTTGCCTGCGCTTTTTAACCCTTCTCTGCTCACACAAACCCCCAGGGACCGGTGTTCATGGAGACGAGAGATGCTTTAGCAAGCCTGGAAACTGTATCACCCGTGCCAGAAGGGTTATCTTGTCAGATCTGCCAAGAGTACTTATTTTAAAATTGAGCAGTCGTAGAAATCGTGATTACATTGTTGAGAGTGGGAGAGCAAGCACTGGGGAAGAAGCGAGCGGCAGCTTCTCTCCGACATTTGGAAAGTTTGATTTGGATGAAAGGAGAAAATGATGATAAAAAAAAAAAAAAGAAAAGGCGTAGAACAATTCTATGGTCAGCAGGTTTCTATACTGCCCTTTTCTATTCTCTACCTCCAGTAAAAATGTAATGATGCAAACTTCTTGAAGTTTAAAGAACACTCTGCGTGAGGATGTCTGCTTGGGTAAAGAATATAGACCACAAAAAGGGTTGCTTTTTGAAAGAAGAGAGGACAAAAGAAGATGGTCAAAAAGGCATCTAAGAATGCAGAAGAATTTCTCATTCTTGGGAGAGGACTGACTTTTATCAGTCTTTGGTAAAAATCTTGAACTTTCCTGGGGTGGGTGGGTGTTGTTAGTATGCTTCCTTCCTGGCTAGAATGTTACCGTGGATACCGATACAAAGCAGATAGTTCTTTGTGTCTACCTATTTCATGCACCACAGAGGGAGCCCCATTCACTCCTCAGGGGCAGAGTAGAGGAGGGTTTCGTGAGTCAACAGTGACTCACAAACCACACCACACCCAAGATGTTCATGAAGAGGTACCACGGAAAAGGATGAAGCAGGCCCTGACTGGGAATCACCTCTAAACCAGTACGTTTTCTGCAAGAGGAAAATCTTCTGGAAATGGAATTAGACTCAGAAGTCCATGGGTTAGGAATAGGACACAAGATCATCGGTGTACCCTCCATTGCAAACTATGCAAAAAAAAAAACAAAAACAAAAACAAAAAAACACTCAAGCAAAGCAGAATTACTGGCAGCTACTTCCAGGGACTTGGGCTGAGGAGGTGCGTTCTGACAGTGAAGCAGAAAAGGCCTGACAGACACACCTGGAAACCTGTATGGATTTAGAACTCTGCCATAAGCAAAATTGTCTTTAAGGGATCTGGGCAAAATACAATTAAAAACCATCGCATTCCTATGCATAGTTGATTTCCTTCTTTTGTGACTGAAATAAAGGCAGAGCATATGTAAATCACTTTTCTCTTTGAAATTTTCCTGCTTTGTGCAGCAATAAGAATATTGCCTCTCATTATAGTCCAGTTTGATTTTTAAAAGAATCTATGTTCTTTATAACTATATTAGTTTTAGCAACAATATCTGGCTATTTTTGCAGGTTAAGGCCCACATGTCTGCAATAATTAGACGCCTACAAAAATCAAGCAAGTAAGACAAAGAAAAAAAAGGGGGTGATGAATCTTTTTTAACAACAGGATGTCTTCTAGTATATTAGGAGAACCCATAGAGGAAATTTCATTTTTTATCATATCTGGGCATAACTGTAATTGGAATCTTCCTAATTCTCAGGAATTTGCTCCCTCTGTTGATCTTTCTTTTCTGATAACTAGCATCTACAATAAGTTTCAAAAATTATGTTCTAAAACTTTGCAGCTAAATTTCTTGGTATTTGCAAGTGACCTCTGATAGTATTTTGTAATCAGCTGTTAGCTATATTTATTCTTACTCATCTTGAATAAGAGGTTTATACTGTGTATAAATAACCATTATTTGATAACCATAGCTTATATTTTCATTGAAAATAGTACGTATTATGTAAAATTGTATTAAGTATTGGAAAATAGAAATAAGAAAACTATCACCTACATGTCTTTTACTAAATAAGGCATTGCCATTGTATTGGAGAGCAGGTTTGCAAGTTACTCCTTTTTAAATGTAGTTTTAATTTTACTTTAAACTTGAAACTAGTAGTGTTACCGTTTGATCCCTATGCCCAGAAGCAAATTATGAATATAAAAGTTGGATAATGTATACTGTTTCGCTTCATTTGACAAGATATATTTTACTTTCAGTGACTTAGGTGCAAAGTCTACCAATGCCAAAGTTGATAATCATCTTGTAGATAACTATAATTGTTGACAAAATTAATTAAAACAACCATGGGAATTATTAGAAAAACTAAAAAGCAACTAGAAAGTATGAAGATTTGAGGTTGAATAAGAAACAGAATGGGATGAGATCTAAGATCATATTCCTTTTCCCTCTCAAAGTACTTTAGCGGTGACTAGATATTCTCCATTTTCCTGGAATATACTTGATTTTAGCATGAAAGTCCCACTACTCAGGAATCCTCTTAATACTAAAAGTGCGGAGTGACTAGAAACAGGAGAAAGCAGTTTTCTTTCTGGTATGGGGTTTCAGATGAAGAGGGGGACTATGAAAACAGTTTGAAATGAGGAGGAAATCTCAAACAGAAGAACAGCAGAAAGGTAAGACTCCACATCTGAATATAAACTTCTCCTAAGTATTTATTTTTGTGTGATGTGAGAAGAAGGAACAAACATCAAGATACTGAAAGAATGGAAAAATAGAAAGAAGGACTGAAAAAACAGCCAATATTTCATCTGCCACTCATTTCGGAGGCCGAATTCCCCCAAGGTTAGAATTTGAATCTCACCAATTTCAGGATCTTCCTAATGACCTGAGAGTTTAGTTCCAAATGATGGATAGATCCAAACTTTTCTCTATTCTCAGACTGATGACTTGCTCAGTGTAAGGGCAAAACTGTAAGCAAGCATCCTGAAAATAGTGTGAAGCCAGTCCTCCACAGCAGTAAGGCAGCTCCTGTTACAGCACAGCTCATCTATCTCCAGAAGAATGTAAAAATTCTGAATCTTATCCACAGAAAGTGTCTGATGCATGATTAAAAAAAACAAGATATATAAAGTATAAGAAAATAAGATACACGCTAGAAAACAATTTCAGTCTAAAGAAACATCTAAGACTTAAAACGATCCATATTGCATTTAGCAGAAAAGAACATTCAATTAACCATTAACAATAGATCAAGGACTTACAAAAATACATTTGTCATGTTTGTATGGTCAAATGGATGAACAGTATAGGATCTGAGTGTGGAAATGAAAACTTTTAAAATAAAGGAAAATAGAAATTCTTCAACCGATGCCTGGAAAAATACATTGTCTTGGTTTTAATAGGAGATAGGCAACTGCAGAATAGCAGAAAGAATGATCAGTGAGGTTGAAGACATGATATTACCCAGTATAAAAAGCACTGGAAAAATATTGAAAACCAATAATATCTCAATAGTGAAATAATATCAAGCATAGTAATAAAATTGTATATAGAGAGAATAGAAAATCAAGTGGGAACATAGGTAAAATAATAATGTCCCAAATTTCCCAAAATTGATGGAAAGTATTAACATGTAGATCGAAGAAGCTCATTTCATGCCAAGCAGGACAAAGAATGAAAAGTACATCTAAAAATTTAAAAGTCACATGTCTAGAAACTAAATTTTGAAAATATCCAGAAAACAAGTGAAACATTACAATCACTCGAAGTCAATAATACATAGTAGTTGACTCACCAAAACACTATGGCCAGCCTATCAGGAGTAACATAACCTTAAAAATGCTAAAACTACCTGTAGACAAAGAATTCTATATTTAGTATATAAGTGTTTCATCGTTAAACCAAAGTAAAGACATCTTCAGATAAGTAAAACGGCTGAATTTGTCACCAGTAAAACTGAACTAAAAATAATACTAAAGACTTCATGCTGGAAGCAATAGCAGATGGAAACAAATCTATAAGAGGAAGGACACTGAAAATGCTTAATTTGTGAGAATAAGTAAAGTTTCTTTTTAAAAAAACCTTCTTTTTCAGTTTTCATGAAGCTACACACTACATAATACTGTTTGCATATTGAAATAAATGTTAAACGACCAAGTGGCTTACACTTAGATCCCATTCTTTGGTTATATCTCTTGGTAAGTTTTCTGATTTTATTTGCACAATAAAGAAATTTTTTATGGGTTGGGATTAAAATCATAGCAAAATTTGCACATTCCATTTGTAAGATAAACTTAAAATGTGAACCACCTTCCAATCAAGGAACATTATATGTCACGTTGAAACTGTTAAGTGGGGATAATCATTAGAAAAACGATTTTGTTGACATTATCCCCTGATTTCACATGAGTGGAACACTGACTCACTTTCCTCTTTTTAAATTGATCCTACTTACTTAAGTCCTATTTCTAATGGCAAACTTAAACAGTATAGTTTGAAGTCAACTTTTGTTCATTCATTTAAAAGTTATTATTATTTGCCGAATATGGAGTCAGATGCTGTGCCAGGTCCTGGAGAATATGGATTAGTAAAACGTGATTTACTCTCCTGCTCTATGCATAATTATTCATGCTCTTTTGAGGGTCTATATGCACACCTAAAGGAAAATTTCAGAAAGTGAAATATTCATTGATATTTTAAGTAACCTGTCATGACTATTTGTGGAGGTTTTTTTTTTCAGCTTTAATTGAGTTTATTGGTACATTTTAGGGACACAATACAGTTACAAAAAGTGTTTGTAGTTGTGGAGATTTTATACTGCAACTAAAACTTTTTGAAATTAATGGAGTTTGATAATGTAGTATTTATGAAACTAAATGGTTTAATAACTTTCCTCACATTTTTATATATCAATATCAAACTGAATATGTAGTGAGAGTTACTGAATGTAATTTAGGATCTGAAATTGACTTTACCAAAGCCTGACCAAAGCTGTTATATTGGTAAAGAAGGGAGGGGGCAAAAGAGCAGGAAAAGGAAAATTAAACAACTTTTGTCTATATATATAGGAATAATGGTATTAATGACTGATGCAAAATTTCCTAGCTGATGAATAACAGCAGTAAGATACAAAATTCAAGTTTGGTAAATACCAGGCTTTGTCTTTCCTCATATATGAAAATAACTTCAATTTATAATTTAATACAAAGTCAACATCATTGCCATACACAGTTGTGTCTCAATCTTTATTGAATGTTCTGAAATATAAGTTTGCATTTTAATTACAGTAGTTTTCAAATAATACTCTACTATTTTAACTCCTAATAGTTAACTGTTCAACAATGTACCAAGTACCCTGTCTCTCAAAATTTACCATCTTGAGTGTGTAAGAAATTAGTGCTTATTGTTGTGAGGCTTGGGGAAGATTCTGTTAGATAGTTTTGATTGGCTAAGAATTTAGTCCATTGTCATAACTTGGTTCGAACCATGGAGCAGGTAACATTCTGAACCTCCTACTCTCCTCTTCAGAAAGATAGTCTTTCTTGGAATCTTGATTATATCCAGGCAATGACCCAACTGAAAACCAACTATTTCACTTTGTTATTTTTTTAAAGTACTTCATACACATCAAGTACACAAACTTATAAGCAGTTATTATAAATTTAAGAAAAATACACTAGTTTCAACTAAGCTCATATAAAGTGTTAAGCATGAACAACAAAGAAAAAGAAGAAACAAATAGTTCTTTTCCAATATTAAAATCCATGCTTTCTAGGATTTTACATTTTTCTTTAGATCTTATTGACTTTGTCATCCCCAGCTGCCTAAAGAAAAATATTTAAGTCACTTATCGTTTTTAGATTTTGGACTTCAGGCTTTTAATGAATGAAAAATTCATATTCTAGTGAGATAGGTGCTAGTTATAAGGGCTTTTTAAAGAAACATGATCAAGTTATAAACATGTAATTCAATTCAAGGTTATATTATATTTTAGGAAAAATTACTGAGTAAAATGCCACACTTCTTTTTTTCCTCTTGCAGAGCTGCAAGATTAGTTCATGTTAAGGAATAGATTAAGTTAAGAAAAAGATTGTTTTAGTTGAAACAGGTAAATAATATTGAAGATAAAGCAATATGTGTGTGTATCATTAAGATGAAATTAAATTGTTTAATGACGTGGAAAATGTTGGTGGTATACTGCTAAAATTCTGTCAGCAGCGTACCGAAGTTTTCTAGAATAGACCATATGTTAGACATAAAGCATGCTTAAATAAATATAAAAGAATTGTACTAAACCCCTGCATGCCATAATCATAGTGGAATGAACTAGAAATCAATAGCCGAAGAAACCACAGAAACTGTGAAAACACATGAATATTAAATAATACATTATGAAATAATCAACATGATTAACAAAGTATATACATTGTATTATATTAATACCATTACAAATTACTGACCTGTGGTTTGATAGAGAGTTACAGCAGCAGATAAATGGATTGGTAGAAAGATACTAGACAGACACTTGGAATGAATTGTGATTGTCAGAAGACTGGTCTAAAGATCAGTAGTTGTAATATTATATTTTAATACCTATTCATCTAGCATGCTGAACCTCAGCTTTCCCGCCGGTAAAGTGTAGGTAATGCTGGTAACTAGTTCATAGGCTATTATGAGTAAAATGAGATAATTCACTTAAGTAATGACAATTATGACAGCACAAAACTACCTTAGCATAGCAATTAGAACTTGCTGTTATATTGCTATTATATCATATTAATATGAATTTTTATACAAAATGATTCATGTACATTTATATTACAAAGTTGAGTCTTTGTAAAGATAATCTTTAAATATGTATTTCATTTTCAGCAAACATTTATTGATTGCCAGCGTTATGTAGATTTGTCAGAGAAATATGGAGGTAGGCGTATGTCATGAAGCTATTAAGTTACAGAAAAATGAAATTTGGTCAAAGTGGGTGAACAGTAAAAAACAAGGGTTAGAAAATGAAAGGTCAAAGAAGAAAATAGAATTCTGGTGATTCTGCTTCTAATCTTTTTCAGGATTAAGTGAATTTTTTTTACTGTCTTATCACCATTTCTCACATTTCACTCATAGTCTGAATATCTTATCTAGTTTAAAGCAATGTATTATTTAATTAAATGAATTCATGGGCAATATTAGTACTTTGAAAGTTATTTTAGTAAGTGTAAATATTATGTTACAAACAAAATTAAAATCTACTTTCTCACCTTTCAAAAATATGAATTAAGGGGCCAGGGATTTAGCTCAGCAGTTCAGTGGCCTGCCTTGCAAGTGCAAGGACCCGAGTTCAATCCCCGGTACAAAAAACAAAACAAAAACAACAACAACAACAACAACAAATATATATATATATATATATATACAACAAATATATATATAACAAATATATATATGTTGTTTTTATTTATTTTTTATATATACATAAATTATTAAATGTTTATTATTTTTCTTAAAATCTTACACAGTTATTTTTTTAGTGGATCCCAATGACAAATTCCAACTATTTACTTTAGTAAGACATGATTTGAAATATGGAAATGTCAAATAACTTGCCAAAAATCACACAATAAATGTATAATAAAACCAAGCAATAACCTCCTATGATACTAGATTTTGAGCATCTCTGTAATTAGAATTTCTCTCCAGTTTTCTCTCATAACTTAAAACTTCCTCTTCTGAGACTCCATGATATCATGGCAGTCATCATTCAAATCCCTGTATCTGTCCGCCTGTCCCTCTTTCATATTTAAATAT
>NW_022900921.1:14664574-14664883 GCF_012274545.1 Fukomys damarensis | reverse complement strand
TTTCTTAAAATCTTACACAGTTATTTTTTTAGTGGATCCCAATGACAAATTCCAACTATTTACTTTAGTAAGACATGATTTGAAATATGGAAATGTCAAATAACTTGCCAAAAATCACACAATAAATGTATAATAAAACCAAGCAATAACCTCCTATGATACTAGATTTTGAGCATCTCTGTAATTAGAATTTCTCTCCAGTTTTCTCTCATAACTTAAAACTTCCTCTTCTGAGACTCCATGATATCATGGCAGTCATCATTCAAATCCCTGTATCTGTCCGCCTGTCCCTCTTTCATATTTAAATAT
>NW_022900921.1:14655107-14664142 GCF_012274545.1 Fukomys damarensis | reverse complement strand
ATACACACACACACACACAAAAGGGATAAATATATATTGAGCTCTCAAGCAAGTAATGCTTTATATATATATTAATAAATATCAGTCTTAGATGTGAAAAAGTAAAATAAAATATTAATGTTAAAATATTAATGTATTAGTAATGAGAAAGTTGTGTATCTATGTACAAATACACATATGCACCTGTGTGTGTAGAAGTGAAAAGACTAAGCACTCTTCAAATTAAATATTTAGGATAAATGTTAAAAATGTATCAATATATTTTATAATCTTTCCAAATAAATTATAAACTGCTTCAAAATAGAGATTGTACCTCATGTTTTTAAAATTCCTTCATCTGCTTGGGAGTTGAATAGAATTCTTTTCCTCCTTCAATTCAATCCATTTATTTTCTTGAGAGTACACATAGCTAGTTATTAGTAAGTAGTTCATTATGATACCTGAAACTTCACCCTGTTTTCACAGGTAATCATTACCATTCAACTAAAAGCATTAGATACAAAGGCCTGAAATAACAATTAAATAACTTTTGTAAATATAGATAACAATTCTGATCAACCACTTACAAGAAATAAGGAGTAAAGTGATTCTGAATACTCTCCAGAAATTTCTGGAACATTCTAGAACATAATGAAATTGACTAGTTGTTTCTATTGCTGTTGGTCAAAGCAGTTAGGAAAAATGATGAGTTCAGGGAGTTGAATCTCCAGCTCAAATTCCACCTAAATAATCTGAGAATTTCTCTGGGCATCCTAAAGGAGACCCTCATGTCCTTTAGCTATAGCCTGGAGGTTGAAAATTCATGTCCATGATCCCATTTTGCAGCAGGCGTAATTATCACATTTAAGGTCATATGAACTCTCTAGCCTCGTGTCATAATTTAGTTTAAAAAGTCTTCATTGTTATATTTTCCACAAGACATCATACTTGTTGATTACATTCATTGGACTTAATGAGCAAAAAGTAGCCACTTATCTAGAATTGATGATGAGGCATTTGTGTGTCATAATTTGGAAATAATCAGATAAAAATTCAGGGGCCTTCCACTTCAGTGAAATTTCAGGAGGTCCATTTCAATGGAGTGTGTCAAAATATCAGTTCTAAAGCTAAAGCTAATTTGCTATATCTGATGCCTCTACAACAGCAAGAAAAGAGGGTCTAAATGGGCCTCTTTGAATTATGGAGCACAAACTGAACAGTTGGGTGTGTTAATCTCTTCTACTTCCTGCCTGACTCCCAGTGCTAACCTTGATTGGCTTCAAAACAAGACAGGTTCTGCAACAGTTCTATGCCATAGTGCAGATTGTTCATTACTTAGGCTACCAGAAAATCCAGTAGTCTTTGAAGTGCTAGTGGATCACTGGGGTATTATTTTTCCTACTTTTTTTTAGAGGCCTCTATAGGTGAAGCAGTGCATATCCCTAGGATTTCAGAAGCATGTAACTTTCTATTCACACGTTCATAGCTGGAAAAGAACTTTGCCTTGGGATGAATCATACATAGGGTCTTGTTCATACCTCATTTAGATATTATTTCTAGGAAACTTTGGGCTTTAGACCTCAGAGTGGTTGATGGAATAAGGTAAGGTTTGGGGGATTGTTGGGAGCAAATGTGAATGTATTTTACTTGTGAGAATAACATGAATTTTAGGAAGCTAGTGGTGTAATGTTACACAAACAAATGTTTGTGTCTCTCTCTTCATATGTTGGAGCCTATAGCCCCAATGTGGTAATATTAGGAGTTAGATACTTAAAGGTTTTAAAAAATTATTTCATGTAAAATTAATTGAGTTATCCATGTTATAAAATATACATATTATCCAATATAAGATACATCTCTTTTCTTCTAATTTCTCAATCCCATATTTTTTGCTTTGCCAACTTCATTCAATAAAAAATATTTTAGGGGCTGGGGATTTAGCTCAGTGGTTCAGTGGCCTGCCTTGCAAGTGCAAGGACCCGAGTTCAATCCCCGGTAAAAAAAAAAAAAAAAAAGAAAGAAAAACAATAAAAAATATTTTAAATATCCACCTGAGAATGGAAGTATTTCTTCAGCCTTATATTAGTTGAGTTCTGGCTTGCTTGCTTGCTTGCTTGCTTTCTTTCTTTCTTTCTTTCTTTCTTTCTTTCTTTTTTTGTTTCTTTCTTTCCTTCTAGTTGCAAGCTTCTTGATCCAACTTATGCCAACTCACATAAGATAAAATATGATTTTTTTCATATATTTTACAGACACAAAGTCTTGAGCTACTACTAACTAGGAAATGTAAAGTGAGCCGGGTGTGGTGGTGCATGCCTGTAATCCCAGCACCCGGGAGGCTGAGGCAGGAGGATCACTGTGAGTTCAGGACCAGTCTGGGCTACATAGTGAGTTCCAGGTCAGTCTCAACTACTTAGTGAGACCCTGTCTCAAAAAACCAAAAAAAAAAAAAAAAGTGTCTAGCCTATAAAGCCCATAATACTCCCTAGACCCTACTTTTATTATGGTTCTTTCAGCATCGTTATGGGCTGTCTTTCTTTGAAGTCTAAAAGCCAAGTTACTGAGAAGTAGAAGAATTGGGCCGGTCTGTGTAAGGCTCTTTTACATCCCCTGTAGTTAGAGACTAGGGACTTACAGTAAAGAAATAGATATTTCTAACCCTAGATATTTTCTGCTTCAGAGAAGGAATTAGTATATGGTTTGGGGCAATCATTAGGTAATGTAGTTCATACATATTATCTTATTTAGTCTTTGGAATTCCTTTAAATGCAAAAAAAAACATCATGTCAATTTCAGTAATGCATAGAAAGCTGAAGCTTAAGATCATTGAATTGCATTTGGATGATAACATGGCTAACAATAGTAGAGCTTGACTTGAAAACAAGAGATCCTAACTACTACTCCCTGCTGCTAGAAGAAATTATTTCAGATACTCTGTCAACTATCCTTTGCTGCCCTTGCTCCCTCCCTTTAAAGTGTGGCTAGAGGTAGAATTTGAACAAAAACTTCAGGTCAAAAATCTACCTGCATTTGTAGTTTTAAGCACATGCATTAAATAAATGGAAATTTCTGACTCCTTGTTTTATAGATTGGGGAATAGTAGTTTAATCTGAGACTCAGAAGCTGAAGGGGCACACAAACATAAAATCATAGTAAAAACAAATCTTATAGTTTTATTGCTTTAAAATTCACCTAAGTATTTTATGTGACACACTTTATAGCCAAGGATTGGGATGTAATTCTCTGTCTGCAGAATGCTCTTGGCACAAGATACGAGATAAAGCTGTATTATTCTATACTTTTTCTCTTGACACCTGATTAGCTGGTGCTTATTTAAGCAAACAATTCATGGACAAATTGAAAGAGACATTATCTAAAAGCCATGATATCTGATTTACCAGATAGTTAACATTATCATCAAACTTTAAATTCTGAATAATTCATAGCTCCTGCTATGGCTGTTGTTAGGGAAGTGGAAGTGAGGGGAAATGTAAATGTTACTTTTCTAGATCTATAAAACTGTCCCTCTGATCCAGTTGATAAAGCAGAAATTATGGAGTCAGGCGTTTCTTTATTTCTGTGTTTTCCATATTGTAAAATTTGTTTAACCTATCCAACATCTGGATGCAATTTGATTTTGGTTTCTTTACTGGTAGCAGGCCAGTTTCTACCTACCACTAACTACTCTAAGGAGAGGGGACTGCAGTATCCCTCTACTCATGCACAAGTACTGACCCCACTCAGTCACCACTTGCTACCACATTGGATAAATGATGAATGGTTGATTTAGAAATTTTAAAGGGTGGTAAAATATGCTGTTATCTTACCTTCTTGATGTTATTGGAAGAAATTTGAGACAAGAAAAGATGATCATAGTAGAACTCAATAGATTATATCTGCAATTAGCTTTTACTGTTCATTTAATGCAGCTCTTGGTTTGTGAGGTTTCCCCTTGAATTTGGACTGGTTACTTACTGTTGTCTGTCTTGCACATTTCTCTTCATTGTATAGAAAAACATATATAAGCATAGCTGTAAATAAATTATGGAGGAAGTCTCTGTGTGTGTGTGTGTGTGTGTGTGTGTGTGTGTGTGTATTCCCTTTGAAAATTCTAAAATCCCAGAAGGCAAATAATAACACTATAGGTTATTTTTTTCCAGTTTCGCACTAAAAGAGAATTTAGTTCTATATGGAGTGTCAAATTATTTTTAATGCCATTTCCTTCAAAACATTCACCTGACTTTTCTCACCTCTTCATCTTGTCTTTTTGTGGGGATTAAGAAGCTAAAAATAACCAAGAAGGCTGTGGGTTGCCTGACATTTGTAGAGAAACTTGTGTGAGACACACTTCTATATATAAAGTGAAAATTCTTTGGCCTGATTAAAGAAAAGGTAATTCTATCCAAAGACTAGTGGGAATTATTTTTAAGAACATAACATTATTATTTACCCAAGTAGCTTAATCCTCCAAATTGTACACTATATAGAATGAGATTAACAGTATCTTTGCTTCCATACCATTTGTGACTGTGTGTTTTTGTATTATTTTGTTCCTTTTTTCTTGAGAAATTAGGAAGATAAAAGATCAAGCATGTAGGTCATTGTCAAATTTTCTGATTATGCCTCTTTGGAAGTACTCCTGTGTGTGTGTGCGTGTGCGTGTGTGTTGTGGGCGAAGATTATGCGATGGGAGGCAAGTGTTCACATAAAGGATGATGAGACATTGAATTATTCTGAAAACCTTAAATAACTGAATTAGTTAAATGCATTTACCTGTTTCATACGCGAATAAACACATTTGAAAATCAAGGGGAAAATAGTACTAATAAAAAATCATTTCAAAGGCATTGCTAATGTAGAAAACAGGAAATGTTTATTTTTCAAACCATCTTCCTTAATGTATGTGAGAATTAACTGACTGTGTCAACTTCAGTAAGAAATGTCTAATTTGGATGAGCGTGGTGGTTCTGGGCATGACTGAGGGGATTTACCTGAAGACAGAAGACCCACCCTAAGGCAGTTTGTTGCCTGAGCAGTGAGAAAAGGAAAGGAGGAAGGCTGGCTTTTGCCTCTTCCAAAGAGCTCCAGTCTTCTCCTTCACCTTGGAGATTGTCTGCTGGCTTCCAGCACAGGCCCTTCAGCCCCCTGATGCAGACTCTGGAGGAGTACAGGGAGCTCTCCGCCTTCAGCTGGATCCTTTAGATCCCAGTGTGCAGCCAGCCCCTCTCTGCACACTTCTACCCCTGCCTCTGTGGGTGACTATTGTAAGCCAGTCTTGGAAATCCTCATATACTTACATATTTTACATTAAATCTGTTCTCTAGTGAGCATTGACTGATGCAGTGGACTTTAGAATAAAGTCCTGGAGAAAACAGACTGGTCATCTGTGGACTAAAATCTCAGGGAGGTGTAATGATTTTTCAGATAAGGTAACAAAAGACTAACAAAAAAGAAATTTTAGCTGCCAAATTTTGCCTGTTGTAACAGTTCAAAGGTCCATGTGGTATCTGTCATATCTTTCCTCTTTGGCAAATGTTTAACTTTGATTTGGAAATTCTAGCTATTTCAAAACCCTGTACACCAGCCGCAGGACTTGGTCATGTTTACACAACAGGGGTTTTAAGATTCAATGAAGTACAATTCTTTGCAATAAATTTCCAGTAACACCTTGTCAAAGCCAACAGAAAGTAAATGAAGGTAGAAAAGGAGAGCAGATGGCTCTACTTTTGCCTTTAGAGATTATATTACTTCAATTAATATGAAGCAAAAGGAAAAATGTGCTGTAGCTTTCTGGTAATAAAGATATTTGCATATAAATATTGCTGTAACCATAGTTATTATCTATTATTTAAATCATTTTGGATTTCTCCTTTTATTTACAGCAAAATGAAGATCACACTTCTGAAAAAATTAACACTACTGAAAATTTATATGAAATGTTTGGCATTGTTTTAAATTTTTAGCATACAGTAGTTCTTAGGACTTATTAGAAATTCAAGAGTCTCCTCTTGTATAAACTGAGCTTATCTACATATAGGTCACCAAGTGCAACTGTTCAGTAGGATTTTCTTGTGTCACCCTTATATTTTAAGTTTACATGTCAAAATTTGTACTTAGAACATTAAATGGCAAGAATTTATCATATTTAGGAAAACTATAAATATTTTTTCTTAGAGGGGACTTCACTTCTTTTAGAATTACTGTGGTACCTCATTCTGTGAAATTAAACTTGTTTTACAGTTTTGGGGAAGTTGGCTGCATTAGTGTTTGTGTTTGTGTGGGGAAGATGGCCGTGGTCATGTTTGTTGCCCATCATGGAGTTTGGGAATGGAAGCAAAATTTTGCCACGTACTTTTGTTTACAAACCGAGTTGTTTGCAAACAGAAGTGTTTGTGAACCAAAGTATTACTGCCTTTCCAAGCTGTCTCCTACATGAACGTATCTCTGAAAGTTATAGCAAGGAATATCTTTTTGTATCAATCTAGTTTTCTTTATTTTATGTTTTATTGAACACATTGGAATTAAATGGTAAATCAAGGACATTCCCCTACAGTAGATTTATGAATTTACAGCCAGATGTGGTGGCGCGTGCCTATAATCCCAGATCTTGGGAGCCTGAGGCAGGAGGATCACTATGAGTTCAAGACCAGCCTGAGCTACATAGTGAGTTCCAGGTCAGTCTCACTGCATACTGAGACTCTGTCCGAAAAGAAAAAAAAAAAAAAAAATTTACAGATGCAACTCTAGAAAACACAAATGAATTAGCTTTGTTTTTAACGTCCACAAACATCAGATCCAAGTAGAGAGAAGGATATGATACAAATTATATTCAGAATCCAAATGCCTGTGGGATCTTGAGACATAAAGATTACCACCTAATGTATCTTGTGGGAGTTCTTTTTCCAGTTATCTCTACATGCTTAAGGGAAAAATAATTTATTTTCCTTTTGGGGGCTTGAAAACACTTGCATTAAGGAGTAAAATTGCCATTCTAATAAATGTGGACTTTAAATTTGAAACTTGACAAAGTAACTTTTCTTATCAAAGTAACATCATTTAAGCTTTAGAGCAGAAGTTTCTCAGCGTCTTTTATGTAATCTTGACTTTTTTTCTTTTACCAGTATGATCAGGAGAATATAATAGCATCTACCAATTAGGTACCTCTTAATTATACATGATAATAGAAATGTGGACTGGTTCGGAGACTCTCCAGCTTGAAGCATTCTTCAAATTATTTATATATTACACTGAGATATTGATGTATTTCTCTGATCAGAGTATTCTAAAATTGATACTAATCAAATGTGATGATACTTACTTCAAACTTTTAAAAAGCACCAAGTATAGGGACCAGCTTCTAGCTACATCTACTTTTTAAGCAGAAGGATAATTCCTCTTTTTTTTTCCCTTGGGTACTGGGGATCTTGCCCTTGCGAGACAGGAGGTGGAACCACTGAGCTAAATCCCCAGCCTGTTAATTCATCTTCTGCCGAAAGCAATGTGTAAACAAAGCTCTCCCTCATCTAATTTTTTTCTTTCCCACTATCTCATTGTTTTCATTCCCACCTTTCTCTCACTAAACTTCAAGTGATGTTTATATTTCTTTATAATTTAAATACAAACAGTGTAGAACTAAAATAAGGAAGACATCTGGCTCTGACAAACTAGATTATGACAGCATCAGATCACACTAAGATAACACACACACACACACACACACACACACACACATAAATACTATACATCCTGGACAGTATATCAATTTGTTGTTTTTTATATTCTGGAAAATCAGTGAAATTATTAAGGAAAGTGCTACATTAAAGGTGAATTCTACTTTTACTTCGCCTTTCAAGTCTTGATGCATGAAAATAGAGGTCAGCAAAATATTCTCCTCTGCTAAAGTGTTTGTCTTCCTCTCTTCTAAAATGAGGCTCAGGAAACTATGTTTCAAATAGAAAGCAGTAACCACCATAGAAGGAGAACATAGATCTGTACCTTCAACCTTGGGAAAACTGATTCCTTAGACCAGAGGGCAAGGAAATAACTTCAAAAATATGGTAAGTTCTTCTTGGTTGGAAAAAAAAAATCTCTGACATCTTAAATGCATTAAGAATTAAAAGATATTTTAAAAGGAAGAAATAAGGACACTGATGGCAAATATTTTAGAACTATATATGAAAGCCCAAAGATAGCCTGTAATGAGATAGGAAAAATAAGAGTACTACCAATTCAGAATTTTATAGAAAAAAAATTTAGTAGCTGAGGTGAAAAACAACTAGCTTGAAGATTTAAAAAACAAACAAACAAAAAAAGCCCATGCTTTTCAACAGTTTCTTGCATCAGGGCTAAACTATAAAAATTAATGAAAATAATTCCTTAAGTAATAGGAAAATGATTTCAAATCAAAGAGCAGAATACTGGGCAAAAGAAGGAGGAGAAGGAGGAGAGGGAAGAGGAGGAAAATCTAAGAGAACTTAGCAAGGCCCTGTCTCAAAAATTTAAAATAAATAAAGTACAGTAAAAGGGGAGTTGGGGACACAGGTCACTGGGAAGGCTCTAGATTCAATCCCTGATAGTGCCAAACTGGAAAAAAAACAAACAAAAAGAGACAATAATAAGTGTTGCTAGTTCCATTCTTAAAAGTTAATGTTAGCACATGGGGAGATGATTGGGCATTCTTCAAGAAAGCTGCATGTAGGTCTACTCCATGGCCCGGCAGGTGTACTATTGGTTATAAAGAGAGCAAAAATTGCTGTTAATTACACACACACACACACACACACACACAGAGCCATTTGAAGGAGGTATATTGTTCTGTAACAGATTTCATAGAAACTTAATTGGATTTAGAACGCATGTACCCTATTAAAGAAATGCGTAAATATAGGTATTTTTTATTTAGTCAACAAATTGAATAGATTACAGCTAAAACTGTTATAAAGTTCATTAACATTGCATATGCCAGTCGGATATTTAGCTCAGTGGTGCCGCCGCCTGCCGCGTAAGTGCAAGGTCCCCAGTTTGATCCCCAGTACAAAAAAAAAAAAAAAAAAATTAAA
>NW_022900921.1:14640881-14655072 GCF_012274545.1 Fukomys damarensis | reverse complement strand
CATTTCTGTACAATGCCAACTCAAAACAGTAAATTGGGATAACTTTTTCCAAAGGTGATAGCACCGTTAAAGTATTCTTTTTTTTTTTTAATAGAATGTGCTGAATGTCTATAATTTTGTTCAGATGACTGCAGAACCTGGAAAAGCTGTTGCTGCTATCAATGCATAACATACTGCTATTATTAGTCTTTTTATATAAATATAAATACACGCACACACAAATATATATATTTATATATATATATATTTATATATATATGTGTGTGTTCACTTACTGGAGTCCTGAAAAATGTTTCAAATCTTGATCAGGATAG
The DNA here is from genome assembly GCF_012274545.1 of Fukomys damarensis. Taxonomy (NCBI): domain Eukaryota; kingdom Metazoa; phylum Chordata; class Mammalia; order Rodentia; family Bathyergidae; genus Fukomys; species Fukomys damarensis. Next base: position 14,654,758 of record NW_022900921.1, on the reverse strand, counting down.
TGGTTGCTAGTATCTATTCATATTTAAAAATTCACAGAGTTATATATCTAGGCTCTATGTACATTAAGGTAACTACTATATTAGGGCACATACATATATAAATCTTAACTATATATGTATATATGTATATATATATATATATATATATATATATGATATACCTTAATTTAAAGGTATTATTACATCTTAAAAACAGTGAGGAAAGTAGGTGACAATATTTCTGGAAATAATACCGTAATGATAAACACTGAAACCTGAAAAGGAAATAAATGTGTGTAGATATCAATGTCAGTGGACCTAAGTGTGTTGATAATGACTGCTTCTATATGTAGATTTTATTTTCATCTTTGATAATTGATTTATGTAGTACGTATCACAAGGACGAATGAGAAGGCTAAATGATAAACATGTGGTCAAATAATCAAATTCCTTACTCTGAGTTGTGGAATCCAACTTGAGCGTCCACCCCAGTTCTGCTGGGCTGTGGAGGAGTGCATTTCTCCCAGTGCCATTTTTCTGTATCTGATAAATGGACGCAAGAGAGTTTTTTCTTCATAAGAACATTTGGAAAATATGCTTAGTTAAGGCAATGGGAAATATTTGGCATGGGAAATTTCATGAGTATCAGCTCAAATTATAATTTGCTAATATCACTTTGTAATTTGATAGTCAAAAATATCAAATTTTGATTCAGAGAATAATTTATTAATTGATTTGTTGTTCTCATATCCGAATAATTAAAGAAATGAGAAAACATTTTTCTTGAGGAATTTTCCACGTTCAGGCTTATCGAATAGCAGGAAAGAAGCATTTTTGATAATTACAAATCTACCTTCAAAGAACACTTATCTTTCAATTTTAAGAAAGTTGATATATTTTCAATAGAGATATATGGTTTTATGGTTGTTTTATTTTCTTTTGGTAAAAGAAGTGCCAAGTTTTTTTTTTACTATAAATCACAATTACATTGTATATGGCAAGTCCTTTTTTTAGTTATCATGTGAACTTTAATAAAAAGAGAGGTAGATAAATAACTATATATAAAACAATCATTGAAAGAAATATTACAATGGCAGAAAGATAAAAGTATAAAAATATAGGATTGGTTAAGCATCATTCTTATGTAATTTAACATGCCATTAAAAACAATTAGGATGAAATTATTTTAGTATCCATTTAATTGATTTGATAAATATAGCAAAGAGAGACAAAAACCGGGTCACAAAATAAAATTTGAAATATACTTGCATCTGTAGCCAGAATTATATATAAACATAGAAATCATATATGCACACATATAACTTGTATATTTGCAAATATACATGAAAGTGAAAATACCAAAATATAAATGGTATCTTACTAGTACTTGCTTAAAATTGTTTCTGTATTTCTTTATGCTTCCTACCTAAGCTTTCTATAATGAGCCTTTGAAACACATGCAAAACCAATGATGCTATTAGAATAAAAACAAATGAAATCAATGAAGTATACAGTGCTTTCCTTCGAAAACACTTGATGTGATCACTTTTCCAGGACAACCACACATTTAAAGATTTAGACTTATCTATTAATGCATTCAATTGCCATTTAACTTTGGGCAAAGTAAGAGATGCTAAAGAATTTTAATACAGAGAGCCCATCTCTTGGAGGACATTCTCAAACCTATTGAACTTTGAGGCATTCATGTCAGAACGTAGTAATCCTTCATTAACTTAGACCCGTCCAAGTTGATGACTGCTAACATTAGAATTTTTTCTTGGAGAAGATGTAGTGACAGCCTCCTTGACGTTTAATCTCTCCTGAGGATATCGAAGGCACAAGGAGCCATTTGGCAGCTGTGTCTACACATATTGTGACAAACTCATCTTGTCCTTTTGAGAATGATAATGTGATTACAAACTCAGAAGTTCAAGTTTTCAACCACATACGTCATATATCTGTTGATTTTATAGCACATAGTCTTCCCAATTTTTTGGAAGAAAAGTAAATAGGCTATAGTATATATTTAACAACATTCTTTTCAGTCCTGATGGTAAATCTGAATGAAACTTGCACAAAGATTAGTTAAATATTAAATGGAGTCGATATTACAGGCTGCCCAATCTCTCCAAATTTGTGAAACCCAGACTGACACATTTTATAGTAAGGTGATAAAGAATGATGTGTGCCTTTAAACATATTTAAAATGATGCATTTTGTATAGAGATGATCTAGATAAAGTTTTGCCTTCTAAAGCAAGGGCTCAGAAATTTCCCTTGACAATTTCCCATATGAAGTATTTAAGGACAAAAGATAATCGAAGAAAGCAACAGTGTCCTTGATATTTTTTTGGAGCTAAGGCTCTAATTACAAGAATATGTAGCAAATCTTCTTAAAAGTTTCTTTAGTAAGAGCTGTAGAACCAAGCTTGAACAAAAAAGAACCTCATTTATTTTAACAATAGTTGTGTAAATGACATTGTGCTGAAAATAATTCTCTCCTAGCAAGTCAAATTTAAGATTTCCTCCTTTTTTCCTATTGTTACTGTTAGTACATTATGTAAATGTTTACCTGGAAAATTCATACTAGTATTAAAAAGGAAGTAAAGTATTAGTAACATGTTTTTAAGTTTTGGAGATCTGAAAATATAGTAGAGTTATATTTACTAATAATCTGATGACTTTGGTTTATCTTGAGTTTCTGTTTTCTTGTCCTTGCAGTTTTCCAGAATAAAAAAAGAATTGGCAGGTGCCCCTAAGATGCCCCCCAGGTTCCCTGCCTTCCTGTTTTCTGGGGGTTGGGGATGCTGTTGAACTTAGGGATTCTATGACAACAAAAGTTTATGGCAAAACTGATGGATTATTTCATCAACACCGAGCTCGTAAATGCATTTGCAGCTTACACATCTCCTAACACTTGGCAGGGTCACCTCATTACCAAGCTCTAGAGCCAGTCTGTATCTGTCTCTCTTCTCCACTTCCTCTTCATCACCTTCTTTCAGCTACTCCAGGGAAAATGTTTGACTCTTTGAGGAAGGCAACTGTCTTCTGCAGAACACTCATGTTGTCCAAGTTAAAGGCAGCAGGAGGAGAGACAACAGGCCCAAAACCTCGCATTTGTGGGTTTCCTCATTCTCTCAAAATGCATACGTAGTCCCTTCCTGATCTCCCACCCTGCAGACTTAAACATTGAGTGTATGACACAGAAAGAACATCCTTGAAAAGACTGCTTCGCTAGCTCACATATTTGATATAACACCAAATTCTTGTAAATGCACACATGCATTTGAAATCGATAATACATAAGTTACAGAAATAATAGGAAGGCAAGGGAGGTAGTTAAAGTCTAGCATATAGCTATATCTATCATGTATCCAGTAAACTATCTTTTGTATTTCTGCTTCTATGAGTTAAATGCAACTCAAGTGAATTAACAAATGATCTGATTAATTTCATAAAGTTTGAAAAAGAAAAAAGTAAAAAGTCTGTAGAAAATGAAGATTATGTAACTAATGAAATGAATAAAACAAAAATAATTGCAGATATTAAATATACAACATATATATATGTTTATGTGCATAAATTTTGAATTTAAAGGATATAGATGAAATATTTTAAATATCAGTTGGCAAACTTTATTAAAGAGCGAGATTACCTAAATCATTATGCAAAACTTTGATGTGATACATTCCATAATGGAAAATATTTCCAGAAAGAAAATTCCTGGTTCAAGTAGTTTTACTGGTAACTTCTATCAAGTTTTAAGAAATACAATTAATTTCCAATTAAAGGGAAATAGCTCCAGAGAATATGCGCTGTAGGTTGTTACTGAAGTGTTCCACAAAAGGCTTTTTGTGCTGAAGGCTGGATCCCCAGTGTAGGAATGATCAGAGGTTGAGCATCTTGGAAGTGATTGGATCGTGAAAGCAATGACCTCATCAACGGGTTAATCACTGATAGTTGGATGAGCTATTAGGAGGTGGGGCTGTGGGTCATAGGGTCCTGACCTTGGGGTCTAAATTTCCCTTTGGCCCCTTCCTTGAGAACTGTTACTCTTTCTGTGTCCTCTCTGCATGAGGTGGGCCACTTTGTTCTACCACATGTACTGTCCAAAATGTTCTGCCTCACTGTGGACCTAGAAGCAAAGGAGTCAAGTGACCACAGACTGGAACCTTTAAAGCCATTAGCCAGAATAAACCTTTCCACATTCAAGCTATTTGTCACAGGGACAAAAAACTAACACAGTATAAAAAGAAGCAAATCCGTCGGCATGTTTTATGAAGTTAGCTTATTCCTGATACAAAATGCCAAAATAAGCATTGAAAAGGAAAATATTCTATCTATGTAGATGTGTTAGTGTAACTACATAGGTATATATAATCATATATTTTTCTTTTTTATGCTGCATTATTTTAGAGTTCTACATTAAGAATATAATGCACCTATCCTTTACATTCATTTGAAATCCCTTTGTTATATTGTTGTAACAAAATTCCTGTGAAAATCAGCTTATAAAGAGAAAATGTTTGATTGACTCAAGTTTGCGGAGGTATGAATCAGTAGTTATTGTCTCTATTGCTTTGGGCCCATAGAGGATGGTACATCATAGTGGGAGCACATAGCAGAGAACACCCCTTCACCTCATCGCAGCTGAGAAGCAGAGACAGGAAAGGGCTGGGATACCAGTGTCCCTTCCAGGGTCTCAGTGATTTAATTTTTTTTCCAGGAGACCCCACTTCCTAAAGATTCCCTCACTTAGAAGCACCACACGCTACAAACAAAGCCTTCAACACATGAAATTTAAGGGACCCCTCAGGTCTCTAGCAAGGACAACACTGGTACAACAAAATAATAGCAAACCAGAACTGACGTGGTAGATAATACTAAAATTACTGACATCAAAGAAGGTAAGAGATGTATCTTAATATAGTGTATTAATTCAGATGATTCCCCAATTTAAGATATTAACATAGAAATCCTGTGATAGTAATAGATTAAAAAGATAAAATGACAAGTTTCAAAGTGTTTCATTATTTGTTTCAAAAAGTAAACTAGGAAAATCTTGGTGCTTTTTGCTTGTTAATCTCTCTTTTGTTTTAGGGGCCTTAATAGTGAATCCATGATAGATGAGAAGAGATATGATATTTCACTTTGTAAGATAAAAGACAGTAGACATAATTAGGCTTGTTAAGCAAGCTCCATAATTTAATAAACATTGAGCTGTCATGATAGTTCCTGCTGTCTGTCAAATTGGGGAGAAAAAATCCTGTCCAAGAGAAATTTAGCCTTCTGATGTTAACTAAATATAGATTAATTATGTTAATGTATTTTCAATGCTAATGTTTCATTCAAGCAAAGAGGTATTTATGTCCAAAAACAAACACTCGGATAAGTATAACTAACTAAAAATTGGTTAACTAGAAATTGTTTGTAAATTCCAAGGGTTTTGGCAGATAAAAAGTACTTTATTATATAAATCCAAAGGCCCTGAAAGACCTATCCTTACAATTCATGATATGTGTACATTCCCAGAGTAATCATTGATCAGATCATTAAAAATTGATTGTGTAGTAGGCTTTAGTAAAGGATTCTACTGTCTCAGTCTGTCTCTAAAAAAAAAGTTATCAACTAGAAAAATCCAGATAAAATCTATTTGCAAAATGTCTATCAGATTTTTGCTTGCAGGTAGAAGGTAGCTTCTACTAGCTTTGCTGTATCAAGATAAAACAAAATGTATAACAAATATATTTCTAATGGCACCAGAGAACAAGTATAGTACAATGGAAATGTAGATATCATAAAGACAAATCAATAATGTATTTTTCAAAAGTAAAAAATGAAACAAGTAATAGTAAAAATGAGAAATATGATCAATCTCATTATTTAAGTAACACTTTCAGATAACATAAATAACACAAAATGATAGAAATTCATGTAAATTCATAGGAGTCAAAAATTCAAAAATTTATGTTACTTTGAAATATTCTAGTGTGCATATTCTTCACAAAACGTCTTTCAAAAAAAGCTAAACTCAGGAAAAACTTTGATCATTTATCTTTAAATGAGCACAACAAATATTATATAGTCACTCAGAACAGTTTCTCATGCTCATCTTCCTGACTGTACCATTTTTCAGAAATCTAAGGTTGTTTGGTATTAGCAAGTATTTTGGTCTTCTCAGGCTGCCATAAATAAATACCCCAAAATGGCTAATGTGGGCATCAGAAATTTATGTTCTCACAGTTCTGTAGGCTAGATGTCCTAGGATCTAGAAAGTTTAGCTTATGGAGAGTTATCTTCATAACTTGCATGTGGCTAAATTTTTCTCATATGGTGCAGTTCTCTGGTGTCATTTTTTTTCTTTTCTTTTGTAAATAGGGATACTAATCCTATCAGATGGAAGATCACTTTTGTGAACTGATTTAACCTTCACTACCTCATTCAAGGCTCCATCTGTAAATATAACCACAATTGGGTTAGATCTTCAATATGTGAATTAAGGGAGCGGGAGTGATAAGGTTCACTGTATAACACTATATAACTACATTTTATGAACAATTGTGGCGTGCTTGTCCTAAGGGAGACAGGGGACACTTTTTGTTGGGCTAAACTTTGATAAAGAGTGTTCTTTCCTCACTGTTGTGATGAGTAAAACTTCATAAATCTATCAGGGAGAAGCAGTTTATTTTCAACTACTATAAAAATGTAATAACGAGTGGATATCATTGTAGACCCTGGTTTAAAAGATGGAATTGCAGTGTAGTTGAGCCTGCCAGTCTTGTGCAGTCTTTGCCAGTCCATTTTCCCTTTCCCTCAATCAAATACAGCTGCAGCCTTAAGGTTCTTAACTTTTCAGACAACCAAAGATTCCCACCTTCAGTTAAAGACTTTGAAGTTGTAAGGGTCAAACATATAAATAACATGGACATTGCCATCGACGTGGCATAGATACGTGACATTTTTTTTTCTGCACTCTGTCACATAGAGTTCCAGATTTTCTGTCTTGACATAATTTCAGTGAATCAAAGTATAGTGTAACCTGGAGCAAGGAGGCCTCCTCATTCTTTAATCATCCTGACGTAAGCATAGATTCTGTGTGATGAGTTTCTGGGCGTTAGTGTTAGTCTTTTCTTTGAGTTCATTTCTGTCCTTTTCACTGTTCAAAATGCACAGTTGAAAACAGTATATTTGTGTTCTAGTCATGTGGTTTGATTTCCTATATTGGATAGAGTCTTTCTGAAATCAGAAGAGGAAAATGGAGCTATAAAAAGCATGAAAATCATTTTTTAAAAATCCTCTGTTCTTCCTAGACTCTCAACTAATTTGAAATTTTCAGTTCAACTTTTAATCTATAGAAAATACCTTAGGTAACTTGGATTGAGTCAACTAATGCACTGACATTTTCAAGTGATGTTTAGAATGCTCTTTAACTTGAATCTTTAAAAATGAGCCATCAATTTTAGTCTTGCTGTTGTTTTAGAGCTGCAATTAAACTTGCCATATGTTGGCTAATCTACAAATAATACATCTGTGATCTTTTGTGGAATATCCCTCCTCCAGACTTCTATTCCAGGCTCCATGTGGTTAAGGGACTTGTGAGATATAGTTACCTTTCCTCCTATGGGCTGAATATTCCCAAGGCCTCCATGTGCCACATATTGCTTGAGAGAATTAGGTTCATGGAAGAGAAGAGAACAGAGGAATTTTTATTATTTTTTCATCAGAAGGCAAAAATATGTCTTTATTATGCATTTATAATTCAGTAAATTGCTCTCAGAAATTTGAACATAATGCAGTTTTACTTCAAGAAATGTATAATTTATAAAATTTTATTTTTGTGTTTATTGTCATATATTTGCAATACATAATGCCTCATGGGGTATTGGTACATTCACATAACACATCTTAGTTCTTTTTACATCCCCTTCCCCTCTACTTCCTCCTGTTTTACTCCATCTCTAGGTCCCTTGGAAGAGGATATGCACCATACACAACTACAAACTGTGTGAATAGATTTCTAGTAGAAAACTAAGGGGTTGATGAGATAAGCCAAGACAAAGATGACACCTTTGTTGTTCTCTCCTTCTGGCAATACATTCCTTCCTTTCACACATACTTTCCTGACCCATTGTTTTCCATTTTGGAACCTCACCCATATGGAGGCTTTTCTTTCCCTGTGTTTTAACAGCACTCAGCACCAGTTGCTACCACTAGTTCATGGGCCATACCTTTCATTCCGGCTGAACTTGAAGAGGATTACAATGTTTTTTGTTTTTTGTTTTTTCTTCCATAGCATGTAGGAACATGCTTTTCTTTTTGAGGGCAAGAGGTTCTGTTCTGGAAAATCTAAATGAAAGGTGAATGAGAGAAGACCAAGCATTTATTGGACAAAGTTGACAGATGTATATTACTAAGCTTAGAAAGTGAAAGACTTTATAAATAAAGATGTCGGACAGCAACTGGACTACCTGTAATGGCCTTCAGAAGAGTTGTAAAAATAGAATTGCCTTTAATTAGTATTCATTTGTAAATCATGCTGCAAAACTGCAATAGTCCTTAGATACTGGATGAGGTGGGTCATGTCTTCAAAATAATATAGTGCTGGTTTCATGTAAAAACATTTACATTTTTAATGTAAAAACATTATAGTTTTTACAAATCATTAAATAATGTATTGAGTTTTAATTAATTTAATTTAATTTAATTTAATGTATTTAATTTAATGTATTTAAATTTATATTTTGGCACTATTGTTATATGAACTCTGGTGATACCTTTCCTGATCAACTACCTCTGCTTGTTTTTAAACAGGGCTTTTCAGATTAAAATAGATAAAAGTGATGACTCACATGTACTGAGCAAAATTAAAAATAAAAGTAAAAACACAAAAGTTTTGAATGTTTTAGAAAAATCTAATCTGGAAAGAAAGTTTTGTTTTATATGAGCTTACTAATTAAAATTCAATAGGCTAAGCTCTAAAATGAGAACATTATACCATAAAAATATATTTGAAAGAAAATAAAGACAGAAAATTCTGAACCCACTCTTAAAGGTTGGAAAAAAGCACCCAACAAGGCTAGAAGGTTTGGGCAAAGACAGTGTAGACCGCCTAGGAGATAATAATGATTGGCCACTTCCTCTAGGAGCCCATGGGAAAGTGCAGCAGACCCACAGACACATCAGCCAGTGGAGGATATCAGCCATCTAAAAATGGCTGGCTGGCATTACCAGGTCCAGCAGAAAGGATGTGTGTGCCAGGAACATTGCTCGGCTCTAGTGCAAGCAAAGTCCCAGCCCTTGGCCATGGTCCAGAAGGAGGACACATCGATGGAAACAAAAAAACAGCTAAAAGTAACAATGACAACAAATACTCTGTCTACAGAGGTTGAGAGAGGAGGATCACTAAGAGTTCAATGCCAGCCTGGGTTACATAGTGAGTTCAAGGCCAGCCTGAACTGCATAGTGACACTGTCTCAATAAACAAATCAAAAAAGGCAAGGGTGGAATCCTGGATACCCACAGACAGATGAAGATTTGAGAGTAGCAACCCCTAGCTTGCATCCATATGTGAGTCTAAGGAACTTCTTGTCTTCTCTCCTTATAATAATAAATCTGAATTACTGTGTGCTCCTCCTAGAAACCTCTGATCATATCTGGACACCGTTTTGTTTGTCACTCTTGCAGGAAAGGTGTTAGTATGTGGCTTGTAGAGTACAGCAATATTGCTAAATAACCAACAATTCAAAAACAACTCTCCAGTAACAAAAAATTTATGTAATTATCTGGCCCAAAATATCAATAGTGCTAAGTTTGAAAATCCTCCCCTAGAATATGATCTGTAGTGAAACGACTTTTGCTAGGGTTACCCCGTGTGCAATCATGACATACTGCATGATGAATAAGCAATTTTATTTATCATTGTGTAGAAATTAAGGATAAATGAAGAGACAGGGATATGCAGATGAGAGAGCAAATTCCCAAAATAATTTTCGTCAGTTTCCTAATGCAAGTGCCCATCATTTTGTTCCTTTGTGATCAGAACAGACAAATATCTAGAAAAGGATACTCTTATCCCTATGTACTACAACAAATTATTTTTTATGAAAAATATCCTAAAATTTTTTATGGCGAAGGTGGCAAAAGGTTATTTTTTCACCCTTTCACTGCATCAGGAAGCTGGATCTCTGTGGTTCAAAGTGTTTGATAAGACTGCAAATAATTCAGTGGTCACAAGTGGTCAGGTATGACACCAGAACCGTGTATATAGTACACGTGGAACTTTTGTGTTGTTTTTTTCTTTAATGCTTTTTTGGGAAAGAACTACTGTCATGACGAAGACCACTCCTGGTAAGTGACTAACATTTTGGACAGTGGGACACTTGGTGTTACATTCTGGTAGGAGTAAGAATGAGAAAGCAGTTTGTTTGTTGATAAATTATTTGATCTATGCTAAGCATCATCTACTTTTTTTGTTCTTTAAACTCCTAGCATTTCCCAAGAGTTATATGAATACATTTTTCCTTTGCCAAATACCAGATGGCCAGGGTCTTATTTGTGAAATTAAGAAAAATTGAGCAGTACAAGCTACATTCTAGTTGCTTTTACCCTTTCTTCCAATTCAGACGTCTTTCTAGGTTTTATTTTTTTCCTAATAATGGATAAATTTTTTAAATGCTGGAATTTTACATGTCCTTGTTTAAACTCCAGCCGTCAAATAATTCTGAAATCAAAATTTGAGCCTCTTTCCCAAAAAAGTCACTGAAGAGCTGTTGGCTATGACAAGGCTAAACCAATAACATGAGGTAGGTGTGTATGTCCCAGTTCAGCATCTTATATTTATTATCTGTCAATCATAGAACAAGCCTGAAAAAGAGGCTTGCAAACTCCACCATGCAATTTAGAAATTAATGCAGAGTGTAGTAAAGTAAAATTCTCAAAGTAACATTGATGCAGAGAACTTCTGCAAATAATCTAAAAACCCACAAAGCGTTAGGAAACTGTAAAATGACAGAAGTCTCTAATAGCAATCTGCTTTGTTTAGTTCAAAATTAGCAGACACCAGAGGCACTGACCATGAAATGGGACATCCAGCCTCATCCCTGACCTTGAACCCCCACTTCCTGTGCACTAGAATAGATAGCTAGAAAAATCTTAAGGAAAACTCCCTAACTACAAGGAATTGGGCTAGAAAAATCTAAAGGAAAACTCTCTACTACAAGGAGTTGTTACATCTAGGTTAGAATTAACGGTCTTGTTACTGTAATTTGTACATGGGTAATGTGAACTGGGAAATGAAATGTAACCACCTGAATGAGATCCAGGCTGTAAAACCCTATAAAAGAGGGATTTGCAAGGCAGTAGGTTGTCAGTCACTGGCCCTGCTCTTAGTACAATCAATCTTTTGTTGACAAAATAGACTTTTTATTATTTTCTTCCATTCTGCTTCTGTGTACATGTCATTTACCAATTCCTTCCTCGCAACATAAACAATAAAGGTAAGAAGTGTTTCAAACTCACAAGCATCAAACCCTAAAGAAAGTGTTCACCTCAATATAAAGGTTGTATTAGTTTCAGCTAATAAGCTTTCCTATTATTAGCATTGACTCAATTTAACTGTAAACATATTTCATCTTTAAGCAATTGCTTAAAATCTCAAGGAAAAACATATGAAAAGGTCATTTTCATATTTACAATTTGCAAACTGATACATAGGTTCAGGGTAGTAAGTATTCATTAAACATCTAATATATTTTAGGAGCTGCACTACTTGAGAAACAAGAGTAATCAGTAAAAAAAATTTTCAAACTTTCAAAATTTTAAGGTATATAAAATTTTAAAGTATGCAGTGTTACTATACTCAAATATTGATGGAATTATAGCACTAATTCAAGATTGCTGAGATTATAAACTGGTGTATGACCTTTGGTTATCCACTGCAATGGAAAAGAGTGATTACAAATACCTGATCTCATACTACAGTGAGTCATTTGTTGGCATGTGGGTAAGGAGCCCAAAAGGTGTTTACTGCAGCATTATTTACAATAGAAAAAAGTGTAGCTCTGTAAAGTTTATTACAGTGATGAATGGTAACTATGGTAAAGCTATGTGCCAGAGTAGTTTAAAGCAGTTACAAAGATGAGGGAGACTTGCCCGTACTTTTCTACAAAATAAAATGCTAAAATATTGTAAAGGGAAGAAAGTTGCAAGGAAAATATACTAGCATTTATTTTAAAAACAAAGAAAAATTTGTTTTTATTTTCCTAAGTTTTCCAAGAAAGGAAAATGTCTAGTTAGACAGATGAAACAAATTCTAAGGATGATGCATATCCTTGATTTCAAAATGAGATCTTTCTCATAGCTACAGACCACACCCCCTAGGAAGAACAAGAGTCAGAAGATAAGAAAATAATGTCGGAGACTGGTGAAAGCAGTAGCTTGTTACATGTATATCTAAGGGCCTGAGAAGAACCAAGGGGTCCTAAGAAGGAGAACTTTTGGCCTTCCCTTTCCTTATCATTGTCCCTTTTTAATTTATCTACAGAAATTGAAGGTTTTTTTTAAATTTTTATTTAAGCCTTTGATAAGAGTTTTTGAAAATATTTTATTACTAACACCTATTGAGTTCAGAAACTTCATATTAAAATAAGGTCATTGAAGATCAGAGGACACTCATCTTCCTAGAAACGCAAAGAAGAGAAGCAGAAATCAAAACTGCCCACCCAGTCCAGTGTGCCTTCTCCTATACCACGGTTCCTGTGTTCATTCTCAGATCTCTATCTAGCTCTCTCTTGAGGGTGAGAACAGTCACCACCGGAAAAGGAGACTGGCAAGGAATCTTAGGGAAGCACCAAACACTAAAGAAGGGGAAATTGGCTCAAGTAGGCAAAGCTGAAACTACATACAGATGAGGAAGGGTGTGGGGGTTTGCTTCAAAACTGTTTTGATTTCTACATACATTTTCAGGGATTCTGCTTTTCTTTTGAATCTGGAATACATTTTCAAAGGGAACTAATTGCACTCTCTTTGGAAGAAAAAAAGTAATTGCTTTGCAGTCTAATTGAATGAGAATAGATTAGTTTCCACTGATGGCTTATTTGTTTGTGTTAGCAATGGAGACTCACTGAAAATGAGCAGCCCAGTGCAGAGGAAACCAGCTTGAGGACCCAAGTCAATGGTTGCCAGGAATGCAAACACCAGTCTCGTTTTCTCTATTGCTATTTCAGAACCCATCTTTCTTCCTGTGCCCTTAATCACTAGTTCTGATGGCCTGTAACACCGAATACTGAGATAATTTTTAAGAATGTTGTGGAAGGGTCAGGGATTTAGGACCTGAGTTCGATCCCTGGTACCAAAAAAAGAACGTTGTGGGAAAATACTGGTCTAGGAAATAAATGCAGTTGGAAAAATGTTTTCTAATCACATTTTGCTATCTATGTTTAGGGATAAAGACAATGGATTTATTAAAGAGTATTTATCAATTAGAGAGTATTTTTTCTCACTCTAGATATTCATTCCATGTAAAAAGAGGTAAGTTAATGTAGGAATTGGTTTCTTTTTTTTTATTAGCTATCCCATGAATTTTTTGTTCTCTTATCATTTTTTTTTAATTTTATTGAGTTTATTGGTACATTTTAGGGATACAGCACAGTTACATTCATTGTTGGGATCATGTACCTTTACATGGCAAGTCTTGATTCTCATTTTTTCCCCTTACCTCTGCCCTCCCTTCACCCCCTCCTCCCCTCCCCATCTACAAACACTTTATTTTCATCTTTTCATTCTCTCACATTTTTTTCTTTTCCCTTTTTGTTCTTCCCCTACGTATCACACCTTCCCTACACCTTTAGCTCCTTTCCTCCCATTTCTAAATGTCAGTAATCTTATTAGAATCTTATGCAT
>NW_022900921.1:14636967-14640172 GCF_012274545.1 Fukomys damarensis | reverse complement strand
TTTTTTCCCCTTACCTCTGCCCTCCCTTCACCCCCTCCTCCCCTCCCCATCTACAAACACTTTATTTTCATCTTTTCATTCTCTCACATTTTTTTCTTTTCCCTTTTTGTTCTTCCCCTACGTATCACACCTTCCCTACACCTTTAGCTCCTTTGTTCAAATTTCTAAATGTCAGTAATCTTATTAGAATCTTATGCATTGTTGCAGAATATTCACACCAGGGAAACTATTTGGTATTTACACATGTGTGACTTATTTATTTCACTTAGGAGTATATCTTCAATATGTATCCATTTTCCTATGAATGAATCTATTTTCTCGCTCTTTATGGCTGAGTAATATTCCATTTTATAGAAATTGGTATATATATATATATAGGAATTGGTTTCTTTACGTACTGGTCTTCTGAAAGGGCAGCGTTACCTGATTAGAATAATTAAGAATAATGTGGCCAGTCTTAGAATAGCAGCTTCGTGACTCATGGGAAACCAGGAATTATCATCTGTCTCCCCAGGGGTTTATTTTTCTGTATCACACATAATGTGGTCTGTGTTGCCTGAGACATGGAGAAAGAATCAGCCTAATTCTAGGATGCGATAGTTGACTCATTTGGTTCTCATGCCATTTTAAAGTCATTAGTGTTGGCAAGGCTTTGACCTACATCTGTCTTTTTCCTCGTCTCTCCTTTTCTGAAATTCCTGTGAGAATGTGACATTTAGAGACCCTGAGGCCTCCAATGTGTAAACCGTTCTCCTTGACCTGTTTACATTGACAAATTTCCCTTTCCCTCTGGTGGAAGACATCAACAACAAAAAGCAATAATTTGATTGATAAGATAATTATCTCGTGATGTTATGAGACTGTCATGAGACAGTGCAATCTTCAGATTGCATAGTAATATGTATTTGAGCTGGAGTCTGAAGTGAGAGAAATTCGCCTGCAAAATTTTGGGGAAGAATATTCCAAGCAGCAGACAGAGTAAATGAAAAGGTCTTGGCAATTTCCAGGAATACATAGCCCAAGAAGGTAACACTACTAAAGAAAGTGATAGGTGGGGAAAAGTATAGTGAAATTAATAGGCAGAATCTACCTGTTCAAATCAATGAATTAAAAGAAGCATTAATTAATAAAATATTACAGAATGCTAACTTTTTCTTAGGTGATCTTAGGAAGAAAGATAATCAGGTCAACTATTTCCTTAATGTACCTTTTGAAAATTTGAGGAATAAGGAGTCTGATTTCTTAAAGAGGAATGCAATATGTTTTCTGCTTCTTTATTTATTTACTTGCTCTTTCGTGGCTGGCATGTGTTCTCCATTTTAATATCTTCATGTAGTCTTGCCAAACATAAGGAGTACGCCTCTAATACTTTGTCACCTCCCAGTGTAATACACACACGTACGTGTACACAGGGTCAGAGAGAGAAGACAGGGTGAGACAACGGAAAGTGTGAAAGGGACAGAAAACTAAGAGCCTCAGCCGCAACAACAGCCTGGTTTAGGTCAAATCTGTACCACCGATCAAGGATTTGTATAATCCTCCTTGACTCTGCATTCATGAGGTGAAAATGAAGAATATCCTAGCTCTTCCTTTCTCAGTACAAAAATAATTTAAATTCTTCCACTTGTATGCCTGAAACATTTCCTAAGTTAATACTCTTTTGAAAATCTCCATTTTAACTAGACAAACAAATCCTTTCTGATCTTCCTTCTCCCTTTTTCTGTTTTGTCTGTCTCTTCCTCCACTTTCTTTCACAAATTGTAAAGAATTGATTATAATGCAGGAAAGAAAATTAGCAAAGAAAAGCGATGAAGAACTGGGATAAGGCACACTGCTTATGCATCTCATGAACAGCGGAGTGCTCCCATGAAAGTGTTCATCTAGGAACAACAGTGGGTTGAGAAAAAGTGGCATAAATTTACTTAAAATTTGCAGTTTTGACAGGAGTGGGAGCCTGGGTGTTGAGCTATTTAAAATAGCTAGCCATACATGGGTAGCATGAGAATTGTGTATGACCCTCACAGTTTTTTATTAAGTCAATTAGACTCCAGCACTTACATTTGAGGATATTTTGCCCAAAATTTAGATATCCACTTTTTTTTTTTTAAAGGAAGATCTAGTATAAATGGTCTGCCTTCTGCATGGCAGCAATCATTTGGTTCTGAGTAGAAACTGTCCACTTCAAGCCGATGTGCACACTTGTGGTTTTGTGCATTTTACTCTTCTCACTCCGTGGATTTATGTAATCTGTCTCATTCTTATAAACAGTGGAATTTTTATCTCGTGACGCCAGCTCAGAGAATGCAGCATGCTGTCTTTAAAATAGCAAAGTTGTTGTACTACACAGAATGACTTCTTGTTCCTGTTCCTCACTTTACTTACTCTGCCGTCGTGCACGCAGCCCACATATGCTCGTTTCCTCATCTGTGATATGAACAGAATCATAACTGCCTAAGCGTCTTAATGTCAGTGAATGTGCCCTGGAACGCAGTCTGGAGATTGCTGGCATCTTGATCCTTTCTACCTCCCTCCCCTTTCCATCTCACCCACTTCTGTGTTGGCCGGCCCCTTCGCATCCCAACAAAGTCTACCTCCCGGTATTCAATCATCTTTCTCTTATTTTGATCTTTAAATTATTTCTACTTGGAGTTTTTCATATCACCTTCTGTGATATTTATCCTTCTGTGTCTGATTTATTTGACTTAGCAGTATTGACTCTAGGTGTATCCCTTTGCTGTCAAATGACTCAAACTTACCCTTCTTGAAGGCTCTGTATATATACCACGTCCTGTTTAAGCATTTGGTGGTGGGCAGATAGCCTGTGTTCAAGATTCAGATAACACCACTTGTGCTACTATAAACAAGGGTATACATGTGTCACCATAATATAATGCATTTAACTCTTCCAGGAAGATGCCCTGAAAAGATATACCTGGGTCAAATAGAATCTTTAGTTTAAATTTTTTAGGAATTTCCATACTGGTTTCTATAATGATTATTCTGGTTTACATTCCCAAGACCAATATAGAAGGGTTCCTTTTATCCCACAACCTCACCAACACTTATTTTTTGAGTTCTTGATCATAACCATTTTTTTGACAGTAGGATAGAATTCAGTGTTACTTTGATTTGCATTTTTCTAATGGTTAAAGATGCTGAACATTTTTTCATAGCCATCTGACCTTTTTTTTTTTTTTTTTTTTTT
>NW_022900921.1:14620241-14636899 GCF_012274545.1 Fukomys damarensis | reverse complement strand
TTTTTTTTTTTTTTTTTGGAGAAGAGTCCATTTCAGTAGGCCATTTTTGGATTGGGTTTTTCATTTTTGGTGATATATACATATATATATTGTTTTTTCTTTATATATATATTTCTTTATATCTTCTAAATTTTAGTCCTCTCTCAGGTGAGTTGCTGGGGAAACTTTTTTTGCATTCTGGAGGTTGTATTTTTGTACAATTGCTTGTTTCCTTTGCTTTGCACAAGCTTTGTTGACTCCATTGCAATTGAGGATCTGTTCATAGAGTTCTTGCCTATGCTATATTATCTTCTAGCAGATGTAGTGCTTCTGTTTTTATGCCTAGATCTTGGATCTACTTTGATGTAATTTCAACACAGGGTGAGAGAGATGGGTCTATGTTTATTCTTTTGCAAGTGAAAAATCAGTTTAAACAGCACTATTTGTATAAAAGGCTATCTTTTTCCCCCAGTGAATGGTTTTGCTAGTTTGTTGAAGAATGGGTAGCTGAATGTGCCTGGAAATATTTCTGCCTCCTCATTTCTGTTCCATTGGTTTATATGTCTGTTTTTGCACTATCGCTAAGATGTTTTTCCCTGCAGCTTTGTAATACAACTTAAAATTTGGGGTTGCAGTGCCTCCTGTCTTGTTATTGAGGATTGCTTTTGTTATTCTGGGTCTCTTCTGATTCCTTGAAAATTTTAGGATTTACTTCTAGTTTTATGAAGAATGTTTTTGTTATTTTGATTGGGGTTGCTTTAAACGTACATATCATTTTGGGCAGTATGACCTTTTGCCCCTTCAGTTCGGCCTACACAAGAACAAAGAATGTTTTTCCATTTTCAGGTACACCCTTTAATCTGTTTTTTTCAGAGAACTGTTAGTATGTAAGTATTTTCAGTTCTATTGTTTTGTTAATTCAGAGGTTTTTATTTTGTTAAAACCATTACGATTCTTGATTTACTTCTCAGTGGATTCATTGCAACTATTTAGGAATGCTATTATCAAAAATTTCTAAACATTTTTAGAACTTTTTAATTTCTAAATTTAATTTTTTAATTTAAAGTTTTTAATTCATTGCTGAATCTATTATTTCCAAGAGTCTTTTGGTGGGAATTTTGGGTTTTCTTTGTAAATGATTGTGTCATCTGCAGAAAAGGATGGTTTGACCTCGTCTTTTCCTATTTGAAACTTTAACTTCTTTCTCTTGCCCCACTGACTGAGTTCCTGCTGAAAGAGTCATGGTGAAAGTGGGCACCCTTGTCTTATTTCTGACTTCAGAAGACATGTTTTTATTATAGGCAGCTAAGTTATGTAGAAGTTAATAAGCAGACAAGGATGGGCCCTTAAGAGGGTCATTGTAAAGGATGAGAACACACCAGAACTGTGGGTGAAGGCACATAGATTACAGATGGAATGACCAGGCCTACATGCCTCCTTGAGGGATAAGCAATAGCTTGAGAGCATACTGTGATTGGTATCACCTTGTCCAATAAAGTCCAGGTGGACATCAGTCAGGTGACCAGAGCACCTGGACCCATCCCTTCCTCAGAGTGCCTTTGTTCTTTCTACGCACCCTCAGTATATGACTCGCTTCCCTCTTGGATCAACATTAGCTAATTGGCTATACTTTTAATCCTATAGGTTGATTGTTCTTTAACCCATGTTTTACCCACATCGTGACTTTGCTGTATAAATTACACCCAACAAAGGACCTGGGCTTGCAACCCACTTCTGGATACCACCTGTTTCTCAGGAGCTATATCTCAATGAATCTTTTTTACTCTTAACTTATGTTGTTACTTGGAATTCATTCTTTGATTTTAGGGAGGCACAACCTCAATATATCTTACATCTAGCCGGGTGGGAGTTATATTTCTCGTAGATCACTTTCAGTTTTTCCACATTTAATAAGATGTTGGCAGTGAGTTGTCATAAATGGCTTCTATCATTTTGAGATAATGTTCTTCTGCACCTATTTTTGTGTTGATTTTGATGCTTTCTTTTATAGGCATAGAATGATTTGTCCTGGAATGAGCCTTTGTCAAAAAATAACTAATAGGGTACATGATGCATTGATGTTACATTTGTTGAGCTAGTTGGCAGGATCCTTCCTCTTTTCCCCTTTGTCCCTGAAGTGGTGAGGATATAACCTTGAACTTCCAGGGGCCACTTACTAGAGAAAGCCTAGCAAAGGTCCATCTAACAAAATGTGAGCAAAGTCAGTTGAAAACTATTAGGAATAAAGAGAAAGGAGAGAGGGGAGACCTCAATATTACTTAAGCATAGAGTAAGCTGTTACTGTGTCAGTTTTCCCATGCACATTTCAGTATTAATCTTTTCCTTTCACTCTCCATTTTGATGAATATATTTGAAATTTGTCTGTGCTAACTATGAAGTAAGCCTGTTAATTATATCTGTATTGATAGCTATCTTTCTGTCTGTATCTTATCTGCAATTAGGATTAGTTATTTCCATCTGTTAAACTGATTCACTTGGAGAGGAACTGTATTTTATTTGTTTCTGAATGTTTATGCCCCAAGATAAAATGCAGAACTTTCGTATAATTTTACCACTTATTCTTCTAGGAATGTTCAGTACTGTTGCTTTTGAGGAGGCATAAAATGCCCAAATCATTTAAGATTACTCAGTCTTCTTTTACATTCAGTGTACTATATCACCAATCAGCCCATTTTTGGAAATTCTGGGGAACATTCAA
Source organism: Fukomys damarensis (assembly GCF_012274545.1). NCBI lineage: Eukaryota > Metazoa > Chordata > Mammalia > Rodentia > Bathyergidae > Fukomys > Fukomys damarensis. The sequence goes on along the minus strand of NW_022900921.1, from coordinate 14,634,201 downwards.
TATAAAGTCTATTGAGATCATATGTCATTTTTATTAATATCATTAGCTATAGTAACATTATCCTGATTAGAGAGGGATCTTGACTTTTAAATAATGGACGTTGAAACAGTTAGAGGTGAACTGTCGTTCTGTCTGCAAATTGTTTTCAAGTTTTCCATAGTACATGTATCTGTAAGAATGCATGAAAATGTTTCCTCCACCATAATCACTGCTCCTGTTAGTTCTACAGCTTCCCGTGGGTTCAGGTTGAGTCCTGACAACTTTTGCTTACGGTGGGGTTTTTTATGATTAGTACATGTTAGCAGCACACACATTTCACAGTCTTCAGGGAGGTGGTACATGTACACAGTATATAGCTTGTTACTTTAAAAAAGAAAGATTTCCCCTTTTCCTTCCTCCTTCTCTAGTTCCCCTTTCCCTGCTTTCATTCTTGTTGGTATTATTAATCTCGGTTCATGTTTATGGCACATCATGTCCACATCACTGAGGGTGCTAAGACCTTGTACAGGGCAGATGTTCATTCTGCCTGTTTCCTCATTCCCTCCCTTCACCCCTCACCTGTGGTCCCCTAGACCCTTCCCATCTGCAAGACATCATCCTCTTTTCTCATTCTAAACTTCCTTTATTTTTCTCTTAGTTTATACTTTGCCGTACTGGAGATTTTTCAAAGAACTAAAATGAGAAATTCCATATGAGCCCCTTTTGGGTGTCATCCCCGAAGAGCTGAGGACATCATACTGCAGTGATACTTGCATGCCAGTGTTTATTCCAGCACAATTCATAACAGCAGCCCATATACCCATCACAGGTGATTAGAAGGAAAATGGGTTGTCTATATATAGTGGAATAGTACTGGGCACTGCAGAAGGACAAATTTGATACGTTTGTAGGCAAATGGATGCACCTGGAAAATAAAATGTTGAGTAAAATAGATCAGATGCGCAAACTTGACTGTCATGTGGTAGCTCTCATTGGGTTTTTAATGGTGTAAGATATGAGGTCAGTGAGCCATATCCTCAAAACTTTAGTAAGGTATAATTTGACTTTATGAGGCAAAAGATGACGACACCCATTTTACTAATTCTCAGCATGGTTCTCTATGAAAATGAAGCCAATATAAAAGAATATGCAGTAGAGAAATGAAGAAAAACTGGCAACTGATAAAATGTTTTGATTCGTGGGATTCCCAACATGACTAAAATCTATCCTAAATATTTCATTTATACAAATTAATACTTTTAAGTATTTGCTTTATCAAATTTGAGCTGGGTGTTACCACTGCAGCTGGAGAGATTTTCAACAGTATGCTAGAACATCAATGTATTATATGAGGATATTTAGCCTTTGATTTGATAGTCCACTATGCTGTTTACAAATTACCCACATGAATGAATTAATTTCCTTTGATTCAGCCACAGTGCAAATTCTCTAAGAGCATGTACCATCCATGTTTAATATCTAAAGTATCTCCAACTGGACCTTTATATATTATTATATAGTAGACACTGAGTGCATGATGGGTTCTAGTAAATATATTTGAATATGAGAAAATGATAAATAATACTCTTTACTAAATTACATTTAATATATAAAAGAGCACCCCAAATGAGAAAGCTATTCCTACTGCAAAAACAAAGTACCTTCTATCTACATTAAATTGGAAGTCCAGTTCATTTGTTTTTTCTTTATGGTAGTTAAGAAATGATAACATTCATAACAGTTGCCTAATTATAATAATAATATTAATAATATTATTATTAATATTAATAATAATGACAGTAACTAATGTTAAGTGCAATTTCCATATGCTGGCTAACCTGCTGAGTACTCAGTGGGTATCATCACTGTTGCTAATAACAGTATTATGAAAATATATTACCCTCCTTTTGCAGGTTATTTTCCTAACATTTTGTACCTGAAGCTGAGCATGTTATTTTTCCAACATTTTGTAGTGCTGGCTCTGAGACTCAAATCAAGGTCAAACTCTAGTCCCCAAAGACTATCTTTTGAATAAAGTCCATAAATATTTTAATGATAGAATATGAATTCAGTGCCCAAACATTTCATACTTTATCAGTCAGGAAGATGTGCCTTTAAGTCAGACTTCCATATTTGAAAAAAATCTAATGCTTTTTGTATAATTTATTAGTAGAAAAATACGAGAGCATAAATTTTATTGATTTGTTGAGGGGAAAACCCTAAATACTCTCATTGTGTCTAGTTCTGTTTTTGCAAGAGTTAAAAAGACACAGATTTTTATGAAACAATAACATGGTTATATTATTCAAATTTCTTCATTTCCTCAGAGCAACACATTAGTGCTACTCCCTGTACAGGGAAAGGAGGTCATAATGGAATGAGAGTTCATTAATTTCCTGATGAATTAGAAACATCTGAAAGTTTGCTCTTCCGGAAAGGACAAAACAAAATTATATTAAATCTTTGTAAAGGAAAAAGAAGAATCAACATTCCCAGAAAAATTGATACACAGTTGGCCTTCATTATATTCTGAAGATTAGCTCCAGAGAATAATAACAACAAATCTATAAATATTAAGCATACGAGCAAATTTTAAAAAATATTTTCAGCCGGGTGAGGTGGCACACGCCTGTAATCCCAGCACTCAGGAGACTAAGGCAGGAGGATTGCTGTGACCAGCCTGGGCTACGTAGTGAGTTCCAGGTCAGTCTCAACTACATAGTTAAGCCATGTCTCAAAAAGCCAAAAAACAAAATTTTTTTTTTACCCACAGTTTGTTGAACGTGTGGATACAGAACACAGCAATTAATGATCCTACTGTATCTATTGAATTAAATTTGCTCAATGCATTGAATGTTATTTTTATGTGAGCTTTAATTAATGCCTCTGTGGTTTGTTTTTCTATAAGTAAAGTGAAATATTTTGTTCCATTAACAAATAACTGTACTTTTTTTTTTCTTTTTTGTTACCAGATATTGAACTCGGGCCCTTGCACTTGTGAGGCAGGGGCCAGAATCACTGAGCTAAATCACTAGGCCTTAAGTATACATTTTTTACTAGTAAAATTTGGTTCATTTTTGTACTGTAATATGTATCAACTACTTGACTTTGAAGAGCGAATACATAATTTAAACATTTTACCGAAATCAAAATACTTAAAAGAACTCAGTTGGGATAGTAAAAAATTAACAGATTTCTAATCTTGGGAATTATTTAAAGGGTTCAGTTTTATTTTCCTTGAACTTTGAAAAAGGAGAATTATTTCCGGAAACAGAGAATTTAAAATATACCCTAAAACTCTATGGACCCTTGTTTAGAGTTCTTTTTGGCTAGCTTTGAAATATCTTAACAATCAAGAAGACAGGATATTTATTCGTCTACTTTTGTATCAGATGAAATAAAGACCAGAAATAGGCATTATATTTTTTTAATACAGTGTAATGTGTATTTATAAAGTTTCTTCTCTAACAACTACTTATAATGAAAATAATTTCCAGAGTCCAAACAAAAAATAAAAAGTGGAAAATATTACAAAACACATGTAATCTGTTTAGCTTATTCTCAAAAATTGACTTTTCTGTTGTAATTGCAAAGCAATGAATTTCTTAACAAGTCTTATACATAATATGGATTCTTTATATATTCAATCTGTTTCATAGTCTAAGGTCTTTTGCTTTCAAAACTGGACTCTGGTACAATGTAAAACAGTCCACATTTTAGTAAGAATAAAGGGCATAGAAAATCTGATTAAAGGAACTTTTAAAACATCTATTTTTAAATTTTTAATACATGAAGCAAATGCCAAAAGAAAATTAGTCCTGTGACTATTAGCCTTGGATAAAGGGATTATGAGTTACACATTGTGTGTATTTCTGATTTGGGCAGGTATTTATAAATATGAAAGAACATTATTTCTTCACAAAGGATATGCATTACAAAGCAATCTGCTTTCTTTCACAAGGCCCAGAGAATATCTTCATGAAATGACTAGGCAGGCACCAGATCAGCATCTCTATTGTGAGCAGAAGAAAACCTAATTCAGAGGAGGGCCAAAAGGAGGCAGGGACAACAGATACCGGAGAAAGTATGCACAGCGGCAGGCCTAGAGACTGTCCAGAAGGAAACAGAACAAATCCATTAGCTCAACTCTCCGAACACTTGAAGCCTGGAAGGTTTACATTGTTTAATCCTCAAGGTGCACGTAGTGTTTTAATTGAAATGGATGTTTAAGCCTAGTACTGTAGATTTGAAATCAAAATAAATACATGAAAGTATTTATAACATAGTTATTATTTTACTTGTTAAATTCCATGACATTATGAAGTAGAATCCAGTTTATGCAAAAATGTATGTATAACTTAAGAAAATCAAGTGTCATCTAATTAGTATCACCCGAGGTTCAGCAATTCATATTCCAAGGATACTGTTTAAGACCACAGCAAGCATTAAGTCCGCCATCACTCTCAGCAGTGGGTGCTGTTATCTGTTTCAGTTACAAACACAGTCATGGTGAGACTGAATAGTTGAACCATATAGTCAGCTGCTAAGTGGTTGGAGTGAGCTTTGACTTCAGGCAAGCTCAAAACCCTTACTATTTCTAGTTCAGTAGATGTGTTTTTCATCACAACACTGAACTGCCTCACTTATAAATAAATATAAATGTAAATATATAAATATAACTTCTATATGAGTTTCTTCCAAGTCCTCCCTTCACCCCCTCACCCCTTCCCTATTTCCAGACTTTTTTGTTTCCATGTTTTCCTTTTCTCTTATTTTTTTTCCCCCTTCTTGGCTTTCCCTACCCCTCCCACTTCCTCAACACCTTTAGACGTTTTTTTCTAACACTTAAAAACATCTTTTGAGAATTCCATTTGAAAAATTTATCAACTGATGAAGGAACATAAAGATTGCAGGATATTTATACTATGGAATGCTGATTAGCAATGAGACGGAATGAGCTAACAGTAAGGATGAATTTCAAAAACATCACATTAAGGGATCGAAGCTACCTTCGATCGAAAGATTACCTGCTGTATGTCTGTGTTCATATGGAAGTTTAAAGAGTCAAGTCTAAAGTAGGGACACAGACCGATGATTGCCCTTATGTATGTGTGTGTGTGTGTGTGTGTGTGTGTGTGTGTGTGTGTATATGTCTGTCGCACAGACATGCATATATGAACTCTGAAATTGTCATTGCTCTGATGAGTTTTACTTTATTTAAGCAATACCACAATAAAACCTAGTTTTAAAAATCCAAATTCACCTCAATCAACAGCTTATTTGGGGACTGACACACAACTGGGAATAGTATCTCAATATTTTAATTTAATATGAACATATTTTATGTGTAAGATATGACTATGGTCCCTTAGTCATTTTCCTTCTTACTGGAACAAAATGTCGGATACCCACAAGTTAAAGGAAGGGAAGAGTATTTTGCCTCAAATTTCAGAAGTTTCAGTCTTTGCATGGTGTGTGTCAAGGCAGTGAAGCATAGTACATGATCCTGGTGGATGAAATCTGCTCACCTCATGGCAGACAGGAAGTTGAGAAAATCAAGGGAGGACACAAGAAGACAGAGCTTCCCTTCAGGGTCACACCCCCAGCGACCCCTTCTTTTCATCATACCCCACCTCCTAATAGCATGGCAGTTGTAAAGCCCACGTTGTCCACCTACAGGCCTCTGAGCAGATGAGGCTTTGCAGAAACATCCAGATGTAAACTTATATAACATATAACACTATGGTCAAAATTCTGTATAACATTATACACACAAAGACATTTTTCTCAAATTTGCATTGACAGTTTTTATAACTTCTTATTTGAATGATGACTATATGTTGTTCAGGGTAAATCTACAAAAAATACCTACATACAATTTGAGATTCTACTTTTACATCAGTATTTTTGTTTGGCCTAATGGCAGAATATATCTATTATTTGTATTTTACAAGAGAAGACAACTAGCAGTTTGAGAATTAGACCTAGATTCCAAAATATAACATCTACTCTAGAATAAAGTTTTTGCTAAAAATAATCTCTTTAGACATTCAGTTGCATAGATGCTAACTCACGTATGTCGGATCAAATATTTAGGCTGAAGATGTTTGCTTTCTAACTTCATCACTTACTTGATAATTGCTAAATATGTGGGGAGTTCCTTTACTATCTTTTGGAATTAGTTGTCCTCCTTACTGTAGTTCATTTTCACTACTAATAGAGGAAACTTTTCCAATTTCGGATGAGAACACAGCAAACTTAATGTTTCATTCCCCCCTTTAAAATGATAGCCTTTTTAATTGCCTTACCTTTAAAGTTAAGGATATTACAGTTCTTTTAATTCTGCTAATAGAAGAAGGTATTTTTGTATTTACCTTTATGGTTATCTCTGTAATTATTTTCAAATGAAGTATTTCTCTGTTTTAGTCAGAAACATTACAAGATACCACTTCAGAGGGGATTGAAAAGGGAAACAGATTAGTAGATATCGTATCTTCAGGAGGGGGTAGGAAAGGGTATGGTGTGACTGGGGAATGAAAGGACCGGGACCATCTCTGAGGTGAAGGAAATGTTTTACATTTTGACTGGTGGTAGTTAAATCAGACATGTCACAAAATGATGTGGACCTACATAAACACACAATGTCAAATTCCTGGTTTTAGAGTTAAAGTATAATTGTGTAAGCTGTATATATTGGAGGACTGGATGAAGGATACACACACAGAGGACTTGATGATGCTCTATTTCAACTTTAGGTAAGTCTATACTTTTTCAAGTAAAAAAAAAATGTTGAAAAAGAATTAGAATACATAAGATGAAAAATGCTGCAACATTTCAGAAGCAAGATAAAAAATTTGGAGGGTTACTATGGGACATGCTACTGTGATTCATAATCCCCATAATAAGAAGTCCTGTGATGTTTTTAAGCAAAATGTTGCTTTTTCTGAAGTTGTGTCTGTGGCATTCCATTTCTCCTAAGAAGTGTTTGGATTTGGAATCAGTTTTCTTAGCATGTGTACTTCATATTAATACATTCAAAGGGCTTGTGTTTTTTTCCTGATGTGTGATTTTCAATAAACGTTCATTCAACCCCTTAAAGTAATACTTCAGATGCTCAGCCTTATCAAATTCAAAACGCATGTCACCAGACATTTTACATTATTGATGACCATGCTCTTGTTAGTAAGTAGCATGAAATTCTGCTTCAAATTTCATGATAGAACAGGAAAAATTAGTTTATTAGATAAGAAAAATCTCATTAAAATCTATTATACCAGAAAGTAGTTGAATTATTATTAATTTGTCTACTATGTTTTTTACTTCCATGTAATTTTCCATTGATGTGGAGTAAATCTTTTAAGACATTATTTTTATAGTTCAGTAAGTTTTCTGTCTAACTTTTGTTTGCACATATAGCTTTGATCAAATACCCTGGAAATTAAAAAGAAAAACAAAACGGGTTTCCTATATTTGATATTCACTAATCAATCTTTAAACTCTCTTAGCTCAACATATCATTACTTCCATCAGTGTTTAGTGTTGTTAGCAGGTTCTGGGAGCAACATAAGTAAGGAGGAGTTGAGCTCTAGGACTCTGAGGTTAAATGGCAGAGGTAGGGAGATAAAAATGTAATTGCAGTATACAGTGTAGTCAGAATTAGATCTAGGAAATACAGATTAGCATAGAAGCACAGGAAAGGTCACTGGATGAATAATTAAGTAGGGGAAGAGAGGAAGTGATACCTGGGCTGATACCAAAAGATAAGGACAGTTTTCTGTCTGGAGACAACTGGAAAATATGTTTTAGCCTGTTTTTTTTGTTTGTTTGTTTTATTTTTGGTCCCCTGTCCCCTGGAGTTGTAAGGCAGGTGGTGGCACCACTGAGCTAAATTCCTAGCACACTGTTTTAGCCAGATAAGAGAACACATCTGATGGTTCAAGACCCCAAAGACAGTGCATCAGTGTTCTGAAATAAGAGGAGTGATGTGGCTGGTTGTGAGTTTCAAAAAACAGAGTATATGGAACTGTGTGTGGAGAAGTCACGGGAAGCCTTATGGAGTCCAGTCAAGAGGCTGTCATAGTAATTTAGGCTACCAAGAATGACAGTGATAGAAGTGGAAAGAAGTACATAGTCCTGAGAAATGGTTGCAGTGTAAATAATCAAGGCTCTGTGAATTTGATCAGAATGAATATGCATAAAAGGATGCAAATATAATGTTTAGATTTTTGCTGTGGTGTCTGCTATACTCATTGATACGGGGGTCAAAGATTGTTCAAGAAGGAAAAAGGAACATTAATCACATTTGGAAACAAGCAAATAACTCTCTGTGAGTGTGTGTATGTGTTTGTGTGTGAATATGTGTCCAGATACATATGGACAAAGTCAACAGAGAATTTTCTTATTAAATCAACTGCAGATAGAAAATATGAAGCAAAAATAGGGTTAGGTTATGGGCACATCTGCAGGACTTTTTATCCCTGATATTATGCTTGTCTCCTTCTAAATGCATTTGTTTCCTCAATCGAAAATGGCAGCAAGGATAAATCTCTCCATCCAAAAACCTTTCACCAGTAGTAGCAATGTGCAGAAATGTGTGCTTAGTGCAGGCCTGAATTGCTAGAGATTTAATAGCCTGGAAGTGATCCTCAATTGGTGAGGGACAAAGTTGATGGGGAAAATAAACCAACTGCAGCATCTCTCCGGTAAGAGTTGCAAAGTGTGGTATACACAGGCTTTCAGAGGATCCCTAGCACACCTGAGTTGCCCCTTGCTGCAAAGATTCAGTCATTAAGATACCCTTCATTGACTTTCCCTCCTCCTCGCCTTATTTTCCCTTTGTCTTATCATATTCCTTTGGATACTGTCACAAATAAATTGGGAATAAAATCCGTTTTCTTTTGACTGTAACTTTTTATAGTAAGTTGTGTAATATTTTCTGTTTTTAAATGACATAAAAAACATTTATACAGGAGAAACAAAAGTTAGGCTAATTCACTAGGTTTTGCATTTCACAAGGGCCTTTCTCTGCTGTACAGTAAAGTACACTGTCTTTAGTAGGCCATGTTTTTCTTGGTTGAGGTTATGAAATATTTCATTTAAGTGTGTGAGTCTCTTTTACTCTATGGACACTTTCATTCTTACTACTTGATTTATTCATCCCCTTTCCCTCCAAGCTTGCGAGATGTACCTGGTCTTCCTGTGGAAATAGTTTTCAGGACCGGCAACTCCCGTTCTAAACAGTTATCAGTCCCTTCCTGTATATTCCCTTCTGGCCAGTGCTCTGATCTCCCAAAGCCTTGGATCCATTTCTATTATTTCCTGACTGGGGTGTGTCTTCTCTTGCAGGGAGTGCTTTTATGTGTGTTCTACTAGCATTGGATCCCCCTCAGTATGGGCTTGTATCATTCAATGGTAGCTCAAGTTCCTACTTACATGGGAACCGAGAGAGTTTCACGATTTGTACTTTCTTTATACTGTCTTCGTGAGTTCTTGCTTTTTGTTTGGATTCTCTTTTTTATGCATTGTGTTATTATTGGTAAAGGGAGAATAATTGAAGTAGTTTTCACTGTTCTATTCTATGAAACTGGAAACTCTGCTTTAGAAAATTTGAAACTTCAGGTAAGAAACCTAAAATTCTTTTGTGGGGATGTGAGGGTGGAGGTGTCGGAGATAGAACTCACGACTTTGCAATGCAGGTGCAGTGCTACTGAACTAAATCCCCAGCCCAGGAACCTGAAGTTCTGCTCACAGGCAATCTGAGATATGAACAAATGAGGCAGTATCAGTGGACAAATAGAATAAGATGCTGCTAGTACTGAAAAGGATGGCGGTAGTAACAAGCTCATTTCCCCAGTTTCTCCTTGTATCTCTTATTTGATTATGGGGGGGATAAAATGATGGAAGAGGTCTGCAGAAGAGTCTAGGTGAACATTTTGAATTATAAATATTGGTATTTGATACAAGATAGATTTCTCCTTTTTCTGGCTGTCTGACCTAGACAAGTTATTTAAGTGTCGAAACTTTACTTATATCACACATTATTTCAAAATAAATAAGTTATACTTCTTTTAACTTTCTAAGTATATTGTGAGGTCCAATATAATAGTTTTCTATCACACTGTGAAAATGAACAATAAATTTGAAATCATATTGGAATAAGAATGTGGGTAAATTGTTAATCTGTTAATTTGGCTGTTCTGATAGCTGCTACTTCTTTATGAAGTTTATTGGTACTTTTTAGGTATACAGTACAGTTACGTTCATCACTGCAATTTTGTACCTTGACATCATATATCTTGGTTCTTATTTTATCTGCAATCCCCTGCCCTCCCTTCACCCCCTCCATCCTTCCCTATTTACAAAGACTTTGTTTTGTTTCAGTGTTTTATCTTTTCTCGTATTTTCTCTTTTCTCTTCTTTCCTTTCCCCTACCCTTCCCACTTCCCCTACTTCTTTATTCCCTTTCTTCCTATTCCACATCATTTCTCTAGTGTGAAAAACCAAAAGTGTAACTAAGGCTCAAACTGTATAATTGATAATGTGAAATAGGAAGTTGCTGCATTTTTGTCTGTGATTCTTCCAGCATCATCTCTGAGGGTTCTGGAAAAATGGACTCGTTTGTGGAAGCAGGTGTGCTTGATGTAGCCCTGTCAGGGGGTTTGTTTCAAAAAAGTAGTAGGGAACCTGAGATACGTACCAAAACAAACAAACAAACAAAAAACGCAAAAAATCTGAAAACTAACAAAAACTTCCCAAATGAGAACCAAGACCTGTCATGTAAAGGTTCAAGATCCCAATGATGAATGTAACCGTACTGTATACCTAAAAAGTACCAATAAACTCAATGAGGAAAAAAAGCAAACCCCCCAACAACAAAACGGCAAAACAGTACTGTTATGTAGAGAGAAGTGACAGAAATGTGTGTGTGTGTGTCTGTCTGTGTGTGTGTGTGGTTTAAATTCAATGTTTTGTAGCGTTGTGTAAAACACTAAGCTTCTTCAAGTGCCAAATTAAACCCAGCTGGCCAAATACTGTTAGAGCTCCCCCTAATGGAGGAAACTGGTGCAGGCGGACAGTTCAGCCAGCATATTTCCCTAACGACTGAAGGAGCATTAAATAGGTAACATTTACCCCTTCTAACACTTCTAGTGTAATGGTTCAGAGGAAAGCAAACGTTTCTTTCTTAATATTCAAGAACAAAGTTGCACTTCTGAGGATAGAAAAAGCCCCGTTAGTTCTCTGGATGTACAATCACAAATGTTCTTAATAGGTACCCTGAGACAATCATGGACATTTTTCTCAACTAAATCATCCTACCTCGGCTGATGCATAATCTATTCCTTTGCAAAGCCTAAAAAGAAAAAAAAACCTGTATTCAGAAAGCATTGAAATTCTATTTATACTGTGAAAGGATATCCTGTTGAAATTAATGTGGGCTGGTAATAAAATGTCAGGGATTCCTGTCCTATTTCAGGTCTGATGCAGCCAGCTTGTCTATACTTGCTGCCTCTGGAGAAGAAGGGGCCACAGTCCCAATATAAGTTGATGAGATACTTTCTATCCATCAAATATCAGTGATATTGTTTATTATGAGTGAAACGGCAATATCAGAATTTGCATTTTTCTAGGTCATGATTATTTAGATCCACGGTTTAGTTTTTGTCTCTCCTTTTGCATAAGAAATAATTATTTCAAAATACTTTCTAAAATAAATTAATAAAAGAAGTCTTAATTGCATTTCTTGGAAATAGCCTTACATGGCTGCTCCTGTCAAGTGAATACAAAAGGAAGTTAAAAGAACAGGTGATGATTTACATTATATTTGATGGCAGCAGGAGCACCTTACCCAAAGAATCATACAAACTCCTGTTTTCTTTTTAATCTACTAGAAAAAAAATCACTGCCTCAGTTCAGAAGCCAAAAGTAATACTATAATTTATGAGTAAAGTTGTTAGCTGAAAAACTCAGTTGAACGTGTCCAATATTAACATAAGCACTTTGCTATTCCACACATTGAAAAGGACTTATCTAATTGGCTCTAATTGAAAATAGTAAGAAATAGTAAGAAATCATCTACCCATACAAAATAAGCAAACATCTATTTTCTCACTAGCCAAAAATTATATCAATAATAGAGAATAATTCTTAATTCTGGACCTAAGAAAGAAGGCAGAATTATGGACACTAAGTTTCTGAATGTGTCAACTTGAAAAAGAGACAATATCCATGCAAGATGTCAATAGATTTATCTAAATAAGCCCCTCCTTACTTTTAGAGAATATTGATTAGCTACTGAGATCAACCAGTAAATATTTTGAATATTACTGATTCAGTTAAGTATATTAAAGGAAGAAATCTTTTGCATTTTGAAATTAGAAAATAATGGAAATATAACTTTTCTTCAGGACGGAGATTATTTCTTATTATTCTGTGTTGTTGGGGTCTAGCATATATGTGACATATAACCAATATTACATAAATATTTGATAAATGAGTGAAGAGATGGATGGATTCAAGTTAGCTGTGCTCACCTGCCTTTCAGTTTTTAAAGTTAGACCACAGAGAAAGGCTGTCATCAGATTTTTTTACCTGATTATTGAAAAATAGAATTGCCTTTTATTGTACTTCATGAGTTATTTTTATGTTTTCTCTTCCAACAGACTAAAAATATATCTTTTCTACTGTATAAGGGCATAATTGTCAGGGAAATTATAAGGTAGCAATGATACTATAAAATGTATACATTTGAAAAGCACGACTTGATAGTTCACAGAGTTTAAACGATATAAAATACACCTCCTTCTTTAAAGTAAAACCCAGGTTCTGTCTGTTTGCCAGCTTTAATTTCAAAACTAAATTACTGAAGCTGTAAATCCAGAGATAGTGGGTTTTGAAGTGATTCAGCAGCCATGTAAAAATGCCTCATATATAGGAGGCATTCAAGAAATATTCTGAATGAATTCCAGAGGGCAATAAAGACAAATTAATGAGGTTGTAGGCATTTTTGAAAACTATCTGAGCTTTAATAATGTAAATGTAACATTTATTCATGTTAAGATAACATTTTCTTTTTTAGTAATTAACCTATTTTCTCCCATCGCTTTGGCCATTTTTCCTGTTGTACATAAGTTTTAAGGAGCCTTAAAAGAAAAAAGAAAAACTGAAAGTAAATGAAGTTGCAGACGTCTTACTGCTGAAACCAGAAAACGGTTCATCCGTCTGACCCACACTCTCCTCGTTAACCTTGGAAGAGAAATCCAGTGCTCTGTAAGCCCAGCAGCAGAGATGGGGATCTCTTTATTTTCCCCGTAGCTAAAGTGAAGGGCTGAACATCTGAAGTCCAATTTTTTTTTTCTTTTTTTGGTACAGGGATCGAACTCGGGTCCTTGCGCTTGCAAGGCAGGCCACCGAACCGCTGAGCTAAATCCCCGGCCCCTGAAGTCCAAATTTTTAATAATAAGAAAAACAACAAAACAGATAACAATGTAATGATCAATAGGATTTGGAAATTGTTAATATTTCAGCTGTTTAGGAAGACACGTGATCGGCTTACTCATTTAACACGTACGCATGTGGTTTAGAAAACAAGCAAAATGTTTTCCTTTGATCCTAAATCTTTTAGAGCCTATGTCATCTTGAGGAATACTTACAGAGCCCACCGTTACTCAGGAAGCAGCAAAGAATAATAAAATACTGGACTATTCTGGTTGAACAGTATAATTTCTCTCTACCTCGGAAATATTTTTATTCATGTGGAAACTGACTCACAGGAGGATGAAGAAACTTTCACAGAGTAGCGCAGTAGAGTGCTGGAGTTCAAATGTGAACCCTGATGGCTGGCCCTTGGGACAGTCAGCCCTACCTTCCTAGAGTTGTGGAGAAGAGAAGATGAGGTCTTGTGGGCTTATGTTCTGACCCTAGTAACCTCAACCTTTATGTTCCTTTCTTTTCTTTTTTTTTTTTTTTTTTTTTTTTTTTTTTT
>NW_022900921.1:14612716-14620226 GCF_012274545.1 Fukomys damarensis | reverse complement strand
CTGCTTGTAGTACTTAATGTTTAATGTCCTGGGTGGGGTTAGTTGGTACACGTGCGTGAAATATCTTAATTCCTTTTTCATCCCTTTTCCCTCTCATCTCCCCTCATACCTTGATTCCCTTCCCCTCTGAGAAAAATCTGTCTCCCTACTTCCTATTAGCTATCTTTTATTTTGCTCTTCATTTATACTTTATTTTTTACTTTAGTACATTTTAGATATATAATATAGTTCCATTCATCATTGGGATCTTGTAAATTTATATGACGTATCTTGGTTCTTGTATTTTTCCCCATTCCCCTGCCTTCCTTCACCCCCTCCACCCTTCCCTATTTAGAAAGGCTTTGTTTCCATTATTTACATTTTCCCTTATTTTTTCTTTTCCTTTCTTAACTTTCCCCTACTCCTCCTAGTTCCCCTACACTGTTAGACCTTTTTTCCTGTTACACAACGTCAGTTATACACTTTGATTATTTACAGTTTTAATTTATCACACCAAAGAAGCTATTTGGTATTTACAGATGTGTCCTATTCATTTCACTTAAGAGTCTAGCCTCAATGTGCATCCATTTTCCTATAAATGACTCTAGTTTCTCACTCTTTATGGCTGAGTAGTATTCCACTTATAGAAGAAACACATCTTCTTTGTCCAGTCTCCAATTGATGGGCACTTGGGCTGTTTCCAAGTTTTAGCTATTACAAACTCTGCTGGTATAAACATGGGTGTGCATATGTCACTGTGATATGATTCTTTTAATTCTTTTGGAAAGATTCACAGCAGAGGAATAGCTGGGTCAAATGAAACTTCTAGTTGTTTAAGGTATCTCCATATTGATTTCTGCAGTTCTTGCACCAGTCTGCATGGCCCCCCCCAAATGAAGAAGGATTCATTTCTCCCCAAAACCCCATCAGCATTTTTATTGGTTGATTTCTTGAGAGCAGCCATTCTTTCTGGGGTAAGGTGGAATCTCAGTGTTGTTTTCATCTGCATCTCTTGAATGATCGTGATGTGGAATATTTTTTTCATATTTTATTTGCTGCTTTTACTTGTTTGTCTGAGAAATGCCTGTTCATTTCAGATGCCCATTTTTTAATCTGGTCTTTATATTTGGGAGGCTGGTTTTTTTGAGGTCTTTATATATTCTAGATAATAGTCCTTTGTCTGAGGAGCAGCTGGTAAAAATTTTTTCCACATTGTAGGATGTCTTTTAGTTCTGTTGATGGTTTCTTTTGCACTGAAGAAGCTTTTTAATAAGATGAGATCCCAGTTGTTGATTCTTTCTGCTAGTTCCTGTGTTAACTGAGGATTTGTTCATAAAGTCTTTTCCTGTGCCAGTGTCTCCAAGGGTTCTGCCTAACTTATCTTCCATCAAGTTTAGTGTTTCTATTTTAATATTTATATCTTTAATCCACTTGGATTTTAGTTTAATACATAGTGAAACATATAGGTCTAGTTTTAATCTTTGGCAGGTTGAAGTCCAGTTTTTCCAACACAGTTTATTGAAGAGGGTATCATTCCTCAGCTGAGGATGGTTGTCTCCTTTTTCAAAGATAAGGTAGCTGAGTACTTTTGGAGTTGTTTCTGCATCTTCCAATCTGTTCCACTGATCCTCTGGTCTGTTTCTTTGCCAGTACCATGTTATTTGTATCACAGTGGCCTTGCAGTATAGTTTCAAGTTGGGGATTGTGACACCCACTGCCATGTCTCTTGCCTAGAATGGCTTTTGCTATTGAAGGTCTCTTCTTGTTCCAAATGAATTTTTGTGTTGTTTTCTCTAGTTCTGTGAAATATAGTGTTGGGATTTGAAGTAGTATTGCATTGAATCTGTATGGCAGTTTTGCATGTATGGTCATTTTCACTATAATGGTTCTTCCTACCCAGGAGCAAGGGATGTCTTTGCATTCTTTATACTTGAATTTTCTCTATAAGAAAATTAAGAAAAAACATGTGCTACTTACACTTGTTTGTCTGATTTATTTCACTTAAAATATGGTCTCAAGGAACATCCATTTTTCTACAAGTTACTCAAATTTATATTTCTTTGTGGCAGTATAGTACTCTCTGTGTGGTACTACCACATCTTATTTATGCATTCTTTAGTTGATGGGCACATGGCCTGCTTCCAAGGATTAGCTAACAACCATTGTGCTGCTCTATTCATGGGTGTGCGTGAACTGAGTTCATCACTTGTAAAATAGAGATACTAAAGCATTTCTTATGGCTTACTGCAGAGTTTCAAGTGTCTCTCAAGAACAGTATTGTAGCCCTCACCGACTCCCCATGGCACCCCATGCTGACCCTGTCAGAACACTTTCTAGCCGACTGTGTTTTCAATTGATTTCCTGCTTGTCTTTCTGCTGTTTCCCCTCAGCTCAGCATATCTTGGGAAATCCTCCATTTCTCTGGCACCTAGCACAGTTCCTGAGGCAGCATTTTTTTTTTTTGTATGTATTTTGAGTAAGTGCAATCTTTTCCAGTCAAATAACAAGAGAGTCTACATCATGTACAGAAAGAGCATCTTGGGTACAGTGAGGAAAAAAAATGCGTGGCCAATTTTCATAAGGGGAAATTGGTGTATTTAAAAAAATCATTCTGAGGTATTTAGCAGTTTTTAATAAAACAAATCTTTCATTAAATGAGTGAATTGAGTTTATTCTTTTATCAAGAAAATAAAACAATGGCTATATGTTTTTATGGGGATATTTATTTTAACTACTCCATGAGATTCAGATTCCTGGTGTAAAGGAAATAGGACATAAAATTATTGACATAAGTGAATAATGTAGAAAAATAAGACTGTAAAAAGCCTTCGAC
Source organism: Fukomys damarensis (assembly GCF_012274545.1). Classification (NCBI taxonomy): domain Eukaryota; kingdom Metazoa; phylum Chordata; class Mammalia; order Rodentia; family Bathyergidae; genus Fukomys; species Fukomys damarensis. The sequence goes on along the minus strand of NW_022900921.1, from coordinate 14,617,414 downwards.
AAGGATATAGGGTGCATCTTTTGTAATTGTGCTTACAATGGGAGAAAATTTTATTGTCATGGATATAAATTGTATATTATCCTTATAATGTATAATATACATTTTAACCTGTCCTAAAATATAAATTTTATTTTGTTAAAGTCACAGAGGCATTTGACAAGTAAGGCATTTTGCAAAAGTCCAAAAAATATTCTTGGACCAAGTGTAAAACAGAGATGGGTGGAATCATAGCTTACAAATAACGCGTATGTATCAATGTGTGGTTGTATTATTATTGTTTTTTTCCCTGACTCCAGCATATTCAAAATCTCTGTTAGTGACACAGATGATTACACTGGGAGCTTGTCTACTTTTTTTTTTCTTTTGGTACCGGGGATCAACTTGGGTCCTTGTGGTTATGAGGCAGGCCCCAGACCACTGAGCTGAATCCCAGGCCCATGTCTGTCTAATTTTTGAGGTGACATATTATAAATAAATAAAATGATGGATTATATCAAATATAAAAATACTTCAAATTATTTTTATTTAAAAAATAAGATAATAATACAAAGTGCTATGCTTGGTTTACAAAAGTCACAAGATCAGTAAATTAGCTACCTGTTAAGTTAAAGTCTAAAAAATATTAAAAAAGAATTTTAACTGAATAGGACCTAGTTTTATGTAGGACCCAAAAGTTCTATTACCTCCTTTATTATATATCAATGAAATGTCAAAGTCAGCACAAAGAAGTGATGTTTTAAGTAGTGCATATGACATTCCAAGATGAAAATATTCAAAAGAATCATGACTATATTTCAGATATTTATATGAATTATATGTATGTATTTATATGATTTAACTTTTTATTATGGGGAAGAAGTGTGTGTGTGTGTGTGTGTGTGTGTGTGTGTTTAGGCCAAACTTAGAGATTTTATAAAGGTAACATGAAGGAAAGATGTTTTTCATTTCTTTGTAAAAATGTTCCAAATTATGTAACATGAAAGTAACTGTTTATAGAGACAGTTTATTATAACAAAAAGTAATATTGAAGTTGAAGGTCATAAAATCACCGGATTATATTTCCTCCCAAAGGACTGATGACAGATGTAATTATTATTCACACTAATTTAAATGTTGTGTGCAGTGAAATATAAATAATGTCATAAGTGGACCTGTGATCCATATGTACAGGACAATAAGTCAGACTCAACACCTTTTACATGTTTCTAACTTTAAAGAAGTATTTCATTCGTGATAAATAAAGAAAGCAAATACAAGCTGAGAAAAAATATGTTTATGAAGCATGTTCCAGTTTAGTTAGAGTGAATCAGAATTTCAGTCTGAAAAATAAAGGGGTGGAAAGTTAGAGTTGAAAATCCATCTACCACCCCAGGTACTGTCTGTAAATCATGGTAGGTAGGACTATCCATCTTGTTCCTTTTTATTGTATTAGGCCTGTTACATAAAACAGATGTGCTGGTAAATTTGGAGACACCATACAAGAGGGATAGTCTCTAACTTGAAGAAGTGGATTTTCGTTCCCTCCTTTTTACTTCTTTCAGTGTAGATGTCACACCATAATAATCTCTCCTAAGGACAATGTCACCATGATGAATATCACCCATAGTCAGTGCAGTCAAATGTAATGAGGACTCCATCGCAAGCTGTAATTCACGCTCTATTTTAACACATTGGTTGAGTGACCGTGAGTAAGTTAGGTCATGTCAGCAGATTGGAGGCTTTTGGTGGCATCCTTGCCTACCTTGTATAAAATGAGTTATTTCATATGGTAGCTTTTCCTTGTGAATAATCAAACTTAACAAGAGTACAGCTGTTATATCGTGCCATTTTATAACTAGCACTCATAATTTCCCAACTTCATCTCAAGAGCTAGTTTCTTTGCTGCTTTTTGAATCTGCATGATATGGAGTCATCTGTATGTTTATTGATTTTGTTTAAAATATTTGGGAATTCAGCTTGGAAAGTTATTTTGAGCATATTTACATCAGTAACAATTGCTGTTTAGACATGTAATTCCCAAAGAACTTAAACTAGTAGCCAGCCAAAAAAATTATTTATCTTGTGTATTACAAAAAATATCATACGAATTCATATTAAGTGAAAAATAAATCTCCCACTGCACAACAACCAATTCTTTAAGGGGCTTTTTTTTTTTTGGTCTTTTTTGGTACCGGAAATCAAACCCAGGGCCTAGCGCTTGCCAGGCAGGCACTGCGCCTCCTGAGCTACATCCCCGGCCCATGGGTTTTTGTTTTTTTTTTAAGGGGCTTTTTTTTTTCACAACAACCAATTTTTTAAAAAAATATTTTTACCATCTATTAATTTTCAGTGTCTTTACAAATGTGTGTGTATATATATATATATATATATATGTACAATTATTTGTTAATTTCAGTGGTATTTGACTCAATCAAAACTATACTAAAAAAAAAATATTTTTACCATCTATTAATTTTCAGTGTCTTTACAAATGTGTGTATATATATATATGTACAATTATTTGTTAATTTCAGTGGTATTTGACTCAATCAAAACTATACTCATTTCTTATTAGTAATATATATTTGAGATTATTTCACCTGAAAATCACATAGATTATTCTTTCAATGGCAATATATTTTATTATAGTAAAGAAACATAATGTATTTACTCAGTTATATATTGGTAGAAATTTAATATATTTGGAACATTTAATGATTATAAACTTCTGAAAACAATATTCTTACATATGTATTATTTTAGAAAAAAATATTAAAAGTGGAATTGACAGCTCAGTGTGTAAATATTAAAGTGTGAAAGGTATTGCGAATTTCTTCCAAATAGTTATATGAGTTCATCCAGCAGTAATTATGTTGAAAATACCTTTTCTTATACTCTCCTTATTAAATATTAGGGATGAAAACTCAAGCCATCTGAGATTTGTAAAAATCTTGTTGTTTTATCCCTTTATTTTACCACAAAACTAATTTTATTTGAAAAATAAATGCAGAAAATATACAAATAGCTAAAAATTGTTTATACCTTTGTTTTCATTATGTGAATTTTTGTTAGTCAATATTAAAATAGTACAGAGAAAATGAAATAAAATCGCATTGGTATCAATGGCAATTGAAACTGAATATCAAATGGAAAATTTAAATTTAAATGTGTAATCATACAATATTTTGAAAGTCAAGTAATCCCATTTCTGATATTGGGGCTGAGATGAGTTAAAAGTTGTTGCTTCCTAAAGACCTCTACACTGAAAACACTACAGCACTCTGAAAAAAGAGATCAAAGAGGATATAAGAAAAGTGGAAAGATATTCCCTGTTCCTGGGTAGGAATAATATAGTGAAAATGGCCATACTATAAAACTGTTATACAGATTCAATGCAATATCAATTGAAATTCCAACAGTGTATTTCACAGAACTGGAGAAAACAATACAAAAACTAATTTGGAATCAGAAGAGACCTAGTATAGAAAAAGAAATTTTAGGCAACAGAGACATGACAAAGGGGTATCACAGTCCCCAATTTGAAACTATACTACAAAGCCACTGTGATAAAAAAGCATGGTATTGGCAAAGAAAAAAAAACCCGAGGATCAGTGGAATAGATTGGAAGATAATGAGTAACACATATAAAGTAGTATAGTTCTTTTCTAAATGCTTACCATTACCAATCAGTTTTATAAATTGGAGAATGTAGGCTTAAAATTTATGGTAAGTAGTTTAAAGTAGACATGGAAACCATTCAGAAAACTATGCCGCCAAAATAAAAATGAGTAGAAATAATATCTGAAACTAATGTAAAAAGTAATTTAAAAATTGGTATTTATTTTTAAAGCAACACCTACTGGTCTTTATTTTCTAATATGCATTCAGTTGAATAGCACAAAGTAAAACTGAAGTTTATCTAATTCTTCATTCTGTGTCTTTGGTCATTGTACTAACTAGTGTATAATCTGAAAAAAGAAAAGGACATAAATCTTGCAAAAGCAAAGGAGAAATTCTTTGATAGAACAAGTGTCATGCTTCTTCAGCAACTCTGGATGAAAGAGAAATGCTATAAAAGGAGAAAATTAACAACTTCTATGAAATATAACACAATAATGTGATAGATCCTGAAAGTTTAAAACTTAAGAATTACAGTTGGAATTAATTGCAAGTCAGTGATGCACAGGAGCATGCTTTCAGTGAAATGTGGGTGCTACACCCCAAAGGAACGGAGCTCACTTCGTAGTAAATGACAGCATTATTAGTTCTAAATATAGTGCCAGAAGTAGGAGTTTACATAACAACAATGCAGTGGTAAAAACTTTTGAAGACATACATTAAGTGTTTAAAAATTATATGTAGCTTTGTGCAGTTGGATATTTATTATTGGTTTGTTTGGCACTGGTGGCCTTCATTCTCCTTTTTGTTGGGGGTGTTAGGTAGGTCTGATCTTTAAAGTGGACTTAGGATTCAGAGTAGGGCACTGAAAGCATGACATCTTCAGTCTACTCTTAGGTCTCAAAGCAAACTCCTATTGTAAGAGAGCCAATGCTAGGCTTTGTTTGCAAAGGTTATTCAAAAGCGAGACATTCTCATTTATATCAACTTTAATCTGAAAATGTAGACACAGACAGGCAGCCCTTCCTTCCGCCCTTCCTTCCTTCCTTTCCTTCCTTCCTTCCTTCCTTCCTTCCTTCCTTCCTTCCTTCCTTCCTTCCT
>NW_022900921.1:14609488-14612397 GCF_012274545.1 Fukomys damarensis | reverse complement strand
CTATCTTCACCCTTTCTGCTTTCCTAAGTGTGATAGTTGTTTGTCTTTCAGTGTCCAGTTCAGATTTTACCAATTCTTTTCATCCAGCTTCTCCCTTGAATTGTTAAAGCACTAATAATGAAATATTGAAAAGTTTTGGCATTTCCTCCTTCTCTGCCTGGGACCATCGCAGCTTAACACATTTTGTGTCCAAAACACTTCTCCCTGTCAAACAAACACACACACACACACACACACACACACACACACACGTGTGCGTGTGTGAATGCACTTTGTTTAAAAATAATCAGTGTGGGGCATATATTCATACATATTTTATTCCCCATAGGCCCTATGCCCATTGCTTATTATTTTCTCTAACAAGATTCCTAGAAAATACATTGAATTTTTAAGTACTTCTCACACATTTCTGTAAAACTCAAAACAAACAAAACAAAACAACCGGCCAGTGAACTTAATCTCATTGTGAATTTTGATGTGCTGAAAAGTCTGCAAGTTTTTGTAAAAGAAAACATGTTGCATTATGAAAGCTGACTTCATTCAAAGAAATGCAGTTATGTACACCAGCCTTAACTGAGAAGTATTATTTGAAATGTGTCTTGGAATAAGGAGACAATTTAGAGCCAGAAATGTTCTTTGGAAAAATGCCACAATGGTAAATACAAAAGCAACAATATTACTTAAATAATTATCTATAATACTTGGAATCAGTTAGTGATTTTTAGACTAAGAACTTTAGAGTCAGTGACCATGCAAGATGAAGAGGTTTTTTAATTCTATGCCATCCTTTGTGTCAACCAGTATATGCACTGGCCTTCTGAGAAAATGTTGGCAATGGTTAGGATATTTAGGCTTAAGTGTCCTATATTCACTATTTGCAAAGAGTAGCTAGAAAAAAAAAGGGTGAAATACTCGGGGTTAGTTTTATCATTTCTTTGATTTTCAATCAAGTAAGAGATAAGTTGGTAATATTCCTCTTTTGATGTTAAAGATGTTTTTCATGGTAGCTGTGCATGCCATTGCTACAATAGCAAGCATTGCCTTGATTCTAAAAGCAAAGAAAGACCCAACCAAAACAGAGAACTATAGGCCAGTCTCACTAAGGAACACAGATGCAAAAATCTTTAATATGATACTGACAAACAGAATGTAGAAGGCCATCAAGAAGATCATACACCCTGACCAAATGGGATTCATCCCAGGGATGGAGGGATGGTTCAACATATGCCAGTTGGTAACTGTAATTCACTATATTAATAGAGCTAAAGACCAAAACCGTATGATCATCTAAATAGCTGCAGAAAAAGTGCTTGACAAAGTGCAACACACATTCTTGATAAAACCCTACAGCAAATTAAAATAGACAGTCTCTGTCACAACCTGGTAAAAACTATCTATGAAAAACCAACAACCAGTATCATACTAAATGGTCAAATACTGATATCCTTCACACTAAAATCAGGAACAAGACAAGGATGTCCACTGTCACCACTTCTGTTCAGTATAATTTTGCAGAAATTAGCCACAACAGTTAGACAAGAGAAGAAATAAAAGGAATAAAGATAGGAAATGAAGAAATTAAATTGCTATTATTTGCAGATGACATGATACTCTATTTAGAAGACCCCCAAGAACTCCACCAAAAGTTTACTAGAGTTAATAACCAATTTTAGTAAAGTAGCTGGATTCAAGGTCAACACACAAAAATCAATCTTTCCTATACACCAACAGATTCGCTGAAAGAGGAAGTGGAAAAACAGCTCCCTTCACAGTAGCACCCCCCCAAAAAAAAAGAAAAAAGAAAGTAATACCTACGAATTAACCTAAAGAAAGAAGTTAAAGACCTCTACTCTAAAAACTATACCACTCTGAAAAAAGAGATGAAAGAGGATATCAGAAAGTGGAATGATATCCTTATGCCTAGGTAGGATGGACCAATACAGTGAAAATAACCATACTTCCAAAATTGCTGTATAGTTTCGGTGCAATCCCAATTCTGTTACTGCACTATTTTAAATGTTACATGTGTAGATAACATTGAAAAAACAATACAATTCTTAAATGCCAACCACCCATATTTTTCCTGTGGACAGTCTAACAGCAAGCCAAACAGCAATTTCACTCCATTAAATTTCCGTGAAAAATACATGTACTTTAACAGAAATTGCTGATTAAAATACATTTTATCAGTCACTTTCCAAGTCTAGTTGCTTCAGGAAATATTTTCGCCACATTTATTTAACTCTATTTGGGCTCTGCTGTCCATTTTCATTTTATTTTGTGTATAGTTTATTTTAAATTACATAATAATACCTGTGTTTACATATTCTGCATTTGGAAGCCATTAAAATGTCATTTTTTCAGTGTTCTTAATACATGCCTAATTTTTTTTTAAATTAAGCTTTTCCTTTAATGTGAATCTGAATAAACACAACCATGGTTAGGTATAATTAGATTTAATTATCACAGAAAATGTGTAAAATTAAGAAATGACATACCGGAGTAAAGTTGGCACTCCCACCTCTGTGTCCTACGTCTTTATTCTTCATGCATATGACCATAGCACTAACCTGTGTAAAGAATTCCTTATCAAATGTCCTGCCTGGTAAGGAGACAGTGGTGTTGTCAGAGGTTATATTTTACTCTATTAGAAAAGCATTTTTTGAAAATATTTTTCTGCACTTTCTTCCACAAATAAAGTTAATTATTAAACACTTTCAAAAAGTTCCAACATATATCGTGAAAGTTACTTTACAATTATACAGTTAATTCAATATTTGTATGGTCATTTTGTTTCTATAAATAAATGAGTCTGATGCTGGCAAAAATTAAAAGGAGGAGGGGAAAAAGAATTGAGATGTATTATGTACCAATAAAAATTTTAAAGTGTGACTTTTGAATTAATTTAT
>NW_022900921.1:14607487-14608859 GCF_012274545.1 Fukomys damarensis | reverse complement strand
GGGATTATGTGATTTTTTACCACACAATTTGTTCTTCTTTTGACCCAGACCCTCACTGCTATTTTATGAGACAATATTTTAACCACTATATAAGTATGGATGGATGTTTATCAAATTTGTTTGATGTAAACACAATTATATAAATATTGTCTTCTGATAAATACTATGATTAAGGCACTTTATGTATTACTGTCAACAGGGAGAGTTATTTTCTGATATATTTTACAATGAATTTTAAAATGCTGAATTTTTGCTTAAATTTATTAATTTTTTGTTTATTTTAAATTTTGCTGATTGCCGTTGCTATGGTTTTCCTCAGTCCATTGTATTATAAATTGCAAGGGTGAAGTTGAATAAGACAACACTGCCATAAGAAAACAGAGAATAAGATAAGTGAGTTTCAAGGTATATTTTTTCAATAAGAATTGACTCCTGTCAGTTTAAGGCAATGGTGTTTTTCCCAAGTAGTTTTAGAAACTGCAGATTTTAGTATCTGTTAATTATTATTTAGTAGTATCAATTGATATAATTTTTGAATAATATTAGTTAACTCATTTTAATGAATTTTACTATCTACATTACTAATTACCTTCTATTTTGCTTTCAATTGATGCTCTTGAACAATAACACAGTCTATTAGTTTAATAAAAAAACCTATGTTTTCTATTTTACATTCTAGCTAATTTATATAAATTTTAAGCAAATTACTTCATGTGATGTAGTAATTAACTATGATTGAAGGGTTTTTTAATATGTATTTCTGACCCCTTTGAGTTCGGCAGTTAAAACTTACATGCTATTTTCAAAACCAAAGCAAATGAGTAAAGAGATCAAATGAGTAAAGAGATCGTGTTTTGTAGTAAACGAATCTTTACGACCAAATTAGTGTCGTTGGAAGGTAAAGTGAAACCCTTAATTTCCCGGAAAGATGCATACCCGAATATTTTAAAGTAATTCCTCTTGGGCTGAATAATACTAGTAATACCAGTAATTTAATTTTTCTTGTTTTTCATAGTTTGTCTTTCTACGTTTTTCTGTAATGAATATGGATTCCTTTTGAAATAATGAAAATAAGTGAAGGAAGAAAGCAAGGAAACAAGCAGAGCTTAGTAATATATGAACTTAGAAAGGCCATCTGATTAGTTTATAAATGGTAGCTGTTATATTACCGTTACACACGTAGATTCTGATTCAGATTTTAAATGAGTCAGTAAGCAGACCACATTTTTCTGTAGAATATGGATTCCTTTTGAAATAATGAAAATAAGTGAAGGAAGAAAGCAAGGAAACAAGCAGAGCTTAGTAATATATGAACTTAGAAAGGCCATCTGATTAGTTTATAAATGGTAGCTGTTATATTACCGCGTTACAC
>NW_022900921.1:14573039-14606403 GCF_012274545.1 Fukomys damarensis | reverse complement strand
AGGTACATTACTGTCAATGCCCTTCAGAATCCTCCCCTTCAACCTGAATATTATTATTTCTTTCTTGCCACCTTCTGAAACAGTTCTGGAAGTCCTTTTTCATGGCACCCTTGATGTCCTGAATCACCTCAAGATGTCTATGGCAGTTTCTTTCAAATAAAAGAATGTAGCTGTGCCCTCATTTTATTAACCAGATGTGGCACTATGTCATTTTTGGTTGTTTTCCCAAAGTTAAAATGACCAGGAAATGTAAATGTTTTGAACTGCATTAAGGTGGCAAGGCAGTCACAGTAGAGCAATTAAAGACACAAGAGAGGACTTCTGAAGTTGCTTCACAAAGTGGTAAGAATGATGGGTAAGTAGGCTTGAAGGAAGGACAGCGTTTTGAGGGAGACTGATGGCAGTATGTGTTACATCTGTAATTCCAGCATTCTGGGAGGCTGAGGCAGGAGAGTATCACAAGTTTGATTTTCAGCTGCAAAAACATGAGAGAAATAAGCCCTTTTTTTAATTGATAAAGTGAACCTCCCTCAGGGTTTTTGGTCAAGTATCCAAATGAAATAATACAGAGCAAAGTCAGATGATTCACAGTACCTAAATTTAGAAAGAAATATGGTTACAGTAGTCAAGGCAGTTTGGTGCTTATGAAAGAATATATGCAAAAACAACAGATAATGAAACAGAGAACCTAGAAATAGACCTAAGTAGAGATAGTCCATTGATTTTTTGACAAAAGAGCAAAAAGTATTCAGGGAAGTAATGCTGGGCTTTTTTGCTTTTTTTGTTTTTTTTGTTTTTTTGCAATAAATGTCTTTTAAACAAACAACAAAAACAACAGATAATGAAACAGAGAACCTAGAAATAGACCTAAGTAGAGATAGTCCATTGATTTTTTGACAAAAGAGCAAAAAGTATTCAGGGAAGTAATGCTGGGCTTTTTTGCTTTTTTTGTTTTTTTTGTTTTTTTGCAATAAATGTCTTTTAAACAAACAACTGGACATCTCAGGCCTCTTCCTCCTACCTCTCCCCTCACCAAATTTAGATACTGGTCTTAATTTTAAAAATTAAAATGGATTTCTACCTAAATATGAAATATAAGACTAAAAAATACCTTAAGATAACATAAGAGAAAGTCTAGTTGACCTCGGCTTGGCAAAGAGCTTTTAGATGCATAACTAGAAGCATCTAAAAGGATAAGAATAAGGATAAAATTTTCTGTACATAAGAGACTGTTAAATCAATAAAAAGCTAAGAATAGACTTGGAGAAATTTTTCTCAAAACACATATCTAATAAGAGAATAGTATCTAGAATATACAAAGAATTCCACAATAAGAAATAACTTAATTAAAAATTAGACAAATACCTAAAGAAAATGTTCTGTCTAAGAAGACAGACAGAGTGAGGTAAACCAGTATATGAAACCATTCTCAAGACATAAAATGAAAAGAAGACCAAAATGGTGAAAAAAAAAAAATTGCTATACGAGGTAATAGATATGTTTCTTGGCTTGGCTGTGATAATCATTTCATTATGTGTATGTATATAAAACATCATGTTGTATGTTTAAATATATATATAATAAAATGAGCTAAAAGACTATGGTGATATGGTAAAAAGATATCAGTCAGTAATACGATTAATTAATCTTACAATTTAATAACTATATAATTTTGCAGAATTTATATAAATACTGCAGAAATATTCCATCTAAAAAACTGAGACTTCCCATTTTCTCTCCTTTTTTTTCCAACTGCCTATGTTTTTGATAACTTTTACACTACTCTTTTAGTAAGTTTGTATTGAGTACTGCAGAAATATTCCATCTAAAAAACTGAGACTTCCCATTTTCTCTCCTTTTTTTTTTCCAACTGCCTATGTTTTTGATAACTTTTACACTACTCTTTTAGTAAGTTTGTATTGCTCTCATCGGGGTTTGAATTGTTTAATATATTTGGCTTAAATCATTTCTTATATTGTGTTTCTCTCTTATATAGGTAAGGATTTACAGAGTAATAAGAACATTCATTTAGCTAACCAGTGCTAATGAGAAATTTAAGTTTTTGTCTTTAAAAAATTACACTTACATCTTAAACAACAGCAGAGCTTAAAAGATAATTTGGGACTTTTTCTATTTTGCTGACTTTCAGACAATGCACATAATTGATCAGAGTATAGTTATAGAATGGAAAGTAAATGTTTACTGTATAACAAAATAAGCTCTCCAGAACGAACATTTGTAAACTATTTCCTAAACCCAAGCGATGGGGCAGGTTTTTGTTTTTTTTTTCAAACTACTTTTTGAGTAGTTTTAGGCTTTCTCAGAATGAGACCAGAGAAAAAGAGTTCTTATGTGGTACGGACCCATGAACCATCAATACCTATTCATATATATGTAAAACCTCATCAGCTTTTATAAGAATGATCTCTCTTTCCTATTGTATATGTTAATATGGTTGGCTTTGCTGGAACATGTTAGAAATTTTCTTTATAAAACAAATGGAGAAGTGTTATCTTGGGTCATAATAATAAAGAGTAAAATTTAAGCATTCAGACAGCCTGAGTCAAATTATGATTTATAAATCCTGGCTGTCTGTTTAATAACTGTGTAATTTTGTGCAGTCTATACCTCAGCTTGCCTCAGTTCTTGTTATATAAAATGAAAACACTTATAGAACCTACCTTATAACTCTACCTTATAGAGTTAAAATGAAATCGATAAATTGATGCAAAAGGGCTACAGTGACTGCTTCATAAAAATCATTCATAAGCAATGATAACCATTTAATGTTCAACATGTAAAACAAAGATTAAGGAAGCTAAAAGTATGAATAGAATCTTATGTTTTACATTAAGGTGTCTGAACTTTTCTGAGCAGGGTGGAGATCATTGTTTCAGTTCTGTAGTTCTTAGTATTTGCAAATTACCGTATCCTTTTGTACCCAGGATGGGTGAGTTTTTTAGAATCGATGTAGGTGTTATAATTGATGAACTATAATTTCCTCGTCTGAATAATTGCTGTCGCACTTTCGGGCATGGTGCATCTTTACAGTCACTACTGGAAGGCTTGCTTTCAATTAATTATGAATCCTCTTTAAATTATTTTTCTAAATTTGAGTTTTGCATCTTTCCTATTGTTCAAACAACTACAAGAGGAGAAAAGAGGGGAGGATAAGAGAGGGGCGGAGGAAAAGGGGAGATTTACAAGAAGATTGATCCATGACATGCTTTCAAACGTGAAGAGGTCATTTGAGTTGCAGCGTTTTGCCAACTCTACCCCTACAATCATATCTTCTTATTCAAGATTCAGCTTCAGTTGTGAAAACAGATCATTTTATTTTCTCTTCTGAGATCCTCATCTTACAGATAGAACAGGCTGTCACTGCGTTTATACTGAAATGGGGTTTGGAGCTGCACAGGAACATAGCTGGTAATACACTGCATGATTACATTTAATTTGTATTTCAATTCTAACTCTCTTGAGCCCTGGCTCTGCTCTCTCATTTTTCCTTTCTTGTGACAGTGGTACACAGGGTGATAACTATAGATTTTGTTCAGTAGCTCCCAAATCTCTATACAGGTTGGTATCCTGAAGCAACCTTTTCTCGAGAATATTTTTCTTTTTATTTTGCTTTGAAAATTTTGTTGGTAGGTTTCCCTTGCACATATTGTTTTGTTCCAAGAAATAAATAAAATTATATGAAATCTGGGCCACCATTACACAAGATTAACAAGTGAAATGACTTCATTCTATAATTCAGATTTTATCAAACCTTATTAACCTTCGTATCTTCTACTTCATTACAGTCAAATTCCATATGCTCAGAAAAGAATATTTATTTTCTCAAAATGGGTAAAATTCATGACTGCCTTTATTCCAATTGTAGATACGCAAGAAGCTGAACTCAACTTTTTAAAAGCTACTGTCACTAGCAAACCTTAAGTTTTAAAATATTTATCACTATTTTCATATGTCCCTTTAGCAAGGTTGTCTGCTTTCTTGCATTTTTAAGCATCACTAGAAAGTTTGGAACAGTTCCTTCACAAGTTAACTTTTTCTTCTCAGATAATGATTTTCTTTCACGTGAAACAATTACTGTTTCAAAACAAATGATTGTATAGTAACTTAGAACTGGGCAATCAAACTATGAAACTGTGGCATTAAAATGCATTGTTATAAATCATGCAAAAAGAAAGAATAATGAAAAAAACATGGGTATTGTATAATGGATGTACAAAATAACTGATAATGTCAAATTTGACTAAATCCTTTCTAAGCCATGGAGCTTTGTATTTAAGTCATATTAATAAATACTTGCGGAGCTGCTTCTCTGTCCCTGGACACTTGCTAGCTCCTCTGAGCCCCACAGCTTCTCCGCTGTCCTTTTCTTTCTGGTAGAGTCCATCTCTTGACCAATCTCCTCCTCTCTGTCCCTCCTACCAGATTTCTATTCCACAGTCTCCCCTGTATGCCAGGAGGTTTCCAGGGTGGCCCACCCCGGTCCATTCATCACTGCTTCCCTTTAATTCAAACCTGTGCATCTCATTGTCCTCATGAACTGTTCAGGGCCACACCGCTACCCTCGGTTCAGCATTCAGATTTCTCATCTTGATATATGAAGCCTCTCTGGTGTGTGTGGCTGCTGCTCATCCCTGGCTGCATTTTCTGTCTTTTTACTTGAACGTGGCATTCCTCCCATGCATTTTTCTTTGTAGGAAAAGTACTCCTTCTGTTCCACAGTGTCATGGTGTTCTGTTAGGCTTGTCACCCAGTGTCTCTCCAGGCGGGGATCCCCTGATTCGCACTAGGCAATCACCATCTTCCAAGAACTGATTTGGAACAGAGCCCTGAAAAGGACCTTAGGTGTGGGGTAAGACAGTGCAGTAAATGTGCCCCAAAGAAAGGGGTGTGGATCCTTGCTTCCAAGATCTCAGGACTCTCTTTGTTCCTGTATTTCTTGTTATCAGGCTACATAGCGTCTGCTTTGATTGTGTTATTTAGTCAGTTCAGATTAGTGCCATAAGTTAAAAACTCATTCTTGAATTTGGTAGCTTTGAAAGATACTTATTTTATTTTATTTTTTTTAGTTTTTATTTATTTTTATTTTTTTCAGCTTTAATTGAGTTTATTGGTACATTTTAGGGATACAGTACAGTTACATTCATTGTTGGGATCTTGTAGCTCTACATGACAGGTCTTGGTTCTCATTTTTTCCCCTTGTCCCTATGGTCTTTCTATAAAATGGAATATTACTCAGCCATAAAGAACAAGAAAATAGGGCTGGGGTTTTAGCTCAGTGGTTCCACCGCCTGCCTTGCAAGTTCAAGGACCCAAGTTTTATCCCCAGTACCAAAAAACAAAAAGAACGAGAAAATAGATTCATTCATAAGAAAATGGATACATATTGAAGATATACTCCTAAGTGAAATCATGAGGGCAGTGAACAATATTTATTAATGCGCCCCTTCATAGCTCTTCGATGTCATCTCCTATCATCTCCCTCCTTGAGTCTGAGATTTGTTGAATTTTCTCTCCATTCATTCATCACTTACCTTTTTCACTCAGGTCTACATAATTGTTCCTTACCTACCCCTGACTTTGGAGACAAGGTCTCCCTATACTTCAGGCTAGCCTGGAACTCACGGTATGGCCCGAGCTGGTCTGGAAGTCACAGTAATCGTGTCACCTAAGTCTCCCAAGTTCAGGGATTGCAGGTGTGCACCACTGCACATGGCTCTTCATTTCCCCATTTACCTGGAAACCCCAGTACTCTTATTGTCATTTGGGGTGCCAGGGATCGAACTCGGGACCTCATGCTTGCAAGGCAGGTAGCAAAACCACTGAGCTAAATCCCCAGGCCCAGTGCTCTTGTTTGTATTTGTCTAATTTTTCCACATCTTCAAGAACACAACTTCAGTTTTCCCAAGAAGTCTTTATGTCTCAGGCAGTTTATTCTGATCATTTATAACCTATTAATTAAACTTTCATTTGATACTTATCTCCTGTGAAAAGAACTTCAGTAAGGGTAAGATCCCCGCTTGTACTACTCATATTTTATTCATAGTGCTTAGCTCAAGGCTTCATGTTTAAAAATTTTACAAATATTTGTTGCATAGTGAATAAAGGAAGGAACACAAAATTTATTTAACTGTATAATCATGCTCAAAACTGAATATAATCCAAGTCCAAGAAGTCCGGCCTGTGGTTAATACAAACAAACGTGCTGAGCCAGATTTCTAGGAAGACTAAAAAACAAACATGGGGCTTGATGTGGTCTAAGACAGACAGAAGTGAAGCGACTGCCAGAAAAAGAAGGAAGATAAGAAAGAGAGGCAGGAGGAGCAGGGTTAGGAGAAAGAGGGAGAAGAGGGGAGAGGTGGAGAGAGGACGGAGGGGAGAGGTAAGATGTGGAAGGAGGCATGGAAGGGAATGAAGAAATAAGATATTTTGGCTCCAGCACTGCGGACTTTGCCTTCAAAATGGAGCTTGTGAGAAGCTTTTTCTCTGAAGTCACAACTCAACACTGCGTAGATGTGTTGAGAAATAAATTTTATCTTCTGTGTCAAATCCTGAGTTTTAGCAGGGTAGTGAGGCCTCCTCTGGCCTTGGCATGAATGACCATGGTGATTGATTAGCAATGTCTAGAAAAATTTAGGAAGTGTGAACAAGTGTGATCGCCATTTCCATTTATATGCTGATATAATGCGTTATCCAGTAGTTGCCTTTTGAATTAAATTCTTCAAGGAAATTCCCAGGGAGCTACAGAAAATGCTAGTTTGTCAGAAAATCTATAGAAAGCTGAATGAGAACTACATAGAAAATAGATAGAAAATTCTAGAAATAGATGTGAAATCGTTAGGAAGCCTTGCACGTAGTAACTCATTCTACATGTGTACAGGTCAAGGGCTGGAAAGGATTAGAGTTTGCCTAAGAATGCCTAACACTGATCAGTCCTGAAGTTTCATTTTTAAATTTTCTGATCTAGACTTTTAATTTTGGATGATCCAATTTAATTTTCTTTTTATATCAAAGGCTGAATTTTGAAAAACAATTTGTTAGTTATGATGAAGTACTTGGTCTACTTTAGCTTCCCCCTTTTAAGATCTGTAAAATATGACCCAGATCACATGATAACTATGTACAAGGAATGGAAAGAAATGAACAGGTGCAAGCAAATATTGTCATTGTGACATTTTAAATTCAAGAACAATTTTAAAGCCGCTCGACTTCCAATTTTCTTTGAAAGAGTAAAGTGCTAACTTTGAAACCTTCATAAAAATAGCTTTTCTAAAGGGAGTAAGACAATATATTATAAAGGGCCACCATTCCATTATGACTTCTTTCACAAAGCCTTGTATTTATTCATTTATATTTTGGTATCAGGGATCGAACTTGGGATGTTGTGCTTGAGGGCAGGTGGCGGAACCACTGAGCCAACTCCCTGGCCCCACAAAGCCTTTTTCTATCTTTGTACAGTACAAGGATGAAAATAGATTAGAATATTGTGCTTAGGATGGAATCACGGGGAAAGGTAGGAAGGAGAATTGGGAATGGTGGGGTACCAAAGGAAGGAGAAGCCGTGGAGGGAGACCAGAGTGTCACGCGTGATACTTAAGCAAGGCTGTCTTCATCTTTTGTAATCCGGTATTCGATTTTCAAGTCACATTTTCTCTTATTATAAATTTAGTGTATTATTACATTTTATTTACATGGGCAGTAGTGGTAACTACAGCAGGCCTGGTGCCAGAACTCTGAAAAACATTCTTAAATTTAAAAAAATATTATTACAAATAAAATAATCAGTAATAAGCAGAGTTAGAAAGCACAGGTATTTGTTATGTGTCAAGCACTGAGATAACAGCTGCATTCATCTTATCTTACTTAATCACCCTTGTGATTCTTTGCGAAAGATTGTCCGCATTTTATGCATAAGGAAATGAGACTCGCACCGCTCAACTTACTTGAATTCATGAAGTTAACAGCTAGGTATAGAAATGCAGAGCCTTCCTATCTTCCATGCCATTGACTTTTACCATTGCAGCAGACCAGAGGAGACCTTTCCTTCCTTTGCTTTTTCCTCAGGATCTTGGTAACGAGCTCCATCCTCTCTATTTGCATCAGACTGGAACAAATGCAGATCTTTTGAAACTCCATACCGTCCTGCCCAGGCGATCTCGAGGTACACCATCTGGCTGGGCCACTCTATTTCTCAGATCTTTGCACTTACAGTTCCTTCATCCTGAAAGATGCTTTTGCATTTTTCTCTGCAGTTGCTTTTATAGCTTTGAAATCTTGCTTGATCTCTCCAGTGAACACCAAGTACTGCTTCTCAGCTCTTCAAACTTTCAGGCCAAGAGGAGCTGCCCACTGTACTGAATCAGGGCAGGGCCTTCACACATTTCTGTTCAAGCACAAATCACAGGGTACTGAAACCTCTGGCAACTTTTCACTCGTCTCACAGAAAATGTGATGAGAACAGGAGTTCAGTGTCATTCGTCCTTCCAGTATTAGAGCCCAGGATAGAAAAATTCACAGGTGCTGCAAAAAACTATTGAAAGGGTTGAGTAACAAAGCCTTGTGAGTGATTCTATGTGTAAAGGCCTTGTATTTAGTTTTTCCATGACTTAACTGTTTCTATGTGTCCAATCTTTCTAGGAGGTGAGTGATACTATTTCTTATCTTAAAAATTGGGAGAATGAGGTTTAGAATGGTATGAGATTTAACCACGTTCACACAGATGGTTAATGCCAGAGGGAGTTTGAATTTTGCTCACTTTAAAGTAGAATCCATATTCATACACACTGCACTTTGTTAGATCTGTTTCTGAATGGAAATAATGCAAACATTAAAATGTGTGATTTTTGAACATTGTCATGTAAAGGAGGGTGGTATCTGTGACTGCTCCCCTGTTCATAAATAAAATGCTTAAAAATCAATTCCCTTGCTGTGCCCCTGTGTGCCCCATTTGGCTGTAAGTCTTTGTGCTCTGCCTTCTGTGACACTCACTGCCCCTCACCGGCTTATTCATACTTTGGCTCTGCATTTTGAGTAGATGAACTGACCTTCTTCCTTCATTTCCAAGCTGAGATTCTGTGCAGATCTGAATTCACAGCACATTCTATCTCTTCGTTCATTTTTTTGGTTGTATTTTTGGAATTTTCTGGAGGTTCGGAGTACGGTTTTCAGAGTCTGTCTGAACTCCCTTCCTAAGGGACTTGAAAGCATTTTAGCTTTGCTCTCCATGTGAAGCTGTTCTTACATGTTTTTTGGGTTGTCATGAGTCTCTTGGCCAGTCTTGGGAGGTAGTACGGGTGTGCAAGGCACAAGTAACACCCGAAACCATGACCTGTAAAGGCTGTGCTGCCAAGGAAGAGAACAAGCAAATAAGGAAAGATGAACTTGTCATTAAGTGGGAGAAGTCAAGAATTAGGAACTTAAATTTTCCAGAGAAGCCAGAGAAGACGTCTCCATGGATGAAGTATGCCCCATTAGACAGTTACTTAGGGGCAGCTAAGTTTTAGTAAAGAAATTTGACCAACCTTTTGAAAGAGGCAATCTGCTGGAGGTGAGTCAAAGGTTAAAATGCTGCTTTCTATCTGACACACGTTGTGAAATTTTTGGCCCTGGGGCTCCTTTTGCCTTTTTCTGCTTCTGAAAAATAGTTCTTTAATGTTGATGTTTTGGGCTTTATTTTTGTTAGGTTTTTTTATTGATGATTTTTTTTTTTATTTTTACAGATATTTGACCTCTCCTTAAAAGAGCAGTTCCCTTGCTCTAAAGCACATTTGTATTCAATGAATAAGAGTCAATGGAACATTTGGGAAGAAAATATTTACTTTCTTTCCCTGTATTTTACTAAGGTACCCAAATTCGAGCCACCTGGACCATTTAGCAGTGCTGATTAAAGAGCACAGGATCTGGCAGGCTTTAGGAGGCAGCTCCCTGTGCTGCTTGCACTGCCTTGGGCTGTCAACAGCTTGATGGTCTCCAGACAATCTGTCATTCTGCTCTGTCCCAATAACCTTTGGCAACAGCAAAAGCAAACAGGTGCTTAAAGATTGCAATTCATAGGTTTTGCCCTTTATTTAAAAAAAATATAGGTATGTTTTACACCAGGAGAATTCATTTAAAGGTTTCATTTAGAATCAATATCACCTTTGGGCTTGTTATAATTCTAGAACAGGGGAAAGTGGTTACCACCTTTGTTAGGAATTTTCTGTCTTCCCTGAGAATAAGAGGTGACATTTAAATACTGGGAGAGATAATTGTATAGATATTTCTTTCTCTTTCTATATGTATGTATAACTATATATAGTATTCAAGATACATTTTTCTCTCTCTATGGCTACATTTATATATACAGAGAGAGAGAGGCAGATGGAGATAAAGAAAAAGACATAATGAATAACTTTGACTTTTGGGGAGACATCATGTCAAAAAATATAATAGAAATAAATATCCAGATACAGAGTAAGGCACTAGATCAAAATGTTTAACTCTGATTCCAGTGAGATCTACACAAAGTTATTGCTCAAGAGTCTCCAAATGCTTACGAAGCTGAGAAAGACGACCACAAGTAAAGCCAGGCAAGGGTACTAGATGTTGGGGCACAGGAGAGAACTGCTAACTTCATTCCCAGTTTGAAAGGAGCAGCAACTTAACCCCAGTTCACTGTTACCTTGCAAAGTGTAGGTCCAACCTGGTCAGATTTCCTTTCTGTTTGAAAAAGCCCACTAACCAGGGTGAATACAGAAATGGACCAGCAGGTATAACTTGTCCATGAGTCCTACTCTGCAGTCTAAGCCTTTGTGTCATATCGAACTGTTCAAGGGACTCCAGCTCTGTCATTTTACTCCTTCATTTCCATTGCTTTTGTACTGTAAACATCTTCAAAATTTAACAACAGTGACTTCCTTTGATTATTCCCTAAATTGGAAATAGTAGGACACAATAGAAACAGTATGTATTACCCATGTGTGTCAGTGCTCAGTAGAGAAACAGAGGAAATACAAGATATATAAATGAATAAAGATTTACAAGCTAGGCCATCTGCAGAGTCAGGTGGAAGAGTGCTGAAGAGCTGTTTGTGTGCTGCAGATCCAAAGGATCCAGGTAAAG
Organism: Fukomys damarensis; assembly: GCF_012274545.1. Taxonomy (NCBI): domain Eukaryota; kingdom Metazoa; phylum Chordata; class Mammalia; order Rodentia; family Bathyergidae; genus Fukomys; species Fukomys damarensis. The sequence continues at coordinate 14,595,285 of NW_022900921.1, read as the reverse complement.
GTGGAAGGGCCTGGTGCCCAAGGTCGTGTCCAGCGTGAGTTCATGTCAGGTCAGGAGCCGAAGAATCTGTGCTGGAGGCTGAAGGGTCTGCATTGGAAGCCAAGAGACAGATGTCCAAGGTGAAGGCAGCAATGAGAACTCATCTGAAAAAACAGAAATGAGCTTTCCTTCTACTTTGCCATTTTTATTCCATTCCGGCTACAGGCCCTTTTGATTGATATCACTTACATCCAGGGTGGGTCTTCTGCCTTTAGTAAGTCCTTTCGGCCTCACCCAGAACTATACTCATCCAATTAGCTGGGTATTTCTTCCTCAAGTGGGCACACTAGTTAACTATCAGACCAGACACAGTATTTTTTTTTAAATTATGCACCAATCATTTGAAAATAGCTGGTTTCCTCAGTAAGTGATGCAAAGCTGTAGTTGATATCTCGAATTCTATTATGGGCAATAAACATTATCAGTTATTGTTCTTGAAAAGATATGTTCACTTCACACTTTATTGAGAAAATGTCTGTTTTAGGCCCACATTCGTTCCTTTGAGGTAAAAATGATGTGTCATAAAACAAGGCTTTGTATGGGAATTCAGATCATTGATTAAGTAATTTTCCTTGATACATCGCTACATTCAACATGCAGCCAGTGTTTTATATACTTTCCATTTAATCACACAGCATTTAAGAAAAAATAAGCTAAATCGTTGAGATTTGATACAATCAATGATTTTATTGGTTTTTCAAGGACATTACTAGATGAAATTGTTTTTCCCCTGTGATGTAAAGTGGTAAACAACACATTGACTGCCGGTAATTTTGATTTTGACCGCCGGTAATTTTGATTTTGACCAACTTTATTAATTTTAAAGTGCATTTTTACTCACAATCATCACACAAATGTTAATGCAATGAAACAAGGCAAAAAAGTCTTAGGACGTTAAGTATTTTTACCATATGAATAACCTTAAAAAATCATGAAAATCCCCAAGATGCACATAATAGTATTATCGACAACTAAATAACATATCTGGAGCCATGGTTTAATGCCAAGTTCCTTTCAGCTCCTTCAAACAAAGTTCATTAACACTGAAAAAGGTTAAGTCAAAGTTACTGTTTCTCAGTGAAATAGACAAAATCATAGAGTTGCTGAAATTAAAATAATTAAATCTAAATGGGGATTGTGCCTCACACAAATGTCCCTTCAGAAATTTAGCCACTTTGAATCTATTTCAGAAAAGATAATGAGTAGCCCTTGAGGACTAGCTGCAGGGCTGGGTATTTAGCTCAGTGGTTCCACCACCTGTCTTGCAAGTGCAAGGTCCTGAGTTTGATCCCCACACAAAAAGAAAAAAAAAAAAGAAAGAAAGAAAAAAAACAGTAAAAGCTACAAAGTGAACTATAAAGTATCTTCATTCTGGAATAATGGATGATTTTCAAGTGTAAATTTTATGTTTCAGAATACAGTTCCATTATACATATGAAAATCTAGCTTAAAATACTTTTTCTATATATTAATTGGAGAAATGAGTTTGGCAAATTAAACAGCAAGGTTTCACAATTGTGTAAGTCTGAACTATTTAGACAATAAAATTTACTGATTACTTCTATGCAAATATAAGTTTCTGTGCTTGTGTAAAGATCACAGTCTAGGTAAAGTTCTGTTTCGTCTAACTGGAGAGGAAGAACTCAGTTATAGAAGTATTTCTTTGAAGGATCATTTTCATTCAGGGATTTCCATCTCTGTATCATAGTTCATAATCAAACCTTGCACCAATTATCTACTGTAAATTGTTGGAAATTAACAGAACAGTCTAAGCCTGGAACCTGTAAGACACCTGAGAAATGTTAAGCATAAAAAGGCAGCGATTAAAAGCACTGATCTTTCTTGGGCAAGGTTGCCCTACTGATTGATTGCCCCGCTAGTCAGCTTCTTGGCATCTAACGCTTGGCTGTAGCAGAAAGCTCCAACCTCAAAGTGGCCCACATAACAAAGGCATATGTTATCTCAGAGTAAAAAACCCAGGGGTAGCACAGTTTTGCATTTGGTTAATTCAGTTTGTCAACCACGTGATGAAGGTCTCCAGGTCCTTTCCATCTGTCTCCGCCTCCACCCGCGCTGTCAGATTCCTCAGGGTTCCATACTGGCTGCTATGATTCTAGGAAGCGAAGTCATCTTCTTCCACATTCAGACAAAAAAAACAAATCCCCACCTTTTCCTGCCTGCTTCCTCAGGGTGACAAGAAATCCTGTCTGTTGCCCAAAAGCAAACTTCAGAACACATTTTTCTTAGCCAAAATTGTGTCACAAGCTCAGGCCTAATGACAGGTTAGCGGATAGAATGTGGCCATCATAGCGTGCAAGGGTTTTGTGGAGAAGGGAGCTTCACAGCATAAGGGAGGAAAAAGTAAAGTAGGTGTTAATTAAAAAGGAGGAAAGCATAAGGCAGGTGTTAATTATGTGAGACTTAACCCTCTTTATAGCCTATTTCAAATGTTTGCTAATAACCAAGCCTTTTTTCTACCTCTCTCAATAAGGAATTTATTGAATTTACTTATTTTAACTTTATTGTGGTACAATTAATGTTAAATGTGCACACACACACTATATATATTTTTTCAAATGCATGGATATATATCTGTATAGATTTCCACATATATCCCTGTACCTATCTATGCATCTATATAGAGATATAGTTTATTTTTATTTTAGAGATCACTGACTATCACCGTACTAAAACCCACTACCTCCCAAAAAGTCAGTTTTTGTGAGAATTCTTAATATATATTTAACATAGGTGTACCCTGGTAATAGAAAGTGTGCAGTATCATATTGTTAGCTATAGGTACCGTGTTGTGCAGCTTGCCTATAGAGTTTATTTATTGTACATACGAAAGCTTTATTCCCATTAAGGAATGAGTCTCCATTTCCCTCTTCTGCCAGCCTCTGGCAACCAAAATCCTATATTCTCTGTTTCTATGAGTTGGGCTATTTTGGATATCTCCCATAAGTGGAATAATGAAGCAGAATTTGTTTCTTTTAATTTACTCTGTCCATCTTAACTTGTGCTCAAGTAAATGGACCTTTTATGATGAAAATCGCTAATAGTTCCAACTCAACAGATGTAATATTTATAAGCTAACGTGTGTTACTTTAAATATCTTTTATGCTAGTGGTATTGCTAGGATTGCATCTTTTACTTTTGGAAGAGTATATAATTGTCAATGTCTGTATGACTTAAAAATGATGTAAAGTTCAAATAAATAATTTTGTAGCACCCAGAAAGGAGTCGAGATCAGTCAGTGCTTCTGAGTGGGCGTCTTTTAAAGGGCTGTTAGCTGGCAAAAGTGGGATTTTAGTAATATCTTAATGCCAATAGAAAATGTTATTTTGTATTAGAAATTATTGCCTAATCGAGCGTCACATGAAGTGAAAAAAATAACTGTAGAACATCTATGATTACTAAAATATCACTTGAACCCCTGTTCGTATGAAGAATGCCATGCACATGAAATTCATAAACTTGCCTTCTTTTTTTTTCCACCGGGGATCAAACTCAGATCCTTGAGTTTGTGAGGCAGCGGGCAGAACCGCTGAGCTGAAGGCCCGGCCCAAACATTTGTTCTTGCATTCGGTGTCCATAACAAACCTTCAGTGTTCTCAGTGACTTTGCTACTGATACACTTTTTAGATGGAAACTTGTAAACACAACACGGAAATAGCTGCCTAGGGAGGTGACATCACATTTCAGATACCGTCTTTGCCATACGTGGAGTAAGCTGGGTGATTCACCTGCTCGCACTACAGGGACCTCACCTACGAAATGAGGCTATGGCCCTGCACGTACCTTTCAAATTCGGGGACCTAAATTTTCACTCCTAAAATAAGGGGCTCTGATACCTGCTACTTAAATGCTTTGAAGTGATCCATTGCAAGTAAATAGTTCTTCTGTATTTGGTGTTTTTGTTTAGTACCAGCTCTGAGCTGGGATTTTAGCAAATGAAGATTTGGAGATGATGTTTAGGAGCACGATGATGAGGCTAATATTATGCCCTAAATATGCCGTTTTCTCCCCAGAGAGAGACATGCTTATTCTGCATCCTTGTTAAATGTTTAAGCTTAATATAAATAGTTGCTTGTGTGGTTTTTGAATTTATGAGAATTAATTATTTGATTTCAAATGGTGTCATGAGGAAGAGATATTGAACACCATTAAGTAAGTGACTAAACCACTATGTATTTCTGCGATAAAATCTTAAACCGATACCATGCATCTTAGTCACACACTTCAGTACTTCAAGACTCAGGACACTTTTTAGACAGGCTGCCTAAGAAATTACTTAATTGGAAGATTTAACTCTTAGCCACCTTATGTAGGTAAGATCTTAATTTCTATGCAGATCACTAATATATCGAAGAAGCTTAATGATAGATACATTCCAAGGGATGTTGCTTATAGAGAATACCTTTTCTTCCAGGGCTGGGAAAATCTATTTATGGTCCTCTATTAATTTTTTAGGGTTGAAGTAACAAATTACCACAACCTGATGGCTTAAGAGAGCAGAAATTTATTCTGTCAAAATTCTGGAAACCACGTATTATAAATCAAGCTGTCATCGCAGCAGTAATCTCACCAAAGGCTCTGTGGAGAGAATCCTTTCTTGTCTCTTCCAGTTTCTGGTGTCTTCTTTAGTTCTGCACAGTCCTGTCACCCCAACATCTGGCCCCACTTTTGCGTGGGTTCTCTGTGCCATACCCATATGTGTCAAATTTCCATAATTTTAAAATAATGGATTCTAAGGCCTTGTCATTTAATGTAGGGCCATGCAATCCAAGATGACTGAATCTTGAGACCCTTAGTTTAGTTATATCTTTCAATACCTATTTTTCTCAAGTAAGTTCACAATCACAGATTACAGGAGTTTGGACGTATCTATTTTAGGCAATCACTCATACCACTCTAGTTATATTCATAATTATGTCCCAAAAAACCTTCAGTCTATTACTCTAAGTAGTAGTACTACCTGTATGTGCTTAACAGAAGAGATGTTCCTGGAGAAAGAGGCCATCTTAATCATCTTTCTATTCTGAAATAAAAATCCGTTCATAACCTTCACCTGCTCAGTGAAAGTCACCTGTCGAGGGAAAGTTACTTTAAAAATTTGTTCTATGGTACAGGGGATTGAAATGGAGGCCTTCACACTGAATTATATCTCCATCCTTTTTACATTTTGTATTTTGAGGCAAGGTCTCACTAAGTTGCTGTTTGGCCCTGGGAGGGCTCAGACTTGTGATTTCTCTGCCTACCAGAATGCTGAGATTAGAGGCATTTGCCACATCGCCCGGCTCAAAAGTTACATCGTTAGTGCTTAAAACATTCTCTTGGTGTCATCTGGGTTATACACTATCTGTTCTGTAAAATAGAATAATTCAAGGTTAAGAAAGCACAGTGGAAATTCCAACATAAAACAATAAATTTAAGGGCTGGGGTTTTAGCTCAGTGGTTCCACTGCTTGCCTTACAAGCAAAAGGACCCAAGTTCAATCCCTGGTGCCAATATATAAATAAATTTATTTCTTTATGCATTCATTTCTGGTGAGAATTTCAGGAATGTGTATCATAACTCTGTATTTGCCTTTACCCAAGGACTTATGTATTACAGCTTTCCTTACTTTTTATTTATAAAATAAGGGTGAATTGATGAGGCAAACAACTTCCAGATATGTAGATTTAGATATAATCTGTGAATTTACCAATCCCCAGTAGCAGTCCGTGAAGAAGAAAAAAACAAAACAAAACAAAACATGACTCATAAAAAACATACAGAACAGAGAATCACCAATATTATGTTTATATTATGAAGATACTTTATCCTTCCCTTTGAAATAACTGTGGTGCCAGAAATTCAAGTTATATTTAACTGTATATTTTCACAACCTTCATTATTTTAAATACCTACATAGGCAGTACTACGCTGGTGCATGTACATTTTCCATACTCTAAAGCAGGACCACAGCAAGCATAATATGTAGCAATATAATATTCACAGACATTTTCCTGCTCTTAATTCAGCTGAAAACTAGAACTAATGGCCACAGCAGATATAGCCACAAATAGAAAGAGCATGTCTTCTGGCTGACCTACAAATCTTTGTGCTATGGTGTGGAGAGGAGAGTATAGTTTCATGAATAGTGTTTGCCATTGAATTTCTTCTTTAAAGAATGAAGCAGTTCGATTTTTGAAAATATTTGAATTTAGGTATGTAAGGATAAAAACCTCTTTTAACAAGTTCGATGAGTTTTATTCCTTCATCTTCCTTGTACTTTCTTTTCATTTGTGGGTGGAATTTATTAGTTACAACTTTATACTGAATGAAATACAATGTCCAAGATCTATTTTTAAAATGTTCAAATTCCTTCTCAGCAGTAAAATGTGGAGAACATTTGGTAGTGCACTCCGTTTTGCTCATATATCTGCTGAGGAAGCATTGTTAGTTTCCCTTCCAAATGCTGTCATTGTCTAAGTCAGAGTCTCCAAGCAGCCGTGGGAGCTCTTCATTGAATGGCTGAGCTTTGAAACAACAGATGAGAGTCTGACAAGGCATTTTGAGCAATGGGGAAAGCACACAGAGTGTGTGGCAATGAAAGATCCAAATACGAAGCGCTCCAGGGGCTTTGTATGGTCACTTATGTTGTTGTGCAAAATGTGAATGTAGCTGTGAATGCAAGGCCACACAAAGTGGATGGAAGAGAACTATCTCAAGAGAAGAGTCTCAAAGGCCAGGTGCCCACTTAACTGAAGAAGATGTTTGTTGGTGGCATTAAAGAAGATACTGAAGAACATCACCTACGAGATCGTTTTGAACAGTATGGAAAAATTGAAGTAGTTGAAATCATGACTGACTGATGCCATGGAAAGAAGAGAGGCTTTGGTCTGGTAACCTTCGAAGACGTTGGTTCTGTGGATAAGATTGTCGTTCAGAAACACCATACTCTGAACAGCCATAGCTGTGAAGTGAGGAAAGTCCTGTCAAAGCAGGAGATGGCCAGTGTCATCTTGCAGAGAGGTCAAAGAGGTTCTAGAAATTTTGGCAGTGATTGTGGAGATGGTTTTGGTGGCGATGACAATTTCTGTCATGGAGGAACCTTAAATGGTGAAAGTGGCTTTGGTGGTAGCCATGGTGGCAGTGGATGTAGTGGCAGTGGGGGTGGCTGCAGTGGTAATGATGATGGTTATGGAAGCAGCGGCCCTTATTACTCTGGAGGAAGTAGAGGCTATGAAAGTGGTGGAGAGGGTTATGGAAACCAGGATAGTGGCTGTGGCAGGAGTAGCAGCTCTGACAGCTGTAACAATGGAGGAGGAAGAGAGGGCTTTGGTGGTGGGAGTGGAAGCAATTTTGGAGGTAGTGGAAGCTGCAACAATTTTTGGTGATCACAACATTCAATCTTCAAATTTTGGACTCATCAAGGGAAGAAATTTTGGAGGCAGAAGCTCTGAGCCCTATGGCCAATGCTTTGCAAACCATGAAATCAAGGCAGATTTAGCAGCAGCATTAGCTATAGCAGATCCTTTTTTAAAAAACAAAGCAACTCTTTGCAGAAGGTATGGCAGTAGCTGTGACAATGATAGAAGGTTTTAATACTGCTGGGAAACAAAGCTTAGCAGGAGAAGAGAGTGAGAGAGCTGACCGGAAAGTTACAGGTTACAAAAGATTGGTGAACTCAGCCAAGCACAGTGGTGACAGGGCCTCACTGCTACAACGACGTGTTTTAGACAGTGCTCATGTGTATAGGCAAAAAAGCTCAAGATCTGTTTGTATGTCTAGTTGTATAAGAGGTTATTTTAGTTTCTGTTCTGTGGTAAGTGTGAAACATTCCAACGAAGGGTTTTAGCGTAGACTTTTGTTTTCTGTTTGTTTGTTTGTTTTTGTACCCATGCTGTTGACTGCTAAATATCATAGTGTGGTCATGACTAGCATTCCAACCAAGGGTTTTAGCGTAGACTTTTGTTTTCTGTTTGTTTGTTTGTTTGTTTTTGTACCCATGCTGTTGACTGCTAAATATCATAGTGTGGTCATGACTCTGAATAAATATGTTTATTACAAAACAGCAGTAAAATGCATATATTTCTCTCCAATAAAGCTATACTCTATTGTCTCAACACCCAATGTTTTCTCACTCACATGGATTATGACCTTACAGTCTTGTAAGTATAGCCTGTGGGATGTTGATAGATTGTATAAAAATGTCTTAAAATGTGGCCCACAACTGAGCAGGTTCAGCATTCTCCAGGGACTGGGTAAATACGCAAATCCATGGGCATCATCCCACACTTGTTGAATTGGTAATGCTAAAGGCTAACTCCTGCAACCTTGTGTTTTAACAAGCCCTTTTGGGTATCTCTAAGGCATGCTTGAAATTGAGAAGCACTGCTATGGCCATCCAGCATGCTCCAGTGATGAATTTGATTCCCTGTTGACTGTATCTTTGTTCACCTTCATAACTAAGCACCTTGTAGATGAAAAGAAGGGCTAACGCTTTCTACTAATGCTTTGGATCACCTGGCTCAAGCATATAATCTAGATCATTTACACACGCACGCACGCGCACACACACACACACACACACATACATCAGTTTTGACCCTTAATTTACAATTACAGAAAATAAATCCTTACCTCTGTTTTATTTATGTTATGGCTGGCCCATTGAGGTTTGTTTTGTTTTGTTTTCTGTGTTTAGTCTCAGTTACGACTATAGTTACACCTCAATTGTTGAATGGCTCCGTGGTTGAACTCTCTACTACTCGGACAGCAGAGTTCAAAAAATCTTCTCGGTATCGGTGGTTATTTTGCTTCATGTTCAAACTGGAAATCTGACTCAAAAAAATTTGTAAGGTGAGAGTTGAGTCAAGTGTCACATCTGGCAGCAGACATAAAGGGGTGACACATCATTCTAACTGCTGTTCTCTTCCAAATTTTTAGGGAGAAAAGGTGAAAAAAGACTGACAGAAAAGACCCAAGGAAGAACATTTCTCCTCCTCTTGCAGTTTCTCTCCAATTTTCACTATGCCAGGAAGCCTCCAAGTCAAGGTAAACTACCTGTACACAAGGTTTTAAAAAACGTATTTGCTATTATTATATTCTGATATTTAATGTACTATATTTATTGTGTTAAGATGTTTCAGTGGGTATTTCCACAACCTAGGACTGTTAACTGGACCTGAGAACCAGTAGTTTGGTTTTCCATTATTTCCTATGGGAAATATATGTTTGATTCTGGAAGTTCTTGGGGTTCAAACACACACTTGGAATGAGTTGAGTTGGATTACTGAGGTATCACTGCCCTTATTGGCACAAGGAAATAAGGGTGTTGTGTTTAGAGAACCCGGTGTGCTGGACACTCTTGTACATTTGGTGCCGGTGATACTTCACAGCAATCCTTCACATTAACTGTCATTATCTTTTATAGCTTTTGATAAGGTATAATTTACAAAGTATGGGAGGGAATTGTTTTAGCCATGTGAGGTAATTCCAGCTACTTGGCGTGCTCAGCTGGGAGGGTTGCCTGGGCAACTTAGTGAGGCACTATAACAAAATAAAAAAATTCTAAACAGACTGGGGATATAAGTCAGTGGTAGAACGCCCCTAGGTTTGCTCTCTGGACTGCTAAAAAAGGTTATATATTAATATATGCAATTCTATAAATTTTAGTAAAGTAATACGGTTCTGTATCTATGACCAAACTGCAGTTTTGTCATATTTTCACTGTATCACAAATATCCCTCATAAGCAACTCCAAACACTCTAGACTTCGACTCCCAGCTTTGGATATAACACTTTGCTTTAGCTTTCAGGACATTACATGTAAATGGAGTCATTCAGTATGTGGCCTCCTGAGTTTGGCTCACTTCCATGATGTTTCTGAAGTTCATCCATGCAACTTATATGAGCCTCTTGTTCTTTTTTGATGGATAATACTTTCTTTTTCATCATCCGGTTTATAGACATTTGGGATGTTTTCGGCCTGGAGTGCTTTTGAGTAATATAATTTTATCCACATAAAATTATATATAAGGATTTATGCCCCCCCCCCGGGGTTAGTGGAATCCTTAAGACTGACAGTATGTTTATGTTTGACTTTTTGAGAAACTCCAAGCCATGTTGCAGGGTGGTCGTGCCATTTTGTTTTCTCATTAGTAACGTGTATAAATTCCATTTTCTCCGCATTCTTGCTTCCTTCGGTGTTCTGTATTGGATTCTAACCTTTCTGTGGCTATACTTTGTTATAACATTGTGGCTCGAATTTGATTTTTGCTGTGGCCTAATGATGTAAAGCATGATTTAATGTGATATTGACCATTTTTAGATTTTCAAGTATTTGGCCCGTTTTAAAGACTGGTTGTCAGTCATCACGCGTACTTCTGTGAGTTCTTAATATTTTCTCATGGCCATTATTAGATATAACGTCTACAAACATTTTCTCCTAGACTGTGAATATGAGTCTTTAAATTGTTTTTCGTTGTGTTGATGTTGTCTTTTGAAGCATACAACTTTTTAATTTCAATAAAATATAATTTATCATGACCACTCTCTGATCCATCTTGATTTGGCATATACCATTACTGTTGACTTCACCCAAAGTCTTCAAGATTTTTGCCGTATGAATTTCTTAGATATTTTACATTTTTACTGATGATTTGACTTGTTTGTGTATGTGGTATGAGGCAATAATCTTTTTATTTTCTAGATGTACTTCTGTGAGTTCTTAATATTTTCTCATGGCCATTATTAGATATAACGTCTACGAACATTTTCTCCTAGACTGTGAATATGAGTCTTTAAATTGTTTTTCGTTGTTTTGATGTTGTCTTTTGAAGCATACAACTTTTTAATTTCAATAAAATATAATTTATCATGACCATTCTCTGATCCATCTTGATTTGGCATATACCATTACTGTTGACTTCACCCAAAGTCTTCAAGATTTTTGCCGTATGAATTTCTTAGATATTTTACATTTTTACTGATGATTTGACTTGTTTGTGTATGTGGTATGAGGCAATAATCTTTTTATTTTCTAGATGTCTTTCATCTTTTTGTTTTTCTATTTTTGTTGTTTTATCTTTTATAAGCTGCATGTTTTAGTGAGTTATTATAATTCCTTTGATATTTACTTTGATTTTTTTGTTTTTAATATTTTGTTCTAATATTGTAAGAATTTATTTTTAACCCACAAAATATACCTATATATACATACATATATCATGTATAATAAGTTGTTTTGAGACACATATACATTGTAGAATGGCTAAATGGAGCTTAATTCGTATATTTTATGTCATATTTTTATCTTTTTGGTGGAAATAACACTTTTGTGAAGAAAATCTACTCTTAGCAATTTTCATGAATATCTTATTAACTAGAGTCACCATGTTGTATAATAGATCTCTTAAATGTATTCCTTCTGTCTAATTGAAATTTTGTATCCACTCAGCCACCATGTCTTTGATCCCCACTATTCTACTCTCTATTTCTACAAATTCAGGGTTTTTTAGATTCTACATTTGAACTAGATCATGTAGTATATATCTTTCTGTTTCTGAATTTTTTTACTTAACATCATTTTTTCCCAGGATCATATATTTTGTCACAGATGAGACAATTGCTTTCTTTTGGATCATGTCTGTAATCATAGCCCTCAAGAGGCTAAAGGATGAGGATTGCTGACAGGCCAGCCTGGCTTAGATAGTGAGTTCAAGGCCAGCCTGAACCACATACCAGACCTTGCCTCAAAAAAAAAAAAAAAAAAATTCCTGTCATGCGTATAAATGTCACAATTTCTTTATCCATTTATCTATTAATATAGATTATTTAATGTGTTACTGTCTGAATGAAAGGTCTATCTCTGTACCAGCAATCATATTCATCACCAAAATGTCTGATAAATGTCCAATAATCTTTCAAGATCTAGCTCAGCTAACATTTCCGTATGAAGATTTTCTCATAACATCTTCAAATATGCATTCCCTAAACCTGTTCATTCATTTATTAGAAATCATCAGTATTACAGGAATCACTGTATTTATTTGCTGTGAAACTGTGTACCTCCCTAGAGTAGACTATCATCTAAAAAAAGGAGATCATGAAGTATTCATCTCATCCCCACCCTCCATTAGAAAATGCTGTAATTTCATGTAATTAAACAAAGCAACATTTAAAATTATCTTATTTAAGTGAATTTTTGTGGATATAATATAGTGAAGAGAGGTAGTGGCTTCCGTTGTCTATAAGAGCAGGACAGATTTTAGAAAACTCCAACAGAAGGTTATGAGGTAACTGGTACAGTGAATTTCAAACAGATGGTTGGCAAAAATGCCAAGCCCTGTCTTAATCTGTTTCCTTTGATAACTGTTTGGTGAGCCTTGATGTGGATTTGGTTTGATACCCAAGTAGTCCTTGTTTACTGCATTCTTTTTCAGGATCACCCAGAAATCACTTAGTATAAAGGTTTATCTGGTTCACATGGCAGTTTTATCTGGATTGAATGAGTCATTTTGTTAAAAGACTTAACGTTGTTAATTTTTCTGATTCTGATTTTTTTTTAGAAAGTTCCATGTTAAATAGGTTAAAAACACAAATTTCTTTGTTTTGGTATGATCACTGTCACAAAGAATTTTGTCACAGGAAGTCTTGTCTGTGGCAACTGGATGTAGTTTTATGCCTCTCTTTGAAATTATGCTTCTGTTGTATTTCATTTGATTATAAATACTTTGATCTGACTACCTACAGAATGGTGAGGAATTTAACAAAAATTCTAATTATAAACAATGTCAGAAAATGATTCTTCACCTTGACTACACGTGGACACCTGGAAAACTTTTAAAACTATAATGTTCAAGTTCCACCAGAAGAAAATTGAACCAATATCTTTGATTAGGCCTAAAATTTTTTGAAGTGCTGTTTGTAATACCTAATACCAGGTGCTTCATAAATTTCTGTTGTTTAAACAGTCCTTTTCAAATCATAGTTCAGGATCAAACTTTTAATACATCTTCAAAAATCTTGAGTGGCCTAGATTCTTGCTAGTACTTGGTAATTCTCACTGCTTCTAAAGTGGGAGAAAACTATAGTAGTATACAAGATCCTAATGAGATAACTAACAATGTGAAATAGGAAGAAAAGGGCTAAAGGTGTAGGGAAAGTGGGAAGGGTAGGGAAAGGGAATAAGGGAAAAGAAAAAGATAGGAGAAAATGAAAAAATGGAAGTAAAGTGTTTGTAAATGGGGAGGGAAGGAGCGGGTGAAGGGAGGGCAGGAACAAGGGGAAAAAATGAGAACCAAGACCTGTCAGGTAAAGATACAAGATCCAAATAATGAATGTAACTGTACTGTATACCTAAAATGTACCAGTAAACTCAATAAAAAGGAAGAAAATAAATACAGTGGGAGAGATGTTAAAACAGATCACTGGATGGACTTTTTGATAATATGAAAAGACAGTCAGATATCCCATATAATATTGAATAATGTTAGCTTTATTATTATAATAGAATACAGTAGGACATAAAATTAAGAGCTTTTGCTAAACTCTGTAAAGGAATACATGCATCTGCCATAAACAACCTTGACTCATATTAAGTTTTATTGCCACTTCAGTGCACTAAGGTGCAATAAACATTCAGTGTCATCTTTTTAAAAAAATTCCTGGGAGTACACAGGACCTGTCCTCTATAAGAGTGTCTCTTTATGTTCAAGGAAGACATACCTAGTATTACATGGTTTAGCAAAGCACTGTAGAAAAGCTACATAGAATAAGTTGTGTTCGATAACTGTGCAATCAGTTTATACAATAAAATATTACCCACATATACTCACAAACTAAGAAATGATAAGAATGCAGTCCTTGCATAGCAGAAAGCAGACTAGTAAGAAATATTCACATCTCATGAGCAAAATAGAGGCCAAAAGTTTGCCAGGAGGGGTCTGGTAGATAAAATGTTCTCAAATACATTAGGTTAACGTCGAAAATAACAAGATAAACAACAACAAAGAAGTTAGAGCCATATTTATTTTATTTCTATACATATATCTACACATAATGCCAGAAGATGAAATGTCCTTGGTAGGGCATTTATGGGCCTAGCTCATGAAATTTAGGCAGGACCAATTCAAACAACGTAGCACATTTAAAATGAAAACCAGAGTTGGTTTAGGAAAACAGTGTATTTTCCTACATCATTGGATAGCAGCTTTTTGAGAAAAACATTGCTTAAAACTCAGGTATGTTTTTCAACTATTTTATTTGGCAATTAAGCTAAGAGTTTATGTCATAGTATTATAAATGTGTTTAGACGATGACACGTTGGTTCTGAACACTAAATTTAAATATTTGTGAAACTGCATCAGACAAAGGAGACTTCAAAAATACCTTCTTCATAAATGTTTATCTCTAAAACATCTGGGCGGTAATGAAACAGACTAGAATTTTAGAGGGAGTATTAATGGACCTCTTTTATTTAAAGCCCTTACATAGAGTACCTACAAATATATTGCTACAATATAAATGAAATGTAATAATATTACTCAATAAAAGCTATTTTATGTACATTCTTTCATGTATTTTATATTGAATGCTACATATGGTACAGCACTTATTGAAGTAGTTGGCATCAGCGAATATAGCAGTATTATACAGTTGATTTTCTAGTTCCGACTAATGCCTCCCATTGTCTTTTTATGTTACATTAGCCTAAAATATGAAAGTGTAGTACAGCAGAACTTTAGCAGATAGCAACTCATGTACTGTTGGACCCCAGACAGTTTTAAATTGTGGGCTTTCCGTACATACGTGGACTTCTTGCCCCTAAGTTTCAAGTTCCATCTGCTTCCTACAGGCTGTTCTGTTCTTAAATGCAGGCTAAGTGTATTTCTGGAGCATTTAACAACATTCTAACAGCTAAGAGTGGTTATTCCTACACAGTATTTTAAGAACATAACTTTAAAAAAAAGTAAAAAAGTACAATCTCATGCTTAATATTTACATATAATTTATATATTCTGTTTTTGTTTGCTAGTCATAAATTTCCATCTAAAGCTTTTAATGTAGTTATACAAAAGAATACATTCAGCAATTTCTAAAGCTTGCAAAATATTTTTGCCCTTCTAAAACATCTTCACAATGACAGTCAAGTGATTATTGGACCAATGTGCCATTTGGAAATGGGATGGAAATGGCAGTATTTTTTGAATTATGTAGTTAATCAATTTATTTATTTTCAGCTTCTATTGAATGAACATCTCTATTAAGATGATTGTTCATGAAGTCTAGTGGTAAAAGCTTAGATGATACCAAAATAGCCTATTTAAGGCATTTCTCTCCATCAGATTAAATGCGTTCGGCAGTGAGCAACTGCGTCTTTGCCAGTGAAATTTCCATGAATTTTAAAATAGCATGAATAGCAAAATAATGTTTTGTGGATTTTTTTAAAAGGGAAAAAATAATAAGAACTTTTTAGCTTTGGAAATAAAATGTTAAAGCTATACATCAGTCTAAAAAACAAAGCAAAAACATAAACACGCCATAGTTTGTGCAATAAAGACATAGATTGTTATAAATTTTCTTCATTAAACATTTATAGTTTATTCTTTTAAACACCTTCACACAAAAATATTTTGACATATACAGTATCTCTTTTAGAATATTTGGAAATATATATCTACAAAAGACCTAGGGGTTGTATTAAACTACTTTTCTCCGTATTTTTCTACGTTTCCTCACATCTTTGGATCTTCTTTTCCCTCCTTTCCTCTCTTGTCTGTCTATCTCCTTCTGACATCATTCTGCTGTCTTGCTTCCCTTCTCAGAATCCTGTTTCCAAGCTGCGTACCCTGCTCTGCCCTCAGCTGCCAGACAGGGGTCTTTTGATCTTGTATGAATTATGGAAATAAGGAAACCTTCAGATTCTTTAAGACAGAGGCTCTAAAGAAGATGGGAATTACTGTGTTGAGAACAGAAAGCAATTCCCAGTGCAGAGGACTGAACAACAGAATGTGAGTAAAAGAACCTATTGGTGGGGTGTAGGGGCTTTTAGCTGAGGCTCTCTGTTTAAATACGTCGCCCAATAGACTAAGTTAAAGATTCCAAATAGCAACGGGAAGGCTATTCTTGACAGTCGGTCAATTTTGCTGACACTGTTAAAGGTTTTCTTGGGCTCTGGTGGTTTTGTTTCAGGCTTGACTTCTTTTGGTTCTATTGTTGCGCTTTTAGCAATGGTAGCTAAACCGGGGTCACCTCTGGCCAAATTAGGGGTATAGCTGGTGGCTGTTGGAGCGTAAGTGTTGTTTTTCTTAATGAGAGGATCTTTTACTTTCTTTGGCTGTAGAAGGAAAGAGTAAAGCAGTTTGTTTAGTAAACTGAGAAGCAGAATTACAAGATGCTGAGCCCAATGACCCTTGCTTTAGAACCCAAATGAGTGCTTTATTTAAAAAGCTAGGAAATGTACCTTGCGATCGTCTTCTGGGGATAAGTTAAAAACACAGACACTACTTTACAGTCTTCATCATCAAGAAGTGGACTCTATTTTTTCACTACAATATAGACTAGAAAATAACTCTGCCAGAGAGATATTGTGAAAGCCTTGGATCTTAAACTCAAAAGTCATCCCAGCCTCAATCTTGACATGGTGGAAATACGCCCTTGCCGGGAAAATAAGCTGGACAAAGACTCCCGAATGGACTGAGCCCACATGCGTTGAGAGGCCCAGCTGACTGCTTGTGCCAGGCCCCGGACATGGGAAACAGGCCACCCCCCAGCTCTAGCAGTGGTGTGAGTGAGCTCAGGTCCCTCCAACAGAATGCTACCAGACTGCTCCTGGCCCCCAAATCAAAATCACGAGCGAAGCTCTTGTTGTTTCAGGCCCCTAAGTTTGGAGGTGGTTTGGCTTTCCAGCAATAAATTGCTGTGCCAATGATCATTTGCTGCTTCTTACTATGTTTTACATGGGCGAGTAATAAAGCAGGGTTATTTAGGGAATCATGATTTCCATCCTTGTTCAGTCTCAGCTGCTCACAGAGGAGTCTGTGCAATGACTGACTACGGCAGTTCTTCTCAGAGTTTCTTTCACTTACGCAGTTCAAGAAAATGACCATGTACAGAGCTGTGTGGGTCAGTACAGCTGCCACTGCCAGTGTGAAAGCAGGGCATCTGAAATGTGGCAGGTCTGCTTTGCGATGTAACTATAAAATATGCAGAAGATTTTAAAGACTTACTATAAAAAATACAATCTAATATACTCCCTTAAAAATATTTTGTATGAGTTATGTGTTATAATGAGAATATGTTTTCATGCATTTGCAAAAAACACATCCTTAACTTAATTTCCTTTATTTACACTTTACACTAATAGAAAATTTTAAATTGTACTTGTGGCTTATATTTGTGCCTTATGCTATGTTTCTGTTAGACAGTATAATTCTAGGAGAGTGGGTCCTCTTCTTTTGAACATATTTAAATGTGCAGATGTCTATTTGGGGAAGAGAAATCCCTTGACTTTACAGAAAATTAAGGATAGTTAATTTTGCAACTCAATTCAATTAAAGCATTATAGCAACACGTTTATGATCAAAGTGATCAGGGTCAGAAAACAACCCAATAATGGTTTTCACATTAAAAACCTTGTAATGGACTTGGAAAATAACAGAGTCAAGTAAGTTTGTTTGCTTCTCATTCAGATTGGTTAAACTTCTTATGTCAGTAGAGCACCTCTCTTGAAACTCCTTCACTCTGCCTGCATATCTGTTCACGCAGACAACCTATTCTTTCGACAGTAAAAAATTATAGTGGCGCTTAGTCATTTGCAATATAAGAAAAAAGGAAAAGAATGCTCATGAGGCTTCTTTCTGCATGCTTTATCTAATCCCCTTTGTCCCTAATATTCCATCTCAAAGGTTTAAGGAGACATTTTGTGATATATCATGGGGACTTTTAAAGCATTTACCTTTTCTGGAACCACGCTTTTGCCATCCCATGCGTAGCCTCTCTTGGTGAAATAATTTACTGTGGCAAACTCAATCAAAGCAGAGAACACAAAGGCGTAGCACACTGCAATGAACCAATCCATAGCTGTTGCGTAAGCCACCTTGGGAAGGGAATTTCTGGCACTTATACTTAAAGTTGTCATGGTCAGTACAGTTGTCACTCCTGTGAGTAAAGAAATTAAGTAAATATGTGGGTTCCTACTGTGAAATTTTATCACCAGATGTAACCTACTTGAACAAAGGCAAACCAGTAGCACCATGGCCAAAATACAGATCTGCATTCATCTCATTTTGGTTTGGGATGAGTTCTAATTTAACCCTTGGGTGGTTTGTCATTCATGATATGGCAGTTTGAAAGGGACATGGAGGGAAGAACCATTCTTCTTCTGGAAAGATATTAATAGGATCATGAACTCTTAAATGGGTACCTTGGGTGAGATGAGAGCTCCCTCTTTGTAACTGATTCTTGCAATAGAAATCATAGATTGCCACTGCCTCTGTTCTACAAGAAATACCTAGGTCGTAAGTCCTGTGTAACATTCTTTGTTCCAAATGTAGAAACTAGAAACTCCATGACTCTGAGGTAAATGATAGGTAAATAAACAATTTCAGGATGATAATTTGCCATGTCATTAACTCTTCTTTCATCCTGTTTTGTCCTAATTGTAAAACAGCTGCCCACTTGAAGTCCTGGGACTGGTGTGTGTGTGTGTGTGTGTGTGTGTGTGTGTGTGTGTGTGTGTCTGACACAGTTTGTCAGATTCAAATGTCCATGATCTTTAGTTTCTGCAAATGCTGCTTCATCCTCCCTAGGTAAATAAAATGTCAGGATGATAATTTGCCATGTCATTAACTCTTCTTTCATCCTGTTTTGTCCTAATTGTAAAACAGCTGCCCACTTGGAGTCGTGGGGTGTGTGTGTGTGTGTGTGTGTGTGTGTGTGTGTGTGTGTCTGACACAGTTTGTCAGATTCAAATGTCCATGATCTTTAGTTTCTGCAAATGCTGCTTCATCCTCCCTACTCTGTAACATCAACCCTACCAATTAAAATGACCTATACTCAAGGTCAAAACATTTTTCCAGTTGGTCCCTTTTAGTTTATGTAGGCAATTAAATGAGTTGATACGTGAAAAATGATATACTTATTAACAAATCAGTACCACTGTTAGCCTACAATATGTGTTACACCATAGATACAATGTAGTTAGTATAATGCTATAAGATTCCTTTAAATCACTTGAAAATGTTTACAAAACATTTGACAGTTACCCAGAGAGAGGTAAGACACATGCCATGAAAGTAATCCTGTCGTCTTTCCCTAACTAGTACCATTCTTAGCGCTTACTAGGTATGTGGCCAGAGATAGGTGAGTTAATTGTCAAGGACTTCAGTCTTCCTGTGTGTACAAAAGAGGAACTGCTCTTCACCCTTTTACTGTTTACCTACCCGTATTGAAATTCTCAGAGGGGGCTATTTTTGCCCAATCACTTATATGATTATTTAGAGGATTGTTTTTAAAAACATAAAATAGTATTTCAAAGATTATAAATTACTATTTCTATGGAAGGTATTTTCATTCCACAAGTCTAAATCTCCAGTCTGTACTTCCTCCTCCTTCTGGTTGATTTTAGGAAATCAATGGATCCCACAGTTGATGGGTGGTTAATTTTTGTAAGCTGCTTTAAACCAACCAGTAGTCTCTTATTCTCCATGAATTTCACGGTAGGTGTTCTCTGTAGCTACTTTAGGAAGTGATATGATTGAGAAGAAATACTATGAGAGTTTTTATTAAATTTTATTGTGTAAGTTTTATTTCTGTGTGTGTGTGTGTGTGTGTGTGTGTTCAGGGCTGTAGAAAATGAATTCACTTAGGAGCTTTGGAAAGGTTACAGAAATTCTGGGTCAATATCCATATTATGTAATTAGCAAACAGTTTAAGGAATATTGGTTGGAAAACTGCCCCCAAATTTACATATCAATATTAACTAGAGCAAATAGCAAGATAATTACAAGTCAGTATTTGGGGAACAGAGCAACCCAGTTTAAATCCCAGTTCTGTAATTGCTGAATGACTTTGGGAAAATTGCCTCACAACTGTGACCTTCTAGTTTTGTGGGTTTTTTTAAAATTTGTTTAACATTTTTCCTTGCCAACTGATTTTATGAAGTCCATCTCGGAGAGGTGTAGTGTTAAATAAGAGAATAAAATTACTTGTTAGTATCTGAGTGTCCGTCATTTTGTTTGCCTCAGCTGCGTTACGTGAAGAGGAGTCATTTGGGGCCACATTAAAATTTATAAATAGTATATACTTTAACTTATTTCAACAGAGTAAATTATTTCACATCATAAGGCAAGCTTGTTGAATAATTAAATAAGAAAACTTCAGTCTGTTTGATGCAAATAAACACCTACCTTCCCCGGCCCACATGCCTGGATAGATTGAAAAACTTTTCCTGGTAATGGCTGCATTTTACTAGCCATGTTACATAACCACATGAGGAGTCTGTTACACTTGGGTTGGATTCATCCAAGAGTCTCAGGCAGCGCTGCAGGGCACCCTCCCTAGGAGGGCATTCTTTTGTTGCCTACACAGCCTGTGCCAGAACAGCATACAATGGAGTCCCAAAACCACTACCCAAATCACTTCATGGTGTTAAAAGTGCTTCATCTTGTGAGGCTGCTTTACCACATGGTTGCGTATGGTCCACAGGCAGCAGGTCGGGTGGGCCTGGATGACTACTTAGCCTGAGAGTTACAAAGGGTAAAACAAATATCTGTGATTATTGAAGACTTCAGTAACCTTTTGGCTAAATCTCTACTGCAGTGGACTCTACCTTTTAAATAGTTTGGTTTCTGTAGTCGGCTGTCAGAAGTCATTTGACTACGGATGTGTTCAGACTAAAAACACCCAACATGAAGAGGAGTTTAGAGTAATGAGCTTGTTGCTAGGAGGAGCAAACACTTACTGCCATAGCAGAAGGGAAGGGAACGAAATGCGTGGTGCACTAGTTAAATTCCAAGTACTAAGCCTGATGTGTACTTTTCTCATCCGGCTCTTTAAACACGCTACTTCACTTTCCTTGCCACCTTGCTTGACAGGCAGCTGAAGGTGGAAAGGAGGAAACAAACTGGCCCTGGTGATGTGGCTGCTGCCCGGTGCCACTGAACCTAAAGCTTAGCAGCAGTTACAAAACAACAGCCGGTAGTAAGAGAGAGCCCAAAAAACCAAGAATATGATGTTTCAAGTCATACCGTAGGCTTCAGAGTTGTGGGGCTTTTTATTCAGTAGCCAAGGTCTGAACCCTGGTGTTTCTAAAATAAACCTGGATGCTTGGGTCTTTTACAAAAAATATGTAAATGCCGTTGCTAAACACGACAGCTTTAGTAAACTGTTATGGAATACAACTTGTCTTTGATCATTTTTCTTTTTCTTGTAATGTTTTTCAAAGACCAGCGATCCTCTCAGCCATCCCCAGAGCTCTGAGGAATATGCTGACTTCATACTGCAAGGAATAGAAATGTGTACTAAGTAAATGTTAAAAGGTTAAAGGTCTAGGAAAATTGTACTTGCAATTTTATTGAATTTAAACATTAGAAACATATAACTTGATACACAGAAATACGTGCCACCGCTGTTTATAGATATATAGTTCTGTTCACCAAAAGGGCATGAGTCGATGGAGATCTGAGGTGGGTGAAAATGTTAAAACCGATGTTTTTTGACTTCTAAAGCCTTCTGAAATACTTCGGAGACTTTCCGAACAGAAAGGGTACTAATTGTTAGAGCAAGAAGGAGGAAATGTTATCTTAAATAAATTTTGTTTCTCACTAAAGCACTGCACTCCTCCCAAAATAAAGTAAGGCAAAATACAGATAATAGATATACTGATTTGCTTGTTATTTCTAGGTGAGTAAAGAGGTCAACTGGAATATACATCCTCTCAAGGGGCGAGCCTTTAGTGGCTTCAATACTTGTTGACAAGTGGTCATAAGGAAAAATGAGCTTGAAATGAACTCTTTTATTTTGCAGCTGAAAATCAACTTTGCATCTTAATTTAGCTGTGTGCTCAGGCTATTGTCAGAGCACAGATGTAGTGGTTTCCAACCTGGGGCCATTTGCTAAATTGATAGGAAACAAACAAACAAACAAACAAGCAAATGCTTTTCCAGACATTGTAGCAAATTGTTCCTTTTTTTTTTTTTTTTTTTTTTTTTTT
>NW_022900921.1:14531437-14572607 GCF_012274545.1 Fukomys damarensis | reverse complement strand
TTTTTTTTTTTTTTTTTTTTCGTGCGACAACCAGGGTTTTTCATACTATTCACATTATGGAAGATATCATGGGAATTTCTGCCCCTGAATAAACCTCCCTTTAGATTGTAAACTTCTTGCTTTTGATTCATTAGCTTAAGGTCTGAACTGTAGCAAGTGCCCGCCTGGCGTTTCCAAAACAAACCTCCATAATTGTGTCTTTTACCAATACATACGTGAGTGTTATTTCTGAATGAATGGCTGGCCATCAACAGCCTTGTTGCATGCCTTGGCTCTGCAAGAAGGATAGCACGGAGATGACGAAATAGCATCGTCATTAAGGGCACAGCCTCTAGATCTAAGCGTGTGGGTCTCCCTCCTCACCCCTTTCCCTAGTAACCTTCAGATCTGGCACGAGTCCCTTGTCTCGTGTTTCTTTGCTTTCAGGTTTCCACAGTGGTGCTAATGGCAGACTGGAGGGTGTTCTAGTGTTAAGTAAGGGAGGCGAGTTACACTGAACAGGGTCTGCTACAAGAAGACTCAGTAAATATTCTCTATTGCAGATACGATTATGCGGTTGAAAGCTCCAGAATATAACGTTCATGAAGGGAGGGGTCCATGTGCAGCCAACTGCTCCCTTCTGCTCCTAGGCTATACCAGCAGCTCCCAGGAGGTTTCAAATAAAAATTTAATTGACTGAATAAGGCCAGAAGTTTATTGTAGTGAAATTCCGTGTTTCCATCAGTCTGAAAAGTATAATGGTGAGGGCACACCTGCACGCACTCAGAAATAGCCTTTCTATGAAATATAAACTTCAGAATAATACACAAGGAGGTGTTTTTTCCATTAGAAAAGATTATTTCCATTTAAAGTGCTCTCCATTCGACTGCCTGAACTTAAATATTTAAGCTACTTAAAATAGTTATAAAAATGTATTTGTAATTGTTCAGAAGTGCGGGTAAAGGGAGGTATCCCTCTACTGATGTGTGACCCTTGACGAGCCCTCCCTACCTGAGGAAACTCTGCTTTTGTATATGTAAGAGATTCGTTCTGATGATATTTGCTAAGATTGTCGAAAACATACTGCTCTATGCCATGCTCTGTAAATGTCTATTTTAAGGTTTCTGTGTATGAGCTTTTAATCTGGCCTGATACATGCTTGTTTCATGGCTGCTTTACAGTCCCACAATGTGAAATCAAATGTCCATTAATTCCACCCATTCACATGCACTCGTGCAGCTGGACTGTTATTTAATGATAGTGTTTTGTTTTACCATGGTAGAGTAGCAGTGGCAGTTCCAGGAACATTTCTACTATGCTAAATTCAGATTTAAATGTGCCGTGGGTTTTTTTTTTTTTTTCCATCCCCTGTGCAGTGTTGCAGACCTTCGCATGAAGATCCTGAGTGACACTTACCAAAGACAGTTCTCGCTGGTACAGACTCTCTGTTGAGCCAGAAGGAAACTTGTGAGAGAATAACCGTCATTATGCAAGGCAGATATGTTTGAATCACAAAATAGCCAATCTTCCTCTTCAAGTGGAAGTGAGTAGTCATAACAACGTACTCTCCTGGAGGGCAAAGCAGATAGTAAGTTTGAGCAATTGGACCTTGAAAAGATATTTCTGAGGTTTTCCATTAGCAGCAAAGTCCTGGAGGTTAGACACATCCTTCTTTCTTCATGTGACATCCAGTCCCTAGAGGGAAAAGCTTTTACCCAAGAAAGATAAGAAACATTTCTAACACATACCACAATGGCTCTAAGGCTAAGAAAGAGGTACTAGTGTCCTTATGGATATTCTTACCACTGAATGCTGCTACATCATATATTTAAGTGACAAATCTGAGCATATATGCACATTTTCAGAATGATCAGGAAGGCGGTGAGCTGGATTCTATGACCTACATGGGTATTCTACAGACTCACTAGATCTCCCTCCAGCCTGACCAGTGCAAAACAGATTCAGGATGTTTACTGAAGTCTTTGGTATGCAAGTCAGGGCAGCTGGATTCTAGTTCCAACACTTCTTTGAACTTCAGATGAGAAATTTAGCTTGATCTGATTTACGAAATGAGGAATGGCCTAGAAGCCATTATTTCTCATCATTTGTTTCCCAAAACCACCTGGTAAATTTTTGAAGGGTGCAATTTTTAAAATCCTATGCAGAATACAAATTATTGTTTGAATTGCCAAGGAAATCTATATTTATATTCAGTTTTTTTCCATTTTTTCATTTAAATTTTCTTTCTTTCTTTCTTTTCTTTTCTTTTTTTTTTTTTCTTCTTGCCTGCAATTCTGGGGATTGAACTTCCTGCTTCACATAAGGGAGAAAAGTATTCTACCACTATCTCAGAGCTACATACCCCGTCCCTATACATGCGTTTAACAGTCTTTCTCTACTTGAAATCCTGGCTTCATTTAGAGATCTGATCTGCAGCAGTAGATACACAACCCAAATGGCAAAGGAAGAGTTTTATGTTTCTTCATGCAGTATTTTTTCATTTTTAAATCTTAGCCTGGTTTACTCAGGAGATGTTCTTAGTTCTCTGTGAGTGAGTAGGGAAAAGTTGGCATGTTGTCCACAAGGAAGGGTTACCCTATTTAGAAGTCTATCTACCTTTTCCTTCTTTCCCTCTCCGAAGATCACCGATCTTCACTTATGCTTTTTTTCTCAAGCCAGAGACATCTGACTTCAGTTCATGTTGCTAGAACAGCAACTCAGACCCTCTTAATCTCAGTAACCAAGCCCTGTATCTCAATCTGGCTGCTTATCTTCACGCTATTAAATGAATAGTGACTGTTCCTACTACTCCTACATTTTTTTCTTTTGCAGTGGTATGTGTGAACCCAGGGCCTCTCCTCACTGAGTTTTACCCCTATTTCATTTTATTTATTTATTTCTGTATTTAAAGAGAAACTCTTGTTAAATTGCCCAGGCTACACACAAATTTTTGGTTCTCCTACCTTATTCTCCCTTGGTGCTGGGATTTTAGAGATGTGTAGCAGCACTCAGAGACCCTAACTTCCTTTTTCTTTTATTTATTTATTCTTAATAGTGTTAGGGAATGAACTGAGGGCCTTCCCAAGGAAATACTTATTGAAAGTAGTATGTACATATATATGTATGTATGTATGTATGTATGTATTATTTTGAGACAGCATTTTGTAAAGTGAGATGTGGTGTTGTCCACAGCTTTCGTCCTGACTCCCACAGGAAGCTCTCCCTCTCACCCCTGCTCCTATGGCGATCTTTAAGCACGTGTACAGACAGAGACCAAATCCACATCATATGCAACCTGGTCCTCAAAACAGAGACTTATGTTCTAGACCTAAGCTAGAATTTGCTGCATTTCCACATTTAGACCAGACTGTTATCTATCTAATCGACATTTATTTTTCATAGGTAGTATCAGCTATGTTTACAATTCACATAACTAACTTTTCCTAAGAAGAATGAACAGCATGGAGTCAAGAGTGGCAACACATACTTGTATCATTGGTTCTCCGGAAAGCTGAGGCACAAGGATTGCAAATTTAGCCTGGGCATTTGAGTGACTTGCTGAGATTCTATCTCAAAAGTAAAACATTAAAAAAAAAAAAGAGAGAGAGAGTTGAAGAGTTAATGTTTGTCTATTTACTCGGAATAAAAAAACCTGGATTTAATCCTTAGACACTAGACAGTGATTTAGACAGAGAAAGAAGGAAACAAAAAAAAGCATAGTTGATCACCAAGTTTCAGTTACATGTACACCCTACACGGACTACACGAAACTGCCTCCTTCCCCTCTCCTTTTCTTGCCCTCTTCTGGCTTCTTCCTCTTTTCCCTCTTTTCTCTTCTCTTCCTCTCCTTTTCCTTCTGCTTCTCCTTCTTCGTCTCCTCCTTCTCCTTCTTCTTTTCCCTCTTCTTCTCCTCCCTCCCCCCTTCCTTCTTCTTGCTGCTGCCCAAGATAATCTCAAACTTGTTTTGTGGTCCATGCTGGATTCGAATTTACAGTTGTCCTGCCTCAGCCTCACTCTGAGTTTCGGGATGTCATGCATGTGCTCCTGCACCTGGCAACCTTCTGTTTCTTCTTAACTCTTGGTCACTGCCCTTCTTTCTTTAGAGATTTATTACAATGATCTTTTAAGCATGTCCAGTTATATCTCACCCCTAATTTTGCCCTAAATTTCAATGTAGAATGAACTTGTTACATATATGAAAATGCCACTCATTCTCTTACTTAAAAATGTTAATGGATTCCCATTGTGATGGTTTATCCTGATCATCAAGAAAACTGGGCAAAGAGAGGCCTATAAAACTGCTTGAACACATTTCTGCGAAGGTCCCACTACAGAAGATCTCCTGGGGGTCAATTCATTGAGGGAGGTGAACATCCCCAACTATGAGTGGCACCATCCACAGCGCCCAGATGGGACACAGAGGCTTCCTTGTCTAAGGACCCATGATTGATTCTTCTCAAGGTCTGTTTTTCCTGTGCCACCTTCACACACATCTGTCTGTGATATCAAAACTCTATTTAATATCGATGGCTGGATATTTGGTTCATGTATAGGTTGGGCCCTACTCAGATACTAATTCCTCAGTGGAAGAGAAAAAAACATACCCCAAGGAGAAAGTGTATTAACCTTGGAAATACATGGTCTTTACTTTAAAATTCAGATCTACTTTCTTGTTCTGTAGCTTTAGGCAACTTATGTAACCTATCTTATTTTTAGTTTTCTCTTCTATAAAGTAGTACAAAATGTAACATGGCAGAATGAAGACTAATGGCTCCCAGGAAGATGGTACTATATGTCCGTGTTAAAATGTGTTTTCTAGTTGTTTGTATTTTCTTCACTCTGCTCCCCAATGAAGACAGGTGAGAATATAGCAAGAAGAAATACGTGCACTCTTTACAGAAGGAAATCATCTGTGCTTTATGAATACTACTAATGATAATACCAGCCACTCACCGAGCACTTACTAAGTGTATTAAGCTCTATAGCTCTTGTTTATATTTATACTATCTCATCGTTTACATTTTAATTATTTATGGGCTTTACATTGGTCTCACTAACTGTGAAGAGAAATAGGCATTTGGACCTAGCATAGCCTTACACAGCTCCAATATTAAACACCCGCGTGGTGAAAAATGGAAGCTCTATTAACACAATAAAAACACAAAACATGAGCACTTCTGTTTTGAAGAATAAACAAAATATTACATAATGAACCTATTAATTTCTTTATAGGCTTTTGATGATGTCTCCTAGGTCATTTACAAAAGGTTGAAGCAATCCAAATTTGAAGAGAAATTCAGGAAAGCCCGTTATTCCAAAACTCTCCTAAAATACACCCGTGTGGACAGAGCCATGTAACATTTCCACCACCCCAGGGATACACATTGTTATTCCTAACCATGCATTCAGTTGTGGCCTGAAAAATGTCATCAGCTCGAAGAAAAAAATATCTAGCTTTTATATAATGTCAGGAAGATGAGTGTCTACATATATTCCATTATCTTTTGTTGTTTGCAGTGTGACATTTTTGCAAAGATTCTGAAAAGAATATGATTTTTAGACATCTGAAGAGCTATTATTTGATGTTATATTTATTTTATGAGCAGTTTCGGTCCCTAACCTATTTGTGAAAGAATAGGAGAACCTCCAGTGATTGCAAGCCATCTTTCTAAATTAAATGAAATAGAAGAAGATTGGCACAAAAGAGACATAAGAGACAGAAAGGTCAACAACATCAGAATCAAGCTGTAATAATTTAAAAGTAAAAGAAAAACGCAACCAAAAAAAGCCCTGCTTTCTTACATTGGATGGAAACCGGGTCTAGACACCAAGTATTTAAGCACTAAGCATCTCAAATTCTGTTCCTCTAATTCAAGAGTCTGGAAGAATTATAATTCAAATATCCATCTATTTATGTTGCCCCAAGGGAAGCTTGTAAATTAGATTGACAATATTTCTGGTGCTAAAATATAAAATTAAGAATGGAGGAAAAGAAACAGGAGTGTACTTTTGGAAAACATTAAATGTTTGTTGGGTGGTGGTTCTAATCTTGGCTTTCTCAAGGACTAATTGCTGGAAGGTAAATAACTTGCTTACTTCATTTTAATTCCGGTTACTGATTTGTCCATTTATTATGAGAGTATTCAATTATCCTGGGATGCTTTGAAGGTAAAATTAAATAATTAGTGTGAAAAGATTTTTCAAAAATCAGAATATCATGCAGATATGTGGTATAGAGATAGAACAGAGTAATATGTCTTTTCTTTCAAGTTCAAGAAAATAACCCTTCATTCAATGCAATTTTATTAAACACTGATTTTATGTGACATTGTGATGTCCCTTCCCTCTTTTTGTTTGTTTGTTTGTTTTTTCAATACTGGGGATTTAACCCAGGGCTTCCCATTGAGCTGCATCCCCAGCCCTTTTTTATTTTTTACTTTGAGACAGGGTCTTGCTAAACTGCCAAATTGCTCAGGACAGGCTTGAGCATAGGATCTTCCTGCATCAATTCTCTGGAGTGCTGAAATTACAAACACATGCTGCTATACCCCACTTCTTCCAAATCTTTTCTTGTTTTGTTTATTTTCAATTTTTTATTCATTAAGTCTTTTGGCCCCAGCCCTTTTTTATTTTTTACTTTGAGACAGGGTCTTGCTAAACTGCCAAATTGCTCAGGACAGGCTTGAGCATAGGATCTTCCTGCATCAATTCTCTGGAGTGCTGAAATTACAAACACATGCTGCTATACCCCACTTCTTCCAAATCTTTTCTTGTTTTGTTTATTTTCAATTTTTTATTCATTAAGTCTTTTGGGGCACCCCTTCAGCCCTCTCCTTCCTTAAACCCCTTAACCCTTCCTATTTACCAAGACTTTGTTTCCATTTTTTGTTTTTCTCATATTTATTCCTTTGCCCTACCCCTCCCATCTCCTGTTCCCCTTTGGAACGTTTCTTCCTATTTCATATCATCTGTTATACATTTTGATCCTTATTTATTAACACTTTCAGTTTCTCACAGCAGAGAAAGTATTTGGTATTTACACAGCTGTCCTAGTTATTTCATTTAAGAATATAGCCTTCATTAAGAGTATGCATCCAGTTAGTTACAAATGTGTCTACTTTCTCATGCTTTATGGCTGAGTAGTACTCCATTTTATTAAAAAAACACATCTTCCTTATCCAGTCCCCAGTGGTTGGGTAATTGGACTGTTTTCAAGTTTTAGCTATTACAAACTGTGCCGCTATGAACAGGGGTGCATATATATTACTGTGGTATGATTCTTTTTAATTCTTTTGGGGAGATACCCAGGAGGGGAATAGCTGGGTCCAATGGGACCTCTAATCCTAGTTGTTTGAGGTATCTCCATACTGATTTCCCCAGTGGTTGCACCAGCCTGCACTCCCCTTGATAGTGGAGCAGGGTTCTTTTTTCCCCATAACCCCACCAGCATTTGTTAGAATGGCTGCTTCTTCCAAATCTTAAAGATTTCAATGTTTTCTATAGCATAACCATTTAAAAATAACTGGTATATTAAAATGGTGGTGATATTTCACTAACTGCTTTGTAAAATACTGAAGGAGACAAGATTATACATCTGCACATCTACATTGTTTGGCCTTTCTGAACTTGTTCCTTCATTTGAAATATGGGAAATTTGGTGAGACAACCACAAAGGTCTTTTTCCCGCAGTTCTCCTCTTCTGTGTTTATAACTGCTTCTCAAGAGACCCAGTACTAGGGTTTATAAATGGGAGCCCTAAATCTCCTTTGATAAATGTTGAACGTGACTGTTGCTCCATGATCAAAGAAGACAATTCCCTCCTTATTTGGCCTTGCAGAGTCATCCTGAACTCTGCTCACTCAGAGACGCCTTTGCGTTCTAGATCATAGAATTCCACAGTTTCTCTTAGTCATCTGTTCCAGGTGTTAACGATAGTTGTTTTAAGAAACATCTTAGTTCCCAAATTAATGTCAATTTTCTGTGATCCCTTTGGCTTTGGCAAATATGAGAATTTCTGGTCATCATCGTGTGTTTTAAGAACATGGTGTGTTATTACATTCTCATTATTTTCTTGACACTGATATCATTCCTATGCCTAACGACCAGTTTAAGTATTTTACTTTTCTGCGTAAGCCATGTCTCATTCCCTTTAATCACTGTTTTAATTTTTCCGTGCACTTTGCTCAAAGAGTTGCTTAGCAAACATCATGTGATGAGATGGAGGAAACAAGCTCTAAATCCAAAGCGCCTTCCTCTATACTTGGAGCTGCTTTGTGCCATCGTGTGGTTCTTGCATTTGCTCAGTCATCATCACTACCAGTAACGCTTGATATGTACTGCACAGCTGTAATACACCAGATACACTTCTAAGCAGTAACATACACTTTCTCACATCAGTATCACAGTAACTCATGAAACAGATACGTGAATCAAATGAACAGACACGTTTAAAGAGATGCCACAGGTAACACAATTAATAAGTGGTAGAGCCAGCATTTCCAGACTGTACATTCTTCATGATTTTGTTTTCCCATCTCACATGTCTGTGTTGACTATTATTGGTCTGCTATATGGTTGAGAGTTGTATGGTCCACAGCCAGGCTACTCATGTTCAGTTTTCTGCCTCTTCCCAGATGTGTAACCTTAGAAAACCCCTTAAGCTTCTCTGGACATGGGAATGATGGTGACATAAAAGTTTTTTGTGAGGATCGAAGATTAAAATAGTCCCAGTAATATAAGACAGTTATCTCATGCATCTGTGAGGTTTTTTAGGGCAAGGGCTGTTTGTCTTTCTTTGCTCTTATCTAGACCCGTCACAGTGTTGAACATGGTAAGTGAACAAAGACTGAGGAATAAGTGGGAAAGTGAATGAATAACCCGGACTTAGATAGTATTTGAGATCAATGAGCGTTTATCCTTTCCATCACCTGTAATAGTTTTGCTCTTCTGGGTGAAAAATTACACTTCACACTAAGGGCTATAACTCATTTTCTTTCTCTAAACATGATGGTAGACTCCATGAAATCCTCTAAAAGGATTTCCACTGAATTAAAAATTCCAAATATTGTGTTGAGATGCCACTGTTTTCCTTGAGAGTACTGAAATGACCTGGGTATTTTTGACCACACACAGGTCACTAGGATTGCGTGTTTGTATGTTCAGATGTGTGTTGGTGGCCAGCAAATAGCTCATCTACTTGTAACTTCATTAAGAGGTTACTGGAATTGACAGTCTCCCCAGTGAGATTTCACCATTCCCGTGGTGTGTGCATCTCCAGCCATCATTCTCTTGTCTTGTTGGCAGAAACAAGAAAGTAATTGCCTTCAGTGTCATGTATCTTTCAGGATCCAGGAAGAGATGTGAAATACAGATTTAAAGACCTTCCTCAAGGTCTTACAGTGACATGGTCAAGGTTATTGGGCCAGAACTCTTTAGCCTTCTTCCTCTAAGCCACCTTCTAGACTTGTATACACTGCTGCATATGTAGTACTGCTGTTGGCTTGTTTTCTGTATTCCCTGAATCTTTTGTGCTAGCAAGAATAGATGGATTGTTCCTTGAGCAAACAGCATGAATCTGTTATTCTGAATGTCCTGGGCCTTGAACAGTGATTATTTGTCCTCTAACAGATGTAGACTAAAAAAAAAAAAAAATACAAACAAAAGAAAATCCACCTCCCGAAGCAATCCTTTCTCAGTTATGCTAATTTATATTCATGTATTTATTTCATTAATTCACAATATTTATGCAGTGCCTCCTATGTCCCATCTACTATAGAAAATAATAGAAATTCAGAAGACAGACATGGTCCCTACCCTCACAGAAATGTTAATGACAGTACTTACAAAGCATTTGGATAATTACAGTTTATATATGCATCTGCTCTTACTTTGAATTCTATGAGAGCAAGGTCTGTACCTTGTCTATCACTGAATCTCTAGTGCCTGTCATAATATCCACCTTGTAATAGCATTCCATTTTTAAGAAGTAAGCACCGCTTATTTTAGTATCTTTTTCAATAAAGCATGTTATGAGAAAGAAAAATCTTCAGCATTTTTCAAGTTTAGGATGTTTTCAGGACTAACCACATCCACTCTGGGGACCTATTTATAGAATTTTGCAATATTTAGGATAGTTCATTCTTAATGTAAAACTATAGCATTCCCATTCTTTAGATAAGACCAATGCTTCCATTTGAATAAATGACTTTCCCAAGGTCACAAGATCGCTAAATGAGAGAGCTAGCACTGAATGTACAGTTTTCTCACCACAAAGCTCATGACCTTTCCACTATGCAGCTTGCATTTCTAGGGAAAAAGATAAGGATCAGTTTTCTCCATTGATTAAAACAAGGTGCATGAGTATTTACTCTTCTAAGGTAGTTAAGGATATCTTTAAATAAGGAAAAGACGTCTTGTTAACAACAACTAATCCAATATGATAGTAAGAGTATTGACCTATTACTTGAAGGTCCTAGAATTATGACTGTTCAAATTATGAACTTTGGATTCTAAGGAATAAAAGTTTTTTTCGAGCAAAATAGCATCAGTGTTCATATATAGTGCTAAAGCATCTTTCTTTACAAGTCACAAATCAAAGTGAACTAAACTTAAATTTTATAAGACATCTTTCAAAATAATTGTCGACCTTTAGTATTGTAGTAATTGAACATATTTTAAAGTATTGGGCTTTGTGGGGGGCATGAGTTTTCCTAATTGTACATCCACATTTTCTCGTAATTATTTGGCCTGATTCTGATATTTTAATTAGTACAAAATGGTAAGTTGCATATATAAAACATAATTGTTTGAAACAACTTTGAAATGTCAGGTCCATGTTTTTAACAGCATCTAATGTGATTCTGAGAGTGGCGCTTGTGAACGACTTACAACCCAGAAACGTGTAATATTTTATCTACTTTTAATTCCAAACTGAAGTGACCAGTTATATGGCTTTATCTCTATTGGCATTCAATGTGGGAAATGCTTGGCTAGTGCTTTGTACATTCCGATATGTAAAACAAATTGGCTTTATGGTGTCCCATGTGTAATGGTCACTGCCACAAGTGCACCAAGATTCATTAAGTTAACGTCTATGTAAAGTTTTCTGTGTGCCAAGAAATGTGGCATATAATCTTAATGGGTTTAATTTGATTCTTTCCAGTGTCACTACTGGTGATGGCAATCACTGACAAAGTGGAGAAATGAAAAAATAACCCAGATACTCACCCCCTAGGATTCACATGCCTGCCTTCTGTGCTACAGTGATCACATAGAACTAGATACTTATTTGCATAGAAACAGAAGCCAAAAGGCATTATACGACAGGTCCAACATCACAGCTCAAGGGATCCCCAATTTGGTGCAATTTTCTCTCTCCTCTGCTTGTGTTTCTCGAAGAGTCTTTGAGCACTCACCTTGTCACAAGATATTTTTTGTTATTTTTCCCATATTTGGATTAACACAGGGATGCTTACCTGTGCTGGACTGCACAATCCCAGAGTCTACTGTTTGTCCAAGAAGATCATATTGGTTTAAGCGTGACCCATCTTCCGCTACAACCACTGAGCGTGCTGGCTCTCGAGTCCACTCATAAACAACTTCTGCTCTTGTGTAAGCATCTAAAAAGAGAGTGGGACATTATCTGTGTATTTTGCCTCTTTGATTCTCCAAATTTTTTGATGTGCTGTATCACGTCATATTTCCTCTCATGATTTCAGAGGGCAAAGTAGAAAATGAAATTCCATATTTCTCAGTTTTTGGAATACCAAAGCACGTGTTTTCCTGATTCTTTTAGTCATTTTTTTCACTCTTCCAACAAATGATTATTAGGGATCTGCAAAGGCAAAGTACCATGCCAGGTTTACAGGAGTGAACATAACAAAAAAGATACAGATTGCAGGGGATGTACATTGTAGTGGTAGGGACAAAAGCAGACACACCAATAAATGTATAATTTCAAGTAATCATAACTGCAATAAAGTCATACGTGTATCAGTAGAGAGTTGGAGAATGGAGGGTGTATGGGGTCACTTTACGTGAGGAAAAAAAGAAGAAATGAGCTCAGTAGAGAAGAGCTTGCTCAGCAGATAAACTAGCAAAGTTTTTCTTTCCTTGTGAGTAAAAGAATAATTAATATGAGAATTGGGCAAGGTGGCACACACCTATGATCGCAACACTCAGGAGGCTGAGGAAAGCGGATTGCTGTGGGTTGAGGTCAGCCTGAATAACATAGCGAGACCCTATCTCAAAAAAAAAGAAAGAAAAAAATTAATTTAAGGAAGACCAATGTATGTCCTGTGAGGGGCTTGAGAGATGAAATGAGATTAAAGTTAATACCTTGGGTCCATATTCAAGGTATTATGTCAAGCCAAGGGGATATTATGATAACTTTGAAAAGTAACCTTAGAAATTTGGCTGTGCAACCACTTGCAGGGAAAGTCTGACTTTACTCCCTTTTTACTGATTATTCTTTTTATACATCTTTACCATCATTATCATGATGATGAATGACAGTTTATGGCTCTTCTTCTCAGTCATTTTCACTTGCCACGTTTCTTTTTACCTAACCACCTTCTGTATAAAAAGTTTGATCATAATGTTTAATCTGTATGGGTAAAGGAGGAAGACACAGGGTGAGAGAGAAACAGAAGAAGAAAAAGAAGAAATTCTGTAGCTTCTCTGGCTTCTGGTCCCAGCATGACCACTTTGTATAAGTAGAAATGATGACATATACTCTCCTCTGTTTAGATATAAGATAATGCTCAAAATTAGGGAATATCACATTAGAAAAGTAAGTTGCTTCCAGAGTGTGTAATGGGAGGATGTGTTCACAAAAGGTGGCCACACTATACGAGCCAGCTTCACTGCTCACTGGCCAACTTCTCCATTAGACTCAGAGGGCACAGTGCCACGACCCACGTAATTTTCGAAGGCTATGAAAATGTTTAATCTTTTTTTTTAATCAGGAGCTAAAACAAAAATAAACTAACCTGAATTATGCTCATCTTCATGCCGACCTACTCATAAAATATAGTTCTAAAGGAATGGTTCCTGAAGGCAGAAATATCTATGCCCTACAAAGCTGTCATGTGGTCTTGTCTGATCCAGTGTTCACCTGTAGGTGACCAGGCTTGGTCCTTGCGTTTGCAAGGCAGGAAGTGGAACCACTGAGTAAATCCCCAGGCAAGCCTCACACTCTGAATGAAGCTTGTTGAAGGGATCACTTTTCTCTGCCTTGACTCAGGCAGAAAACGTGCAAGCAATGTTCTCTGGTTTTACGTGGGGAACCTGTCTATTTGAGCCTTATTTCTGGGTCCATTTACAATCACAGATCTCTTTCAACAGTTTTTTCTAGGGGTATTAGATAAGTTAACTAAATAGTTTATGAGACAGATAAAAGTGTCAAATGGATAATTTGGAATTTGGCCTTTTAGACCTTTCCGCTTTTCCTTTTTAACTATACTTGGCCTTACTGACTTGAAAAATTAAGAGTTTCAGTACTTCAGATAGTAGGAAGATTGAATCTGCTAGAAGGGTATAAAATGTGGTTTTAGAAAATCTCTTAGAAGATAGCATAGCACAATAGTTTGCACCTGATAACTAATAGTACTTCACTTTTATGAGTCTTTGTGTTTCCATTGGTAATTTCTAAGGTTATGTATTGCTCAGAATGCATTTACGTTTCTGCTCATTCTTCTACTCTTCACTTCCATGGCTCTGTGATAAGCAATTAAGAAACAATTTGTTAAGCTCTTCTTGTATCTAGCATTTGCCTAGATCTTAGTGTTAGAATCTATACCTTGAATATCTTCTTTTAGAAGATTGTGAATTTTCCTCAAAAAGCAATTGAAAGATGACAACTGTATCACCTAGGTGGTCTTTGGGTTAATTGTTCTTATGCAGAGGTCTTTATCCCTAACCAGCAGAAAGTAAGTTAGCCCTGACAGTTAGAACCTAATGGAGAGTGGTAAGAAGAACATCTGCTTTGCTGTGTTCTTGGCTTATCCTTGTATGGATGAGGTTGTTTCGGAAGCTCCATAAATATTTATTGCAGAGTGTCCCACTATGTTTTGGGAAACCACTCTTGCTTACCTTCTTTCCATATGTTGTAGCAAGATATTCAGCCTAAATATGGGTTAACTTTCTTCACCTTTGACATATGTGGGTTAAACCAGGTTAGAGAGAAGACCAGAGGATGGATGCACTGTTCATAGTGACGTATGGTAACCTGTCCCTTTGTCTCTCACTGAGCAGGACTTGCTGAGCACGTGTCTATGTCCAGATTCTTTTGTTTAATTCCCCCCACTGATCTTAATGTAAAACATAAACGCTGGGCAAGTATGCAAAACCCGATTACTGTAATCTTAAAAAATGAAGAAATATTTACCACATATATACTTTGTCTTATTTTTGACCCCGGGAAAAGCCAAGTGAAATTTATTGTGGTCTCATGAAGACTACAGTCTTCAGATAGTAACAAGTACCCACCAATAAGAAAAACTTTTTTTTTTTTCTTGTACCTGGGATTGAACTCAGGTCCTTGTGCTTGCAAGGCAGGCAGCGGAACCACTGGGAATAGTACCCACCAATAAGAAAAACTTTTTTTTTTCTTGTACCTGGGATTGAACTCAGGTCCTTGTGCTTGCAAGGCAGGCAGCGGAACCACTGGGTTAAATCCCCAGCTGTAAAACCATTTATTAATGGCACAATAAATGGCATAAAAAGGTGCAGTGGGCTGAAGGAAGGCTGATGCAGAGTTGAGGGTGTAGCTCTGTGGTTGATCGCTTGCCTGTCCTGTGCAAGGTCCGGGTTCAATCTCAGCACAGCACTCAAAGAAGGAAGAGTAACAGGGAGAAGGGAAAGAAGGGAGAGGATTGAGAGGATTGTAGGGGCTGTGCAAATGCCTGCAAATTCGGCAGCGAATGCCCTAGGAGTTGTCATGTGTGCAGAGATGTGGAGAGAGAAGGACCCAGGCACACTGAACACCAACAGAAGAGCGGTCCTGGTACAGAAAACAGCACATGCAGAGGCACTGAGTGGAAAATGGCTCGCATACGCTTCTCGAATTCCAATTTTCCTGTGCCACATTATTAGCTTTCCACTCACAATCCATTTGTTCCTTCCCAAAATACCTCTAATATTCTTCAGTTTGCAAAGATGAAAATATTTTCTTCCCAAAGTACTTTGCTAATAGCATTGGCATTGTGATGTACATTTGACTCGTGAAACATGAATAGATTACTGATAGGGTTTTAGAAAAAGCTTTTGACTTTTAGATTTAAGTGTAACTTCTCTGTCTTTTTTCCCCCTACCAATTATTGCCCCTCCACTTGAAAGCAGACGCAATGGTTGGAGTTTCAGCAGCCATCTGTGATGGGAAGAAGCATCTAAAATTTACAGCTAGTCTTAGAATTTATCTTAAAATTTCAGTATTGTTAAGGATATCTTCAAACAGCAACTCTGTTAAGGTGCCAGACTGTCCAGCCCTCAACAACAATCACCTCTTCCTCCATCTTATATGAAAATAAAAACCCTTCTCCACATCAACTGCCCTTACTAATGAAATAAGTACCAAATAATATAAAAAATATATCATCCCTTGTCTAGATTACGGGATTTTTGAAGGTAAATAAAAGCACTATTAATAATTTTTCCAGGATATTATAAATAAATAAATTTATAAATTATAAATCAGTGCTGTTTCAGGCTAAATATGACACGTGATCTTCCTATGAGGCTACAATACAAATGAGATGAGCTTGTAAGTCTATAGACATTTAACGTATTACCTCACCTGTAAATAACACATATTGTGTCCTATTGTTGGTAATGATGGAGCTGCTTTTCAAGAGAAAATGTAATAGTCTATAAAGTAAAATATAAGTTAAAATAAGAAAGGGTAGGGAGAAGGAAGTTATTACCAAAGGCCTGTTTAGATGACAGTTTTTGGTGTAGTTTACCCTTGCGTTTCAATACAGAATGAAATTTGAAAATAGAGAACATTGTCCCTCCATGACTCGTGCTGCTAGGAAAACGAGGCCCTCTGCTGTTTTCTTTGCTTGCTGTCTTCCTACACTACCACTGTTTTTCTTCTATGAATCATATCGTCACCAAAATAGTTGTTCAGACGGGTTGTCTAGTGAGAACAGAAAGCCGGCTAGGTAGCCCAGGAGTTGAGTCAGTCCTTGTACGTAATTCCCCTGCAGGATGCTCGGAATACATTTTTCCCACTTGCTTCAAGCATGCATGTTGGGCAGATGCAGAAAGAGGGAGGAGGCCAGAGAACCTGGCTCTGAGGCCTGCTGTTCTGCCTTCCCCAAGGGGCACCTGAATAGTCTCAAAAAGGTGAAACCCCAGAATTTACTATAAAGGAAATTTGTCTAGGATATCATGAAAAGCATAAATATGTTCCCGAACTCTACAGGACAGCCCAGGTCATCTAGAAATCTTTTACAAGTCCAAAGAGGTTAAATTCTTTTCTAGAAACCTCCATAAGATGAAGGTTTTATTAAGAAGGAACATCTAGTTCTTATCCATTGCCATCTACCAATGTTTCCGTCTGGCAGACAGGTTAAATTATGCTTAAGATCAAACAATTATCTGTAACAATTTAAGATAAACACAATAATATTCATTTATTTGCAGGGAAAGATTTTTCTTTCTTATGAAAAAATAAGATAAAAGCTCATAACAAAAAGAGAATAATGTTATCTATGTAGTACAAGTATTCATAGTACTCCCCTTTTTCTATGGATACAGCTTCAACAAAGATAGAATTCTTCCACTAACTGGCTTAATGCATGCTTTCTGTTCTAGTAGATAAATAATAACCCTTTTCCTGAAATAATATTAAACAGGTAAGTCAAGGATTACTGCTTATAGGAAGCCTTTGCAATATATGGCTGCTTGAATTTTCTTGATGTCTTTGTGTCTGACAGACTTCACTAATTGGAAGTCTCTTGCTCAAAATCTTAGATCTCTCCTAAGAATAGGAAAAATAGATTTACTCACAGCTTCCAAATTTTAGCGGGCAGGCGTGGGCATCCATAGGGAAGTCCTCCAAGTGCATTGGGCATTCGGCTCTCACCGTTAGTCTTATTCATTAAGGGAAATATAAAATACAAACAAAAGGTGTAAATTAGGCACCTGCTGATCATCAGAGTGGGATGTTATTAAATATAGCAAATACATGAACAAGGCACGGGGGGACGTAACCTGGAGAGATACACTGAGTTGTTAATGACCAAATGATCCCAAAATAATTATTCACAGCAATGACTGAATTCTATCCATTTTGTGCTTGTTTGCGTTGAGAAAGTAGGCAACATTTTGTGTCCAGTAAGCAAGCATTGCTAACATTTTCCAAAACAAACACCATCATAATCTACCTTACCACAGAAAACTTTTTATAATCAAGTTAGATTTAAGCAAATAAGTCCCTGATGAGGGATATCCTGATTGCCCTGCTTTGATCATTACACAATGTATACAAGCACTGAAACGCACATCAAATATCCTAACTATGCAAAATTATCATGTGTCAAGGAAAAGTACAAGGGATCAGGATGTGGTATGTATATGTACCAATTCGCCCATGACAAATGTATTTGTTATGAAGCAGAAATCTATACTTATAGAAGAAGGAAAAAAATGCATGCATAAGTGCAAATTTGTCTTTGGTAGAGAAGACAATATAGTAAGACAGAAAAAAAGATTAATTATGTTTTGCTAAATGCAACTCTGTGTCCTCTAAACTAGCACCAAAGGAATAAGACAAAGAAGGAACAGTGAAGGAGGAGACTCCTAAAGCTCCATGAGACTGAGATTACTGTATTCTCCTTGAGAATGTGTATATGATGTTATTGTTTTCCAACCATTTATTTCTGTGTACCAACCGATGGCCTCATTAAGCCAGGACTCTGCTGCTCCTTGCTAGTGCCTAGGATTTTCTAGGAATTTGAGTTCTTTTCATGTTTTTTTAAAGGAACTGTTAAGAAAGTAATTCACTGAAATTTCTTTGCTCTCAGTTTGTAGAATTGTGAAGGAGTTTATATGCATTTCTTCTAAGGGATTTCTAGCAAGGTTTTTATATTAAGTAGGTTTTCATTAAGTAGCTTAAAAACATGGCACAGGGGCTTTAGAGCCAGTAAAATCAAGTGATTATAATATGGAATAAAGGAAATGTAAAACCTATGGGTTAATGATTAAATTAATTGCATTCTTAAGTCCGTTAAAATAATAACATGTCAACAAAAATGGTGAGAAATTTCAAAAATAGAAGGTAAAGGTTAGTTATTGATGAAGAATTTTACATCTATCAAAACACTTAATTGGTAAACTATTCAGGATAAGCAAATCACTCTCAGAAAATCACCACTTGGGAGGAATGGATAGTGGGTTTGGGCTCAAAGGAAAACATAAGATTTTTTTCTCTTTTTTTAAAATACTGCTGTGCTTACCTCATGGTGTAGAGCAAGGTGCCGTCCTCCGTGATCCGCAGCAACTTATTGGGCATTGTCATGTTATGAGCCACAGACTTCTTGCCATTGTGAAAAAAGGTGTCTGGAGTCCAGATCTTACTCGCCATTAGATTGTTTAGCCGGAGAACTGTCATGGGTCCTTTAAATTTTAATCTTTCATCTTTCCAACTTTGACGGAAAAATACATCTATTGTATACTCCTAGGCAATTGCGGAAAATGGCAAAGAGTTCATTGTGATTGATTTTGTGATTCAGATACCTCACAGACAATGCATAATTTTTCCAACTTTGGAAGCAAAATGCCAGCAAGGTGTTCACCCAGAAGTATATTAATGTCAGGTGAATCACTGATTTGTGTCATTAAAAAAAACAACTATAATGCCAACATATTTTGGGGTAGAAATGTGTTCTATCTTTAAATATGTGAAAGGAAGATAAGAACACCACACTCTCTCCTGTGTGGCAACATCAAAAGAAACAGACTCTATTATAATTAAAATAACAAATTCACACCTGAGGCTATTGCGTATAGGAATATATTTAAGTCAGATAACTCCAGCCATAAAGGTAAAGCACAGTTTTTGAGACTCTCCCAGTGTCTGTGAAACCCTCCCAGCACAACCAAGTCAAACATAGGTCTATATAGGTGTGAAAGTTCTTTTTTTTTTACTAAGTAAGCATTTTTTTTCAAGATATGTAGAGTTCCAGTTCTACAAAATGAGGACTATGAAAATGAATGATCCATATTCACCAGTAACTTGAATTCATCTCCATCCCCAAAAATGGAAAAAAACACAGAGTATATGGGTGTGTATGAGCGTGCCTGCGATTGTATGTGTGTATAAGTCACGTGAGAAATGTGTGAAGCTCATCGTTACTCACAGCCAAGGAATCTCTTTATTTGATTCAACACAGCATTCCTTATGGTAATACCCAGAGACAAACATCTGCTAATCTGAAAACAAGCAATATGACTTACCAGCTCCTAAAATTGAAAGGGGTAATATTTGTCTTCATTGCAGTGCTTGCTACATTGGCACTCAATTTGGAATTCAATGGTTTGAAATAAAGATTACCACATCCTCCATTAATCCTGGCATGCTTGAAACTAGAAAGAGGACTAACTGGAAAACACCATATTACTTTTGCTAATCCTCTAAACTCCACTGCGTCTGAAAGAATCTGTTTTTTAAATCTTTAGGACACGTAAAATAAACAACATTTGCTTTTAGGTATTTTAAGCGCAAATGTAACTACCTGTCTCCTAGGACTTAAGCAAGACTGATACAGACTCAGGGGAGGTTCATCTTTGTGTCATACGTTTGATATTGCTGCAGCCTTACAGATCGAGTCATCCACAGTAATCAGTTGGTGGTCTATAGTGCTAATTGCTGACTGAGATAAAAACAAGGAAGTTTCACATGAAGCCATCCTGCTGATGTAAGCAGGACAAGTTGCCTTCCTCGTTGGTTAGGATTTTGTGTGTGTGTGTGTGTGTGTGTGTGTGTGTGTGTGTGTGTGTGTGTGCGCGCGCATGCCACTGTGATCTATGATGGGAATTCACTTACCAGCAAACATTTGTTAAGCGTATGTTAAATTTAGCAGAAGAAGAAACTCTGTGGGCTTTAATATTGTCAAGAAAACTCATGGAGGAGTAGTTAGAGAATAGAATGGTATTTTTCCATAAAGAGAGAAAAATACTAAACTATATGAGAAACTCTTACAGTGTAGTAGTAATTGTCAAGGCAACGGGGTGCACAGATCTAGTCTTTACTGTGTATGTTCTTCTCCTCGGGACAACAGGCTTGTAACCATGTGATAAATGATGGTATTTGTATTTCTCACACCCTACCCATGCGCTTTCTAGTCTCTGTCCAGCTGAACTTCTTTAGACTGGCCAATAGTAGAGGGAATGACCGCTTGTAAAATCAAAATTCCAAGGATGTCCAAGCTGTCTAAATGAATCTAAAGATTTGGTTCACTTGTTTGTTTGCTCCAGAGATTATTTTGAAAATCAAATAAATGTTAAAAATTGACCTGCAACAGATGTTATCAAATCTCTGACAAGATATATCCCAAAGGCAATGATTCTCCCCCAAAAAACTGTCTGTCAGAACTTCCAGAGTCCTGATATTTACATGCTCATCCTGTTTGCAGCTTCCTTTGTAGACCTGTGCTAGTGGCAGACCGTAAGATTGTCAGATTGATTTCAGACATCCTGCCTTCACATAGGGTACGACTCACACATGGGAACACATGGCAATACTACCAGGGTACACTTGCTTTCCATTTTCCTCTGTCAGAAGTAGAAAGGAGAAGTGAGGTGAAAGCAGTTGGTCCCTTAGTGGTGACCGAGAGGGTAAATACTCAGCCACTTGTTGTCTGAGAACTTCCCCTGTGGGATGGCCGGGGTAGCAGTAAGTGGCTTCCAGTGGCTTTTCTGTCACCTCTCTTGCCCCATGGGTATAACTCATTAGATCCAGAATGGGCACCTGGAGCTGGATAAGCCAGATCCTCCTCTGTAAGATTTCAGAACATGGAGAGGAGTGAAGTACAGTTGCAGCCTTGCTGGTTATGGATATAAATTGTAAGCTTTCTGCCTAACTGACCTCAGGTAATTTTTCATACCCTCATTAAACCCCAGCTTCAAAACCTATGAAGTGGGGATAACTAACTTGGCTTATGTAAGAAGTGAGGTAACAATTGAATGACTGTAAGAATTTCTAAAATACAAGAAGTCCTAGTACATCTCATCGCTTACCAAACACAAATTGTCGTTAGATTTTTATGTAACTGGGAAAGAAAAAAGTGCTGTTGCTTTGCAAGTCTGATAGATTCAGAAACCTTGAGGAAGTGAGAAGGTAATGGTAACCAAGACAAGCCAAAGCAGAATGCAACAGCGGGGGTGCCGTGGCAAAGGGAGGAAACGCAGACGGCGTTTCGAGTTCCAGCCCACTCCAGACAAAGCCTGTCTGAGTCCTGTTCCACAGACTGTCTCTGAAGAATGTGAGCCTCATTCGGAAGATCTGGGACAAAACGTGCACTATGTTCCTAAATAAATACTGTATTAAAGTGTT
This sequence comes from Fukomys damarensis, assembly GCF_012274545.1. NCBI lineage: Eukaryota > Metazoa > Chordata > Mammalia > Rodentia > Bathyergidae > Fukomys > Fukomys damarensis. Next base: position 14,551,072 of record NW_022900921.1, on the reverse strand, counting down.
ATCATTTGCCTCAGTACTTGCCATCTGTGTGTGCTGTCACTTAACACATTTTAAGCACTATCGAAAACAAGGCCGTGTGATCCTGCTGCCTGGATATTTCTGTCCGAACCTAGTGCCCTGGGAATGCGCTGCTTGATGGCCAATTAATGGTTTTTAAAATGAAGTTAAGTAGCTGCCCTAAATTGTTTTCTATTCCAGATGAAGTCAGATGCCTTGGGAGTGCTGGAGCCTGTGGGGATGGATGGCCAGGGTTCTGCTGCTATGGTTAGGTAGTGGGTCACTTTCGTTCTCTGGAGAATGTAGATAAGAATAATTTTATCTAAAAGGTTTGCCATGAGCATTTAATGAAATGTCATCTATACAGCTTCCATATGGGGCCTAACATGTGTAAGCATTAAAAAGTGATAAATGCTGTTATGGTTATATTCATTAACTAGATATTTGATTGGTTCTTGCATGAAAAGCAACAAAGCATTTCCTGCTTTGAAAAATACTTTTGTCACTCTGCTTTCTACTTTTCATTTCCTCTAAAGCATACTACTCCCCTTTAGATATAACATGATATGATATAGTTTGTGGTTAATCTTGTGAACGAGGTGATCAGGTAAGGTTTTTTACTATCCACTTTGCAAATCATTCGGCATGTAGTGACTAATCCTTTGATAAAACAATCAAACTTGGCCTGATTCAGAAGTTTTAGGCAATAGAAAGTATCTTTACTTAGACTCTATGTTATTCTCATGTGATAGTTGACGAGAATTTGTAGAAGAAATGTAATACATGATAGAGTTAATAGAGTATCAAAAATTCCTATTTTTTCAGATAAAAAAACTAATTTTTTTAAAAGTCTCAATTAATCTGAACCAATCATTTAAGTATTTTGTAAGGGAAAAGTGTCTGATCATATGTGGCTTTATTCAGGCATCATCGCTTAATATTAACTTTTGAACTTCTGTGATGTACAATCACAGTTGCCCAAAACAGAGATAGAATTCAAGTATCGTTTTATGTCTCTTGCCCCTTACTCTATTGTTTTGTTTCTCAAACTGTTCAACATTTGGAAAGGAAGGTCGAATTTAATGGGGCCGTTAGATCTTAATGTTTCAATGTTAATATACACCCCTAAACCTATAAAGCAAACAGTAATTCAACACTTACTCTAAATCAGAAATGAACTGATACTGTGAGGTTTGTGAAACAAGTATGTCTTTAGAATTTTAGACATCATCTTACAAAAATATTTACTGATAAAAGAGAAATAACTTTACAAAGTGATATTATGTAGGTGCACAAAAACTAAATCATATTTTATACTGAATAAACATGAATAATACAAAAAGGAAAAAAGTTTGGAATTGCGTTAATAAAAAATAGTTTCATTAAACACTTAGATCTTGATTTGAGCCTCTGTGGAAATACAGGATTTAGATGAGTAAAGAGAAAAAAAAAAGGCATGAGGTCTACATGGCCTTATAAAGGACTCAGAGGCAAAAATTACAGTGACTATTGTTTATCAAGCACTATAGATATTTATTCTTTGCATCTCATTTAAAATTTATTAACAGTTTAGCAGATACAGGAAACTATAATAATATAAACAGTTGAGAAGCTTTAGAAGCTTAAGTGATTTGGCCAAATTCCTGTTGCTGGTGGCAGTAAGATTTGAAATCTGCTACTCTGAAACCTACGGTCCTTCCTGATGACCCTCAAGGTGCATTGCCTCACAAAAAGTAGGACTCACATGCATAACTAAAGCAGGCAGTCAGTACTGTGAACGGGTGAGGAATGTCCAAATAATTTATGAATAAATGGAGAACATAAGCATAAAATGGTTATACTTGATTTTAAACCTGAATAATTTTGAAGTTTTTATTCCAAATCACTGAGATCCTTTGAAATCAAAGGACTTATACTTAAATTTTAACAGAGAAGTGTTTCCAAAGATAATATCTGGTTAATATTTCTCTGAAGTATTCATAGTGGTATCTTCATAACCACTTTATTATGTTTTTCTTACATTGAAGCTGGACTCGTGCATTTAGGAATATTATATAACATTGAAAAAGCTCTACTGATTTACCAACTCCCACCAAATTAGATAGAAATTCATGCTAACTCATGTTGGGAAAAGACAGAGCAGTTATATATTCATCTTACTAACGTTTTTTGGTAATAATTGGCTGAATGTCTTTTGTAATGAGGTGTAAACATTTTCCACTAGTGTATTGCCTTTTAACTGTGTCTCTAATGCTGGTCAAGTATCCACTCAACTTTACACTCATTTATGCTTCATAGGCAAAAATAGTCAGAAATCACAGTACTGATGGCTGTCATGTAACAGTGCTGGCTATTTGAAAATCTGGCATCCTTGTGTCAGTATGGTCTCCTCCTCAATATGAACAGTAGCTAATATAACACAGCTTATGGAACACAAGCTGAAGCAAGGCAGCCAGTTCAGGGCTGGGGAAAAAGAAATAATACAGTAGTTGACAGCTGTAGCAATAAGGCTGACCTGGAAAGCAAATACGATTTTTCTGTTTTATGTATGTGTGTATTATGCAGGTAGGCATATAATGTACATATACATTGTATAACAATATTAAATGATAAAAGATATGATATATATGGAGGCAAAAAGAGATAGCCAAACTTTTTCAGATTTTTCCCTGGAAACTCAGTGTCTGTATTTCTTGCAAAAGTTAAATTGAAAAGATATCCCGAGAAAACCAAAGATGTGGCATCACTTACCATATCATGGTCTGAAACTGGTCCGAAGCTCGTGACGAAGATGTCAGTCTTCACCTCTGTTACACGCTCTGATGGAGCAGGAAATTGGGCCAGTGAGTATCTATCCACATCCCTATTAGACCTCACCACATACATACTCATGCCCAAATGGGAAATGTCTTGCCTTTGATTAGCTATTTGTAAGATTGGTCCACTGTGTAGTCCTGACGATTTACTGCTTACACATGAAATTTCAGTTAGTATTTTCATTGGGGAACAGAACCTAAATATGTCACTTTGGGAGGCAGGCTTTACAGAGAACTCAGCTGCTTCTTAATGAATTCTTCAAGAATGGACACACTTGCCTAAAGGATGCCAAACCACTTCCCACTGTAATAAATATATGTTAGCATAGCAGTATGCCTTAAAGTTAAATATTTCGGCACAGGTAGACGCATACTCCAGGAATGTGGGATATTCCTGGATTATATGCAGTATGCCTCAGCAAGCTTTCTTTAAGGTCTCAAGAGTATGTGTTATAGGGCCAGAGATTCAGTTCAGTGTTTCCACCGCCTGCCTCAAAAGTGCAAGGTACTGAGTTCAATCCCTGGTACAAAAAAAAAAAAAAAAAAAGAGTATGTTGTATAAATAATAGTTTTCTTTCAGTAAATCATAACTGACTCACCTAAATTACTCCCTTGGAAAAATATGATATCTTATGTAAGTATTTTCAGTTTCAAGAATAAGGATACTATATTGTGGCATAGAAAAGGTTTATTTAATACATTTGTTTTACATTCAGTGTGATTTTATTATATTGGTCATGAGAAGATATATATATATATATGTATTCATATATATATTAATATATGTGTGATTTTATTATGTTGGCTATGAGAAGATATATATTAATATGTATATTAATATATATATATTTGTGTGATTTTATTATATTGAATATTTGTTGTCTTTCTGTGACAGTGGAGCAGCAGTATTTTCAAAGAAATATAGTCACTCACCAAGAAATAGAAAAATATTGCTTGTACAAAGGAAAAGAATTTGATGAGGGGTGAGAATGGGAAACATAGCTCTGTAATTTTCACCTTAGTTCTGAAAAGTAGCAGTCCAGTATCTTAAGCAGTTCATTTCATTTTTTCTACAGTTTTGTCTCCAGTGTCAGACATTAAAATATGATCCTATATATGCAGTAATGTATTCCTTTGAAAATGAAAGGCCGACCTGTCTCCTTCAGCAGTTCCCTTTAGTTTAGACATTCTCTATAATGTACATTCAGAAAAAATGTCTTGCATTATCATATTACATAATACACATATGTGCATCTCAGTTGATAAAACATTTTGGAGTTATCAACACCCTTCCATAGCCGAACTGGTGATAACTAATTTCTGTGAAAGCAATTTGATTGACTCCAAAATGTTTAAGTTGGCCTTTTGACACGAGAATTACCTGGGATTTACCTGTTAAGTATCCAAAATGAAGACTTAGATTGTGATCAATAAAGTGGAGTCCTGTCTTTGGAACTCACTTCCAGCCTCAGTTTTCTCTGGCTGCAGTCACTATATACTGCTTGTTTAGAGCACGGTTGTCAGCAGTGAGTCCGCTTTCTACCACCCTGTTCCCGCCCCTTCTGGCATTTCCTCCACTTGTACCCCTCTCTTCCTGTCACACACCTCTCCACGTAGTATCGTTACTAGAATCCTGTTCGCAGTTAGAACAGCCTTTATTCATTAAAATATCCTAAAGAGCTTAGATTTCGTTAGACATCAGAGGCACTTTTCAAATAAAAATAAATAACGAGAATATATTTTGTCCCTTCTCTTTCAGCTTTTCCCTTTCTAGACCAAGCAAAAGAAGCATCACTTGAATTTTCTTTGGTATAGTGAGATGCATATTTATTATCATGAAAAAATACAAAAGGAGAGGCAAAAAGTAATAGAGATTTGGGTATACTTTTGCTCCAAGTTCTTTCGTGCCGTGTATCTCTACTATTGGAAATAAGTTTGTTTCTTGTTATTTATAGAATAATTTCTTGCAATAAAGTGTTCCTGAAACTATACGATGAAGAGAAATGATACCTAAATTATTTTCTAAATAGACATAGTTTTACAGATTCCAAAAGTAACCAGTGTATTTCAGAAAATGGTCAATCATACAAAACATAAAAACAAAAATAAATTATTTTCTAATAGATTTTGATACAATCAGATATTCCTTTTGTATTTTATTAAAACTACTTGACTTAACCTTCCTTTCTTTCCATAGCTAAATTTTACTTTTCTCCTTATTATGAAGTATGGAATTCACAATGAATATCTTATGGAAATCAGTGACATGTATGGAAACAAAATTATGTTTTATTTTTTCAGTCTTTAAATTTTGGTGGTGCATGTTCATTTAAAAATTACCTACAAGGGCTGGGGATTTAGCTCAGTGTTTCCACCACCTGCCTCGCAAGCACAAGAGCCTCAGTTCGATCCCCCATACCCTCAAAAAAAGGTAAAAATTACCTACAAATCTTTTCTGCATATGTACATGTAGTTGACACCTGGATAAAACTCCTCAGAAGAGATTGTGTCATGTTATTTATTTCTTAAATGTACAGAGAGCATGTTTTCTCCACTTTAAGAAAGAATTCCAAGGCATCAAGTTTTTAAAATTTCACCCACCAGATATTTCAGGAACAGCCAGTTTGAATTATATTACATGACAAAGTGCCCTGAACAAATGAAGTGTTCATTTACTGAAAATATGGGACATTTTCCTTCTATTGTTTTTAGAGTAATACATGGCCATGCTACTTAAGCAACAAATTAAAAGGCTTAAAAGCATATTTATAAGATTATTGTACCAAGTAGATAGAATATGAAATATGGCTAAGTTTAGACCCATTTGTTGCCATGCATAATTGTTGCTGTGCCATGTAGAGATTAGACATAAATGGAAAGCAATTTACATAAATGACTGGAACTGCATTGTAGTCTGTTTTTTTCTTTTATCTATCTTTGGCCTTAACCTTATATACCATACCAGTTCAACTTCAAACACTTCATCTTCTTTTCTACTGGCTCCTTGCCTCTGAGATTTCCCAGAATTCACCATTGCAATATTGAAAGGCAAGGACCCTGTTCTCAAGCCCCATGCCGGGAGTCTCTGAAATGACCTTCTGACCACACACTCCAGTCACGGATGCATCCTTGAAGACTTTCTGATTACTGTTCTCAATCTCCTTCTTTTCCCTCCAAACGTAAAAAAATTTCCAAGTTGCAAAACTGATGGATTACAGTGACCAATCGACTACTGAGTAGAAGGGGTGAGCTCTGCCCCAAGAAGGGAAAAGTGAAGGTAAATGTAATTCTGCACGCCAGTATCATTCTTCACGCACCCAGACACTAACACACCTTCTTCTTGAGGGCCTCTACTGTATTTCTGTATGTACTTTTAAGTTTTTGCCTAATAGATACCTTTATCTCTCTTAAGCAGTAGAAACATTTTATTATGCCAGCTGCAAAGATTCAAGAGCATTGTGAATAAATTCCAGCAATATAGCAAAGGGTAGCATGGTTAACTCCCTGTCTTGCAAAGAAATGGCGGTTGAAATTAAGACCTCCTGATTTGGGACCAGGCTTAAATGGAAAATGTTCTCATATTTAATGTATTTTGGATAAGACTTAAGAAAATTGCTAATAAAAGAAAGAGAAAGAAAGAAAGAAAGAAAGACAGACAGACAGACAGACAGAAAGAAAAGAAAGAAAGAAAGAAATTTTGTGATCCTTTTCTCAAGTGCTGGGAAAATTTTGTCCTTTCAGTTCCCTCACTTCATTGAGATTCAGACACAAAATCAGTCAATCTATCCATTTATCTATTATCTATCTATCTATCTATCTATCTATCTATCTATCTATCTATCTATCATTAGAAATATATGGAAAACACCTAAAGCTTTAACCTAAAGCTTCTGTAGATCATATGGTGAATAGTCAACATGTTTTAGTGTTTCTGTGTATTCTGTTTTAGAGTATACAGTATGAATCAGGGATTTGTGATAAAATTTAGGTAAAAGGACTGTAGACCAACATAATACTAAATATGACTGAACCATCTATGAAGCAAGAAATTGCATGATCATAGAAATTATTTAAAATATCTTGAATGTCAGACATGTTCAAAGAGCTAATTATTCAAAGAATTTTTCAACCTATTTCCTTCACAGTGATCTCCTATATCCATTATAAATAAAACTTGATAGATTATTTAAAGAGAAATAACCACCATTGTGCATTTTCAAGGGAAAAAATAATTGAGTAGCGTTATGTAAAATGATGATGATAATGATGACTGTCATTAAAATTAAGATTACCTGAAAATAATAAATTAGTGTAAAATGTCTGATAATAAATAAATCAGTTAAACTCATTTCTTAAACACATCCTCAGACACTACCTCGTTTATACATACATATACACAACTATATGTAGAAATATGTCCAAATTCTATGTCGCATACCCTTGATAGCAGCTTCTGTTTTACTGGGAATTTTTTAGACTGTTGATACCCTGCTGGTAAGTATTGCAATAACATATTTTGAAGTGATAATTCAAAAAGGTGATTAGTATTGGAGGTAAAAATGAGATAAAAAGCATAGTAAAATAGTAAGTACATTGTAAGAGTCTAAGTGCTCAGATTGTAAGTCTGACTTTTCTTAAGTACAAGCTGTGTGATTTTTAGATACAATCCTTTAATCTCTCTGAATCTATTTTCTCACCTCTCAAATGAAGAAATAATATCTTCATAGTCAACTATGTAACACTGGAAGGTTAAATATGACTGTGATGTAAAGAACTCTTCGAGAGGCATTTGTTCGGTGCGTTAATTTAGTTAACAAAAGTTTCTATGTGTCAGTTAGGCATGATTCTGGGTAACAGTAATTTAATGATGTATAAAAGTGCAAAGCCCCTACTTCGTAGCGCACCTCACATATTGTGTCAGGAAAACATATTTTAGATACATTAGATAACTAGGCAGATAGGTATAGAGATATAAGTAGTCATAATTTCATAACAGTTATTTATGACACATACACACACATTACCCTAATTAAATTCAAACCATTATGAATGCTCTGAAATAATGTCTTTTAAATGAACTGAAACCTAAAAATTGAGAAAAATTCAAAGATATCCAGATCTAAGGAGAGAGATTAAAACAGGAAAAAAAAGAGGGTGGGGGATTTAGGTCAGCGGCTCGGTGGCCTGCCTTGCAAGCGCAAGGACCCGAGTTCAATCCGCAGTACCAAAAAATAAAATAAAATAAATAAAACGGGAAAAAAACAAAACAACAAATCTGTGCTCAGAAGGTGTTTTTAAGAAAGAGAAGTCCAACATAATGAGAACTTGGAGATGCCCGTGATCACAGTACAAACTGATGCTCCGGTGGAAAGAGGCTGGCCTCCGTTCTACTGCACTGCATGCCTTTGGGTACTGAAGTAACTGGACATTACTTATCATTTAGGAAATATCTGACGCTGTGTGAAAAGAAGATTGTAGCACTGACTGCAGTAAACGAAATAGAAGAAGAAAGGAACAGGGAGGAGTTGTAGGTAATGTTAGCAGTACCTATCACTCAGTTTGTTCAATGTGACATTCCCTGTATAACCACTGAACGCGCTATCTGTTGATAATATTCACTACACCAGGCTGAGGGAGGAGCTGTATCACCCTATTTGAACTACTTTGTCTATTAATTCACAAGGACAAACAGGATGCAGGGATTAAATAGACTAAGTCGTCACAATAAAATGTATCTCAGAATTCTACTTTAAAATGATACTGTTTAGGGCTGGGGATTTAGCTCAGTGGTTTTGCCGCCTGCCTGGCCAAGCGCAAGCCCTATTTGAGCTACTTTGTCTATTAATTCACAAGGACAAACAGGATGCAGGGATTAAATAGACTAACAGTCATCACAATAAAATGTATCTCAGAATTCTACTTTGAAATGATACTGTTTAGGGCTGGGGATTTAGCTCAGTGGTTTTGCCGCCTGCCTGGCCAAGCGCAAAGTCCTGAGGTCATTTCCCTATACCTCCCCAAAAAGATATTGTGTATAAATTAAAAATATCTGAAGTTCCCAGATAAACATCAATATATATACCTGGATGAGGCAATGACCTGGCTGGAGCAACACTTTTGTTCCCTGTCCTTGATTTCTATTTTCTTCTTGCCTTAGAGAAGTTGGCCCTTTTCCTCTCATTGCTATGTAAAGCTACTACATTTTGAATATATTTTGCTGCTAAATATGGATATAGATAGAAAGTCGGGCTTCAAGATATTTAATCATTCTTAACCCTTTTTTGTTTTTGGATTACAAGAACTCAAATGACACAAGCATTTCCAAGAAAGAAAGGCCAATTTAATTACACCAGTCATTTATTCTGTTTCTACTGAGAAGCTCCCCTCTCCCCTCCTCATAAGATGAGTATTTTCTGCTCAGGGAGTGTTAGCGCTATGGGGGGTATAGGTGACATTGTTGGAGGAATTGTTGGGGGGCTCTGTATAAAATTTGATCTAAATTTTGTAATTTCTTATAGCTTTGGGGCTATAGAAACATAACATGTTTCCTATTGGAGTAGTTTAGAGGCACAAAAATAATATCAAAATCTTAGAAGAATATTCTATCACGTAAGACTTTGTTTTCGGTTACATTTTCCAAAAAGGCAGTCCCTGATGATTAACAATGAGACTCTTATCTCCAGAACACTCCATGATGTTTTCTTGTAAATGCAGAATACAGTTTCTGTCATGAAAAGCAATAATGTATAGAAAATGTTCTTTTAAAAAATCCCAAATTGGTACTAGAATCAGGATGGGAAATGGAGAAGTGGTTTGCACAGGGACAGGGATTTAGCTCAGTGGTTCTACCTCCTGCCTCACGAACACAAGGTTTGACTTTGATCCCCGGTACAAAAAAAAGAAAAAAAAAGAAAAAAGAAAGAAAGAAAGAAAGAAAAAAACTAGCTACACAAAAACTAAACTGCAGCTGCTTCCTAAGAGTGGCCTTTATAATCGGTGTATGGTCTCCTAGCCAAGTCTTATCTCAGATGCTTCAAGATGACTCTTCACAGCAGGACACATGAGTGGAGGTGGTTTTGTAAACAGGCTAGACCACTGCTTGGCGGATCTAGGCTGGATTCATTAGACAAGTTGAATTCAAAATGTTAATGGAGATCTTAACCACTCACTGTAGGCTAAAAGGTGCTCTCTGTCCACTTTTAAAGTCCCTCCTGAGCTTTTGGTAGCTGTCTGTCTTTTGTCTGAAATTCAACTAAGTTACAGAATTTCAAAATAAGGTTTTTCTGTGGAAGTGAGTTGAATTTGCCAGAGTCTGAGCATTTGCTCCGTACCTTGCATTAAAATAACCAGATAAAATTAATGGGATTATAGGCTGCACCTGGCTTCTTTTTTTGTATTTTCAATAGAACCTTTTTATTTTATTTAACACTGTCACAATATGACAGAGTATCATATCCTCTTTTTTCTTAAGCAAAATCTAAAACAAAATCTAAACAAAGCAAAACTCCCAAAACCAAACCACTCAGATCTCCCAAAACCAAATCCACAACACTTATGGATCAAAGAAAAAAAAACTTTACCTAAATATTGTTAAATATATAGCAGAGTCCTCTTACTACGCACGATCCTGTCTACCAGTCTACATTTCTACCTCTCTACTCATCCATCCACCTGAAGTTGTCTCATATTAATAAAACATATTCATGTTTCTTTCGTTTGCCATTTTTGTCTATGTTTGAGATACACCCATCATCCAGTGCATTATTTATTGAGAGTACATTTAAAACTGAATATAGAAATAATAAGCAAATTTCCAGTAACTACCAAGAACAGGTAAGAAGAAGGTAAAAACTTATGTAATTCTTCTAAAATGTGCCCTAGTCAAGATTTTATTCCTTCAAATTCATCCTGTTTGTGTTCCAGTTAAAAATCTGAAAATAAAGGGCTTATATCAAAAACAAAATGAAGGAGATCCATTTTTCATTAAGGATTTATGGGAACTCATGTCATATTTAAATTACCAGAGCTCTGTGGCAGAAATGAATGAAATTAAATAATCCCGAAGAAAAAAAGCAAGATAATTTTAACATACTAATCATCAACTAATGGCGTTAACATTTATTTTCCTAATTCTGTAGTTGATTATATTTTTAACAGTGTTTTAAAACTATACTTAGGATTTAAACTGTAGTTCTCTAGTGACAGATATTCTGAAAATCCACTTAAAAATATAAATGACTCTCTGTAATAAGCATATGCCACCTTCGCCCTTAGGGATTAAAAATGCACTCCAAAAATATATCTAAAAAATAAGTTTAGTCAGTATTAAAACCTTACAAATTCTCAAATTTACCACATTTAGTTGTACTGTATTTCCGGAAAATATTTAAAATAGAAATATAGGAAAGATTTGAGCTACTTTTCAATTGGTTTAATATTCATCATATTGTATAAGTCAATGTTCCAGGAATAAGTAATATAAAAATTAAACAACAACTGTTTAGTAAAGACAAAAGCACATCCATTTTTACAAAATAGTCTTCCCAAGTCCTAGAATTCCCTGTTACTACAGCATATTATATTCATGTCAGTGTAAAAGGCTATACCATGTCTGTACTTGGACAATGACTACTTTTGCTCTTTAGTTTACTCATCCTGCTGTGGTTGTTTTCGTAGTTTTAATGGATAATAAAAATAGATTGAAAAGTAGTGATGCTGAAGCTGAATCAGTGTAGCCATTTCTGTGAACAAATTTCCCACTGTCACCAGTAGCCTGTTCTCAGTCTGTGTATCCGCAGGCTTCATGGGTCTGTGTGATATAGTGCCCACATAAATAATTAGTTCACATACTTCCTGCTTAGATTATATTCAAATAATGAGCTACTGTATATATTTATTGTTAGAGAGTTATATGCGATTGGATAAAAATTAGTAGTTAATGCTTATTACATCTAGCCCAAATAGCAATATAACAGCGCAGCTGATTGTTAGAGAAATTGTGCATATTTGTAACATTCTTTAACAAACTGAAAACTACACGCAAATCTTTGAGAGGATATGTATATAAGCATGAAAGGGTGAAGGGGTGAAGGGAGGGCAAGGGTATGGGGGAAAATAAGAACCAAGACATTTCGTGTAAAGGTACAAGATAGCAATGATAAATTTGCTTTGAATGTACCAATTTAAAAATAATGAACCAATAAGCTTAATGGGAAAAAGCAAAATAAAATGGTAAATAGGGTTTCCTAAAGTAGGATGAAAAGAAAGCTTTTAGATATGTTTTACAATTCTGCTTTTTGTAAAGAATATTGTCGTGAAGCAGGAAAGACATGGAATAAAGAAATCCTATACATTTTATCAGTACCTTCGTAAGTATTGCTTTTAAAAGTCCACGTCAAAACCGTGTTTCGCCTTTTTGTACCTCCTTTTGTTTCTCCTTTTGTATATCCTTTCCCTGTGGGCCACCTTTGTAATTTACTTCAAATTCTGTGAATGGAGGCCCCTTTCCCAGAGCCCATCCAGATGTTGAGATATAAACCGACATGATAATGACCCCTTCGGGTTGACTTTCAAGACCTCTCTCCCTCCCTTTCTGCTCTTCGCCTCTCTCCCTCCTCTGTCCTTCCCCTATCTCTTTCTCTTTTCTTTCTTTTTTGAGAGAGCAGAGGAGGGAGGAGGAGGGGCGGGGCGGGGAGGCTCCCCCTGTTACTCGTGCTGCCCTTGAATTCCCAGGCGCAAAGGACCTGCGTGCCGCTGGGACCACAGGCTTGTCACCACACCTGGCAACTTCAGGATTTCTTTTTATTAAAAACTTACCTAAATCTAGGTAGAGGTACAACTTGAAGAAACGTGTATAGCATATCGTAAAGTGAATGTTTGAAACTGATAAGAAAGGACATCAGCTAAGGCGCGAGATGTATATTAGAGTAGTGGCTGTGACAGCGTGGTTCCTCTTACCCTCTAGACGCTGAGGACATTGGTCCAGCTTCAAAACAGACCACGACGCCCATCCGTGTGCTTGCACAATGCCACGTATTTTTAGGTGATTTTAAATTCCTGTTATCATTCATTGTAAAAATCAGTGTTTGAACTTCGAAGCTTCTTATTCTTTGCTTATTTGTGCTAAGTCAAGAAGAGCTGGCTTCCTTAATGTTGACGTTTCATTACTATTTAAATGTTGCTACTAAGTAGTTTCTACTAGTGAGTTGGAAAAACGTGTAATATGAGCTATACCTGAGAATCATAATCATAACGTTGGATTCTCCTGTGACTATAAACTATCATTTATTCTCTTGCCTCACTTCTTGTTCTGTAAGATCAATATTTTGATGTTGTTCATTAATCTTTGTTTAAAGGAAAGTGCTTTGTCATTTCATTCAAGGGTTATTCAAATATGTGTGCAATTTCTAGAGTTAAGTAACTGTTGTCACTGTAGTGTTTTTATATTTTATAAGCAGAAATTCCCTATTATAATCAATTAGTTGATACGCCAAGAGAAATAAGTTTAATACAGAAAATTAGAATGTAAGGTCAAATGCAAGGTTTAAAAAACAGAACTATGTATCTCATTTACTGTTGATCGTAGAGGTGCAGCTAATCTAACATGAGATAGAGTTATCTATTTGTAATACACCAAAATAAATGTTTATTTTTTGCTTGTTTAGTTTTGGGGACAAGGTCTCTTTATATAGTTCCGGCTGATCTTGAACTCACTATTTAATCCTCAGCTGGACTTGAACTCCCTGTCATCCTCCTGTCTCAGCCTTCTTAGTGTTGGAATGACAAGCATGCACCGCTATGACTGGCTTCAAAATATATATTTAAGCAACAGAAATAGAGGTGTCTTATTTGAATTCAGTGTAAAAATAGCAGTGCCAGGTGAAGTCGAAACAGTCTGGAAAGAAGAACGTTACCCCTACTTGTCCACGCAGAATCAAATTATTAGAAAGCATTGCACTTGTCAAGTAAACGTCATATCTTTGTCATGTTATGAGAATTTTGTCTCTTCCTATATACAGATGTGGGCACAAAACTACGATGGTAAAACTGAACCAACAATGAGTACCCTTTTAAAAGTAATCTTTAAGACTGCATGTTCCATTTTCACGAGATTACCCCTGAAAAGGAAAGCAAGATTGTAATAAAGATTTAATATCAGTCCCTAAAGCAAAAGTAAACTAAGGTTACTCGCCTCCCAGTCCTGGCCTTAGGCGATTGTCATAGCCATCTAGGAGTCGGTCCAAAATCCTGGTGAAGACAGTGGTGTTGTCTTTAAGTTCATCTTGTACTGAAGGCTGTGCAGAGCTGAAAATAAGCATAAAGAGAAGTACTGTGAAAGCCATGTACGAAAACCTTTTGCTAATTCAAAACTTTTCCCAATGTTCCTACTTTCTGTTGAGTCTTTGACACTTCTTTCTGGTAAAATTTTTTTTTAAATCCTGTATTTTAGCTCTTGTCATTTTTTCATATTTTTCCTCACCAGTGATAGGCCCTTTATTCTAATATTTCTACATTTAAAAGGAAAATAATGTAAAAGGAGTTTTGTCTCCTTACTTTTTGAATTTTCAATGTGTATATTATGTTGTAGTGTATACAGTATCTTCTCAGACCAAGCTAAGCTGTTAACTCAAATTGGGGGGGGGAACCTAGAAAACTTCTTTGCAAGTTCATATACATATATATATATGTGTATATATACATATATATGTGTGTGTGTATGTACATGTATATATATGTGTGTATATATATATATATAGAGAGAGAGAGTATATATATACGTTTATATATATATATATATGTCTATATGAGTTAGAAGACAATTCATAGTTTTGTTTTTAATTTAACATACATCAAACTGCTTTCACTTTCTCAGCATCCTTTTTTCATCCACTTCCTATAACCCTGCTTTGATTTTTTGGTTATCCTTTAAGACATTTAGATCGGAAACATAGATAAAACTTATTTTGTAGATTATGTTTTAAATCAATATGAAAATTTCCTTTTCCCTTAAGATTTGTTGTCTGATTTTTAAAATGTTTTTATCCAAATCTAACGAATTGAATTTTGTCATTTCTAGATTTAGCCACAAAAGAATCCTTGGAAAAGATCAGGTTCAATGCTCTTAGTTTATACCTCACTAAATGGTTACGGTTTTAGGGTGTTATTTAAGCACACACCACAGTTTGTGAGCAAATCTGATCTAGAAATGAGTTTTTATAAACTTTTGGCTAAAACTTAATCTTGATTTTTCTATGTGGGAATAATTATTCGTGTTCAGATCTTATTGTTTGAGAATGTAGCTGATGTGTTACCATCACTTAATTAGTCTTTTGATTTTCAGCCTTATAGTGACCTCAGTTAAAATATTATTTTCTATATCAGTCATATTAATATCTATGCCCCTTGAAAGTATATTTTATGTAATGATTAGCATGATACCTCCAAACTCCTTTGAGAAAATAATTTTTTATCTTAGCATGGATCACACTGATTGATAAACATCAATGAATGATAGCTCTGACCTTGAGTACAATGATAAATGAAAATAGTGGACAAACTAAGAAGCTGCCACAAATCTGTATCTTTCCAGTTTCTATTTAAGGGACTTTTTGCTTCACTCTCATGTGTTTATATTACTGAGAAATATAGGAAAAATAGCAACTTTTTAACCAAAATTTACTTATTTGACCGGAAAAGAAATATAATCAAATGATCACAAACTTTTGCAGGTAATAAATTTGTATTAGCAACATGCAATGGATGCCTTTCTGACAAAGTTCTTATTTAACAAGTTAGTTATCTAAAAGCTACCCATGGCTGACTCTCTCTCTCTCTCTCTCTCTCTCTCCTATGAAACAATGCTTTATTATTCTGAATTCAACATTTAATGCCACACAATTTGAGGGCTTACTATTCTATGGCAAAATTAAACATCTTGCTATTTTTTTGAATCAAATTTTCAATTTTGTGTCTTCAAGTGTGTCTTACTGGCAGATGACAGCAGTAACGCAAAAATAATTTTCTGGATGTAAGTATTTATAAAAAATCATTGTCACAAGAGCAAGAGCCATGCATGCCTCTTTCAAGGATATTGGAAGGTCATCTTGATAAAGATGGAAAAGAACTGCTAGCGCACCTTAAGTTGTGAGGAGCTCCTGATGGAGAACTCTAAAGAAGAAAGCAGTGATCAAAAACAGGGAGAAAAGATGGGATGGTCTGGCAGAGTACGGTCAGATCGTTACCCAACCTATGGAATATGGGTATCTTTTACTCTTACCCATGTTTCCTATACTTTCACAGCTTATGCACAATTAGGGAAATGATTTTTTTCTAATTTTTGCTTTCAACAATTGTTTACTTTGAAATACTCTTGTCAAAAGAGATTCCGCCTTCCCCAGGGAGAGTAGTCCTGCTACCTCATTTGGAATGGAAATACTTTATGTGATTTTTTTCACATTTCTTCACGTCTAATTTACTATGTCTAATTGTAAATGCCAGAGAAGAAATTTAGGAAAAACATCACAATTATTTCTTTAGTGATGAACACTCATGGCAACGTAGTGTTGCATAAATGGAATACATATTTTGAAGAAAAATGTCAGTTATATTACCTGATTTTGATTCCATATGAACCACTGTATAATAAAACACTGTGCACTAACTCCATCTACAGGTCATTATGATAGTAACACTTGATACAATTTTTCAAAAGCAGAACTCAAATTAAGAGTATCTGACAATAGTTGACCTGTTCATCTGGTAGCCAGTATCTACTGTGCACAATAAGAAAAAAATAAAAGATAACTTCTCAACTGAAAAAGTCATCCTCCTAAATTTATATTTCTTTCCAGGCTAGTTCATCTCTTTAACTCATGAGGGTTCATTTTTACACTTGGAGAATCTCAACTTTTTAAAGTATGTCTAATATTTTCTTACGAGCCATAATAACAGCCTAAATAAGACATTTTAAAACAGGTAAAGAAGAATCTAAAATGTTTAGTCATTCATACAGTTGCAACTATAATATCGTATGTTTTTGATTGGATCATCAAAAATATTCTGAATATGGTTAAATTTAAATTTTTTGTAATGACTTGTTTGCTTGCTAATTATGATTCAATTAAAGAAGTTAGTTTTAACCTATTTTTAAATGTTTTTCTAATACGTACTCCATTCTTCGTTGTGCAAAAAAAAAGGTTTTGAAACATCATATGCACATTCATTTATGAAGACTTAAGACTTTCAAATTGCAAATACTGTTTTAGACTTTTTCCCTTCCATATCTTCAAGATTTACTCTATGATCTTTACAATTGGCTAAAAATTTTCTTTTGGAGAATGAACTTGCGTGGAATGCAGACATTAATTTGGTAACTTTTTCTATGAATTGAGAAATTGTATGTTTTGTCCAGTTACAGCTAAACACTGAAAAGTTCTATTTAAGACTTAAATGTTGAATTAATACAATTCTTAACGGTTTAAGTGTATAACTGACATTCTAATAAGATGACTTTGTCATTCTATTCTTTATTCTTAGCTGGAGTTTTATTGCAGTTAAGGTTTATTTTTTTTAATTCTCTTAGTCATAAATTTATCAGTGGACAATTTTCTTCCCTTAAGGGAATAAATAAAAAGTTACAGAAATTCCCATGCAGATTGAAAATAAAGTGTCCCCACCTTCTTCCAGTCAGTGTGCTCAGAAGGAGGGTCCAGGCCCAAAGAGAGTCAGAGAGACCCGGACTTTTCTTCATCGCGGGCTTGAGCAGCTGAAAAGTAGAACAAGTAGAGATCAATGTGTCTTGCAAGAAACATCAGGTTAGAACCACTAGGGCTGACTGAGGCAGTTCAGATGAAAGCTTTGAAGTCAGGAAATGACCTCACTGGAATATGACACCTCATTGGCAAGATGGAAACCTGGACCATCGTCCTCCACTTCCCCTTCCATTCCTCCATTCAAAAATACATCCGTATCTTAATTTCTCTCATCAAAGAATGCAACTTGAAATGCTTTCAGGTGACAGTATTGCTTAACATAAAAAATGTGAGTCTGTTTCTTTAGGTTTTGTGTTTTATTTTAGTTTGCTTTGTTCTCTTCTTGTTGTTTACGATCTAAAATTTTTGACCTTTTTGATTTGAACTCCCATTAATGAGCTCCACCTGAAAAAAAATTTTAGGTGGTGTCTGTAACAGAACACATTTGGAGGTAGGATGTGGTAGCTTAACTCGCTCTGTTGACTGAATTCATCTCTGAATTCTGGATGTACCTTGCTTTCAGAAGCAACTGTATTATCTCTTCATAAAGACCATTGGAAGCACACTGTTGAATGCCGAAGTCGTGATTCTATTCTCTGCCTGTGATTGCCTTGTTAAATATGCTCACTAATGCTTCTGTGAGGCTAAAGGACATACTTTATAGTCAAGCCATGTGCTGATATCTCCCTCCCCCCCCCCTCACACACACACACACACACACATACACACACACACACACACACACACAAACCAAACACACAAAAATGCAAACATCCCCACATACATCTTTCAATCCCTCTCCAATTCTGCTAGGGTCACTGCTAGAAAAATGTTTCTTCTCAAAACAGATGGAAGCTGGAATGGTTTGCTTTTGCTTTTGCATGAAAAGGGGTATTTTTTTTTCCTTTGAGGTAAAGTGTAATCAATCAGGATTTGGTTGTTGAATTTAGACTTGGTGGTGGGATGCTAGAGAAATGGGAATTAAATGTATGTATAACCAGTTTGTGGAATTGGGTTTGGAAATTCAATGCACTGCCTGGTTAAGGAACAGCTATGGTAACATTTTAGTTCAGAGTGCTATAACTAATACCATCCTAACATGAGAATTGTTAAAGGCATTTGTTAGCACTTTCCTGAATCTTTATAAGTATTTCAAGTATTTTAAAGCATATTTTTCAGTAAGAATTCTATAATTTAATGTGATATGCCTTTAAAAAGCTTCTACACTCTCAGGCATCATCTTGAATCAGTAAAGCCATTACAAACAGGTTTGTAAGCAATGAAATATAATTAATGTGTTTAAAGTGAAATGGTGTACAGATAAGAACTGTGAGCCTCTCCTAGCTCTTACTTAATTTGGTGACTGGTTTTGACAAGATGAGTAGAATACAACAAGAAATCTTGGAAAAATTTCATTATGTTAAAATGTTGCTTATAAATGCCACAATTACAATTTACCCTTCCATTAATCTTTAACATCCTTTATAAAAGGGAAAACAACTTATCATCGCCCTGTTAAATTTTGTTGATTTTTGTGAAAAGAAGGAACTCCTAAGGGGTAAACAAAACCAAACAAGACCCCAAAGCAAGAAAGCATCGATTTTTGCCCTCCTCTTATATTTTTAAGAGAATGATAAACATAGCGTGGCACTTAAGTTGAGCGAGAAAGTTTCTTGCAAATACAAACATAATAGTTTAAGGAAACACCGAGCTGCCTCCTCCTTACCCTTTTCCACCTTGAACCTCGCATTCAGATGCGCACACTCCAGACCCCATGTCCCCTGCCACCCCTATCAAATCATACTGAATTATTCCTGTTCAGAATGGGAGACCCCTACACCAGCAGTGTCCACTGGGGGGAAAAAAGAGAAAAGAGAAAAAGAAAAGATGCATTTTTTCCAGCCAGGATTAGATAGTGCCTTCCCTGGGATGGAACCAGAGAAGCAGGTTTTCTGTCCCAGCTCCTTAACTTTCGGTGATGGCCCCCAACACAGCCTTCCAAACTCACCAGACTCCCCCTTGCAAAAAAAAAAAAAAAAAAAAAAAAAAAAAAAAAAAAAAAAAAAAAAAAA
>NW_022900921.1:14513862-14531417 GCF_012274545.1 Fukomys damarensis | reverse complement strand
AAAAAAAAAAAAAAAAAAAAAAAAAAAGACCAAAACAACATGTCACCACCCACCACCCCGTGGAATAAATCAAATCTGCCTAAGAAACGAGAAGAGAAAAGACAGAGAAAATACTGCTCCTGGATCGCTGCAGTTTTCATCCTGAAACAAAAACACTCCTGGCTTCTACCTGCTAGGGGATCAGGCTCTTACCCTGCTCTCTCCTTCCCTCTTTTCCCCCCACCTTAGCATTCCTGTCTCCCAGGCTAGTGTTCCAAGGTCTGCGTGTGGCGGTCTGGCCGAAGCCGCGCTTACCTTGGGCCCGCTGAGCACCGGATCGCTCAAGACCCGGGAAAAGTCTGCGAGAGACGATCGCGGGGAGCGGGAGCAGGCGCGAGTCCGCGAGTCCGGGCGGGCGCAGGGGCGTCCTCGCTCTGCCTCTGTCTCGCTCACTCGGTCTGAGCCATCATGGACTCTGCTCCTTCGCTGAAGATTTCACACCCAAATTTGTTTCCCGATATCCAATCTGCAGCTATACAACAAAAGATTTCTCTTTACCAAGACAGTAGTAATACGTCCCAGGGCAAACCGGATGTGAAATAGGCGGTGACTTCATGCCAGAGAGATTTTATTTTAGAAAGGAAGGTGGTACCAGCCCTGGATCTGGAGACCAATCCGCCCATTTATTATATGCAGCACAATTTAACTTGCACCACTGTGGCCCTAATCTCCTTCTCTCTCGCTGCAGACTCAAATCCAACAATTTGCTGCGAGCATTGCCAGGCTGAGAGACATTCGGGGCTACACTGAGCATATTCTCACACTTGCAATTTCTGCACACCCTATTTTAAGGCGCACCCACTGAAGACACATCTGATCGGTGTGGCTGTCCCACCTTCGGTCAGACGTGTAACCCTGCGTACACAGGAGCGAGCCCAGGCTGTGGGGCAGGAGATGCAGGGTCACACGTGTGGCGAGCGCACGCTCCTGTCCCTCCCTCCCGGCACACACTCCCACACGTATGCCAAGGTCCCCGAGCCCTGCACAGTCACGAATGCTGAGCGACGGCGGGGAAGAGCTCGGGCTGGTAGCGAATTGGCCGCTGGGTTTAGAGCCCTTCGCACTTCCTCGGCTTGCGAGCGCTTTCCCCCCAACCTTAATTTGTAGCTTAGAGGACAAGAAGAACACGCTCCGGAACCGGGTGTTTATCTTCTGAGGTAACCGCGTCAGTTATCATGAAGAAAACACAGACACCTTCACCTCCAAATTGTGCCGGGTTCCTAGCGAGAAATACTTAACTTTGAATCATTCATTCCCATCCTTTCTAGGTTTGAGAGTCACATCTCCGTTTCCGGAATCGTTTCTTTGCCTTGAATTCCATCATTTCTCGGATTAGGAAAATGGGAGAGGGGGAGGAAGAATTTTTAGAAGCAGAACAAAGCCCATGTCCCCTTTTTCCACCCCTCTCTGCCCTCTCCTGTTAGCCTCCTTGGTAGCTCTCCACGCGTACATGATTATACACTCAGGGAAGAGGTGTGTGTGTGTTTCAACATCAGCCTAACTAAATTTTCAAGGAATCGGTCTGACTGTGGTTCCCTCCGCGGATTTTGTGAATGGCTCTTTGGAGCAGAGTGGCTGGGTCCTCCCTTCTGAGATTGCTGCTTTCACCCGAGGTCACGGGGAGCTGTCCTTTCAGCACTGTGATCCAGACTCGGTAGGAAGTTCTGGAAAAAAAAAAAAAAAAAAAAAGAGAGAAGGCCCCTGGTGATAACTTGTAGTGGGAAAGTCTCCCCGGGCCATTTCCCCAAGCAGACTTCAACCACAGGAGACGTTGGGGATTAGGGGTGCAGCATGGCTGAGAGAAGAAAAACCTAAATAGCCAGTGCACATCACTTCCGCGTTTCTGATTCTACAAGTGCCCTTTGGCCTTTGCTGAAACGAAGCAGTGCATGTTGGTTAAAATTATGTCAGAGGACTATACGAACAGGGGACACAAAAGTGAAGACTGCTGTTAAAATTGAGCTTAGTTTCCTTCCGTGTTTTGAGGTGAAGATTACTGGGAAATGATTCTGGACGTGAACTTTTGAAAGGGAAACATGAGGAGCATCTTAAGATGTTCTTGGTCTGGGAAGTAGTTAGTTGCTAACAGACGACAGAGCAAATGCCGGTGTACTCCCAAAGATAAACACTGAAAGATTGTTGTAACTTCCCTGTGTGGCATTACCCAACTTTTTTGTACTTCACTTATCCATTAATTAATTTATTTTAATACAACAATTTTGAGAAGAAAACTGACTGCAAAAAATGTTTTGAAACCCCGAACAATGAGAAACACTGTTTTGTTACCTCTCCACACAAAATACGATTCCAATCGTGACTATTTTTTTACCTCTCTCTACAAATTAAGTGAAACATGATGTCATACATGTAGTGTCACAACCAGATAACTCTTACTGGTTATGACTTTGCATACATGGTTCCTGAAACTTCATCAGTTAGAAAATAGACTCTGAAAGCCAGGCCAGTCATATCCTATGTACAGACTAAAAGTATTATGTGACTATGGCCACAGGATGCATTGGACAGCAGTCTCATATCTTTAAAAATAAGTATTAATGAATAATCTGGGAGCTACAGTATTTATATGAAATGCAAATGTCCTTTCAAAGCACTATTTGCAGGTAGGATTTATTAGATAATTGTTCATAGATGTCATATGGGAAATATAATGTATATATATCCACAATTTCCAACTATATATGCACACACACATGTATATACATATATATTACTTCAGACATCATGTTATAAAAATAAAACAGTTGCTTGAAGCACTGATAATTAGGTTATTCTGAAAACAATAACTGGTACTGTACACTGTAAACCATACATATTATTTCTCATCCAAGAAGTCCTTACCATATGCACCTATTAGCGGAGAATCAAATACAAGAAATTAATAGCAAGGAAATTATTTGTTTTTGTGTTGTTATATTGAATCTTCCAGATAATTGTTGACATTGTTGTTTCTTTCTTGCACTGAAGATAAATTCCTTCAAATATGTGTGATGAAAGAAGTTCTTAAAGTAATAATAACCAGAGTGTTTAATATTCTTAAATTGTTCACCTGGTTCGATTAGTGTTCTCACTCCTTTACATAATGCATTTGATTTAACTATATAAGTAAGCTTGTATGTGAAACAATCTTAATAACCCCATTGTACAAACCATTCAGTGAATGATGGATCAGAAGACTCACCCACGGTCACACATCTAGTAAGCATCCACACTAGAATGCAAACCCAAATCTTTTAATGTAAAAGCTTATTTTTGTATGTATGTATGTATTTATTTATTTATTTTGGTACTGGGGATTGAACTCAGGTCCTTGCGCTTGCAAGGCAGGACACCAAACCGCTGAGCTAAATCCCCGGTCCCTAAAAGCTTATTTTATTAACCAAACTTTCACATTATTGAGCCCCCTTAGAGTTCGTGAGCTCATATTAAAATCTTTTTCATTCACCATTTGTCCTACCTTTATCATTTTTAAATCAGTCATATAAGAGCTATCTCTAGATTTTTAAAAAGTTGTTTACTAATGGTAAGAGTCTTTCTCTGATGATCTAGAGACTCCAACCACCACCTTGTGTCAGGCTCAACTTAGTGTTTCCAAGGCTTCTGTTGTTTTCCTTCTATCTCATGAAGTCACTAGCCAAGATCTCCCTGAAAGTTACTAGTACTTGGCAGTAAGGATTTGAGGTCAAACTGCAGACCTGAGATCATGGGGAGGTCTCATAGCTCTATCTCCAGTGTTGCAGCCTGGTACATTTTGCGTTTTCTGTCAGTTTTAAATGGCTGGAAGCCCTGACCTAATTGAAGAAGTAGTGCTGATTTTACAAAACAGAACAATATTTTTACTTTCTCCAACTGACTGGAAACCAAATGCAGAAAAAAAAAAAATCTTGAGTGTTTCCATTTATTTAGTGTGGAATCTTCTCATTTACAAAACAATTTAAGGTGGAGAAAAAAAAATCAGTAGAAATAATAAAATATCAAATAAGCTTCTGCTGAAACCTAAAATAAAATGATCTTTTAAAATGTATTGGCATTGAACTGGGCATAGTGACTCATGCCTGTAATCCCAGGACTTGGGAGACTGAGGCAGGAAAATCACTACAAGTTTCAGGCTGACTTGGGCTGCATAGTGAGTTCAATACCAGCCTAAAATACAGAGGGAGACCCTGTTTCAAAAAAAAAAAATATATATATAATATATATATGTATATATATTGTCATGGCTCAGAAATACATACCATTAGTATATCTTAATGTTAGCATCATGTGAAACATAATTACCAATCTAAAAGAAGTGTAAAAGTAGCAGCTGAAATCCTATATATATTTATGTAAAAGTGTATATTTATATGAAATATTTTACTATACTCAGTAAAACAGCCCACTTTTAAAATTTCCCCATATATATTACAGACCATCTTTTGAAATGAACTATACTAGAATATCCAAAGAGATAGCTCTTATTATATAATTGATATTAAAATAATAGCTCAATTGGAAAAAGTAATATGATTTAATAAATACAATATTTTAAATAACTTAATGTAGACAGTTTTGTCGTTCAGGTCACTCAGATAAGTTATCCAGGTCTGAAAGCTAGTTTGACTTTTTCATGTACTGAAAGGAATGGCAAATGTTATATACAAAAATTTTAAAACTTTTTTTATATTTTAGTCATAAACATTCTTCACATTAGTCAGAAGTAGGGATCGCTTATCCAAATCACTGTGGCATAATGTAAAGATTATGTAATTTCCTTCCCTAATATTTGCAGAAGTAAAACCGAGGTTAGGGTGGCATGGTGAGTAATCATGCAAAGATATATTCCTAAAATTATTGACACTTAATAGCTGTATAGCCCATTGTACATTTGTGAACGTTTCTGAACTTGATTTTCCAGTGTTTTTTATGGGGAAATGATACCTCATATGTTAATTGTGGGATTACCTAAGAAAATAAGTGTTAATCACTTAACCCTTCAAAAGGTATTTCAAGAGTACCCATTTCCTTTTCTTTGCTTTACTTTAAATTTGTCATTTCCTAGAATTTTAGTTCATTGCTTGCATCGTGTTCATATAATTCATAATACTGATGCTGCTGTGCACAGTTTGTGTAAGATCTCACTGAAGCAGACGGTCCTGTGTTATCAGATGAGGTGTGAAGCCTCGAAATTCTGTATTTCCTTATTTAGTCCTAGGTCCATCTTCTTATTTTCAGGATGTCCTGAGAAAAAGACTAATTCTTACTGTGGCTGCCTTCCGTTGGGGGTTTGTCAGGTACCCACCATGGGGAGATTGAAAAGAGTGTGAGGCGGTGCAAGGCCAGCCAGGGATGCATCGGCCAGAGCCCGGTCTCTAGTCCACAGTGGGGGCCCTGGAGATGAACCAACAACACTTTTTTCTCCGTGAAATTTAAGACACCGACAACAAATACACAGTCGGACGCACATATGCTGGAGTCTATTTAATTTTTCTGTTAGCAGTTTCCAGTTTATCAGCGATTCATCTATAGCTCAGAGTTACTTAATTCCTTCAAAGACTTCTTTTCACAGATACTGAATCCCTCAACACAAGCGAGTAAATACAAATATATTCAGGATTTGGGGACGACTAAAAAGATTGTTTGTTTGTTTGCTTGTTTTTGTACCTGGGATCAAACTTGGGTCTCGCGCTTGAGAGGCCGGCAGCGGGGCCATTGGGCTAAATCCCCGGCTCAAGAATTTATTTATTTTAAAAAGTAGATAACAATAATTATACAAACTTATGAAGGCAGTTTTCTGACTGTGTAGATCCAACTTGTAACTTGAAGGTGAATAATGTAAGTCAGGAGAAAGGTAAGAAAATGAATATGCTGTTAAAATGTGCCAGCTGGGTGTGGTGGTGCATGCCTACAGTCCCAGCACTTGGGAGGCTGAGGCCGGAAGATCGCTACTGATTCCAGGGCAGCTTGGGATACGTAGTGAGAGCCTGTCTCAAAACAACAACAGCAACGTAAACCAAAAACCTGCCAGATAAGATTCTTTAAAATGTTATAATGTATATAACTTAATAGAGCAACCATGTATTATCTATTTTCTAGTACAGTAAAACATGAAAAATATTGTAGACACATACCTTCTTTGGTGAACTTAAAGTATATATATATATATATATGTATGTACAATTTATATAGACTCATTTAAAACAGTAAGGAATGTGTGCATGCTTCACTGTTATGGTAAAGAAAAGAAAAGATACTCATTTAATAATACTATCAGGGTCTAGGAGGCAGGAAAAATAATCTGAATTAGAAAGTCAATTTAGAGAGATTACTTATCAGAAACAATTAAAAAAATAAACACGCTGCTACCAAGAAACTGCACAGGATCTTCTGGCGTAATTAGGACAGGCCTGGTTTGAAATATTTGATGAGTGTAATCTGATCTCATTATCCTGTTGGACATCTGCATATACATATTTGTTTGAAATCATGAAATACAAAAAAAGACTCTAAAATTAAAGCAGCATTTAAAAATACATTCATCGTGCCCTGAATGGCCACAGGATTTGTGGAAAGGAATCTAAAGCAGAAGGATTTATCAGAACAAAGATCAAGAATTAAGACACTAATGCCCTATCTGTTTAATACCCTCCCAGGGTTTACAATAATTGTGTTTTGTGGAATGAAATGAACTGAGCTTGTGGATCTGGGTGCGTTTTTATTACGGTTGCTCATAAATATATCCAAATGTAATGGATGCCCTGTGATAAAGTTAGAACATGGAAACAATAAAATTTTGTTTACTGTAATTTGCCAGTACACAAGAGAACTTCTCTCAACCTCATTCAATTTGTTTAGAATAACATAAGCCATTTTTTTTCTTTAATGTTTCTCTCTCTACATACACATACACACACACACACACACACACTTACATACTTTTCTATAAAAGCTTATGTGTGCAGGGAAGGTAGAAATGAAAATATTTTTAAATAACTGTCAATTACTCTTGTGTAACTATTTATGATACAATGATAAGCCATGCAAATTTCAAAAACATGTCACTATTCCCCAGGAGAAGAACAGATTTGGCTCCCAAAGCATTATCCGGTATGAATTAAATAAATAAGTGAAGAAACAGATAGCTCAGACAGGTTTGTAGTGGATTGCCTATAAATCCATAACTCTAGAGGCTGAGGCAGGAGGATTAAAGGCGGAGCCCAAGTTAGACAACTTAGTGACTTAGGAAGTCTTTCCCTCAAATTAAAAGAATAAAAAAAGTTTGGGGATATAGTTCGGGATAAAGGCTCTAGGTTCAATCACCAGTATTGGAAGAAAAAAAAAAAACATATGCACATGTAGACACACACACACAGACAACATAAAAATACAAACCATACACACAGTGATCAAACTATACAGTGAATATGTAATTTAAAAAATCATTACAGTAAAAGTCACATTAGATTCCCCCCCTTCGAAATATTTGCCGTCTTTGAACATACTCTATAGATTCTATTATTTTCTGAAGAAGTTCTGGGAGTCCTCTTCCCTGAGTGTCTTTATCAAATGTGATAAAAAACGTAGGGAATATTATTGCCTTCTACCAGGAGGCAGGCTCCGGAAAACATTAAACAGTCAGCCACCTTATGCACTGGATCTGGCATTGGGTGACTTCTGGCTCTTCCCCAAAGTTAAAATGACCGTGAAAGGTAAATGTTTTGAATCAATTCAGGACTTTTAGGTAGCCATGAGAACACAACTAAAGATGCACAAACAAAAAAGGACAGCTTAACAGAAAGAATCAAGGTGATAAATACAGATATATTTCTTTGTCCTGTGCTTTAACTGCTTATAAAGATGACAACACATAATTACCTTGAAAAATGTAAGGTGAGGTTTTGAAAGCAATTGAGGGAACTTACTGCTTGTCACATTCAGTGTTAGATTTCAGTATAAAGTAGACCACTCTCAATTCCTTCCAAGGGGATGACAGAATAAATTTCGAATTAACCATCCCTTCTCTCATAGAGATTAGCCCTTGTTTAATAGATATAATATAACAGACACTCTACTAGTTTTTTCCATGTAATCTTTCATTGCATTTTTCACAGATAGATAAACTGCTTTTAAAAAAATAAATGGCTATCCTAGAGTTTATAATTCAAGCTTGGATTTGAGCAGAGCATAAATTTTGTTGCCTCTTAAAAATTCATATTTATAAGGCAAAGGAGATAAATCTCTTTACATACTCTGATCTTTCATGAGAGCCATTTTTATCACAAATATTTACAATAAAATATATATTTATTGTGGATTTTGAGAGTATTTTAGGGGAGTGGTCCTTTGCTAACTTTTGAAAAAGGAATTTTTTTGTTGTTGTTTTTTTTGGCACCGGGGATAGAACTCAGGTCTTTGTGGCGCAGAACCACTGAGCTAAATTCCTGGCCCCCGAAAAAGGTATTTTGAGGCAGAATTTGTGAATTTTTTATGGTTTAACCCCCTTCTGTGAACTTCAGTTTCTTTAGTTGGAATAGAGGATTCACGGTTTCATCTTACATGGAATTTTTTTTAACATCTACAGAGTAATTCAACTTCACAACATTTGGTAGTTCTGGTTATTGTTAACACAGTCTTTACGCTGTATCTGTCTGTGATAGCAAGTAACTTTTCTAGAGTATTTCTTAGCTTTTCCAAATCGCGAATAATTCAGTTGAGATAAACCAATACAGGTGGCTAGAACTTTTCTAATATGTGATTGACCAGTTGGGTTGTTTCATCATACTGTTATAGCCTGAAACTTTGCCAGGAAAATGAACTGATTATTTCAGAGGAGTTGCACTCAACCAGGGGTAAGATACACGGCATAAAACGTTTAAGGCTGAAACCAGGGCAAAACTCAACCATAGCCCACAACAGGAGGTGAAAAATTCCATCTTCATCCAACTTCTGCTCAACTGTTTTTTCCAGTAGGACAATGTAGGTTTCATGAGGGTAAAGAAGAATGCTTAATATTGACCTTTAAAATGGAATAAAAAGAAATGGGATGAAAAATAATGAATCAACAAGATGTTAAGAGAAATAATGCACTGCCGCAGTGTCCTTATGCTCATACCAACTGGAACAAACACTGTTGAAGGAGAAAGCAATTCACAAAACTTGAGAATGGAGTTCGAAGAACGAGCGATTTAGTTTGAATTCAGCAAATTCTGAAACTGAAAGGCAACTTCTAGTAGACAAAAGAATGGACCTATGGATGTCCGTTTGTGTACCGTGCTGTTTTGTTTTGTTTGTGTAGAAGTGTTTTAGCAGGCAAGTTCACTCCATACTGAACCAAAGGAATCATACATTTGTTCTGAAATCCAAACTAAACTCAAATATCAACTATTATTGCATTGAAAATCAAACAAAACACTTTGATTCATTTTCAGTTTCTTTATATAGATCAATTTGATTAAAAACGTGCTTATATCGAGCTGGGTGTGGTAATCCCAGCTCTTGGGAGGCTGAGACAGGATGATTTTTACAAGTGCATGAACTACATAGTGAGACCCTATCTCAAAAACCAAAGCAAAAAAAGAAAGAAAGAAAAAACGTGCTTATATTTCCTGTAAACTATAAGAGTAGAATAAAGCTAGAATATAGAAGTAGTGTCTGAAAAGCACCTTAAGTATACCATGTTCTGTTCTTTTTCTTTATCATCAGGTCTGTGAATCATGTTAAAATGTTATACTTACTCTTCTGGTGACCTTGGGACTCTTCATATCTCTAGGAAAACTAGCTGTTTTATGGATTGAACTGTCCTGGGTTAGTCTGACAGCCATATATTTAAATCATTATTTCAGTGCCTGAAGAAATTTTTGTCAAAGTCAGCAGATTCCATAGGGTTGCCCTGTAGCTTGGAGGAATGTGATTAGGAAGGTCAGACAAGGTTCAGAAAGCCTTTGTGAAAAGTTTAAGATGGGCTCAGATACACACCCTGTTTTCAAGCTGAATGGCGTGTGATTGTCACACATAGGCTCAAGGAAAGCTCCATGGAGTGCCAAGAAAATTCATTGTGAAATATGGTTACCTCTCCTTGATTCCTTATATCAGTATGTAGTTTTAATTTAAGCCATATATAAGAAGTAACGAAACATAGAGTAAAAATAGGAGCTAGGCTAATACAATCTATAATAAGAGCTTGTGGAGCACAGGGGAATATGGAGAGAGAAATAATTAGGACTCACTTTTTCTAAACTTCAGCAGTTGTGTGGTGAAATAGTGAATAAATACGTTAGTAAAATTTGAAATCGTGCTCCCAAATCTTCTTGTCCTTCTTTCCCTGTGAAATGCCACTTTTACTGTTAAATTTCTCCTTACTTTTAAAAACACAATTCAGATGTGAGAGAAGTACAATTCTCAGAGTTAATTACATCAACTATTATAGAAAAATAAAATTGCATGTAAAACATGAAAACCCACAGTTTCCAACACTATAAATAATATTTTCATCTCATTTCGTATTTGAAGTAGCCTCACTAACCTTCTTTGAAGATCATTACTTTTATCTTATTTACAATCCTAGATCCAAAATTGAGATTTCCTCACTTAGCATTGCCTACTGGGGCCACTTTCTCATCTCTTTTTCAGAACTGATATAATAAAAAACTCCTTTGGAGTTTCCAGGAACCGTTTCATACAAAAATGTTTAAAAGCCCTTTGAATCAACTAATCAGTTAAGAAAAAACAGAACTAGTTAAGTTGATTCAAAAGTCCTCTGAAGAAGTGAATGTTAACAAAATTATCAAGACTGTTCTTTAGAAAAAATAAGTTGAGGCATTAAATTTGTTCTACTAGTTAAAAAAATGTACATAGAGTGAGTATAAGTATAATAGCAATATATTTGTACAACTATAAACAAGACCATGATCCAGAAACAGACCCATGTATATATGGGAAATTTTATATGAAAAGGTAAACTAGTGTAAAATAACTTTTTAAACTAATGCATGGAATGGTAGAGAACAAGTGTTAAAAGAAATGAACCAAATTGAACCAAACCAAACCAATTCCGCCAGGAAACAAAAATATGCCCTGAAAACTAGATTCACATTTGAAAATAAAAACGAATTTCTGGTGAAGGGAAAAGCAATCTATGAATATTGTATGCATCCAATAATTTAAAAATACAAAGAATGCAATGGTATATCAAGAAGTTTCTGCTCACGGCTGATGAATATAAGAATGGACCTTCAACTCCAACTGTGATCAGAGAGATGCATACTAAAGTGAGGTGCTGTGGTTGTGCAACAAGTAGCTTTTGAAATTGTTACTGTTCGGTATTCATCTGAGTTTCCAGTAATAGAAGTGTTCTGTTGTATCAAATGACAAATACATAGAGAATTGTAATCTGTGTAGTATTTCTGCACATCTGTTCCATAGATACCTAGCGCAAGTACGGAAGTGAATACTTAGATGGAAACCTAACATAGGATCATATTTGAGTATCTGTAACATTAGAGGCATCTTAGAAGTCTAAAATTAGGAAAGTAGCTCAATAAATTTTGATGCTGTTACATCATGAAATTATGCATGGTTTTTTTTGAAGAAGTACATTTTTACCCATTAACAGAAAATGGAGTGAACAGTGTTTGGTGGTTCAAATAGCAAAGATCTATTTTCCTACAAATGACTCAGGTTTATCTTTCTTTATGGCAGAGTAGGACCAACTCCCCACAAACATTATGTACCACAAACATGGATGGGGAAGGGGGGCAAGAGATGGATAGAGGGGGAGAGAAGGAAGGGAATGGGCTAAACAAGGAATTAAGATGTGTTATGTACAAGTATGAACTCTCCACAAGGAATTAATGAAACACTGTGCACTACATAATGTACTAATAAAACAGCAAAGATTTAAATACTGTAGTTTCTGTTTTTAAAAGTATGCATACTATACAAGGCAAAATGCAGTTCTGAAATGTTTCAGATAGATGAAATTGTTTCAGATACATAAAACTTAAGAGGGATTATTCCTTTTATTTTACTACATGCTATTTTCTCTATATAATATATCCTTTAACAAGTGGATGTCTTCTGTAGCATTTTAGTGATACAGTAACAATGTGGTAAAACAGGTTGTGATTTAGATTCCAGAGAACAGAAGAAATGACTCAGCGATGCCTAGTTCACTTGAAATGCTACTAGTTTGAAAGTCTGAATTTTTCGCAGAGATGGGTTTGTTCTAATTATCCCTAGGAAGAGTTGGAGTCTCCAAATTTATGATATTTCATGCACTTCTAGCAACTGAAGAGGAAGTGGCAGCATACAGCTAGAAGCTCATCCTCACTATTTTGTCTTCCTAGTGATTTAGTCGTTCAGGAGCAACACTGGCCCTTAGAAATAAGTTTTGAATCTGAGTCATTCCTCCAAATAATGTGCTTATACGTTCACTGTAAATTCAACAAGAAATGATTGAAAATAGAAACTGTCCATCAGTGGAACAGAGAGGTTAGGATAAGAACGACTCTCTGGTGCACGGTGCGAATAGCAGATCATTTTTGCAGTATCGAGAGGATGGGGACTGGCAGCCACTTCTTTTTTCTTTTTCTTTGTTTTTGTTTTCAGGGAGCAGTCATTTTGTGCCTGTCTATACCCCAGGGAGCAGCACGTGTTTAAGTACATTACCATCATGTTGATGGGAACCAGAACTCTTTGCCTTTTTCTTTATCTATACACTTGGAAACTCCTCACTGGTCCTGTAATTCTCATATTCAGACAGATCAATCACCTCTTATCCCTGTGTTGAAGGACATATAAAGTTGGATTTTTAGTTTTGCACAACAGTTATACAAGTCATCAGCTCCAAAATCCCATTATAAATGTTCCTTTCTCTCATTTACAAGTAGAATTTTTTTCCACTCAACCTCAGCAAGAAGATTATTTTAAACTAAAAAAAATAACGGGGACAAGGGGAAAAAATCAGAGCCAAGACCTGTCATGTAAATGTACAGGATCCCAGTAATGAACGTAACTGTACCGTATACCTAGAATGTACCAATAAACTCAATAAAAAAATAAAATAAAAAATGAATTCAAATATTTTAAATTTTAAAAATTTCACTCCTACAAAATGTATGGAACTGATTCAGTGATTTTGGAGACAAAACATTTAATCTCATGGTCAAGACAAAAGCATAAATCTTTTGCATCATTATACAAAGTAAAACAGTAAGTCTCCCATTTTTTAATATATACATTGGATATCTGTTTTCTATGTGTTGAAAGCATAGTCCATGTCTAAAGAATGAAAGCATCAGGAGTAATTATTGATCAATAACTTTTCAAGAAAATTCTTGAAATTATTCTATTGAAATAAGTAAGTTTAAAACCATAATCATTATATTTCACTGTCGAGATTTAGATGCAGTTAATATTTCTAATTGGATGATTAGCTTAAATAGATCTGAATATAGGACAGCAGAAGGGGAGATGAACTTGACAATTCTCTGCAAGGTCCAGTGAAGTATGCCAAACATTTTTCCCTAGACAGTTTATAAAGAGGATTTTTCTTCTGCTTCTGAGGGTAAGGGAGAAGACATGTCAAGGATGGGACTGAATATCCAGTCTTGGATGAACATAAAGGTGGCAGACAGGTGTTGTTCCTGACAAATTCAATGAAATAAATGTCCAAGTGCAAATTCATTTCGAGAAATTTCAGCCAAATGGGTTCATAACCTAGCTCAGCTAATTA
This sequence comes from Fukomys damarensis, assembly GCF_012274545.1. Taxonomy (NCBI): domain Eukaryota; kingdom Metazoa; phylum Chordata; class Mammalia; order Rodentia; family Bathyergidae; genus Fukomys; species Fukomys damarensis. Next base: position 14,517,649 of record NW_022900921.1, on the reverse strand, counting down.
CTAAGTGAAGACATGCTGCTTAGTCCTTCTACATCGGATTTTTTTTTCACCTAAAAATTAGGAACAATCACCAGCACAAAATCTTTCTTTTAAAGTATAAATAATGTAATTTAGATAAGGTGCTTAGCATAATGTCTACTGGTAAAATGCTTAGTGAAAATATTCTAAAATGTCCCTGGGACTTTATCTGGTCTTATTAATAGTATCACTGTTAAAATAAAAAAATATTACAATTAGAAATTCCATTAGAAATTCCATTAGAAATTCCATTTCTAAGTCTGTAAACTGATTTAATAGATATTCCTCACGGTAAAGGTAATAATCAGTAACCCACATGAAACTGCTGTAGTTGCCTTTGCTGGAGGCCCTTGAAATTACAACATTTTCCTCCAGGGAACATATTATGCCACCATAAGCTTGAGCATTTACAAAATATCTGTGTAAGTACTGGGTACCAAAGACATCATTTCTACTTGAATACATTAATATGTTTAGGATTTCAACAATTTCCATATTAGTTGTAATACAATTTAAGATGGAATGGACAAATTCAAAATGATCTTTGAGGAGAATGGATGCCTATTTGCATAAGTATGCATAGCCATTACAGCCCACAAGTAGATCTGTCTTCTAGACTACATTCTATAGTCTGGCAGGCTTAGACAAATGCCAGTAATAAGATCATTGACATTGGATCAGTCAGAATGCATAATGACTGCTAGACTCCTTGAATCACTGTATAGGCAAAATATGTTAATGTCACAGTTTGCAAAAAGTAAGTGGCTCTCTTTCTATCTTCTGTTTCTGTGATGAATAATAGTAGTTGTGTTTATTTTTGCAGAAATTAAACAAAAAATTCTTTTAGCATACATCAGCCCACACTTTCAAAATACCTTTCCACCCTGAAAAACCTGGAAGCTCAGGTATCGATTCTTAAATTTCTCTGGGACAAAAAACTTTCCTCCTGTAATTCTGACCCTATACATATAAAGTGACTGCATTCTATACCACTGAAGGCATATTTCCAACTCCAAGATACTGGAGCCATACTAAGGATGCTCTGATTATTATAACTGTCACTTATTCTCAGGAGGAGGTTTTCTTTTTAATGCAATCATGCTTTAATTTCTCCTGCTGAGATTAGCATTGAAGTGTTTAAGAGGACAATCACTCCTCCATTCTCATTGGAAAGGATTCCTTGAGCTCCTCCTTTCTGCAATACTTGGGAAAAGAGCCCTGGGAAGCAGTGGCAGCCGCTGAAACTACTTGATAGTTCATTCTTGTGAGGTTGTAGTGCAGTAATGAGTTTTTGTTATGGAGCTGGAGAATTAAAAGAAATTCATGAATACTAGACTGTAAATTCTGTGAAGGCCATAAACAAAAATTTTCATTGAAAGAGCTGAATCTAGGAAAATAATACAGACGTCAAGATGTAGTGTAAGACTTAGAGAACTACTGAGGGACGCTTCTCTGTGGGGACAATTCTGCACATCTTGTGAACAAAGACATTGCCTTTAGTCTAGATTATCTTCTTACAGATGCATTTCTAGGGAACAGCCTTGGAAGGCAGAGGTAGTGTCTCCCTCCAGAGCAAAGAGTAAGTCTTCGCACAGCCTTGGAAGGTAGAGATAATGTTTTCTTCCAGAGCGAAGGGCAGGAAACTTCTACGAAGAGATGAGGTAGCTTCCCTAAATTGAGGGTTCCTGTCTTAGGGGAACCTATAGGAATAATCTACTTTCTTCCTGTCACTCTGGGGGAAACGAGGTGAGGATAACGGACACAAACATAATACTATGTCTTAAATGATAAAAGCCCTTGTGTTTAACCCAGGATTCTTACGCCTTCTGCCGGTACCATGATGCTACAAAAGAGCAAAGTGTCAATCTGCAAGTAGGGTGAAGGATTAGACACTTCATAGTTCTTAACAGAACACAGATGAATAAAGTGATACAAAAAATAAAAGAACCCTAGAAAGGAAAAAGTAGCAATTATCCCGAGGGCCCCTTTCTTCATTCTTAATCGAGACTCAGCATTAATTCACCTATCCATGTGTTAACCACGTTCCACGTTGCAGGTATTATTTCAAGAAACAGTAATACAGTACTAACTACTGGCAACAACTTCCTACCTCTTGCCCAGCATGGCTACTATTGAGCAGAAACAGATTCATTTATGCCAATCTATGTGAATTTTAATTCTAAATGGTTACGAACAACGGTGTGATCACAGAAGGTCTTTAAGTGGTGAAAACATTTGGTAGAAGTCAGAGGGAAGAACATGCTAGATGCAAGGGGAGAAGTGGTGAAACAGAGTGAGGGGAGAAGGAGGAAGGAATGACAGACACGGATCAGGGTGATTCTGTTCCACAAAGAGAATGTGAGGGAGAAAGGGTGGGATATAGAGAGTGGAACAGAAAGGGATGCTCAATAAATTCAACTGTTTCTGCAGGTGTTAGGTCATGCTGAAAATTATACACTGCAGTGTGGCAATTAAATGGAAAGACCTTGTCTCTTTTCCTTTTGCGGTTAGCCTGGCTCACTTTCCTCCTTCTTTTTAAGGAGACCCAAAACTTATTGATGCCATGCCCATTTTGAGAGGAATAAATGCACGTTTTTAAATGAATGCAGGTATATGGATTTCTAGAGCACAATAAGAAATAACAAAATTGACTTCACCAAGAAATGTCTTGAGGACGGAAGCAAGTACAAGTGCCAGTCACTACTACCTTTACCCTTAAAATTTGACAAATTTCAATCCTACTGTTAATGACAATCTAAACAGGAGACCAAGGATGAGGAAACAATAATCAGAAGAGCCTAAATTCATCATCTAGCATAATGATGTAACTGACACATGCCTTATTCCAAGTGCTTCTAAACTTTGGTCTTTGGGGGAAAAGAAGTGATGGTTATGGAAATTATGTTGAAAGAAAAATGATTAGTGTAATGAATGTGACTGTACTGTATACTTGGAATGTACAAATACACTGAATTAAAAAATAAAAATGATTAGTATCGTACTAGGAAGTATTGACAAATGTACAATTTCAAAAAAAATGCATAAAACTACCTGAAAATGATAGTATGTGATGTAATATAAATCCATAAGAATCTGAACTTCTCATTTCAAATGATTAGTAATGATACATTATTACTGTGGGAAAATAAGCCTTTCAACAGTTGTGTAGATAGCTGTTTCCAACCTGTCTTGCAAAAAATGCACATTTCAAGAGATGGTAATATTCAGTGAAAGTAATCTATAATAGCCTTAGAAAATCTCGATGAGAATGTAACTATCCATTTGCTTTTTTTCTTAGTAACAGAACCCTATTTAGTTTTATTCCGAACTGTGACCTAACTTATACTATCTATCTGTATGTCTGTATTTCTCAGCCTACTTTCCAATGGAGAGGTTAATGAAATATAGGTCTAATTTTGCACTATACTATGAGAAGAGTTCTGTAAAGGACTATATACGAGCTTAGAGGAATGCTCCTGTTGTCTTTCATATTTTATTTTTCTGCATCAAAATTGTGTGAGATGATGGAGTTCCAACAGGTGACACTGAGTTCTTGTGGGGATAAAACCCACAAGTTAGCATAATAAAACCTACATTTGAAATTTTAACTGACTTCATGACATTACCTTACCGTCTCTAGTGAACAATTTGTCTGAATTCAATTTTGCTAAGAATATAAACCCTAATGTGTTTCAGCTATTTTCACCAAGTGTCTGCTACTTTTTCTGATGCACTTTTTTTTTTTTTTTTTTTTTTTTTTTTTTGATAG
>NW_022900921.1:14478808-14513501 GCF_012274545.1 Fukomys damarensis | reverse complement strand
TTTTTTTGAGACAGGGTCTCACTATGTAGTTGAGACTGCCCTGGAATTCACTGTGTAGCTCAGGCTAGTCGCGAACTCACAGCGATCCTCCTCCCTCAGCCTCCCGAGTGCTGGGATTACAGGCATGCCCCACCATGTCTGGCTGTGATACACTTTGTATATTCCACCCATTGAATAGTTTTCCAGGCATATTTGAAGATTTAAGACTCTGAAAAGTACTGTCATAAGTAATACTTACATGAATAAAACAAATGTTAAGAAAGTAACATGTGCCAGATATTGTGCTAGACGATAAGGACACGGGAAGATAAAAGAGAATGTTTGACTTTGCACGTGTCAAACAGAAAAGCTTTCCGGAACAAAGTCAGTTCAGTGTTCTTAACAGAGCCAAGAGAAAAATACAATACAGAGAGAAAATGTAATGAACAAAAAGAGGCATGATATTTCCCAAGAATTTCATTGTTTTTGATGCAGTTGGAGAATAGAAGTGAGTTGGTCTTCTGGGCAGATAATGTGGTCCTGGGATATGTGGTCTTCTACATATTTAGAGTGGAAGATGAAGGTCCATCTAAGAGACGTAGGTGTTGTGCTTTTGCAGTGTGGCACCATGGAGGCAAGGAGAAATGAGATGAAATTTGTGTTCTTGAATGTCCTCTCTGATAACAGTCTGAAGGATGAGTAAGGAAGACAGAAGTGAGAAGTGTGCAAGGTCAAGAGGAAACCAGATAAAGGGAAGCCCAGGGGGAGTCTACCAGAACTGTGCAGAACAGTCATCAAGGGCGTCCAGTCACTGCAGCAGCAGCGGCTTTCTGTCTGATGGGTACAGGACTCTGGTGCTTATCAGTGGGGCAATACCAATTTTATAAACCTAATCATCACAGCAAGTGGAGGAATGTGTACTCGTACCAAACAAAACTCATATATGAAGAAATGAAGTCCATCAAGTAAATTTTTAAAAAAATCCCGGCTACTTTGAGAGGCTGAAGAAGGAGGATCACAAGTTCAAGTCCAGCTTGGTCAACATAGTGGGCCTTTGTCTCAAAATATAAATGAAGAAAATCACGTAAAGATGCAGTTCCAAATTTGATTTATTTCACTTTTCCCATTAACACAGCAGTGTTCAAGCTGGAAGCAGTTATGATTTTACTGCCACTTTGCAGACCATTCACTACCAAACATGATTTTCTTTGAAATCATCATAGTGTTGGATAGTATAACAACCTTTGAATCCATTAAGGACCTCTAAAAATTTTAAAAAATCTATATCCACATTCATTAGCTCTTTGCACAACCTCCTTGTGTACTGGGACAATCTAGCATCTGCAAAATGGGGGATTTACTTCCTAACCTTTTAAGAAGGGCTGGAAAGAAAGAAAGAGAGAGAGAGAGAGAGAGAGAGAGAGAGAGAGAGAGAGAGAGAGAGAGAAAGAAAGAGAAAGAAAGCAAGAAAGAAAGAAAGAAAGAAAGAAAGAAAGAAAGAAAGAAAGAAAGAAAGAAAGAAAGAAAGAAAGAAAGAAAGAAAGAAAGAAAGAAAAAGTTTGGGTGAAATTTCAAGCTGGAAAATTACATTTTGTAAGATTTTTCCTTCAGGGCTGGTTGGGGGGGTCATTGTCTTCTTTATTATTATGGTTGTTTTCTGCTGTTGTTTTTGTTCTACCCACAGTTCTTTTTTCGCCCCCAACTCTGCAAATAGGATTTCTGGGGAGAAATCAGTCAGTGTGAGAAAAAAAAAATTTCCTGAGTAAATGTGCTATTTTTGCCTACCACGTGTTTTTTATAAAGATATTTGCCTTTTATTTTATTTCTTTAGGAACATTTTCCTTTCAAGTCTATGAGATAATATCATTTCATTCTTGAGACTATGTCAGAGATCTGTTATAGTGTCCCCTCCATCAGATTAAAGCAGTTTCTGAGTAAACAGATGGGGAAGGGGATTGGAATATGGCTTTGCATGTCTGGTGCCCTTACTAAGTAAATATTTTAATTAGAAATAATGGTTAAGTATCTTATAAATAAATTATTTGAAAATAGACTATTCATTTAAAAAGTATATTATAACTTACTTTATTTGAACTCGACCTTTTTTCCTAAGAGAATTTGGAGCAGCCAGTTGTGTACCTTACCTCTGTTCTAACCTTATTCTGCTAAAGGTTCTCTTGGTTTGCTGCAGTATAAATTCAATGCATTCAATATATAAATTCAATAAATTTTTAAAAAATACATTACTGAAGATGGTACAACTCTGCTCTTTTACTTCATTTAACTTCAATTTGCTATTTTCATAAAAACAATAGATTGATTAAAAAAGGCAGGCATAAGCAGTTTGGGTATTAGAAAGATAAAGAATCATGTACTCAATCTTTGTTTTTCAAAAACATGGAACTAAGGGCTAAAGTAGTAGGGGAAGTGGGAAGGGTAGGCGAAAGGAAAGAAGGGAAAAGAAAAAGTATGAGTAAAGGAAAAAATGGAAACAAAGCCTTTGTAAATAGGGAAGGGTGAGGGGGTGAAGGGAGGACAGGGGAATGGGGAAAAAATAAGAACCAAGATATATCTTGTAAAGGTACAAGACCCCAATGATGACTGTAACTGTACTGTGTACCTAAAAAAGTACCAATAAACTTAATGAAAAAAAAAAACATATGGAACTGAACCAGTAAAATATTTATAAAACAAACTTTTCAAGAAATATGAGCATTCACTTAGGTCTAGGAAATAATCTTGATTACAGCCTTATAAAATTAATAAAAATAACAAAATGTCACACACCTTGAAATGAAACCATTTATGGAATGGCAGTAGTTTGGGAATATTAAATTTAAATATCTGCACTTCACAGATCAGGAAACAAAAATCCCAGAGCAGTCAAGCAACTTTTAAAAATGTGTGCTCCCGTGTGCCATTAAAGGAACCCTTCTCAAGGCTGTGTTCAAAAGTGCTTTTTCTTATGTGTATCTTAAAAGCATGAATAAGATTTCACTTCCTTGCATTCCCTTGTTAGGCTGTCATTCCTTCTTCATCAGGAATGTCTCTCTGGAATTACCAGAGAGCCAATTAGCATGATTCTGAGAGCAATTTGTATTTGAATGGTCTCTAAAAATGTGTTTTATGGAAAAAAAAATTTTAATCCATTTGATTAACTTAATTACTAAAGATAAAACTTGAAAAGATATGAATACTTTCCCTTCAGTGCAATGACTCTTCTTTTCCCCCCAAGGCTAAACTTTAACATCCAAGAGTTCTCAAAGTCCTACCCTGCTGTGATATAATGGGATCTTACAAACTGGGTTACCAAATATTTCTAGAAATCGAAGAAAAATGCTTTAATCTTTTAACCAGTGGATTCTCAACTGAATATCATAAAGGCTTTTTTTGCTATTTGAAATGATGTGTTTTTATATCTTCTTTCTTTAAGAGAAGTAACTACATAAAATATTCCATCTAGTTTTAAAATCTGATTTGATTTAGGTCACATTTAGTTTCTAAACAGATAACTTTTCATACTTTAATCTTGGACACTGGTTCAAATGTTTCTTTAGTAGGTTTCTGTTAGATTTTGTTTTTAAAGTTGGAATTGTACATTTTGCCAAAACAATCAGAAAATAAATGTGTCTCTGTTCACACAGTCACCCATATCTCGTGGAAGGGGCAAAAACAGACTCTTCACAGAACTTTTCCCTAAATAAGTGGCCCATTACCTACAAATAATTCTGCAGTTAGATTTAGACATCCCTAGTTAGCCTGTGCCACTGTGTGTGCTTATAAACTAAGTGAGAATATTAAACTTACAGATGCTTTGTGTCCTCTTTAACTCTTGCAGTTTTGTCGAACTGTAATGATTTTGTAGTTGCTCATTTTCCAGTAGTCTATTTGGAATAAAAAAAAATACTGTTTTGTATTGTGTGCTACCAAAAGAAAAAGTTTAGAGAGCAAAGAATGAGGAATGTTTCTGGAATCCGTGAGTCTGACCATCTTAATGGTTTGCCTCGTCTTACAATTTTTTTACCTTAGAATCTCATTCTGGATATTTCTTGTACCATGTGGCTCAGAAAGGAAAAGAAGCAGAGAATTATGATCTGTCTTATACTCTGGTAGCCAGGGATAAGGTATGACATGTGTGATTCATTCCTGATCAAAGAAACATGCAGGAAAATCTGTTAATGTGACTTCACCGAGGAACATGCCAAAGGTAGAAACACATTGTTTTCAACAGATGTGGACTGCTATCTATGGCTTGTGTTCTCCAAAGGTGCATTGTGACCAAAGTCATGGAGCCCAGGACAGTGCTGTTGGGAGATATTTGAGCCTTTGGGAAGAGGGGCCTAGGGGGCATCCTGAGACCATTGGAAGTGTGTGCCCAGAGGGACTGTGGGAGCCAGCCCAGTCTCTTGCGCTCCCTGACTTCCTACTGGGAAGTGTAAAAGCTTTCAAAAATGTGCTTCTGCCATGATTGCTGCCATTCACTGCCCTCACCAGAGGCCAGACCAGCGCTCACCCTACCAGTTCGTGGATGTTGAGCCTCCAAAACTGTAGGATAAATAAGCCTTTTATTTGAGAGTTAGTTGGTGCACGTATTTTATTGGATTAACAGAAAAGTGGAATAACATACAGCCAAATGCCAATTCTATATCAGGAAATTGTTGAAAATACCTTTCAACCGTGATTAAAAGTAGTGCCAAAATCCATAGAGATCAGGGTGAAAAGTATTAAGCCTCTGGGTCTACAGTGATGCTGCTGATTTGCTTATCCAACTCTGAACCTATAGCTGGTTGTCAATTTTCTTAGCTTCCTATGAATCATGTAGGCTCCTGTATGCATTCATATGAAAACACATACATCACCGACTCTACTGACCAAAAGGGCCTGGAAATAATGATACCTCTGAAGTAAAAACACAATGAATGCCACCCTCGGTACAAGGAAATAGGGCTTCTTAGAGAAACGACTGATTGTACAGCCTAAAGCACAGATAGTACAGTAGGAACCTTGTGTATCACATTATACCTGAGGTTAATCCAATGTTCTCTGAATTTGGGAACATGCCAAAAACACATACAAGAGCTAATTTGAATGGGATTTTGACATCAAAATTAATAACAAAAATAATAACAACTGCAACCTTATTGAATGTAATAGTTATCTATGATTTTATACTAATATAATACATGAATTAATTCAGTCATGATTTCCATTATAGGTAGATTGCATCTTTATGTTAAGGATACATAAAGAAATAAATGGTGCACAAGAAATAGAAAAATAAAATTCTTTCTTACAACAGAATGCTAGTAAATTTTGAAGGAATAACAGAAATGATGAAATTACCATTTGGTAGCCATCAGAGAAAATGGTTACCGAAGGTAGGCACTGTCAAAGAATGCAAAAGCCATTTGATGGGGATTCAATGGAATGGGTTTATAACATAACTACCAAATCGTTTTCTGTAACACACTAATCAACTAAATGATTAAGTGACAATGTCACTTCTCTGGAACTTCTTGTGTCCATGCTTAACCTGAGACAAAGCATGGAGAAACAGCAAGTGAACCCAGAATGAAGGTCATCTTCCAGAAAGGAAGCCCTAGTTTCTTTAAATTTGACAGACATGAAGAACAGAAAATCACTGAGGAACTGATTGAGCCCAAGGACTCGAAAAGACCTGGCTATTCCATTCAAACAGTGACCCCCGAGTAGAACCAAAACAGGGAAAAACATCATTGTTAGAGCAGTTGACAAAGTCTGAGTGGAAACCTAGGTTCGAAGGGGTCGCACTGTGAAAAATTTGGTTTCCTAGCTTGGAAGGGTACAGCATAGTTGTTTGGGAAAGTGTCTTTGTTTGGGCAAAGTAAACACTGTAGTTTTTGAGGTACAAAGAGTCTATGAAAATAAGTTACTACTGAAAATGTCAGAAAATGACAAAAGATAATGGCTTTGTACTCGTATCGAGAATGACAGATTGCGAAGTAGAGCAAACGTGGTGAATGCTTAATGATGGCAGGATCTAGATAGGGTGAATGTAAATGATTCGCCTCAATTGAGAGTCTTTTACAATTCAAGGCATATATAAGCTGATATTAAAGATAACATGATTATTGAAAAGAATAAAATCACTCCTATTAAAATTTATATTGTGTATTCAATGCATAATTTCTTACTTTAAGAAACACTGACGTTTTAGTAGGTTTGCTCCGCTGTTTTAGGTGCAGAGTTTAGTAAAGAACAATTCAAACAATGACTATGCTTCAAATATGTAGTCTCTAGTGAACTGTACATAACCATGTTGAGGCCTTTGCGTCTTTTTCTGAAATAACTCATTAGCACAATATTTTCATTTATTTTTAGGTATTCCAGTGGCTTTGTGAAAAGAAGAGAGGAAATCAAAGAGGGATAATTTTCAAGTAAATATTAAATACATGCACTGAAACCTTTGCATGGCAAACATATAGTATTTTCTAATTTCTGGATCTGGAGCAGAGGTAGGAGGTGTTTCACATTACTAGAATTGTGAATAGAGATGCTTAAAAATCTATCCCAAGTACCTTTGCAAGCATGGTCTCATTTGTCAGAGCTGAAAGCATTCTGATAGTGCACTGCTTTCTCAAGGCATAAATACTATTTTCTTTCTTTCCAACTCACAGTTTCTTAAATTTCAAAGGTCAGCCACATTCTGAATAAAACCAAAAAGACTGAACAACCTTATATATTGTGCCAGAAGCCCTCAGTGCAAACATTAATTTTAAAGTGTTTAAATCAAAACAATAAGAGAGGTGGCATCCATAGTACATTTAAAAGTCTTTCTCAGTTCTGCTTTTTAAAATAGTAAACCAGTTTATTGACTAATATTTATCCTTTAGATGTTATGGTGGCCAGAAACACTGACTTCCAATGCTACAGAGTAAAATTTATTAAAATCCCTAAGAATATTTGGAATTCAACTGAAGATTCATGCTTTGTTTTCTTTTGTGAAGCTTCAGTTATGTTTTGTAACTAAAATTTCACAAAGGGCTGAAAGTAGTTATTTTGATTTCACTCATCATGAAAGACATGAACACGTATTGCTTCTGCATGTATATTAGTTTCTTGGAAAGTCCAGATGGATGAAAAAAGAATTCACCCTAGGATTTTTTTGTTAAATGGCTAAACCATTTTGAGCCCCATCTTGTCACACACAGGAAACATCAAAGAAATGAAATACAGCCCCACTGAAGCAAACTCCCTCTGGTATTAAAAATAATTCAATAAAGAAGTGCAATCGACTACCTATTCATGAATAAGGGGTATAAAAAACATATAGAGAGGCATGGCTGCCTCCATTTAAGGATGTGATAGGCGTGGCTTCTGGAGCAGATGAAGAAAACCAAAGTTTTAGATTTGTCAAACCAGATTAACAAAGAATCCAAAGATCCAAAATCATGGGGAAGATCATATGATGTGCCAAACACATTCATTACTGCCTTAGAACAGTGTGGTAGAGAGGCTGATAAGGTTCTTGGAAGTACTTGTATTTTATCACTTAAAACAGAGAACTGATGAAGAATAGTAGATGAAGAATCACAGAACCACAGGAAAAAAAAATTAAGTAAAACCATAGTCAGTATCTATTTAGTAGGAGGAGAAGCTGCCTTAAAACAGGAAACGTAGGTTGCGTTGACCACTGATGTTTTGCCTATGAAGTTACATCTAGGCTAGAGTTCTTCCTTTTGCTGCCTGTAGGTTAGGTCCCGTTCTGCGTGGGATCACTCATTGTACAGACACCAGGGCAGTGAATGAAGGAGACAGTATCCTCTGATGCTTGGAGATTTGGGGTGCTATCATTTGATTACAAATTTCACTGTCGCTATGTGCCTATACATGGGCAAAATATCCTCTTTCGCCATTTTACATCCCCCCCCAAAGTTAGTGTGTGAAGTATGAAAGTAAATGTAATTATTGTGTTTATATTTGCCTTTTCCTTGTCTGTTTTCCAAACAGTAGTCAGAGTGACCTTTAAAAATTTAAGCCTTATAATGGTATTCTATTTAAAACCTTAAGAAACTTCCTATTGCCCTGGAATAAAATCTAGCTAGGTGTGATGGCACACGCCTGTGATCCCGGTGCTCAGGGGACTAAAGCAGTAGTATTCTCACGAGTTCAAATTGTCTGGGCACCACGGGGAGTTCAGCTGGCCTGAAATACATAGCAAGACCCTGTTTTGAAACAAAACAAAGCAAGAAAGTGTAAAATCTGAATAACTTCACATACTTTAGCTTGCTTACTCTCCAACTCATTCTCAACCCTTAGTCACTGAGTAATTTCTGATCTGTTTGCTTTTTGTCGGTTTCTAGAATAACCTGGGTTTTCCATGGCATATGGACCTTTGAACTTATTCACTCTTCTGTTAAAAAAGTACTCTTTCTAGTAGCAGGTGGCTCTTTTAAAATATTTCCTGTTATAGATGAAATGCCACTCAACTCAGAAAAACATTCCATTCAGTTCAACCTAGTATTACACTCTGCTGCTCTCTATGGTCACGGAGACATTAACTGTTGAAATTACCTCAAATTGCTAGTGCAAATTTCATGTGTACAACAAATAAGCTATGAGTACCTGGGTTAATTCCTTAAAAATCTCCTAGCCTCATTTATTCCATTTTGCATTCATACAAGCACTGGTGTAGTCCACTGGAGACCAAACAGTGAAAGACAGACAAATACCCTTTGCTTTAGGGATACAAGATATATATCTCAGTGTCAGGGAGCCAAGCAGTAGAACTAAGATGTAACCTTTTTCAATATGTTGACCAACACAGATCTTTCTTAAGAAGTAACATTTTAGCAAAGCGAAAGTAGCATTTTTTTCATTTTATATTAGGATATAACTTGAAATAGTGACAGAGAAAATTATCAGCAGTATTGTTCAGAAACAGCATTGGCATGTTCAAGGACTAAAATGCATAGATGCAGAAACCCCATCTTCTACGTAGATGGGGGTAAGTGACTTGCCCGCTGTGCACAGCGACACATTTCTGTTTTCTTCTCTATGTTTCCTATCACCTATCCTATGCTCCAGGATCAGGAACACATTGGAACTATATAAAGCTTCGCTATAGTTGACCTAGCATTAGTACTTTCTGCAGTTTCTTTCCCTCTCATATTCTGTGCATGTAACTGTGGCAAATTAGGTCTCACTGAAATATAACACATTTGGACAAAAAGTTTTTCCTTGCCAAATTCATGATCAAATTTCCAACAGCATTCTGGGAATCATGAGTAACAATGAGAATTTTCCTGTAATGTAAAATGAAACAAGTATCAAAACAAAGGGATTTGAATTCAAAGCAATCTTGCGAGTGTGATTTTTCATTCCTTAGTCGTATGACCTTTGTTTAAATCACCCCAGTGTTTTGAATCTTAGTTTCTTTGCAAAAAATGAGAATAGATATTTTTGAACTATTGGGGAATAAACCCTAACATTGAGTTATATCTTCAGTCTTTTTTATTTTTAAATTTTGGGACAGGGCTAATTAAGTCCCCCACCTGTCCTCCAACTTGTCATCCTCCTATCTCAGCCTCCCAAGAAGCTAGGATTTACAGGCGCTGTGCCGCAGTGCCCGTCTGAGATTTTAACCATAGGTGTCCTGGTCATGGTGTTAAGCATATTACGTGTGTTACCAAATTTATTCTTCATGGTCATCTTCCAAGTCATTTGTACTGTTTTTAATCCCCTTATACAGAGGAGGAAGCTAATGTTCAGAAAGTTGCCTCACTTGCCAAGGTCATCTTGCTGATCACTGTCGGAACCAATATTTGAAACATCTACATGTATTATGAATGGATAGTGTTGTTGTAAACTCTTGATGTTTTGCAGTGTTGATTATCACAACACAGCTGTTCTGTTGTTGGATCTTTTAACACATACATTCATTGACTGTGTCACTGTGCATGGATCTAATGCATTTTATTTAACATGTTTAATGTGAGCAAAGTTTCAAGAATGTTACAAATACTTTGCTTACTGAATGTTGGATCTCTTCAGTAGAGCAGGATCTCATACAAAGTCGCAGTTGCTGGAGGATGACCAGGGGTTCTGTACACACCCTCTGGACTCTGTACTAACTCTTTCTTTGAATGAGGAGGTGCCAGTATTTCTTTTGTTTTTCAGGAAGATTCTTGTCTATATTTACTAATCTTTCCAATTGACTGGTTGTTGTGTAGTCAACAGTTATATGATTGAGATTTTGAATGTTGTTGGTATTTTGATAGAATATAAATACAGCTCTCAACTCTTGAGATGATTTCATTAGCATTTAATAAAATTGAGTGACATTAAGGTGCAGAAAGTAAATGTGCTTTTTTTTAAGAAAAAAAAAGGCTTTCTTTAGAAATTCAGCTACACAAGTGTTTCTAGAACACAATCCCTTGGCAAATTGTGTGTATTAACAGTTTTACTCTGGCACGACATGAATTGGAAAGCTTTAAATTTAATTTTGACCAAATAATGTAAAATGACAGTTTCTGAAAGCCACTGCAAAGAAATGCATATTACTGTGAATTAACATAACAAAACCTTTATTTTAGAACTATCTAAATTCTGAATTTCTCCCTCAGAGTCTTCCTATAGCTTTCACGTGTTTGATGAGACACTGAGCTGGTATCATAGTGATGGATTTTTTTAAAAAAAAGTATGGTTGACATCCAATCCTATATCACTCTATCCCAAACAAGGATGTGAGAAAAGTAGAACTCTTTTCCTTCGTGTTGTACCTTTCATCATTTATTTCATGGGTACTTGTAGAATACTGTATGTCAGGAGAAAAAAAGGTGAAGGGAAAGTCTGAACTGTCAACAGCTTGAAAAACATTTTGAACCACGGAGAATTTAGTTTATCAGATGATGATAATTGCTGGCTTTGCGGAAAGATCAGGGAAAGGCTGTTCTTGATAGTTATATATAACTTTCATAGAATCAGGCTGATTTACAGTTTCAACACAACCATTTCCTTATTGAAAACCATATGAGCTTTTTCATCCAGCTTCACCACCCACATTCAAATATCACTGGTATGATGATATAGACTTTGTGTGGATATTAAAGTGCTAATTCTTTATGTAGGTGTACAGCCAACACCTTTACAGGGGGGTTAGATATAGACCTAAGCACTTGAGTGCCACCTGCTGAGTTACTGCCTGTGCTTCTTCTCTTGATTAGTGTGGAGACTTCTAACCTGGGAATGACATCGGGGATACATTTGAATTTATAATACTCAAAGGCATGATGGGTCACAGACGTTCCTCCAGTGTATAGTTAATCCATAAGAAGTCATCTTTAATAGCTGTTTCATTAAATTTAAAAAAATATAAATATTTTCTATTACTTTTCTTTCACAAGTTACCTTCAGCCCCTTTGTATCTGGCTTGAAGGTACAAAGACTAAATAATCCACTGGGTAATCATCTGTTTTAAATTTATTGTTTTGCCTGTCTTTAAGTCATGATTGTTTGTCAAAATGATAAATACAACATACACTTAACCTAAATAATGAAACATTTTAAACAAAAATGTAATGATAATCTTACTGTTCAAGATACCTTCCGTTAATATGTTATTCCTCAAGCTTTTTAGGTTTTTTTCTGTGAATAGTTAAATAAGTACCCATACACACAAATAATCTATTTTTATTTTATAAATGTTTTAAAATAATGGCTACTTCTGGGTATCTAGAGTTAGGTTAGTAAGCATGTGTTAATTTGGTTCCAACGTTGGTTCAGTAAACCATAAACTAGATAGATAATAGCAATAAGGCTACAGATATTATTTAATTCATAAACTTTAATGCTTTTGGATTTTAATCAAACTATGTTAAAACTATATTTTACAAAATTTTAGTTACTTCCGTTTACGTTATAGACTCACAACTTTTCTTCTACGACATAAATTTGTTTTTTTGTTTGTTTGTTTGTTTTGAGACAGGGTCTCACTATGTAGTTGAGACTGACCTGGAACTCACTATGTAGTGCAGGCTGGTCTCCAACTCACAGTGATCCTCCTGCCTCAGCCTTCTGAGTGCTGGAATTAAGGTGTGTGCCACCACACCTGGCTTCTAGTACATAAATTTGTTTGGTTAGAAAGTCCTTCAGCTTATTTTTTGTTTCAGATTGCATAGCTACTAAATTCCACCTGTTTTCCAGGGGCATGCAAATAATTAACTGTAAAACGTAGTCTTTAGGTGAGCATGTTTCCTCCTGCTACAGTCTCAGCACTCTGGGAGACGGAGGCAGGAAGATAGCAAGTTGAAACCCAACCTTGGCAATTTAGCCTGTTAATGAGACCCTATCTCAAATTTAAAACAAAAATTTTTTTTAATGGGCTGGGAAGGTTGTTTAGATAGAAAGTCAGTGTTTTTCTAAAGATTGTGACATTGTGGACAGGGTAAGATACACATAGACCAAGCAATGAAATAACACGAAATTATTTTGTTTGGTGGAAAAGAAATAGGCAAAATACAAACCTGGTGGATTGCTTTACCTGCTGCTGTTCATAATGTGCAGTGCCGAGATTGGAAAGGGGATTTTCTCCCTGGGAGTCAGTGATCGTCTCTGAAGATGTGCCGTTGTTCACAGGATTCCAAATCCTGTGGGTCAGCCTGCCACATTTTATTTCTGCATGGAAAAAATGAAAAGAAGCAAAAAACAAAATTTCAGCAGAAAGACTGGTTTTTTAAAGGAGAGAGGTGGTGCTGGATTTAGAGACAGGTGGGTGGGAATTAAGGAAAAATGCAAAGCACATGATGGGGTAGAACACACCAGTACGGATACCGCTGCACTCTCTGCCTACTCTAGTGTAGAAAATCAGAAAATCTTTGGAGTCAATTCATGAGTCATGTGTGTGATGTATTTAATCATCAGAAAAAAATGCATGCATAACAACAATGGGTATTAATTATAACGAGCCAATGAAATGTTGCGCTGAAAAAACGGGTCAATGCACAATGAACACATTCAAATTCTCACAGACGTGGCTGAAGGTAAATTCAAGATTGAAGGAGTGTTTACTTGAATGTTTCAGAACTTGGGCATTTTTTCCTATTGAAAAAGTGACTTAAATGTTGTTTACCTTTAGGAGTGTTTAATTGAAATATTTCTCACAAGTCAGCCAACATGTGGGAAAGAAAAGTATGGGATGAAATAAGAAATTGAGCCAAATAGAAGTTGAACACTTTCTAATTTATACTCTAAATCTTACTGAGAAAAGTTTTCCAATTTTTTTTTGTCTCAGCAGACATAAAGAATCCTAGTTTTGGCAAAAATAAACAGCTTTCACAATATCTAATTAACTCACATCAATTCTCTTCAGTATTATTATGGCTTGCTATTTCTGCTGCAGTTAAATTATTTTAAAAACATAAAATCATAAGTTTAGGTCATTTGGTAAAGGAAAACTGCCTGAAAATTAACTTTAGTAATTTTCTTCCCTAAATGAATTGTAAATCTTACTTTACATAAAAGTTTTCTATGCCATATCACCTGATAATTTCCTTATGCTTGATCCAAGGTGACATTACTAATTATGACAGTGTTTCAAAATGTGATTTGTTAAAAAAGAATAAAGCAAAATTCTGACCTGAAAGTTATACCTGTAAGGAAATAGCATCAGTAAATGAGGTGAGAATTATTCACGACATTCATGTGGCCCTGGAACCTTGGACATGTCACTTACTCCCTCTCAAGTTTCAGTTTCTTGATCAGAAAAAGGAAGATATCCAACTGGAAATTGTCTTGAAACATCTACTTTTATGCCAGATTACTGTTTTCTTAAAGCAAATCGTCTTGATTTCTAAAGAAAATGACTCACACTATTTTCAGTTCTTGTCACTCCTTCCTACCCTCGTGATTTTAAATCGGAATTAATTATTCCAACAGCCCATTGACTATACCCCTAATAATACTTACAGAGTCCTGCCTTAAGTTGTTTCCATCACAGATGTTGGCAATGACAACACAGCTTTCGCACTTTGCAGAATTGGACTTAAGATAACAACAAAGCGTACAATATACTGTGAAGCATGCTGAGGACAGCCACGCTCAGCCTGGCTTTTCAAGTTGTTGTTTGCCATGAACTGGAAGTTACTTGAGAACGCTATATGTCTTATGGATAACACACAAGCCTAACATAATGTTTTATAGTGACCTTTCATACACGTGTGTGTGGGGGGGGTATAATAGAAAGAATGTTTATATATTACAGAAATAATAAGTGAACAGTAAACGCAATGCTTATTCATTTATTGGACAATTGATTCCGACTCAGAGTTAAAGTAGAAAACAAATTCATGCATCAAGTTTGATTGCTGAAGTAGATACTACCTCCTTGAAAACAAAGTGGATGAATCTGTGTCCTCTGCTACTAGATGCAGCCAGATAAACACAGGGGGGTTTGAGACTGCTAAAAACAGAAAGCAATGAAAGTCGTCAAATCTGTGACAGTATTGCTCGCATTTGTCGCAGGATGCAACTCTTTTTGTGTTTTTCTTCTCCTTTCCCTCTTTGAAGTATTTTGAGTCAAAGACTGAAATGGACTAAAGCCCCATCATAATTTCTTTTGTCCTGTTTCAAAGCATGAGGAAAAGTTTCCTCTTTTGATACTGGGAAAATATTTTGAAAGCAAAAATAGCCTTTAGGTGAAAATACAACTTGTAAAATTTAAAACTTTGAAAGACTTTGGGAACTGATGCCCAAATCTGTGAAGAATTTTTCAGTTTAAAATTAACGTGCCCACTAAATTTCAAATGAATTGCCAAAATCTAGAAGTATAAGCATCTAGCCACTCCTCTTAGTTGTTGCTTCTAATAAGAGTCCCTGATCATAGTAGCTTGCTAAAATTAACCTAAGCTATACAGACTTATAATTATCTATTGATAAACATGATTTGCATTGATCATATTCTTTCAGAGTGTCTACACTGATCCCACTACAAGTAAGACACGACCCTCAGGGTTGGTGTTTGGAGAGAAAATCTCTGCCTCTGACATCCTGTAGCTTTCATTCTAATGGAAGTGATCACATAAATGATATAAAATAATAGTCAGTGTTGAAAGGCATGATGTGCTACAGACAAAAATAAAGGGATAGCAAGTGTAGACAATGAGGTAACATTTTAAGTGGCATGACTGTATTGCACTATATAAACAAAATGAAATTTTACCTCAAATATCCAATCCAATTATGAAATCTGAAGTCGCTCACCTCACTAAATTACAAGAAATTTAAATAATGACAACAAAATGGCACATAAAATGAAGTTTGCCACGTGAGACAAAGTTTAAAACAAGTAAAAAATTAGACAAATGTTACAAAATAACCTTTTCAGTAGCCAGTTGCTTGTTCCAAGGACTCTCCGATGGACCCATGGACTGGGTTCGTGGTCCTTTTTCCCAGAGTCCTTTGCTAGGCTGCTTGCCGATATATCGTTTTCTTACAAGGGTGCCGCTCCTTACTGCCTCCTGGAGAAGACGACGTCTCAGCGGCATTTAGAAGTGAGCGAGAAGTTCCCCTGGAAGTCTGAGGAATGTTGCAAGTAGAGGGAACAACAGAATAACGGTTTGGACTCCATCTTCTCATGTCAAAGGAGGCCAAGCATCCCGATTTAGATTATTTACAAATCAAGGGAAAGATATTTCTCTTGAGATTCTCACACAGTGCACAGATATAAATAAATAAGCAATGTTGATTTTATTATATCTTTTGATTTAATTGTATGGCTAAATGCCATCCTCTCTTCAAATGTCAAATTGAAATACTATAAGAAGAAGGAATAACTGTTTTCTGTTTAGACACCTCAATTAAGAAGCAAATCTGGCGTTAAGCCCACAGGACCTAGGTTTGTTTTGTCTTTTTTTTTTTTTTTTTTTTTTTTTTTTTTTTTTTTTTGAGACAAGTTCTCGCTATGTAGTTGAGACCGACCTGGAACTCACTATATAGCCCAGGCTGGTCTTGAACTCACAGCGATCCTCCTGCCTCAGCCTCCTGAGTGCTGGGATTATAGGCGTGCACTACCATGCCAAGCTCCGCAGAAACTAGGTTTGAGACAAAGGCTTGTAAGTGAGATGTGGCTTCAAGTTTCCTGACTACCTGTATGGCCGAAGATATTGTCTCTCTGTGTTGATCTGCATTGAAATCAGTCTCAGTCCTCATAACGGACCCATATTTTTTCTTGGTAGACTGTTCCAAATTTAATATCCATGTTTAAAAAATAAAGCAGGGCATCTCGATGCCATCTGTATAATAGAAGCAAGCAAAGAGTTGCCTAGTTGTTTGAGTTGCCAAGATAATTTAGCCAGGTCCTGGCCTCAGCAATTTTCTCGGCTCCCTATAAGACTGAAAGAGGCTCAGTCTCTGTTCACTCCCTCTGCCCCTTCTCTCTGTACTACCGTATACTCAGGGAACCATTTCTGTCCATTCCAAGCGAAGGGGAACAGAACACCTGAGAGGCTCTGTTAAGAGCAACCCTGGGAAGGGTAGCCTCTTCTCGGTAGCTTTGAACTTCTGGCCTTCCCTTTCCTCTATGTTCTCCGCCTGTGATTTTTCAGTCGCTGTCTAAACCTACTTCCTGAAAGGTCATTTAGGGCGAAATGATGAAGGACCACTTCAAACAGTATCTCCTCTGTGGATTTATATTTTAGCAGGAGGTCAGAGCTTCCGGAGAGGAACTACAATTCCTCAGCTACTAGGGAACAGTGGGGGAAGAAGTTAGAACAGCATAGAGGGTGCTTTCCAGGCAGCTGTGAGGCCAAGTGGCTTCTCGCTTATCTGTTATTTTCTTTCGTCCTGGATCCCGAAAAGCAGTGAGGTCTCTTGATAAAAGCAGCACAAATTCTGTTTTCCAATTCCATGCTGTTTCTCATGCTTTATGACACAGATACTCAAACACGGGAACTGAAGAAGCCAGAATCTCCTAGGAAAAACTGTATATTTACAGTTTTGGGCTACCAGACAATGCAGTACCAGAGAAACATTTAAAATTATACTTTGATACAATTTACATAAACAGTGATAAATATAAAGATAAATTAAAACATGACAAAATTATGATATAATGTGATTTGTCCTTATAAATACATACTCTCAAGCACGTTCACGTAGACACAAGTGGTCGTGAACAAACATACAGACAGACATACATATAAAGAAATTAAACCAACATGTTGTCTCGGGTAGTAGAGTTATGAGTAGCTTTTTAATAGTCATCCTCTATATTTCACTGTGAATTCCAAATTTACATAGTTCATAATTTACATTCTTCAGTTAAGGAAAGTGATGTTTCGAAATATATCCTATCATCTTCATTGTTTTGTCTTCAAATGAGGAAAAACATGTATAGGCTAAATAGGGGTGTTTTTCAATGCATGAATCGCTCAAAGTGAGAAAAAAAAATCGTCCAATCAAGTAGTTTCTTTTAAGCCTCTATGGTACCGACCAAAGAGAGTTGCAAAGAGCAGAGGTCAAGAAGCACCTGCGAGCTGCCTTGCACAGACTTGGGCCCGTAGTGAGACACGAAGGACGCCCGCCTGTAGAACACGGAACGCAGATGTCCTGTTTTCTTAGAGGGTTTGCAACATTTTATGTGCACGTGGCGGTCTGAAAACACAGTTTTTGTCTGAAGGAGGTTTTCTGCTGAAGGTTATTCCGGGCTTTCCACGAAGACATAAATCCTTTGGCTGTTTGTTAAGCCTCCTGTACAATGAAATCAAAGCAATCATCAGTTGATACGGTTCACTGGCGGACGTAAACTGGCTTCCCCACCTCAATAGAAATGGATTCAGTAATGTAGGGGATTTTGCACATCCTCTCAACCCACAACATCTCTCTTGAAAAAGGAAATTTCGACTGGGATGCTTCTTGCTTTGCATTGTGCCTGCCAACTCTCCCTTCTCCTGAAAACATGAATTCCCATTCTGCGTTGAAAAGTGCCGAATGCCTCTAAAATGCCCAGAAATAATTGATATTTCACCCTGTGGTGCCAAGGCTGCACGGATGGAGTGCTTTCTTTTGGAGGCTCAGGAATGTGTGTCTGCCCCTTTGGTATCATGCCCAGCCTAACCAGGCCCACAGTCAGCGTGGTCCTGCAGCAAACTGCACACAGAAGCAGCAGCAGCCCACGGTGCTTCGAGAGCCAGAGACGTGCATCATGTCTTCAAAATGTCAAAGTTGTCTTTGGAGGGAGAAAAACATAATACAGCTAATACCTGATGGAGGAAAAATGTCTTTTGTTTTTTCGAGGGAATCGTGTTCGTAATTACATTTCTGTATTACATTTCTGTGATAAGTTGTCTGTGCTTGATTCAGGCAATCTCTGTCACTATATTATCCATCAGAATTGGTTATGAACTAATCGTTTTGAAAAAGTGGTTTCATATAGGCTTTGCATGTATCTTTGAAAATATTTTTTTTTTTCGGTACCGGGGATCGAACTCGGGTCCTTGGTCTTGTGAGGAAGGCGGCAGAACCACTGAACTAAATCCCGGACTCTGAAAATATTAATCATGAAAATATATACTACTTTAAGTATTTTTATCATTTTTCAAGTGATCATTAAAAAACTAAAAATAACCCTTAAATAATGTGAAGGCTGGTATATGGAAGACTAAATCTCTCACAATACTTGGAGTATTGAGGAAAATTTTATTGTAGTACTCTTATTTTATGAATGATACTTTATTAGGAAAAACATTTTTATCCCATTATCAAAGTTTCATTTGGATATTTTTTATTCCAAATATAAATTATAAACATTTAAGAACAAAAATAAATATATTTTTGGGCAACCTTGAAAAGGCATAGTTACTGACAAATTTGTTAGTATGCATTATTAGTTAGCTTTTGATAAATGATTAACATCTTCCTACTGCCTATGGTTTCTCACCTTACTTGTTTCATGCCATCTCCCACTCTTACCCTACAAGGCTTTTTGTTTTTGCTTTTGTTTTATAAAAACAAGATAGAATGATGAGAAAGAAAGATGCTCTACCACCAAATATCATGAATGAAAAAAATCGAAGTACCTAATTCATTTTTTTTTCTTTTTATTGAGTTTATTGGTACAATCTAGGTATACAATACAGTTACATTCATTGCTGGGATCTTGTACCTTTACATGACCGGTCTTGGTTCTCATTTTTTCCTCTTGTCCCTTCCCTCCCTTCACCCCCTACTCCCCTCCCCATTAACAAACACTTTATTTCCATATTTTCAGTTTCTGATATTTTTTTTCCTCTCCCTTATTACCTTTCCCCCACCTTTCGCACTTTCCCTATACATTTAGCCCTTTACTTCCTATTTCACATTATTAATTATCTCCTTAGGATCCTGTGTACAAAGTACGTAATTCTTATCCTTGCTGGACATCTCCACTTGTCACCTATAGAAAGTTCAAAAGCACTTATTGGAATAAAACTTGGCTGAACAAGACTAAAAATGAGTAAGACTCATAAGTGATTATTGTACCCATTTCTCCTATAAAGGAACATATAATTTATATTGGCCACCAGAACTTTCTAGCTTCCTAAACTCAAGGCATTGCTTTTAAACAAGTACCAGTGTTTTCAAATAGTGCCCTGTAAAAGCAAAAGTACTTGGGTATATGGATGATTTATCTTATAAACAGTTGGATCCACTTTTTTGTGTTCTACTTTCAAGATCACTCCTTATCCACAGTAGTAAGTTCTAGTACTGGTACTGCCTCCGGTGGAAGGGGTCCACTGGGCCACTTGTGTCCCTGGACTCAGATGGCCGTGCTGCAAGCTCTGATCTCATTTAGTATTCACATCACTATCACTGAGTCCACCTACTTTACGTCTTTCTTCAGAATACTCATCCATGCCTGGGCATACACACAACTAATTTACCAAACTAGCCAAGTATGTTATGTTGTGCAGTCTAGTTCTTGGATTTCAAGCCTCTTCGAGAGTGTTGTTCAGTATACAGTGTTCAATTGGATGCAAAATAGCTAGAAAAATAAGAGTTTTAATATCAGGGGCGGTATGGGCATTAAGTTGCTGCCATGGCATGTGATTTGAAAAACGATGGCTGATGCTGTGATATTTGTCAGAATTTGGTACAGTATACTGAAATAACAAATGCACTCAAAATTTCAGTGGCTTTCAATAATACATTTTAATGTATTTGGTACTCAGGTTAATGTCCCACATAGGCCAACAATAGCTCTCTGCTTTATATGTTTGTGTTCGAATAATACAGACCAGAAGAGCAGCTGTCTTAGCTCTACCAGCCCTCAAGGTTTTTCATGGATGTGACTTCATCACTTCTACTTGAGAATTGTATTGCACGAGATCAAATCAAGCATCATCCAGTTTGGTGAAAGGGGTTCTTCCCGGAAGTGACTAGGAAGCAGAGTATAATCCATACATAGAATATAACAATCAAAACTATGTTAAAGGACTCCTTCCTAACCTGGCTGGGCAGTCAAGGAAGGTCCAAGGTACCAGTCACTATCTCAGCCGTACTCTCGTGGAAGAGATGTTGTCTTCCGTACTTTTCTTGTTGCTGAGACAAAATACTCAAACCTAAAGTTAACAGAGAAAAGGTTTATTTCAGCTGACAGTTTGTAGAAGCTTCAGTTTGTAATTGGTTCATTCAAAAGCAGGGAAGCATGGTGGCGGGTGTGGTGGGTGTGGTGGGGTGGACCTCCCAAAAGAGAAATAACTCTATGACAAGAAGGCAGGAGACAGCAAAGCAGCAGCCGCCACAGCAGCAAGGGCTGCCTTCCGTGTGTCCCTTTATATCCCATCCAGGCTGCAAGCTTATTGATTGGTGCTGCCCCCCAAACCATTTGGGCCACCCTTAATCACAGCATCACACACTTATCCATGTTTCACACACTAATCCAGTCACCTTTGAAAAGCCCCACCTATGACCACCTGAGGCTATGGGGGACAGCTGGATACTCTCATGAGTGCAGTGTTACTAACTAAAATATCTGTTGTTCGGAGATTATGCCAGATAGTAGGAACAGCAAGTACAAATAGTAGGAGATGCATAAGACAGAGATGGGGAAACTCTCCTGAGGCGAATCTGTAGAAGTGAGCAGAGGTGAGTTAATGCAGGCCCTTGTAGGCCTCTTGAAGGATTTGAACATTTCTCCTAATGGGGAGTTACTAAATTCTCTTAAGCACAGAGTGTGAGATACTCACTCCCTGGTAAATTTAGCTGCTTTACAAAAGAGTAATTCCAGATGAGCTTCACTAACTTAAATATGTCATCCCCCAGATTCTCTTAATAGTGTATTGACTGTTTAAGAATTGAAACTGAGGCTATATTTTCAAGTGTTCCTGGAAGAGCTCACTCTCAGATCCATTGATATGCAGTGAGCAGAAGTCATAACCTCCTCCCTCTCCCTCACAGTGCAGTTAATGTGCTGTCATCCTTAGGGCTCAGGTTTTCCCAGGCCCTAGGAACCCTTCATTCCCTTCTTGTATTCCTGGCGAAGTGAAAAAACCAAGGGTGGCACAGCCAGTCTGAAATCATCCTTCGGGTGGTTCCAGGATTTCTGAAGTCCAGATTTCTGGAGATCCTGCTCAGAGGTTTAGAATCATAAAATAATATGGTGCTGAAGAAGGGAAAAAGACCCAAAGTAATAAGGAGAAATTAGATAAACCCTGATTGAAAGCACAGAGCCTGATCAAAACTTTCTATCCTCAGAGAAAGATATTACCATTAGTCAATGTAACATGATGAGGCTGCGATTTATTTAATTCTGATAATTTATAATGGATTACATACAGATACACAGCCCAAACCTGCAGTTATATTACATTTAGAAAAAGATTATTGGTGATACTTTTAAGGTTAAATTGGTTCTTTAATTAAAATTGAATAGTAAAAGATAATTAATTTGGGAACATTGCAAACTTTTGGTGGTTATGGCTTAGCTAATTAAAATTTAACTTTTCCATTTCTTATCACAATATTGACCATCGGATTTACATGACTGAGAAAGACTTGTACTTCTTTGTCTGTACTGCTATACAAAATACTTTTTTTTTGGATGTCACTTAAAGTTATACTAATTGTAACTGGCTGTTATTTTATTTCAACTTCTATAATTTCTTTTACTTATTTTTCCACCAAGTATGTATTGAATGGTGATTAAATGCTGCATTGGATCGTGAGAAAATAAGAGTAAATAAAGGGTCTAATCCCTGACCTTTTGAAGTTGATATTCTGCAGGGGCATAAGGATATCACAGAAGAAAAACACCACAATTAAATATTTGATATTTCCTATAAGGAAGACACCTTGCAATGAACATATATAAACAGGAAAGCAACCATGTTTTGTGTAGTCATCAGCAGTTATAAGAAGGAAAGTGTGTTGGGAAGAGCATTTCAGGCACTGCAAGTACAAAGATTTTGGTTGCTCTAAGGATCAGAACAGTAGAGCAATATGGTGACAAAGAAGGGAAAAGGACCTAGAAAAATCAGGGGGAATTAGAAAAATCCAGATTGAAGCATGGCCATAAACGCATTTTGGCTTTGCTTCTGAGGGTAGCATGGAGTAGGGCATCAGTTATAATCTGGGAAGGTGCCTCTGATTGTTCTGTTCTCATATAGTGGTAGGAGGAGGTTGGTATTTGTCTTCATTTAAAAACTGATCAAAATAAATGCTATAAGCTCATTAGAAATGAAGAAATGGGAAAAGTAGGGGAGAATCAGAGGAGGGAGTCTTAGTACATAGATTGAGGATTGTAGAAAATGATGTAGAATGTGAACCTAGAAGCAAAGAAAACAGGCGCACGATTAAAATATAAAGTCTCCATCTTTGCTGTGCTTCTTCGCTCTTTAGTTCATGATTTTTACTTTTTCTCTAGTATAAATTTCGGTCTAGAAGACTGTTATGTGGGCTTGACCTTTAATTTTTCCCAATTTTCTGATAAAATGCATAAACCGAGCCCAAAATAATTCAGTTTTCCTGGGTTCTCAGCTTTCTGGTGCAGGATCCCTAATTTATCTATTGAATGAGCTTCATTATGCAGCCATGTACCAGAAACTGTGCTAGGTCCTGAGAGAAAAGGAAAATCGTAGGATTTCCATACTCCTCAGTTCATAGGTTAGAGTCTGCAGACTGCATCTTCTGAGAAGTTTATCCAACTGGCTACTGTGCCTTTTTACGTTTTCTTCTTGGCTGGAGTCATGACATTTAAACTGAGCAGTATGTTCACGGATGGGATCCATCCACTGCTTTCAACATACTGATTATGGTGACCAGTTGATGGTCACAAATCAGTGTAATTGAACAGTTTGGAAAGAGTACTCCTTTTAATGCTCAAACATGCTTTTTAAAATACTCTACCATTAACTATTTGTAATGAAATAAAAACAACGCAATGGCCGTTTGGAGTCAAAATATACTCTCACTCTTGTCCCTGTAGGTTGAACATTAGTTCTCTAGGCTCTCGTGACAGTTTAGAGACTCTCATCACTCACGGTCCAACTTTCTTCACTTGTCTCCGTTCACGAAGATGCTCCTAATTTACAATTTCATCTATCTGTGAAATTCTTAAAACTCTCTGGTACAGTCTTCACCTCACCATTCAATTCTAGAGACAGTAGCCTGTATTTCCACCCTTTAATTCGCCCCTACGATGATGTGCTTTGTGTATTGCAGTCTGATTTATTCCTCCACAAAAGCCGCAGTAAATAACTCAGGACCTCTACTGGGCAATTTTGGCCTGCGTTTCACATGATCTCTCTACTCTGCTTGGTAAGGTGACCACTTCCTCTTTTTTTGAATTTCCATAACACTTACTCTCTTCTTTTGTTTCACTTATTCTTTAGAGAAACCCTGCTTGATTCTCAGGCCCTGTAAGTAGCTTATTGCTCTTGTAGTACAATTCTTAAAGCATTTGTTCTTATGATGCTATTTTATGCTGAGCATTCTTCCTACCTGTCCTTACCTGTATTTTTAAAATAAAATTTGGCATACATGGCTAGTTTTAACTCAAGTTTTTACCATCAGTTTGCACTTCTCTATTGAGTTCCAAATTTACGTGCACACATTCACATTTAAAATGCGATAAAGTGCAAACTGACTACCGCTGGCTTCGCATGATAGCCCACCGCAGATCTGTAAACCCACTGAAGAACTCCAGCTCTTCACTCTCCGGCATTCACATCTAACTGGTTGATCGCATCTTTGATGTCATCTCCTAAACATCACCAAGTCTCTTCTTAGCTTCCCAGAGCTTCAATATTCAGTCCCTTTTCATCTTTCTTGGGATAATTCTGACAGTCTCTCATTTGCCCCAGAATTTAGGCTTATTGTTCTTTGTTTTGTTTTTTTTCTTTTTTGTCCTGGGGATCGAACTCAGGACTTCACTGTTGCCAGGCAGGTCCTGTGCCACTGAGCTGCATCCCAGGCAACTCCAGCATTCACGGCCTCTTTCTTTGCCTTCCCAACAAATTCTAAGCTATTTGACATGGCAGGAACACTTCACTTTCTAGCCAGATCTCTCCTTTTCTTTTCTGGGCACGGGCTTACCCAATTTATTTATTTATTTATGTATGCATGTATGTATGTATGTATGTATTTATTTATTTATTTATTTGGCTGACTCAAAACTTTATTTTTTTTAATTTAAAATTGAATTTATTGGTACATTCTAGGTAGACAGTACAGTTACATTCATAACTGGGATCTTGTACCTTTACACACCAATTTATTTTTACTTAATAAAATTATACGTAACAATGAAAATATAATAATGAAATTATTACATACTTCATATATATATATATATAAATATATACAATGAAATTTTTTCTAGAGAGATTTTTTTGTTTGTTTATCCCTGTGGCAGAGTTATCTACCTCTTCTTTTCAATGAGCAGAGCTTTGGATGTGTCTTTTCTTCTCTGTCATTTATTGTACTGAGATAAGTTGTTTCCATGGCAGTCTCCTACTATGGTAATGTGAAAAACATTGTGTTTATATTGCTTTCTAGCACATGGCTTGGCCTAAAGTTATTCTGCATGTAATAATTATAGAGAATGAAAAATATAAACAAATGAATTAATACAAATATGGGTGTTGCATTTATCACCTGTGACCTAATATTCTATGGAATATTATAATTTTAAGGAATTTTAATAATGTAATTATTTCAAATTTGAAATCAACTCCAAAATAAGGTTTAAATCGTTTGTTAGGTCTAGATTCCAAAACTTGAAGCGTTAACAACTCCTTTCACTATTTAGACATTTTTTTGTTTTTGCTTTATATAAACAGTCTCCTAGAGAGAGTTACTAGCTCCATAGCAAAGATAATTGTTAAAGATCAAATGTAAGGTTCTTACCCAATTTCTGGGACCAAGAGTAAACACAAATGTTCATAAAAGCACACTGGCATTACATTTTGACACTTTAAAAAGTTCATGCTAACAATCTGTAAATTTTATTCATCGGAGTCTATCATAAAGACCTGATTAGAGAGTGTAGAAATATTTAGGTTAAAAAAAATTTATCAAAATGCTACTGTATGTGCCTGGCTAGGATTAAATATTAAGTTGCAGAGAATGTTACGTTCATAAAGAGGTCATATAGTCATTCAAATTAATGTTTTAGGGGAGTAAAAATATAACTAAGCAACCAGAAAAGCAAGATCTGTAAAAATGAACATTACAATTACACATCTATTTAATTTTTTTATAGTTTTTGAAACTGTAGTTATATTTTACATAGTGTTATATAGTTTATGCAGTTATGGAAAATATACTGGAATAGGTATAATGGTTTAAAATTACAAAAGCACTCATTAGTTACAATTAATCATATATTGTTTTTATAACCTGAAAAAGTATCAATAAGGAAAGGTTTCTGTTTTCACTACATCTAGTTTTGCCTACTCACTTATCTGTGGGTTTTTTCATAAAATCTGTCAGTTGACAACTGCTAAAAGGTCAGCATACCAATTTATTTCACTTAACTTTATGGTCTGAAAGGGCTTCCATTTACCTAGAAATATCAAGCTTATCCTTCTTTGTGGCTAAATAGTACTCCATTGCATAAAAAACCATTTTCTTTATCCATTCATTGGTTGATGGGCACTTGGCCTGATTCCAAGATTTAACTATTACAAACTATGCTTATATAAACATGAGTGTACATGCCAAGAAGGAAAATAGCTAAGTGAAATGGAACCTCTAGTCCTAGTTTTATGAAGAATCTCCACATTGATTTCCACAGTGGTTGTACCAGTCTACATTCCCACCAGGAGTAGAGAAGTACCCCCCCGATAGCCTTGTCATCATTTGTTGTTGGTTGATTTGCTGATAATAGACATTCTTTCTAGACTGAGATGGAATCTCACAGTTGTTTTAATTTGCATCTCTTGAATGATCAGTGATATTGAATATTTTTCATATGTATATTTGAGTGTGTAGTCCTCTCCGGGGCCCATTTCTAAATTGGTTCTTTAAACTTTAGCTGTCTTATTTTTTTCAGCTCTTTATGTATTCTAGATATTAGTCCTTTGTCTGAGGAGCAGTTGGAATTTTTTTCCTATTCTGTTGGTTGTCTCTTCACTCTTTTGGTGATTTCTTTTGTTGTGCAAAAGACTTTTGGTAAGATGAGATCCCAGGATACCAGCTGCTGATTCTTTGTAATATTTCCTGTGTGATCAGTACACATGTAAATATCACATTGTTTCTGTGGTGTGAGAGACTGAAAGTGTAAATAGGGGAACAATGTATAACTGATATTGTGATGTAGGAAGAAAATGTTCAAATGGAAAGGAGCACTGGGGAAGGGGAGGGGTAAAAAGGGAGGGAAAAGAAAAATATGAGTAAGGGATGAAATGGAAGCAAAGCTTTTGTAAATAAGGAGGGGAAAGGGGATTTAAGGGAGGGGAGGGAAATGGAAAATAAAAGAAGAATCACAATATATCATCTACCCATAGAAATTCCCTATGATGAATGTGATCGCTATGTATATCTACATTGTACCAATAAATTTAATTAATTAAAAAAACACTACCCTAGATGTCACCAGCTAAAGTTACTAGGTATTCATTGCCTAGACAAAATATACAAGCATGGTAAAGATAGTCTACTTAGCATTTGAGAAATAGGGTATGATGGTCTTACTCAGTTAACATTGGAATAAAGTAGAAGAGAAATACTAAGGAAAAGGGTGAAAAATGCAAGAAGGAAGAAGGAATCTACATGATGTCTACATGATGTCTACATGGCCGTGAGGAAGAACATGGCCAGCAAGGGGCAGCAGAACTGGGCTGACAAGGATACCATTCTGTCATGACTGCTCTTTTCCCGTGATTCCTTTCCATGCGGTGATCTGAGCACTTCAACCCTCACGAAATTTGTCTCAGCCTAATAAATCCTTCCTCTTCTTACAACCAGATAATCCCAAGCAAAACAAAACTTTCCCAGCTCATAGGCAGCATACAAGAGTACGGTCCTTAAAAGATTTAATGATTCCTTGTTTCTATTGACTTCATTCATTGGTCTTCGTTTCACTTGTCACATAGTGTTGAGTTTGTCCTCAGAACGTTAAGGACATCTGAACTTCAAATACTTCCACGTCATGCTGTCATCCTTGTAAAAGGCAGTGTCCATGCCATTCTTTCTTCTCTTTATTTCATTCATTTATTTTTTCGGTTGGTACCCATTCACTGACTGTCTACTTTTGTCTGGGGGCAGGCAATGTGCTAGGCTGTGAGGATATCCATAAAAGTGTCGTGACTCCTGATCTTATGGAAGTGAGTTCAAGACCCTGACAATAAACAAAGACTAAATTGAATGTCACTCATTTAGTTAACTGGGAAACTAAATATTCTTTAAATACTTTGAACTAGTTTCATCATATTTTACCTAAAATTAATTTCTGGGAAAAAAGTCTGTCTCACCTGGATTTTTATGCTTTGGCAATGAGTTTTGCAGCTCTTCCATTCCCCTTTTGGTCATTTCACTGTGAGCACCAGAGAAAGAGCGAGTAAGAAGATCCGCTGTATCCTGTTTAGATGCTGTGTGCAAAGCTCGTAGTACCAAGCACGTATCATTCATCAGTAGCTTCACCTCTTTTATTTTTTATATCTTGGGACAGAGTCACATAGCCCAGGCTATGCTGAATCCTGTGTTCTTCCTGCCTCAGCTTTCCAAAATTCTGCAGTTATGGGCATGTGCCATCATTTCCTTTTTTCCTCATTTATTCTAAGGTTTTTAAAAAGAAAGCAGGCCTGGGATTGACAAAAATCAACTCTGTGTTAATCAGTAAACTTAGTTGCTTTTTTACCACGGTCTCCCTCAGGATAAATTCAATGAAGAATTCTTGTATAAGTAAAAAGAAAAGAATAGTCCAATTGTATTTCATTTTTCTATATCATTTTGTCATGTGTAAAACAATTCATTTATAGTAGGTTAATTATCTACATAATTTGTAAGCATAATTGATTTATTTGATGGTTATTTATTCTTATTTCACATATAAGAAGTATGGTTGGTGCTCATGCTTATTTATATGATATTTTAAAACCCTCAGATGTCTGTTTTGTATAATTCTCAGAAATGGAAGTTCTTGAAAGATTGTTGTAAGGAAATAGTCTCCAATATGCAGATGAAATAAAATGAAATGTATACAATATCATGAATTTCTAAAGCATTTAATCCACATTAGTCTGAGATTTCAGGGTACATGTGGTCTACCCAAGCAAATCAACCTGATTCATTCCTCTTGGTTGCCACTTCTACTAAAAGTATATAAAGTGCAGTTATGAATTCCAAAATAGTTATTCAATTTAAGGACTTCACTGTGTACAACTCTATTTTCTAAGTCAGTAAAAACAGCCATCTGTCTTTTTTTTAAGTCAGTAAAAATAGCCACCTGACAAAAACTAAAGGGATAGTTTGTTCTAGACTCTCTCTTAAATGGAAATTTCATTTAACCAGATGTTCATTCTCAGCATTGTGTGAGGCATATTGTGTCTATGACTTCACCAATCCATGTTCATCTACAAAGACTTCTCAAAATACAGATTCTCAATCTCTGTTTGCTTTTGTAGGTTTGATGGATGTCGGTGGGGATAGATTTTTAAACATCATTTTCTGTGTGAAGAAAATTCTTAAGTAGTAAAGTTTTTGTGCAGTGCTAATTCTTTTGAAAGGCTAAAAAAGGAAACTTCACTGTGCCTTATATA
Organism: Fukomys damarensis; assembly: GCF_012274545.1. NCBI lineage: Eukaryota > Metazoa > Chordata > Mammalia > Rodentia > Bathyergidae > Fukomys > Fukomys damarensis. The sequence continues at coordinate 14,484,309 of NW_022900921.1, read as the reverse complement.
ACAAGATCTATTTATACTCTGTCACTAAGGAGAATGAGCTGTATCTATTTTCAAGGTGAATGGAACAATTCATTTGTACCTTCTCACACAACCGATGACTACTTACTTACAGCTGAGGGACAACAATGGGTTAGGTAATGAGAAGTTTTCAGATCCAATAAAATGTTTTAAACTGGAACTCTCAAAATTATTTAACCCAAGAATTTCATGAGCAAAGAATTTGTAGCACTAGAATTTCAAAATCTTTTTCTAGCAACAATTGCTATATTAGGTTCATGACAGGATACATGAGACTTATCTCAAACCCATATTGGATGCTTTTAAATTTGCTTCAAGATTTCTACGACCTGGTAGTGACTGACTAGTAACACACATGAGGTTTTTGGTTTAACAGATACTAAGTTCTTTGACTATAATGCACATTTTTGTTTTGTGATCTCAATGTAAAACTTGATGTAGAGGATGGAAAAGGTTACACTTTAATAGATTCTAAAACAAAAATCTGAGTATGACTTAAAAAAAAACTTCTTAAATATTTCTCCATTTATGTGTGAAAATCATCAAAATATATCCAATTTTAATATATGAATTGTCCATGATGAGATTGAATTTGACTTGCAATCCTCCTGCCTCAGCCTCCCAGACCCCTGGGGCTACAGGAATATGCCTATGTTATGCCTCACTACATATACTGTCTTTTGATTTTTCTCATTGTTGAGAGTTTATTTCACTCTGCAGTACGTGAAGTGCTCTCTGCACTATATTTGAATAGCTCTTTCCATTGACCTTATAGGCACTATTGTTATACACTGAAGTACAGAAGTGGAGTAGCTTGCTACACTGATGCATCAGGTAAGTGGTAGAGAGAGGTGTGAATTCCGAGCAGTTGACTTCATCTGCCATATTCTTGCTATTCTTCTTCATTCCTCAACTTTTCTGTGGTCCCTGACATCCTCATTGGACGACACAACCTAGGTCTTGAGAATTGGAGACCAGAACAAAAAGAAATCAGTGTCCATGCAATGAAAGTCATTGGCAGAAGAAAAAAATAGATTATTTTAGAATGAGACTGTATTTCAGTGCTTGCCGTGTTTCTCCCTTTTCTGAACCTGACATGGAAACAAGAAAGGCTCTATGACGTGTGTGGAGGACATAGTTCTCCTAAAGCTAGATCTGAACTCTAGATGGAGGACTCTGGATATTTGAGAAATCTTCCCACCTTGGTGAACCACTTAGAACACAAAGGCACACTCTGAAGATTTGGTCTTCAGTCCTCTGAGCACATTTTTTGTTGTTTTTCACTAATGGGCTTCACTTTAATTCATTTTTATTTCTTCTTACTTATTTTATTACAGTAAAAAAATGCCATTTAGAACCACACAAATTATGTCCCTTTATATTTGTAGTGTGTAGGAGTCTTTTTTTTTGTAAACCATACAGTAAAGGTGTAATGAAAAATGGCCTGCAATTCAAGAAATTAATACAAAGAAAAAAGTGTTTTGAGGAATAGAAAGCACCAAATACCTAATAAATTAACAAAATTTACTGCCATAAACATACATTTAGTGTGAGCCAAAATAAACCATTCCTTCTTTAAAAAAAAGCACATATTTATGTTACATAGACATAATTTTAAATCCTTCAAATTAATAATTTTCAAATACATATAGTTTCAATTTACTATATTTTTCCAACATAACTAATACTCAGGTATGTATTTTTCTTAATGATTCCCTAAATATTTTTTTTCTGTAGAAATGGTGATAATTGTCATCTTTGGCAATAAAAAATTTAGGCTTAAATTAAATACTTCCTAATTATTTAATGCAGACTTGAATAGCGTATAACTTGAGATTTTGTCAGAGAATACATTTGCTAAAATGTCTATGTCTCTATTTTTAAATTGTCAGAAAAGTGAGTGACTTGTAAAGCTGCAAAGACATGATGCTATCGCTAAACTTTCTCATCATTCATAGCTCATGCAATCATAACCTTCTTCCTATAATATAAACATTATTTTATCGACAGCGAGCTCAATAAAGAAATTATGCGGAAAGGGGTGTGAAGAGGCAGGATATAAAGTATTTGCATAAATTTACATTACTTACACATCCAGCAAAATTTCACTCCTCGGCCAAATTTAGTTTAACAGACGAGAGCATTTGGATCCCACTTCCGACTCCTGCCTGCGGCCTGTGCTTGGGAGCCCTTTGTATTATCCGTTCTTAAAATGCATTTGCTTCTTTTGTTGCACATATCACAGTTTAGCGTCTTAACCTTTGGTCATAGAATTTATATAACAAGTAGATATTAAATTGCTTAGTGTCTGTACCCTGATTAACTGATAAGTTTCACCAGGGCGAGGTCGCTGTCAGCTTTCCCCATATATTCATCAGTGCCTTATTCACTGAGGAGAATGTGATAAATGTTTAGTGATTTTTTTTTTTGTCCAAATGAACACACGTGGATATTTCATGAATGTCAAAAAAAAAAAAAAAAAAAAAAAGCAGGTCATCTAACTGGCCTAATTAAAATCTCGGTGTACCAGTAAATACTAGTTCCTTGTTGAGTCTGGTTCATTCTCATGATTGGGAATAGCATGTATCAGAATAATCTGAAAGGAGCCAGAGAATTAAAGCTATTCACTCACTGCATGTGACACTGGTTCAGAATAGATCTTGAGACCCTTTGTACCAGGTTGCGGCTTGGTTAATTAATACGGGTATAACATTTTAATAATAGTTCTATAGAAGTGTTTTTGGATTGTGGTATGATTTAGTATTCTGTACCAAAAAATGGTAATGTAGTTGTTTTGAGTTGACGATTCATATTAAGTTTCCTCGTGACAATCCACATTTCAGCATGCTTTTCATGTCAAACTTATGTATATGTATAAGAAGCACATAAGGAAATACATATATTTTACGTGAGGATATGTGTGCAAATGTGCCATTCCAGAGTCCATGACTATCCCTTACAGTGTGGTACTGTCAAAACAGGGGAGAAGACAGAATCAAGAGAGCTCTTTGTATACTTGGAGTCATTTATGATAATTTTCACATACGTTACATGAAGATACTGTTTGATTCAATGAGATGTAGCATCCCTGTAAGTTTTAAAATTCTAGAAAAGAAATTTGTGCAGCCTGTATTCATATTTGTGAAAGATACATCTACCTTAAAGTATGCCAGACAGTGACACCTTTGTATTTAAGATTATAAATGTGCATCAAATTCCAGATATAACCAGTATAGAAAATCCTGCATTGTTTGTTAGATTTATTCCAACTGGTTATATGCCTTATTTTTCTGCAAGCAGTTTTGTTACCCAAATTAATTCCTAATTTATAGAATCAGAGAACTATCTGTGTTGGAAGATCTGACGTCCAATTTTGCTTTGAGCTACATTTGGAAATGACTCTCTGGGCAGTTTCCATTTTCTATTCCAACACTCAGTACTATCTTAATGAAGACATTTTTATGTCTCTTTCTTCAAAAGTGTTTCAATGATCTGAGTGTCTCTTCATTTAATAAACAGGGATAAATTCAGTCAATGTATAGGTTTTACTCCTTTATTTCATTCATTTTGCTATTTTCTTCCCAAGCAAATCTTCTTAAAGTTTGCAGAGTAGCTAGTTTCCTAATATCTTTTTCTTCTTTTCTTACCAGCAAATGTTTTTGTAATTCAAAAATGCAAATGTGTTAGTGTCTTTGTTTGCTTTTAGGCGTTCTGTCATTTTTCAGGCTATGCCTCAACTCATAAATATACACTTCAGCATATACAAATTTCACAAGCCCCACTGTCACCCGAATCACAGCCACCACACTGTGACATCACTGCTGAACTCAGAGCATGACACTCAGTAATTAGTCATGCTTGCCTTGTGACATTTCTGATAATATATATTTAACATTGAAACAGTTACATAATTTGTCAGTGTATCCATGTCCTGGCTGCCTCAAGTAAATTGCAAGTTCCTTGAGGCTGATTCCACATGTGTCCTGCAGACTGCAGTGTAAACAAGGAAAATGCCTGCTAATTGATTATTTAATTGACTGACAATATCCACTTAGCTATGAAAAAGATAAGCAGCATTAATAGTAAAAAGTGTTCCCCTAATCAGATTTTCCTCAATATGTCAGTATCTAAGAAAGCATGTGGGAGTTCTCCATAAGGGGCCCAAACATTTCTTTGCCTTTGTGTACAAAGTCAAGAACATAAATAAGTGGTACATGGAGGAGATGCTCTGTCCTAAAATACTGCCCAGAAAATTTAATAGGGTGACTTCAATAATCAGATCAAGGACCACACAAATGTGATAATTGCTACCATAAAGAGCTGTCTTTCCTGTAGAAATTCCCAGAGACTTTAATAACATCTGTTCACTATAATTTCCAAAGGAATAGACGGGAAACAGGATGTACCACTTTTCCCAAGTTCACGTAAGCATCAATTTTTTTATTCAGTATCTTACAACATCTGTGCTCCATGATTCCCACCTTTGGAAATTCTGATACAATTTGGTGTTTGTTACATAATTCATAATGATTAGAAATGGAATTTTAATTGCAGCACACCATTTCTTGTACTGAAGGCGAAAGTCCAATATTAATCTGAAGTTGATTTTTCCTTAATTTCCTGTTTTATTTAACTGTGTAAAAAAGATCCTTCAACCTTTTTTTTTCCTGTAACAGGACCAATTCTTCACATCCTATTAATAAGATTTATGTACAAATTTCATCTCATTTACAAATTTATTTTAGGTATATTCATGTTTTCTTTTCTTCCTTCACCGTACAGTGATGTTTTGTTTGGGTGGCATATTGATTTCCGCCTGTGTTGAGTAGTCATCTTAAAACCCAAAGAATTGTATCAGAATTTTGTGTAACGATCATTAGCTATTTGACCTGACTTGTCACTTTCCTAAGTGTGTTTCGTCCTCTGCACAAGGTTATGTAAAAATCCTCAAATAGTCAGAAGGCAAATAATAATTGTACAATAAAATAAACAATAATAAATTGTTGAATAGCTTTTCATGCATTTTTATGTCATCTTACAATTAATTTCTTGTATCTTTTTATACCATGTTTAATGAGAACCCATTAAAAGCAGTTTAGTCTGGGGAGTGAAACCCAAAGTGATACAAAGCACGGGGAAATCTCCATTTCTTTTTTTTGTGCTTAGGAAATGTTTTATTCTAAAATCATTTTTTCAAAATTACATGGTGAAACAATATTATCCCAAGCCTAGAGCTGTGGATATTTGTTTATTTTAAGCAACACAACATAAAACCTTAGTGCAAACAAACGTGGACCTTGCGAGAACAAGGAGAAACGTCAATCAGATGTTAAAACCTCTTTAGAAATTTACAACTCCAGCCTGAAAAGAGTAAGCTAGTGCTAGATTCGAAGGGAATGTGCAAGTCTGCCAAGGCACTTTCTATCCTGGTACATCTGCAAAGACAGAAGTGTTGTCTCTCCAATTCTTCCCCCCCTCTCTCC
>NW_022900921.1:14460318-14478736 GCF_012274545.1 Fukomys damarensis | reverse complement strand
AAAAAAAAAAAACCTCTCTTCTGTTTCTCCTTTGTATTTGTATACAAATCCAAAAAACATCCATTAGCAAATTATTTTCGCTAGACTCTGGGGAAAACTTTGAAGAACACTTAAAGTGATGCATGGCTCTTCCAGAAGAGAGAGTTGCAAAAGGAACACTGACAAGAAATTAATATGAATAAAAATATAGTTTTTTAAATAAGTGGTCTGTTCATTTCCAAAGAAACAAGAGTTCCTTACTTTTAGAAATTAATTTTTCTTTGTGTTGGTTTTAAATCTTTGAAAAACTAGGCAAATACATAGCTGTATGTGTTGCTTTTGTCAAAACATTGGTTTACATTTTATCAATATACATAAAAGGAAATTGTCAGAAAGACTGCTCTAAAAAATGTAAGAATTCTGTACAATAACTGATCAAAATATATGTAGTACTAGATGACTATTTTAACATCAGTTTTTATTAACAAACAGTAGTGGGATTTCCACACATGCACAGATTATGCATTGATCGTATCTATTCATATTTCTACATTTATACTACTTCCTGTACCCTTTTCAGTTCTGAGTAAACAATATTCTTCTTTATTATTTTTTGTTTGTATGTTTGTGTACATAAAAGTGAACTTGCAATATGTGTCTTTCTTGTAGCTGGCTTATTTCACTAAATAGGATGTCTTCTAATCACCTCCATTATGCTACAAAAACAGGATTTTATTCTTCTTCATATCTGAATAATGCGCCATTATATATCACATCACACTTTCTATATTCATTCATTTGTTGATGGCAACTGGAATGATTCCTTATCTTGGCTGTTACACCCCAAGAAACACATGCATCTCCTTTGTATGCTGGATGACTTTTAATTTTCTTCAGATTTACCCAGTAGTGGGATATCTAGATGATATGATAGTGCTATTTTTAGTTTTTTGAGTAAATCTTATACTGTTTTCCATAGTGGATGTACAGGTTTGCATTTCAACACTTTATAGGAGTTCCTTTTTTTTTTCCACACCCTTGCTAGACTTTCTTAATTTGTGGTTTCCTTTTTTATAGTAGCTCTTCTAACTCAATGAAGTTATATTTTCAGTTCTGTGATAGCTAATAAAAGTGAATATTTTTTCATATATTTTTGACCATTTTCATTTCTGCTTAAAGAAGTGTCTATTCAGATAATCTGCCATTTTTGTTAGGATTACTTACATTTTGGTTAACCCTTTAGAGTTCTTTAGAATTTCTGGATATTAATGCTCTCAAATGAATAACTGGCAAATAATTTCCCCTTGTGTATGTTGTCTCTTCACTCTGTTGCTTCCTTGACATGCTGAAGGTTTTTAATTTGATATAACCCATAGGTCAGTATTTTTCTCTTGTTTATTGTACTTTTGGAGTTCTGTCCAAAAAAACACCCATCTGTAGTTTCAGAGTTTCATGTCCTACTTTAAAATCTTTGATCTATTTTGATTCAATTTTTTTGTTTTATTGAGTTTATTGGTACGTTTTAGGTATACACTACAGTTACATTCATTATTGGGATCTTGTACCTTTACATGACAGGTGGTCTTGCTTCTCATTTTTTCCCCTTGTCCCTCCCCTCCCTTCACCCCCTTTTGATTCAACTTTTATCCAGAGTGAGAAATGGGGATCAAGGTTTGATCTTCCGCATAAGAATACAGTTTTCCCAGCACCATTTGTTGAAGAGTTTGTTGTTTTTCAAATGTAAGGGGTTTTGTTTTAGCACCTTTGTAGAGAATAAGTTGGCTGTAGAAGTGTAAGTTTATTTCTAAGTTCTCTATTCTGCTCTATTGGTTTATGTCTCAGTTTTCATGCCAGTTCCATGCTGATTTGGTTGAAATCGTGTCTTGAAGTAACATGTTGCAATCCTTCCAGCTTTGCGCTTTGTATTCAAGATTGTTTTGGCTATTAGGGAGGTCTTTCAGGTTTCCATGTGAAGTTCAAGTTTATTTTGCCCAACTCTGTAAAGAATTCCATTGGTATTTTGATAATGATTGAACTGAATCTCTAGATCACTTTGGGTAGTATAGACATTTAGGCAGTATTAAGTCTTCCAATCCATGAACACGGAAGGACTTTCTACGTTTTAGTGTATTCTTTCATTTCATTCATGGCTGTTTCATAGCTTTGTTGTAGAAGTGTTTCACTTCCTTGAGTTTGTTCTCAGTTAGTTTGTGTATGTATTGAGGGGTATTATAAGTGGGGTTTGCTAATCAGCAAATTCTTTCATTGGTGTGTAAAAAGGCTATAGTGATTTTTGAATGACAACTGCATTCTGCTAGCTGACTGAACTCATTTCTCAGCTCTAGAGGCCTTCTGAGAGGCTTTAGGCTTTTGTAAATGTAGTATCACAACATCTGCAAACAGGGATAATTTGACTCCCTCCTGTCCTATTTGCATGCCTTTCGTTTCCTCCTCTTTCCTAATTGGACTGGCCAGGATTTCTAACACTGTTTTGAATAAGAGTGGTGAGAATGGACATCCTTGTCTTGTTCCTAATTGTACAGGAAATGTTTCCATTCTTTCCTCATTCCAGGCTGTGCTTAATAAAGTTAGGTAAATCACATACTGTATGAGAGTCACAGAGATCCAGTGTCTCTGTGGAATGTGTGAGTGTGGGGCCACTGTAGCAGTGGTTTAGACCACAGTGTGTGGGGGGTGCATCTCATTTGGCTAGTGCTGTAATAAGACAGTGGCTCCAACTGGGTGTTGGGGATTTCCTTAGCCAGTGTTGGTATTTAAGGTGTCTGCCACCAAATTCACCAGCAGGGTGGGGATCTGAGGTACTTGTTCACTGAGTAGATAGCTGTGTCGGTTCTTCATGGGAAGAGGCAGAGACTGGGGTCACAGTCCTCCGTGGCTCACATGGCCAGGCCTGTCAGCAGTGTATGACCCAGTGAGGTGCAGGGCGCCTGCAGGAGACCCATCTAGGTGCAATGGCAGCAGGAATTGCAGGGCTCCTCTCTGCTGTGATTGTGGTCACACCTTTGCAGGAGATGGACCTCAGCCGTGCCCCCTCCAGGCCATGGGTATCTGGCAGCAGGGCTTTTTAATTCACACTTCATTGAGCTTTACTGCTTGCCTCAGATATCAAGCAGGATTAAAGCCAAATTCCTCTCAGTTGGACTACTGGAGAGAGCAGGAGAAGGTCGAACAAGTCAGGAGTTGGGCAGAGTTTCTTTCTGGACTTTCTTATGATATTTTAATAATAGTTTCTTCAACTGCCTTTGGCCTTTAATTACCTCTACCTTTTTCATTTCTGAATTTCAGGAAACATGTAGTTCTGAAGGGATGAGAGTTTTATTAGAATTTTTTTTCCTGTATAAAAAAGGTGACGTACCTAGAAGCGTTTCTCAAGGCTGGGGCTTCCTTGCAGAATTTCAAGGGAGCGGTTATCGCAAGGGTATAGACAAGGGGCTTTATGAAGTACAGCTGCAAAGTTCTTACGTAAGTTATTCCAACCTCCGTGTGTCTATACCTTTGTTCTGTCATTAGTGAGTAATCACAGTAGTACTTTAATAAATATCATTAATACTGAATTTCCTTACTCTGTGTGTTCATTTCCCTCCTTTCTCTTCTCAAGTCCATCCTGTATTCAGCACATAAGCTTTTTTGCTGATGTCACCAGTCTTCCCCACCAGTCCTCGGTGAGCCCCGCCTCTGTGCCATTGTAGGAGAAGCTCAGATTGAAAGCCTGTGAAGCCCCTGCAGAGTTTGGCATTCTTCCGTTCATTAGCATGTTCTGCTATTTCGGATCTGCTCAATGGCTACCGAAGGCGCCCTATGTTTGCGTGACTTTTTCTCTTTGTTTCAGTTTGTCCCTTGTTCTGCTCATATAATCGCTATATCTCCCCATATACCCATTTTTCTGGGGGATTCAACTCTCTCCGCCCCTGTGAAGTTGATAGACCCTGTACTTTCTTCACTGTCTTTATCATGTAAGGCCTTTTTAGTGCCTCTTCTCATAGCTGTCTATGGTTGTCACATTTCTTTGAATGGAATTAACATGAACAAATGAAAAAATGGAAACAAAGTCTTTGTAAAGAGAGGGGTGAAGGGGTTGAAGGGAGGGCAGAGGAATGGGGAAACGGTAAGAATCAAGATATATTATATAAAGGTACAAATCTCTGAAAATGAATGTCATCATATTGTATACCTAAAATGTACCAATAAAATTAATTAGAAAATCATGGATGTGTATTTGCATAAGTAAAGAGAATATGTCTTTCTCATTCACGTATATATGATAAACACCAAGTAAAGACATAGAAACAACTAAAAGCTTACTGAATGTGGTCAAGGTATTTTATGTGCATGTGTGAAAATGCCACTTATGAAACTTGATATTCTGTAAAATTAAAATATATTAGTAAAATATATATTGAAAAAACATAAATGAATAAATATTTCTATTTGAAAGTGGCTTAATCCTTTGTGAATCATGTAGAATCATGCGTCTTAATTCATTATATGTTGCCTGATAGAAAAGCTATGTTATTCACTATTTTAATGAATATATTCTGAGCACCTTCAGTTTGTTAAGTGCTCTGAATAAGCTGATGGTGAATTAAACACAAAAGTAGCCTCAACTTGACTCCAATCTAATAGAAAAAAATGTCTTATAAATATTTGTAATACAGAATAAAAATATCACAAGCTCTATGATAAATACATAGATAAAGCTTTTTCAGGACTAAGTGATTTGGGAAGAAAACTGAATACTTTCTCTGGTATGAAAAACTAAAAGTGTAAATAAAGATCAAAATGTATAATTGATATTGTGTAATAGGAAGAAAAGGGTTAATGGTATAGGGAAATTGGGAGGTTTAGGAAAAAGGTATGATGGGAACAAAGAATGTAAGAAAAGGAGAAAAATGGAAACAAAGTCTTTGTAAATAGGCAAGGGTGGAGTGGGTGGAGGAGGGCAGGGGAATGGGGAAAAAAGAAGAACCAAGATACGTTATGTAAAGGTACAAGATCCCGATGATGAATGTAACTGTACTGTATACCTGAAAAGTAACAATAAACTTAATGTGGGGGGAAAAACAGAAAACATTAAAAAACTTAGTCTATTTGTTTACATGATGCCATTCTAATTAAATTGAGAGCACTGAGGGTATTTGGTCTTTTACCTTTGTATCTGTCCCAGTATCTAAAACAGAACATTTTACACGCAAGTGTACTAAACATTCGTAGATAACAAGAAAAAAAAAAGAAACTTCATTCTTATTTGTTCATTGAACCACTTTTTATTAACATTTCATGTGTTCAGCCTCAAAACCAAAATAGGAAAGAAAATATTTGCAGGCTGGAGATTTAGGTCAGTGGTTCTGCCACCTGCCTCGCAAGCATAAGGTTCCAAGCTCAATGCCCAATAAATCCCCCCGAAAAAAAGAAAGAAGGAAAATAGTTGGCTCCAAAATACTCTTGCGAGTTTACATGAGAAGATCAAAAAGGAAGTAACAATTTTAGAATACCTTTTCTTTCCATGTCTTCTCTATAGAATGAACCATTTTTGAAGGTGAAAGTGTACCTAAAATAATTAAATTATATTCTATTTTGAAAATTTTATTTATTGACTGACAAAAGTATTCTTATTATTTTAGAGATTTTTCCAGATATTTCTTTGTACAAATACAAAAAGTAGCATATGTCAGTGAATATTAAAGCAAAATAAATACCTTTGTTTTAACCACTAACAAAAATAATTACTTCACACTTATGTTTATATGTTAAGAAGTACTTTACCTGTATCTCTGTTTGATTTTGTGACTCACAGTTCATTCTATGATGTTATATAAAAAAAGTTATTTGAACTTATTAATGAATTTTCCTAAAAGCAGCAAACAAAAGCCAGAGCCTTCTAAAATTTATAATATTAGCTCTGGACATTTTTATTAATAAAGAAAAATTCTCACTTTAAGCTCAAAGCATTTTATGGAAAAGTCTTTGCTAAAATGTTAATTCAAAAGTTATGTACAGAAATACCAGACTTGACCACCAAAGAGATTACAACTTTAGCTAGCTACCTCTGAAATTTCCGAGTTTTTTTTTTATAATTACAACTAAAAAGCAGATACAGGAAAATTCATCAAAAGGATTCCTGTAGGGACCTGATAATTTTGTTTGTCAAAATACATTTTATTGTCTCTTTGCTTACAAAATCAGAATTTAAAAGAAATACATATTACGCACGATACTGTAAAAATTAATCTCTTTGTATAGACTCTTAATTGATCTAAAGGTGAAGTCTGATCTTAGAATTTGATTGACTCTACCCTCAGTGTCTTTGTCGTTTCGTTTTCGTTTTTAATCAAAAGGGAAAACATTGTAAGAGATGCCACTGGAGAGACAGTTTGGAGTCAGGCCGTACAGGGCATCATAAATTAAGACAGAGAGACTACAAGTCTATATTCAGATCACCGGGCAACCAGTGCGGGACTTAAATAAGATTTTCAGGATCCAACATGCTTTATGGCCAATGTTCATTCTCTCTGCAGAGTTTGCAATGGATCGCGAAAAGGCAAGACTGAGTCAGGGAGACCTAGTATGATGGGTCTGGAGCAATTCTAGGCAATGCAGTCTGGAAAGGAGGGGTGCAGAGGTCTTAAGGAGGGGAACCAGGATACTTAGTTTACTTAATCACACAGGGCAGGGTGAAAGCAGCATGTTAAGGATGATTCCTGTACTTGAGCGACTCACTTTATAGATGGGGATGCTACTCTTAGGTACTTAGAATTAGGTACTTCTAATTACTCTTACGTAATTAGAAGAAGAAAAATATAAGTAATGCCTCTGCTATGATCTTGAAAAAAAATTTGAGTTGAGAATATAATCCATCATGTAACACCTCCCTCTATTCTCATCTTTGTATATGTATATATTTATAATTTATATTGTATAAATTATATACAAAAGGATCTTTGAAATCATTTAAAGAAAATTTATTATAATGGCATGATTAGGTGTCATACTTCTAAACTAAGACCATTAGTTTTATTAACACTGTTGCACAGTGCAATAAAATGATTAGTATGAGGTGTGATAGAAAATACAATGAATATTTTAAAAATCATTACAGAAAAAGACACATTGCCATTAAACTTCCTCAAAACAATCCCCTTGCATCACACATACCTTATTGCTCCTGACACTTTCTAAAGCAATGCTGGCAGATCTCTTTAGTGAGAGTTTTCATCGGTGCTGTCTTGGCTGCCTCCATGTACTGAATGGATTCCAAGCATCTATCTTTCACGGTCATTTTGACTTTGGAGAAGAGTCAGAAGTTGCACTGTGCCAGATCTGGTGGATGAGGACACTCCATAGTGTATTTAAAAGTCTGCCTTTTTGCTGGGTAGCACTTAGAAGCCGCATTCAGTGTATATTTGACCAGACCTCATAAAGACACTTCCAAAAAGGACTCCCAGAACTACTTCAGAGAGTGGCAAAAATGATGTGATAAAGAAATATGTTCAAAATAAGAGGGCTAAAAATAGATGTGAGAAAACCGGTCAGAAGGGTTAATTATTTTTTCTGTAATAAAATTTTTAAATTTAAACATTCACCATGTATTTTGTTCCTCCCTCATATGTGTTAAGCAATAGAATAAAACCACATTTGATGTTATCATGAACTTCATTTTGTTTTTTTGTACATAGGGACAATTGCTTTGATGGTAATACAGTACGTCATCATTTTCGAATTTCTTTGTGCCTCAGTTTGTATAAATTCAACCTAGATTTTTAAAATTTTATGCTCTTTTTGAAAAGATACCCAACCTACTTTTCATCCCATCTGGTGAATTTGTAATATTGAATATTTCAGTTTCAGAAGTTCCGCTACACTCTGCTTTATATGTTTACTCATTTCTTCCTTCTATTCACCTTTTCTTTTATACCCATTGGTGGGCCTAGATGTGTAGGTTTATTTTATGTCAAGTAAGAGCTACCTTATATTTTTCCTGCTTCTTTACATAGTAATTTACTCGCAGAATATCTGAATCCTTTTGAAGCTTTCTGTAGTTTATTGGAGCAGATGTATGATAGCCTTTACTCCAGGGCTAGTTCGGTCCTGGGAAAAAGGTATGTTCTTCTGTGATTTGTGCTAAATTGCCAGGCTGCTTAACACAGGCAATCTTTTGTGCTTTCTTGGAACTGGAGTATTTGTCTCTGTGAGTGGATTCCTTTCTGGTTTTTCCATCGCAAGTGTCATTTGCCTGGGGCTTAATCAGATTTCAATCTTGGTCTACTTGCCTTGGTGTTTTGCTTAGTTTCCCTATTCCTGTACTGTTATCCAGAAAATGTCACCATAAAGTCCATTATGCTTTTTTGGGCCCGTTTGTTTTTTTCTTTCTTGGGGTTCAAAGTCCTACCTAATTCACACATTTTGTTCATTTTTCATTTTCTGTTATGGGACATCTGTCTAGTCTAGTTTTAGTTACTTCAACATAGCTGAAAATGCCATACCTAAGTTTTGTTTGTTTGTTTGTTTTTTTATTTTGTATGTTTGAGACAGGATCTCACTATGTAGCCCAGACTGGCTTCATGGCAATCCTCCTGCCTCAGCATCCTGAGTGCTGGGATTGTAGGTATGTGAAATAGTACTTAGAACTTTCTGTAGTTTATTGGAGCAGATGTATGATAGCCTTTACTCCAGGGCTAGTTCGGTCCTGGGAAAAAGGTATGTTCTTCTGTGATTTGTGCTAAATTGCCAGGCTGCTTAACACAGGCAATCTTTTGTGCTTTCTTGGAACTGGAGTATTTGTCTCTGTGAGTGGATTCCTTTCTGGTTTTTCCATCGCAAGTGTCATTTGCCTGGGGCTTAATCAGATTTCAATCTTGGTCTACTTGCCTTGGTGTTTTGCTTAGTTTCCCTATTCCTGTACTGTTATCCAGAAAATGTCACCATAAAGTCCATTATGCTTTTTTGGGCCCGTTTGTTTTTTTCTTTCTTGGGGTTCAAAGTCCTACCTAATTCACACATTTTGTTCATTTTTCATTTTCTGTTATGGGACATCTGTCTAGTCTAGTTTTAGTTACTTCAACATAGCTGAAAATGCCATACCTAAGTTTTGTTTGTTTGTTTGTTTTTTTATTTTGTATGTTTGAGACAGGATCTCACTATGTAGCCCAGACTGGCTTCATGGCAATCCTCCTGCCTCAGCATCCTGAGTGCTGGGATTGTAGGTATGTGAAATAGTACTTAGCTGTCATGCCTAATTTTATTTATTTTTTTTATTTTTGGGGGATGGGTACCAGTGATCAAACTTGGGTCCTTGCATTTGCAAGGCAGGCGCTGGAACCCCTGAGCTAAATCCCCAGCCCATGCCTAATTTTATTTTATTTTATTTTATTTATTTATTTATTTATTTGTTTGTTTGTCTGTTTGTTTGTTACTGGAAATCGAACTCGGGTCCTTGCGCTTGCAAGGCAGGCAGCAGAACCACTGAGCTATATCCCTGGCCCTAATTTTAAGTAACATCTAGAATCCTAATTACTAGGCTGTCATGCCTAATTTTATTTATTTTTTTTATTTTTGGGGGACGGGTACCAGTGATCAAACTTGGGTCCTTGCATTTGCAAGGCAGGCGCTAGAACCCCTGAGCTAAATCCCCAGCCCATGCCTAATTTCATTCATTTATTTATTTATTTATTTATTTATTTATTTATTTATTTGTTTGTTTGTTACTGGAAATCGAACTCGGGTCCTTGCGCTTGCGAGGTAGACAGCAGAACCACTGAGCTATATCCCTGGCCCTAATTTTAAGTAACATCTAGAATCCTAATTACTAATTTGTTGTAGGCAAATAATTTTTTGATTATTTTTTAGTTCACTGATAATGGTTGTCTGCAGATACTATTATGTGTTTACCAAAAACCACTACACTTTGCTTCTTGTAATGAGTAGACATGTGACTACCTTCTGTTCAATATATTATTTATGGAAGTAATGATAGCCACTTTCATGCTTATTCAATTAAATACCGCTCTATAATTTTCTTTCTTTTATTTTGTCCTACTTTTTATTTCCTAAAAGGGGATTATTCTGATGACTTGCAAAAGAAACTCATAAGGTAGAAAGCTGAATGGTTAAAAGAAAATACCTCCATTGGAGTAAAAACTAGTAAATGTCTGAAATCTTGGAATTTAAGCACTTAGTTTACTCTGAGTGAATATGTGAGTAATAATATCTCTCTCCACCAGGCATTATTTTTATCCCAGTGCAATCAAATAAAGCTTAAAAAGTCTATTATATCATTTAAATAAATCCAGTAAGTGGCTATGAATGACACGTTTTGTTGCTGTCACTCCTATTCATTCTATACAGCTTGCTACTTTTAGTAAAATGAAAATTAATATCTTAGATGTTAACAGGCCATATAGAGTATATTAAAACATCAATTATATATTTATGATACATGTACAAATATATACAGTTTTTAATATATTGAATCATTTCTTAACATTTTAATATGGCTTTTGAACACCTTTATGAAATAAATGGGTATTTATTTTATTTAAAATGAGAAATTTTTAAGGTTGGTAAAGGTAGAGTCCTCCAAATCATCCTGCCTTTCACTGAGCATCAGTGAAAATATATGCTTTTATTAGAGACTAGAGCCTGCATGGCCTCTCAGAGTTGGTATGAGCTCTCTGTGTGGTGGTCTGATGCGCCACACAGAAAGTAACAGGAGTTCCAGGTTGTGGTAACCACGACTGAACTCTGATGGTTTGGGAGCAGAAAGGAATGATTATTTCTTGTTATGTCTCCAGTATTTTTCTTTGAGATGCATTTTCTATAATTAGCAGTTAAGTCGACTTGTAAACGCCACATGAATTCCCCATCTCAGCCTTGCACGTGTATGATTAAGCAGCCACAAGTGTCAGTCATGATCTGAGGTTACTTTAAATAACAGCTGTGTGTTAGTCGAATCAGGGTGAAGTGAGTGTTTATGAAGGAAGAAGTTACCTTAAGATTAAACAGGCGGCAAAGCCTGGTCTCTCGTAAAAGGTGCAGGGAAATGATGTGCCTTGTGGTGTATTTCCAGGTCTTTTCTGATTTATTACACACCTTAAATATATTGAAAAGTCCAGCTGACTAAGTCAGACATTGTTAGTAGTTAGGTAAAAATCACGCATTTATGAATGAAATTGTCAAAGTAATTAGCTGTTAGTGATCTTTCCAGTTCCGGACAACTATATATATATATATTAGTGATTTCAGGCATTTTAGTTTAAGCAAAACTTTAAAAAAGTTGTCAGAAAATCAGTTACGTCTTAGAAAAATCTGTCCATTTACCAAGTTCAAGTAACGCATTTTTATTTTTCATAACTTGGGGGAAAATAAATATTTCGGAATAGTTTTGTAACTTTGGTGACCCCTGGTATAGAGCAGGCAAACTGATCCATCTCTTAGGCATCACTGAAATGGGACTGTGTGAAGAAACAGGTTGTATGAGCAGAATGATGCACCTGTGCAGTTAGTGATACACAGAAGGCGATCTTCACCTTCACATTTATATAACACAGTCAAGTTTTCATATCTATAATGATAAGATATGTAGAATATTTATCTCATTTTAAGGCCTCAATAAAAAGTATCAGCTCAAAATGATCTGCAATTCTCTTTCTGTCAAAATCTGTAAAAACTGGCAAAATTGCTCCCCTCCCTAAAAGCTTGAAATTCAGTCTTTCCTATCGCAGAACTGTGTCTCTTTTTAAGTCCAAAGATCTTTTCCACTGAGCAGCCTTCATTCGCTAACAAAGTTTTAGCAATTCAGGCTACAGCATTCAGGCTCTCTTCCAAATTCTTGGAAGACGTTTGTAAAGAAGCAGTACGAAGCCCGCTCCCATCAGGGTACAAGTTAATGCAAGAGCTGTAGTGGTTGAACAGTCCATGCACACATGTAAAGTTGCATCTAGGATAGATATTATTGGGCTAGGGGTATAGCTTAGCTGTAGAGTACATGCTTAGCGTGCATAAGACCTTGAGTTCTGTCCTCAGCATCAAAAAAACAGTGAAACAAATAAAAATAATTAAGTTCTGTGAGGCTGGCATTCTTGGTTGCGGTCATATGGAAATATAGAATTGACAAATTTCTCTGGATGAAGAAAATGAAGAAGTGCTTTCTCACAATATTATTTATTTAAATGCGTATAATATAATTTAGACAAAAAGTTCTTAGATACAGGAAATGTACTTACATATGTTTATTTTATTGGGTTGCAAATTGATTTTTTTTCCTTATGGATTAAAAGCTGTCATTACAAACATATCATCCTTACTTTTGTCATTTTTAGAGTTTAAATAAAAACCAACAGGGAAAGTAAACAAAAACTAATCCTCAATTATGATAAGTAAGGTATATTTTTTGAAAAATAAATTTTGGTTTTAAAGAGGGCATGGAATTTCTTTTGGTAAATAGGCATTTTATTTTCTATATGCATTTGATTTCAATTTATCCTTTTTTTTTCTTTCTTTGTACCAGGATCACACTCAGGCCCTTGAGCTTGCGAGGCAGGCAGCAGAATCACTGAGCTAAATCCCTGGCCCTCAATTTATCTTTTTTGATGACAATACAATACAGTTCACAAACAAAATAAAAATTGCCAACAATTTCCTTGTTGGACATTGAAATTCATGATTTAATGATCAACGGGCTTCTATGGGACTCACTGAGGAAATCTGACCTGCAGCATTTCATTTTCTCGCAAGATCATTTTCAGAAAATTTCAGACATTACTTTGAGACATAGAATTGGAGGAGAACTGCAAATCAACTTTAAAGCCACTTAAGCAAAACTAACTTTCAAATTGTAAATTTGACACTTACAATATGTGCCAGTTTTAACTACAGAGAAAACAATATGGTTTGCTACTAAAAAGATCCATTAGCATCTGGGTAAATTCATTTATTTCTTGACATCAGTACACCATTGCAAAATGGCAGCTGGGGAAGTAACCACTTAACATGATTCTTGAAGTGGCTGACTGGATGATTCTTTAAAATAAAATAAAATATATTTTATTCATATGGCTCAAGTTGTTTAACAAGTAATCCATCTACTTAGTAAATTTCTTGTGATATGATTCTGCACATTAAATAATTTTCTTCTCAAAAAGTGCAACTTATGCTTGAATTTTATTGAAATATTTCTGACTTTTTTTCTATTAAATTGTGGGTCATGCCTATGGCAAAAATGTTTTTGCCAGAACCTTAATTGGTGACTTGTAAACCAGTGAGTAGGAACTGTTGGAGGTGCTTCTAGAAGTATTCTTTATGTCACTGGATACCCGTGGGTTAAGTGACAGAAGAGTCTCTTGTACAAGAGTGGCAAACCCTGTTTGCTGCCAGAACCACAGATGGCCCACACTTTTCTTGCAGTCAAAACTTTGCTTGGCAAGGAAATTTTTCATCATTTCAAACATCTCAATTGCTTTGCACTTCTCAAAAGGAGTTTGATGTCATGAGCATGCATATAATAAAGAAAAATCAAAAATTAGTTGCACTGCAAGATCTCAGTAGTTCTTTTCCCTTTTTTGGAATGATGAACAAAAAATGGTATCATTGGAATTTGCCCATGTACTGCATCAATGATCAAAGTCTTAGAATGATGACAGACATGTAATGAATGTCATCAGTTACTGGAGGTTTGCTTCAATTTCATTACAGTGCTTAGTACAATGCTTACAACCCCTTAGTCTTTGAAGATCTCATCTGTCAGAAACCCCACCATGACAGAGCAATAAGCAAGGTAGAATTATTCAAGTCAGATCTTTTGCATTAGGGCAAAACCAAGTGTCAGTAAATGTCCAACAATTTCAGACTGAGACTTCATCTGTTCAAATCCTTCAGGCTCCTGTTTTCAGTTAACTTGGTGTGGAGTATCTTATGTGTTGCTTTACACAAAAAATAAAAATGAAAATAAAAATAAAGAGTGTATGAGTTATTTGAGTTTATTTTTTACCTTAAACAAGACTCACAGAAAACAGTTTAAGGTAGTGTAATCATAATGGCAGACTGTCTTTTAATTCTTACCAGTGATTTGTGATTTTGAAGTCACATGATGTCAGTAATGGAAACTGTGTATTGTGTGTTGGCCTGCGAGCTTTCCTGTATAATGTTGTCTAGAAACAAAATCACAGTGCTGTAAGTTTACACAGTAGTTGTTTCTTCACAAGGAAAATTACTAAGTAACATAAAGGAAGAAGAAGCCAGGGGAAAACTGTCCTTGTGTGATGTTATGGCTTGTATCTAGATAGCTGCCCTGCCCAAAGCCTCATGAGTTCATAGGCAGGGCTTTGGGAGGTAACTGTACCATGGATGTAATATTCCTGTGAGCATAGTGGGCATAGCAATGATGAGATTTACTGAAGAGGGAAGACCACTCTGAGTGTGGGTGGCACCACCATCCAATATGCTGTAGCCTGAATAGAATAAAAAGGACAGCAGAAAGAAGGGTGCTAACTCCTGCCTACCATTCCATGGACTGTTTTTCTGTGTTATGCCCCTTTACCATGCCACTCTGCCTCAAAGCCAGACGACTATGGGCTGAAACCTCTACAAGCTATGAGCTAAAGTAAGCCTTTCCTCCTTAACTTGGGCAGATATTCTGCTGTTGGGTATTTTGCTCAAGCCACAAGAAAGAAACCAAGATATGCAAGTATTCCTTAAAATCCATTTACATTGAGAAGATGCTGATATTTAACTCCAAATCTGTGATATTTCCCCATTTTAGTTTTGCAGGGAAATAGATTTCATTGGCTCAAAGCATAAATGAGTCCTTGCAGATAAATGAACATAATCAGTGATATTTCTTAGTGTAGTGCTTTCTTCTGCATAAGATTAACAGCAGTCTCCTCTGAGGTATGATATATTTTTAGTCTTAATTGGCTAAACATGTATGTGGAGTGCCTTATTACCAAACTTACTATTATTGTTGGCAGTGATATGCCAAGTATAGTACTAATTACTTTGTTGATCTCTATTTACAGTACATTTGTTTCCTGTGTCTACGTATCTTCTGGAGCAGGAGAGAGAGAGAGAGTCTAATATATCTTCACTTAGAAGTAAGAAAATTAAGGCTATACCATGCAAAAAACCTTAAGAGCTTCTTCTTAAAGTTGTTATTCACTTTCATGAAGATGTATATATTATGACTTATAAATGATATTCTATTTTCCCATTACATCGTAATTGTAGGTATTATGAATCTTTGTTTCTAATAATCTGCTTTTGGCAGGTAATACTTCAAACTCAATTTTCTTTGTATAGTACTCCTTTATATAAATTAATAAATACTTTGTGGCAAAATTAGAAAAACTTTTATCACAGATCTCGTGAAATACAGAAAATCTACTTACTTTTTAAAATAAATCAACTTTTGTTAAATGATTAGCAGAAACAGAAAATTTTAATTTCTGAGTTTTTGGTAAACTTAGAATATAATCTGTCAGTAAAATGCTTTTTCTTAGCATATTAACCAAATATAACCTATGTTACAATCTTCTAACTTTAATCACTATGTACACATATACATATACAAACACACAGGTACATATGTGTTTCATTTTATCCTCTTAAAATTACAGTGAGGTAGATAGATACTCAAATTACAAATATATGACAGCATTTTCTTGCTTATTCCTAAAATATAAATGTTGAGACAAAATTAAATTTCTTAAAATTCCTATAATAAGATTATTAGAAATGTATTGACTTAGTTTTTAGAAGTAGAGTCCTCCTGTTCATCAAAAATGTCTCTAAAAAGAATATTTAGGTATTCTCTAATAGTATATAATATTTATCAACATTCATGTCTAAAAGAATAATATTGTTGATGAACCTCTGTCAAATCAACCTAAATCACAAGTATGTGATTTAAGAGCCTATTAGTAATTAAATTTACTTGAAATAAAACTTAAAAGAAAAATTATTTACCAGTATTAGTATCATATGGTTGCTACTCTAGTATTTTCATATTTTAAAACAATTTCATTTCCTACTTAATTCCAGTTGCTTTTCAGGCAGAGAGCTGGTATCTGCATGGCTACCTACAAAATACTCATCTATATTTGCTAGAATCTCTGAAGCAATTTGTCCTTTGTGTTCTTAGATGTTAGCATGAAGCCTTTGACCAGCACTGGATTTCATCTATTCACTATTTAAGGTGTTAAATCACTCTGTGAAGTTACTGCTTCTTTCATAATCTGGAAGAGTTGATGGGATTTGCAGAATAATTGAATTTGTCACAGTATACTATGTTAGGCATTATGAAGAAGACTTCAGGAGCTGAGGGCGGTGGAATACAGACTTTGGTTGCTGCATAACTAATGTGCAGCATGATGATTATGGTTAATGAAAACGTGCTATATATTTGAGATTTGTTAAGAAAATCTTAAGTGTTCTCATCACAAAATGAGGTAACTGTGAGAAGTGGGAAGACTACTTTAGCTTGACTTCATCAAATCATTTCCTAACATGTGTATGTGTGTGTGTATGTGGAATACAGACTTTGGTTGCTGCATAACTAATGTGCAGCATGATGATTATGGTTAATGAAAACGTGCTATATATTTGAGATTTGTTAAGAAAATCTTAAGTGTTCTCATCACAAAATGAGGTAACTGTGAGAAGTGGGAAGACTACTTTAGCTTGACTTCATCAAATCATTTCCTAACATGTGTATGTGTGTGTGTATATAATGTTATATAATATGTTTTATGTTATATAATATGTTTTATGTTATATAATTACATATATAAATTATAATATATATAATATCACATTATACATCATTGCCTCTAAACACTTTTTAATTGTCAGTTATACCAATAACACTGAAAAATAAAATAAAATGAATGAAAATTTCCCCAAGTTACTTAAAAATGGGAGGTAAAGTGGAAACTATTCTTTTAAGGTTCATTTCCACTTTCTTTTAGGTTTGCTTAGTACAAAACACAATTTTACATCATCAATAACAATATAAAAACAACTTTAAAGTAGTTAGGTTAAGCTGTATATTAAATACTTTACTGGTTTGTAGTCAAACTCAGCCTTAACTCATTCTCCTCTTTTTACATGATGATTTATGTGCAGTTTGCATATAGATTGTCAGAGATCTGAGGATGACCTATGTGATTGAGACCCTCCAGCGATTGCCAGTGTTGATTCAGCTGATCTGGCTGGCTAGATGGAAGCCCCTTTCCTTCCTCACTGCTCCATGTACATCCCTCCTTTAAACTGTGCATTTGGTCAAAGACGGAGACCTTGCCTGACGGAGGACCATTTCCTTGGTCAAGAATACAAGAGCAGCTGCACCCTTGTGGTGGAATCCCCAAACAAGTTCTCAGATATAGATTTCTTTATTGTTTACTTTATTTGGAAATTTATGATGTATGAAAGAACTCATAACCTTCTAAACCTGTATTTTTTTCTGTCATTTTTGTTTTGGGGGGTAAATGCATTGTTTCCAATGTCTCAGAATTTGTAGCTGGATAAGGGACAAAAATAATCAACCCTAAAGTGCTATTTTGATTCTAAAGAGCACATTTTCATTGATTTACTTCTCATAGACATTGCCAAGCTTCTCTTTACTCATCCCAAACATGGCCTTTGAATCCACATCAGTATAGTGTATTTCAGGAAGCCAATAAGTTGGCATGAAAGCTAAAACTTGCTTAAATGGGTGATAGTTTTAAGGTATCCTGCTTGTTTTTATAGAAAAGACAGAATTTAAACTGATCTTGTTTCTTCCAAGTTTTCTACATCAAAACATGGACTCAGAGTCCAGAGATTTTCATGTTCACAGAAATCTTCAGTTCCTATCACCATGCCCTTCTTTTCTGTATTTAACTCTTTAAAACTACAAAATGTGTTATTTTTAATTATATAAAAGACTCCATGATTATAGAGGTGTTGTTTCCACTGAGTATTCATTTCTCCAAGATGACTGTGGCCAAGTATTTCTAAATAAAACATTCATTCTAGTGTTTTCATAGTTTTGAATGCTTTGATCTGAGCACATTTTAATTTGTCATTGTCCTTTCAGTTACAGATCATCTGCAAGTCCTGCGTATCACTTTCTCAGGAACTATTGAATGATCCCTAATTCAGAAAAATGTGAAATTAATATCTAGAATTTATTTCTCAGCCAGGCATTGTGTTGTACACATGTAATTCTAGGACTCTAGGAGGCTGAGGCAGGAGTATTTCAAGATTGATGGCAGCCTGAAAATTTTATCAACTTAATCATGCTTTGTCTCAAAATACAAAAACTTTAAAAGTGCAGGAAATGTAGCTCAGTGCAAAGACCCTAAGTTCAATTTCCAGGATCACAATATAGTCAATATAGTATATGCATTGTGTTATATAACATTATAATTATATAATTTCACTACATATA
>NW_022900921.1:14430055-14460226 GCF_012274545.1 Fukomys damarensis | reverse complement strand
GTCTCAGGTACCTTTCCAATAACTTTCTACTTTAGGGGAATTAAAAAATCTCATTTAAAAAAAACTGTTTCTAGACAATCTCATCTAACAGTATGTCCTATTAGCTTCTTCGAATTCATCTCGTCCTTGATTTATAACATAGTTACTATTCATTTCATTCATACCACTTCATCAGGAAAACTCTCAAAAAAAGAGATTTTCTTCTTTGTTCTCCCTCTCTTTCCTCTTGATGTGTTTGTTTATTTTTGCCATCCTTGGTGCGGGCAGCCTTGTTCAGTGGATTTTTACAGAGGATGTCTTGTCTCTATAGAGAAATCCCTGACATTCCTGGCCCTGCTTCACATGTGTAGCTGAGTTTTCTCTCTGTTTCTCTAGAGAGCTTTTGATTGTTTCCACTGATCCAGTCTCTCAAAAATATTCTTCTCAGTTTTTTTTTTTTCCAGTTACGCTTTCTTGTATGGTAAGCCTTCTCCTTTGGGATTTCTCCGTGACCAACCTCATGCTTTGTTCTGAGGGAAATGAGTTAAAGTAGGTTGTCATTATTCTAAGGTGATTAGAGAAGTTGGATATAAATGTAATTTACAGTATTCAGGAAAATCAATTACATTGGAATGTGTTTCCTTTCTGTATTTCCCATTTATAATTCATAAATACCTACCTATATGAATCAGCCTACCTGTATTTTGGGAAAGATTTTTTAACAAGTATGAATCAGTGTTTTTAGATAGTATAAGTATACTGAAACCCATCAGTGGTTCATTTTTGCAACCTAATGGATCATGAATAATTTTATTTTGTGTGTGTGTGTGTGTGTGTGTGTGGTTTTTTGGGGGGTTTGCCAGGGATTGAACTCTGGACCTTATACTTGCGAGGCAGGCAGCAGAACCACTGAGCTAAATCCCCAGCCCGGTCATGAAATGAAAGAGAAAAGAATTCAAACTACCTATGTGAATGCAGCAAAGAAGGTAAAGGTAATATATGTATATAAAATCATTTTATAGTGGGTCATAATTAATGATAATTTCAAGCCACTAGTTTGGGCAATGATTCTGTGGCACGCCTGCTAATTTTATGATCTCATTTGCTATACATTTTACAGATCTGATTAGGGACCTCACCCCTTTGTAATTTCAAAACCAGACAAGTTGAGGTATGAAAAGGAGAGTAAGATGCTGATTTGATAGAACACATCTCCAATTCCTTTCTTTCTTAAATACTCTAAAGTGTGTGTGACTCAGGAAAGTGCAGATTCTATAATTCCCTTTCCTGATCTCTTTTCTGTGCTGAAGCAATTTCTTGAAATCCTTTTAAATGTTAAAACTCACTCCTCCAGGACAAGCTTGAGGCATCGCTGCTCTCACTGCTGTGTTCACATGCGAACAGAATGCTCACCTGTCTCCCAGTGTCTCCTTTAGCTTTGGTCTCTTCTAATCCGCACACCAGGGTGTGCCAGAGATCCTAACAGGGACAGGCCTGTGAACAGAACAGTTTCACACTTAGGAGTGAAAATATTCAGTTCATTTGGAACAAAAGTCATACACTGTAATATCATGGCTTGGCCACGAAAGGCATCCTGCACACCAAGTGATAAAGCCTGTATCTCTGTGATCCCTTGTGAAGCATCACAATTCAGCTTGTAACTATTTTAGCACAATCTTCAGCACGAGAGGAGCTTCTTCAGAAAATGAGGGGGAAAAGGGCACATCATGCCCATTTTGATACTCACACTCACAGGTTTGGGTTTCTGAGTGAAAAATCCATAGCATGCTGTCTATTCATGTAAGAATAAGTGATTACTTTTCCTGTCTAGTGTGTGTTGAGTGTAAAATGGACCCATACACTCTGGGTTCCCTGGATTTTGTTAATCATTTCTCTTAAAAATATGATGTCATAGAGAGAAACACTCCATTTAGAAGTTTACATTCAGTAGTTAAAATTTCTTATCACACATCTTATTTTTAGGTAAGAGACTATCTGTTTATGTTCACTCCCTCTCCCTCTCCCTCTCTTTCTCCTCCCCATCCCTAACCTTGGAATTCTGTCTTTCTGCCACTTCCCAGTGTGTCGAGATGCCTCTCACACTTGGAGAGCTCTGTGAGCTGCGGAAAGGAAAGAAATAGCAGGTGTAGACTGGGACGGTGCCACGTGAAGATTCTGTAGAGAAGATGGTACTTATAGGAAACTCAGAAATAATAAAGCTGGTAAACTCTGTCTTGGGCTTCGTTCCTTCCAGATAAAAATAAGTCTGAAAGATCTAATGAAACTCACAAGATCATACCCTGAATTCTTAGCAGTTTAAAGATGAAAATTAGACTTCATCTGTATCAGTGGTGGTGAACCTATGGTACACATGTCATTTGCTTTTCTTTTTAAAACAGAAGATGTTAACATAGAGTTGTTTTTGGTTTTGTTTTTCTAAACCAAAGCCTCTATATTCAGGTTTATTTCAGGGTTGGTACTTTGCTGTATAAATAAGTGGCTTTTGGGTTGCACTTTGGCACTGTGTGTCTAAAAGGTTTGCCATCACCGATCTATATGTACGCTGAACTAATGCTTTTGGAAAAGTTCATAGTTAATATTTGTCTTCAGGAGAGGATATTTTCTATGATTTAATAGTTTAATTCCCAGATTGCTGCTTCTGCTGCACTGACAGCACAGATCTGTGGCATTCACTAACCTCCCACCGTTCCCTCCATCAGCTCAGGGGCAGCACCCCTCGTTTCAAATTTGCTTTCGCCCCTTCCACATGGAAGGCACTCTTCTTTTCCACATTATCTTTTTTTTTTTTTTTTTTTTTTTTTTTTTAATCAGGGATCAAACTCGGTACCTTGCACTTGTGAGGTAGGCAGCGGTGGCACCTCTGAGCTAAATCCCTGGGTCCTCCACATATGTTCTTATGGAAGAGTCCAGATTTCTATTTCATGGGAGTTAACTGAAGGGTTGAGAAAAATGAAAAGGAACTGAAATATATTCTAAATTTGTGCACGATGTATATGTGTTAAAACCCCACTATGCATATGTTCATTGTATCTCACTAATATAAACTAAGAAAAAAGCTGGAAAAGATTCTCACAAACAAACAATCAAGAAAACAAACAATTTAAATCCTCTCCGCAGGATGTGCTTGGATTGTGAAAAGCATCTTTTAAACATCTATACTGTAACTGAAATGTATATAAAATTAGAAATATGTGACAAGAGACACACTGCCTGACAAAAGCATGTTCTCAGCCTTTATTCAAAGACGTTGTGTTCCTATTACATAACATTTGAATTTCATTGTACAGGCAGGATTTTTTTTTTCAGCTTTAATTGAGTTTATTGGTACATTTTAGGGATACAGGCAGGTTTTTAAGGGATAGTATCTTGATAACATTTTTAACAACTGACATTAGTCCAGAAAGTGTGTTTAAAGATGACTTTTAAGAAGCATGTTAGCTAATCTTTATGCACTCAGTGTAAATAAGAAGCTTAAATCTGGTCATAAAAGAATACTTCTATATGTCAAAACAAATTGAAAAGTGAATTTCCATAAAGACAGGAGATATTTGCAAATCATTCAACTGAAAAGAATTAGTATCCAGAATTAAGAATCCAAAATAAAAAAGACAACTAAATAGAAAAATAGATAAATTGTATAAAATGTACAATTGGTATTAAGTAGTCAATAAACATAAAATTTGATTGGGGATTTAGCTTAGTGGCACCATGTGTACCTGGCAAGCACAGGTCCTGAATGCGTTTCTAGTACCATGCAAAAAACACAAAATCATTAAACTACATTTGTAATTAAAACAATTTTTGATTGACAAAATTCACTTTCCAAACACAAAAAATGATAAACATTTTAGGTGATAGATATGGTAATTACTCTGATATGATAATCACACATTGTACATATATATATATATATATTAAAATGTATGTGCCCAATAAATATGTATATTTACCATATATGTTTAAAATTTAAAGTTATATTAAAATAACAATGAAAGCAGAAGCAAAGCTAAAATTGTGCATGTGGCTTTTAGTTGTTTTTTGCACCATCTTTCATCTTTCTGTTAAACAGCAGTGGGAAGGGTAGGGGAAAGGAAATAAGGGAAAAGAAAAAATATGAGAAAATGAAAAAATGGAAAAAAAAAGTTTTTGTAAGTGGGAAAGGGAGGACTGGGTGAAGGGTGGGCAGGGGCATGGGGAAAAAATGAGAATCAAGACCTGTCATGTAAAGGTACAAGATCCCAATGACGAATGTAACTATACTGTATACCTCAAAAGTACCAATGAACTCAATTAAAAAAAAGAAAACAGCAGTGGGATGCAAAAGAGAGGACAAGCCTGGCCAAGATATATTTCAGCAGAAGCCAACTTGTATAACTTTTCACCTTCTACTCCTCACCTCACAGCCCTGTCACCACCCCACATCTTCATCCGTTAGCTATGACTTCATTAAATAAAGGGGAAGACTGGTTTCATTGAAGTTTGTAATTTTAATGTGGTGAAATTTACAATTGAAGAGGAAAGTAAGCTTAATAGCAGAAAACATTGAGTTTTCTTTCTTGTAGACCTCAGATTGTGGCTTATGGTTAATGGCAGTTTGACCTTTTATCTTCTGAGCAGAATCTTCCATAGTAAACGTTTTTAATTTTGTGAAAGTGAATCTTTATTTATTTATTTATTATTATTATTATTTTTTTTGCTGTGTTAAGAACTCTTTGGTCGGGACTGTTATAAAGATTTTTAAAAAGTCTTATAGTTTTATATTTCACATTTCAGTATATGGTTTACTTTGAGCTAACTTTCATGTAAGACACAAGTCCCAGCTCAAATTTCAGTTTTTTCTCTATGGGTGTCTAAATGCTCTGTCACCATTTATCGAAAAAGCTATCATTTCTCCATTTAATTGCTTAGGCGCTTTTTCAAAACTCAGTTGGGCATATTTTTAAGTTTAATTCTGAGTTTTTTATTCTACCCTATTGATCTTTGTGCCTGCCTTTCTGGTTTCAGAGTCTTGATTACTCTAGCAATATATTAAGTCTTAAAACCAGACAGAATCCTTCACTTTTTTCTTTTCAAGATTGCTTTAGCTATTCTCATTAATATAATGTCTATATAAAATTTATTATACTTATTTGTGTGTATAAAATTTCTAGAATTTTGACATAATTTGTGTTAAAACTGTATATTAGTTTGGGAAGAATTGATTTTTTCATATATCTAGTGCTCCAACCCATGAAAATTATATATCCTTTGACTTATTTAAAGTTTTGATCAGTTATTTGTTATCTAGCATACAAATCTTCTATATATTTTGTTAGATTAAACACTAGAAATTCACATTTTGAGAAAGCATAATTTTATTTTGATTACTAGTATTCACATTAATGCAATTAGAAATTTTAAATAACCATTGCTTTTGAGATTACTCTTGTATCATGCAGCCCTGTTGAACTTAGTAATGCTCAGATATTGTTTTTTGTATATTCCTTGAAACTGTCTGAACAGATCGTGTATCTGGAGAATGAAATGGCTTCACATCTTATTTTCCTTTCTGAATATCTTTTGTTTCATTTTATCTCCTTGGGGCACTGGATAGAAATCCATGTTAAACTTGTTGAATGAGAGTAGAGAAAATGAGAATCCTGCTTTATCTCTAATTTAAGGGGAACCATTCAGTCTTAACCTAGAAGGATTAATGTAAAGTATTTTCTGTGTCCTCTCTACAAAATCAAGACTTTCTCATCTATGTCTACATACAAAGAATGTTTGGCCAGATTGATAACATTTGTTCAATTTGTGTTTTTTCATGACAGTTAGTATGATTATGTAATATTTTCTTCTGTAATCTGTTAGCATATTGGATTATATTGAATGAGTTTTGAATTTTGATCCAATCTTCCATCCCTGGGACAAACTCAGTTGTTTATGACATTCATTGTTTTTATGTATTACCATATTTTATTTGGCAATCATTTGTTTTGGCTTTTGTCTCTACGTTATATTGACCCATAGGTTCTCCAATTTTTTTTTCTTTTACTTTGTTCTGGATTGTCTTTCTTTGGCTTTAACAAAGTATCACAAGCTTCATCAAAGAAACTCAAAAGTTTGCAATACTCTTTTATTTTCTGAAAAAAATATTGAGTAAAATTGGTGCTAAGTCTTTGGCATAATTCTTCAGTGAAACAATTTAATTAAAATTTAAATATTGTAATAGTTCTATGGCTATACAAATTTTATATACAATGGAATATTACTCTGCCATAAAGAAGGACAAAGAAGACATTTTTAATTAAGTAGATGAAATGGAAGACCAAAATTTTAAGGAAAATAATTTGGACTCATAGGTTTATTTTTTCAGCTTTGTGTTTATTGGTACATTTTAGGAGTACAGTACAGTTACATTCGTTGTTGGGATCTTGTACCTCTTCATGAAGGTTGTGGTTCTTATTTTTTTCCCCTTGTCCCTGCCCTCACTTTATTTCCATCTTTTCATTATCTCACATTTTTTTCTTTTCCCTTAGTACCCTTCTGCTGCCCATCCCACCTTCCCTACACCTTTAGCCCTTTTCTTCCCATTTCACAATGTCAGTAATCTTATTAGGGTCTTATGTACTGTTTCAGTTTATTCACACCAGAGAAACTATTCAATATTTACACATGTGTGACTTACTTATTTCACTTAGGAGTATATCTTCAATATATATCCATTTTCCTATGAATGAATCTATTTTCTCATTCTTTATGGCTGAGTAATATTCCATTTAATAGAAAAGCCACATCTTCTTTATCCAGTTTCCAACGGATGGGCAAATGGGCTGTTCCCAAGTTTTAGCTGTTACAAACTGTGCCGCTATAAACATGGGTGTGCATATATCAGTGCGATATGATTCTTTTAGTTCTTTTGGAAAGATACCCAGCAGAGGGATGGCTGGATCAAATGGAACCTCCAGTCCAAGCTCTTTGAGGTATGTCCATATTGATTTCCACAGTGGATGCACCAGTCTGCACTCCCACCAACCATGGAGAAGGGTTCCTTTCTCCCCACAACCCCACCAACATTTGTTATTGTGTGATTTCTTGAGAGCAGCCATTCTTTGTGGTGTGAGGTGGAATCTCAGTGTTGTTTTTATCTGCATCTCTCGAATGACCAGTGATGTGGAGATTTTTTCATATATTTACTTGGTGTTTTTACTTCTTTGTCTGAGAAATGTCTGTTCATTTTAGATGCCCATTTTTGAATCAGGTCTTTACATTTGGGGAGGCTGATTGTTTTGAGTTCTTTATTCTACATAATAGTCGTTTTCTGAGGAGCAGCTGATAAAATTTTTTTCCCACATTGTATGTTATCTCTTAGTTCTACTGATGGTTTCTTTGGCAGTACAGAAGCTTTTTAATAAGATGAGATCCCAGTTGTTGATTCTTTCTCCTAGTTCCCATGCTATTGAGGATTTGTTCATAAAGTCTTTTCCTATGCCAGTGTCTTCCAGAGTTTTGCCTAATTTATCTTCCAGCAAGTTTAGTGTTTCTGTTTTAATATTTAGATCTTTAATCCACTTGGATTTTAATTTAGTGCATGGTGAAAGATAAGGATCCAGTTTTAATCTGTGGCAGGTTGAAATCCAGTTTTTTCAACACCATTTACTGAAGAGGCTATCTTTCTTCCACTGAGGATGGTCAGCTCCTTTGTCAAAGATGAGGTAGCTGAGTACATCTGGATTTGTTTTTGTGTCTTCCAATCTGTTCCACTGATCCTCAGGTCTATTTCTTTGCCAATACCATGCTGTTTTTTATCACATTGGCTTTGTAGTATAGTTTCAAATTGAGAATTGTTATACCCGCTGCTGTGTGTCTGTTGCCTAGGATGGCTTTTGCTATTCTAGGTCTCTTATGGTTCCAAATGAATTTTTGGATTCTGTTTTCTAGTTCTGTGATATATAGTGTTGGAATTTCAATTGGCATTGCATTGAATCTTTATAGCAGTTTTGGTAGTATGGCCATCTTTCCTATGTTGATTCTTCCTACCCAGGAGCAGAGGATATCTTTCCATTTTTTTATATCCTCTTCAATTTCTTTTTTCAGAGTGCTATAGTTTTCAGTGTAGAGATCTTTTGCTTCTTTTGTTAGATTGATTCCTAGATACTTCCTTTTTTTGGATGCTCTTGTGAACAGAATTGTTTCCCTAATTTCTCTCTCAGTGAGTCTGTTATTTGTATTTAAGAAGGCTGTTGATTTTTGGGTATTCACCTTGTATCTAGATACTCTACTGAATCTATCAATTAAGTCTGGAAGTCTTTTGGTGGAGTTTTTTGGGTCTTCAATGTAGAGTGACATATCATCAGCAAATAATGACTGTTTAACTTCTTCCTTTCCTATTTTTATTGCTTTAATTTCTTTCTCTTGTCTAATTGCTGTGTCTAATGTTTATATTGAAGAGGAGTGGTGATAGTGGACATCCTTGTCTTGTTCCTGATTTTAACATGAATGTTTTCAGTTTTTGGCCATTTAATGTGATGTTGGCTGTTGATTTTTCATAGATAGCCTTTATTAAATTGAGATATAGACCATCTATTCCAATTTTTTGCAGGGTCTTTATCATGAATGGGTGTTAAATTTTTTCAAATGCTTTTTCTGCATCTATTGAGAGGATTGTATGGTTTTTGTCCTTGACTTTGTTAATAGAGTGTGTTACATTTATTGACTTACATTGTTGAACCACCCTTGCATCCCTGGAATAAATCCGACTTGGTCAGGATGTATGATCTTCTTGCTAATGCTCTGTATTCTGTTTGCTAGTATCTAATTGAGGATTTTTGCATCTATATTCATTAAGGAGATTGGCCTGTAGTTGTTCTCTTTTTTCGTTGCATCTTTCCCTGTTTTGGGAATCAAGGTGATACTTGCTTCCAGGAATGAATTTGGAAGTATAGCTTCCCTTTCAATTTCATTGAAAAGTTTGAAGAGTAATGGCCATAGTTCTTCTCTAAATGTCTTGTAAAATTCAGCAGTGAATACATCAGGGCCTGGGCTTTTCTTTGTGGTAAATTTTTAATTACATTTTCAATTTCACTGACTGTAATTGGGGTGATAAAATGTTTTTATCTTCTTTGTTCAACTTTGGTAATTCATAAGTATCTAAAAATCTGTCCATTTCTTCTGTGTTTTCCATTTTATTGGAGTATAGGTTCTCAAAGTAGGTATTCATGATTCTCTAGATTTCTATTGGATCTGTTGTGACTTCACCTTTTTTACTCCTGATTGCATGGATCTGAGCCTTTTATTTCCTTTTTTTTTTGATAAGTTTAGCTAAGGGTTTGTCAATTTTATTTATTCTTTCAAAAAACCAACTCTTTGTTTTATTTATTTTTTGTATTGTTTTCTTAGTTTCCATTGCATTGATTTCTGCTCGAATCTTTATAATTTCCTCTCTTGTTCGAGCTTTGGGTTTTTCTTGCCCTTGTTTTTCTAGAAGTGTAAGATTCATCCTTAGGTTGTTTATTTGAGCTCGCTCTGTTTTCCTAGTGTGGGCATTCAATGTTATGAATTTTCCCTGTAGAACTGCTTCCATTGTTGGACACATAGGTTTAAATATCATATTGTATCTCTAATACAAGAAACTCAAAGGGAAAATAAAGACCAAAATGGAAGATCAATATTGTGAAGTAGGAAGAGCAAGTTCAAGTGGCAAGAGGAATGAGAGAAGGGAAACAGGAATGGAAGGAAGGGAAAAGGGATTTAAAAAAAGAGAATGGAAGGAAAAAATGAAAACAAAGCTTTTGTAATTGAGGAGGGCAAGAAGGGTCGAAGGGAATGGTAAAAAATAATTAAGATATATTATGTACAAGTGCAAATTATCTTTGATGAATGTGATCATTAAAAGTGTGTGGAAAACATGTACCAATCCAAAATAAAATTTTTTAAATCAAATTATCTGCCTGATGGAAGCTACCATTTTGTCTGATTAGCTGGAGTAAAGCAATTATAATGTCAGAGTTTCTGTCTTTCTAGGCTCCTCATTTCCTACTTCTTTTCTTAGAGATGAAGTAATAAACCTGTAAGAGTTAACCACATTTCAGAAGTCATGTAACCGGCACAAAATTGAGATTATTTATCCTAGAGAAAACTCCAGGTTCTTGTTTATCTAATTAGTACTAGTGATAAATCTTAATTCATTTTTCTGTGCCATATATTTTAATAAACCAATCATCAAATCTTAAGAATCAGATATACGTTTAACTACTTTAGGCAAACAATACTTTTGGTGGTGCACTATGGCTTTTTATTACATTGTGTCAGAAGGCCCGTGAGATCTGGCTGGCTTTCTCACCTTTATGATGTTAAGGTTTATTGATGAGTTTGTCTGCTGTCTGAAATGGTACGTTTTCTTATCAGCCAGTAGCTTTAGAATGAGGCAGAGCTTCCTCTCTGTGATATTCCCCTGGTTGGATCTGTGCCTGCCTTTGTGCCATTTGAGGACTGGGAAAATCCCTAATAACACTGAGTATTATCAGGATTAACTATCATAAAGGATTTTAGGAGTCCATTTAGACTGGAAAAATACAACAACAGGTACCGCTGTATCTACTGCTCCGTTTGCATTTTGTCTTCTTGCTTCTTTCTCCAAATCACTCTAAGCAACAGAAACTAGTGAATCCAAGCTATCAGAGGAGAGTGATGGCAGTGGCAGAGAGCAGAGAGCTTCCGGGAGAAGGCTGTCATCCAGCAGAGGAAATGAAGTCCCAGGTGTGGGCTTGGACCACCATGCTCCATGGTAGCCACAACCTGGCCGCAGGGTACAGCACAGAGTAGAGACTCGGGCTTGGTCTTTCCATCCCAAACTCTTCTATAACCAAGGCAGTTGATGCCCTTGTGGAAAATGAAGACTCAGGCAAAAATGATCAGATATTTGAAGAGAACATGTATAACAAAAGAGACAACAAGCTGAACATCTGGTGCTAATGAAAGCAGAATCTATGGGACAGCTGATCAATAAATTAAAATAAGCACAAAATATCCTCTGTAGTATAATAATTCTGTTGACAGAAGCATCTGTAGAATAATAACTCAGTAGAATTGTGCACATAAAAAAATGTAGCAGTTGAGACAAAGGGTGCAGGGAGTTTCTGAGAACATAGTGCTTGGACTGACGCACAGTCCCTTCCATGGATGTTGCTTCATTTGAGCCAAGTCATGGCTTGAACCTAAGGTTTGTTGTTTGTGGGGCTAAAATATCAGGATTTTCCAGGGGAATAAAAACATGGATCCTTCCCTCCTATCATCTGTGACTAGATGCATAGCAAAACTGGAGTGAGGAGCAAGAACCCAAAGCTGGAGCTCCTTAATGAGCACAGTATTGCTAAGTACTTGAACCTCCAGAGCTACACTGAATGTACGGAGTCATGTGTTTTCCTTCAAAAGTCACGAGCAGCCAAGGAATGATCTGAAGCTGAGGTCACAGTATAGATAGATTGCAAAGGCTTATCCCAGTTGTCCAAGCAGCGAAATGGCTGCCTGCCTTTGTACCAGGAGAAACAATTTAAAAAATACATTTCCTGCCCAAACCGTAAAGATTCCCATGATTAAAGATACCTGCAGCAACCAAACTAGGAACCAACTTACAATAACTGTGCATATCAAGGTACCTACCAGAGAGGGGACACAAGGATCAAAATGAAATATCAAATCACATATCCTCGGGGAAAGGAACTTTGAAGGAATGAGATTATCACCTGAAACAAACTGCTAACAGTAACATAAATGAAAATGGAGATATTTTAAAAGGTTCAGTCTTAAAAAAATCTCAAGCTTCCTGGAGTTGTCAAATACTTCCAAATTTTATCAAACAGCAAAATTAATTAAATGAGATAATGGTTACCTCTGTGAACTATACCAGAGATTTGGGAAAGTAAACATAAAAAATACATGAGTATATCAAAACAGAAAGCATAAAAATATCAATTGCAAAGTGTAAAATTGGAAATGGAAGATTGTAAGAGAAATCCTACTTAGATTTAAATATTCTAAAAATGTGAAAAAGAGGTAAGATTGGCAGAAAGAGTGAGAGAGATAAACCATAGTAATGGTCTTATGTGGAGGAGGAAGAGAAGGAGGAAGAACATTATATGGAAAGCTTAGCATCTCAGGTCATTTTCTTACTGATGTTTTGGGGAGCATATCTAAGTTTTACAAAGAGGAAATATTCTTTGTTCAAACTTCTCAGTAGGAAAAGACCTAAGACCATTTAGTTCATAAATAAAAGGACAACTATACATGTCTTATTAAGAGAAAGTGGAAAGAAAAGACAAATAATAGTAATGAAAAACAACTGTAATCTGTAAGTTAAAAAGGGAGAAAGTAACTTCACTATAACAAAAGAGAAAACTGACAGTAGACATGTGAGAAATGATAAACATATTGTAAAACTGAAGTGATAAATATAAATATTGTGCTCATTATATGTAAAAAGCAGGCTGTCAAAATTTTCCATTAAGAGATAGAGACAACAAAACTAAGTCCAGCGAAAAATTGTTCATATGGGAGACACAAAGTGGAAATAGATACAAGGAGTAACATTAAAGGAATGTGTAAAGAAATCACAAACAAAATAGCAAAAGTGACAATATAGACAAGGTGGATTTTAAAGTCAATGTAACAGTAATGAAGTCTATTATAAATACTTGCTTATAAATATGAATTTTATAGAAATTCTCACAAATGTATAATACGTTGTGGAGGTATACTCTAGGCATGGTGGTACCCTCTTGTGAGGAGGATAGCAAGTTGGAGTCCAGTTTGTATTAATGATTCATCAAAACCTTGTCTCAAAAAAAAACATGTGGGGATGTGGGGATGCAACTTAGTGCAAAGGTCATGGGTCCAATGCCTAAAACAGAGAGAAATACATAAAAGTTATGCAATGCAACCATTAATAAAAATTATGTC
Source organism: Fukomys damarensis (assembly GCF_012274545.1). Lineage (NCBI taxonomy): Eukaryota > Metazoa > Chordata > Mammalia > Rodentia > Bathyergidae > Fukomys > Fukomys damarensis. The sequence continues at coordinate 14,447,290 of NW_022900921.1, read as the reverse complement.
ATAACTATATTAATTTAGATGAGATATATTTCAGAATAAGTAAATCTATCAAACAGAAAAATGGCATTAAATAATCACTAAGAGTTGAATCTCCAGAATGATGAAACATTCACTTACCAGAAGAGCATTAAACTAGATGAGACTAAAAGTGCATAAAACTGAAAATAGACAAATTCTTTATTACATTTTGAGATTTCAGTATTCATCTATCAGGAATTTACAGGTCAAATGAACACAAAATCATTAATAACACAGATAAATGAAATAGTATCATCCATCAGTTTGTTCTAATTAACATTTTAGAATACTTCACCAACAGCAGAACAGACTTTCTATGCAAACTCAATGAAAAAATCCAAAGGCAGACTACATTCTAAGTCTAAGATATACATGTAAATCATTTTTAAGAATTATAATCTTATAAAATATTTCTGAGACCACAATGAAATTAATCAAAACACAAATAGCTGAAAAATTCAAAAATATTGAGATGTGAAATTATTATACTTTTAAATATCACATAGATCAAAAACCTCTTAAAAGAAAGGAAAAAATATATAGAAGTGAATGAAGAAATTACAACTCATCAAAATTTGTGGGGTGCTACAAAATATTCAGGGAAATTTATAGCATGGAATATTTATATTAGAAAAGGAAAAACTGTAAAATATATAATCTAATCTTCTATTTTAGGAAGCTACAGAAAAGAAAGAGATATGAACTTTAAAATAAACAAAATATATAAGAAATAATAACAGGGTAGATAGTAATGAAATTGAAAAGAGAAGATCAAGTGAAAAAAACAGTGAAATATTATTTGGGTCTTAGAAAATATCTATAGAATTAAGAAACATGTATCCAGGCTAGACAAAAAAAAGAGCTATCCCACATTTCTAATATTAGCAGTGAAGAGGAAATCATCAGTACTGATTCCCTGAATGTAAGCAGATAAGAAATATTTGGAAAAATTTTATTTTCACAAGTTTAAAACTGAAATTAAGTGGACAAATTTTTTGAATGACACAAACTGTCAAAGCACACAAGAGTTACATATCATGAACAAATCTGCAGTATATTTAATAAATAGTTAATTATAATAAATGTCTGAAGCTTAGAGCTTGTACAACTCATCTGAAAAGAAAGCAGACTCAAATAGTTTCACTAGTGAATGCTAGTATTTCAGGAAAAAGTATTACAAATTTTGTTCATTCACTTCCAGAACATGTGCTGAAAAGAATCCTGCTTAATTCATCTGGTGAGGACATATATAAGAACATTAAATGTAAACCAAAGAAGACCATTACAGGACTAAAAAACACAGACTAATATCTGACATGAATATTAATACAAACACCACAAAAAATAAAATCTAAAAACTGGGTAATCATCGTATAAAGCATGAAAAAGTTCATTTTGAGTATTCAGGTCAACTTTAGCATTTAAAAAAATCAGTGTCAACCGCCACGTGAACAAGCTAAAAGTTCAAAGCCATATTATCAAAATTAAAATAATCATTTGAATCCAAGTGCACCAAAGTAAAAAGTGTTAATGATAATGCTAAAGAGTGTGTTTGAAAAACAAAAATAAAGGCAAGATTAAAATCGCCCCAGGATATGACAACCTGGAATATTGTACGGAATTCTGAAGTAATTTTCTTACCACTAGCTATCCTTGCATGCCTGCTTTGTTATTTCCTAAGTAATTCTTTCATCTTCTTAGTTTCCATGACTGAACTTTTTTTCATATCCCGTTCCTAAAAGAAAATCTTTCAGTACCCTAGGCTAGAGAAACTACTCTGCTTGGTCTCAAAATATCTCTTGTTTAGCTCAATTTTATTTTCAACTATTTTAAATGAAGCTCTTGTGTAATTTGTATTATACTAATAAGAATTCTATTATTAGGTTGTGCCTGTAGAAATTCAAGATTAGGTTATGCCTGTAGAAATCTTCATATGCCTCCCCCGTGTCAAAGACACCAGGAGACCCTGACAACACTTAGCTAACTGTTGCATTTTTCTGAGATTCATAGCAACACTGTTTAAGAAATGTTTAGACATTCTTGTGATGCCTGTTTTAAAATTTGTAATATAAGGGCCAGGAATTTAGCTCAGTGGTTCCGCTGCCTGCCTCGCAAGCACAAGGATCCAAGTTCAATCCCTGGTATAAATAAATAAATAAATAGATAAAGAAATATAATTTTAAATTTTAAGTTACAAAATAACTTTATCAGATTGACTTGAATGTATAAGAAAAATTATTCCTCTAGGCTCACAAGGTAAGCATATATTGTACCACTAATCATGCATAACGAGGTACTCCTCACAGGATGACCCTCTTCCATAGTACTACAAATCATATTAAGTATTTTTTCTGCCCTTGTCTGGTTTTGCTACTCTTTAATCAGCTCTCCCTCATCACCAGAACAATCGTGGGTCACTGCCCTAGTTAAAATCCCTCAATGGATTCTCTTTGCCAGTAAGATAAAATCCACACTGTAGCATGATATTCATTGTCTCCTCTGATCAGGCACCTATTTCTCTTGAGTTGTCTATTTCCGTTCACCGAGGGAGTATCCAGCCCTTCTGCCTTTTCTCTCACCTGATCCATGCTCACTGGACCAGAGTCACTCATGAGCCATAGATCAGCAAGCTTTTCCTGCAGTCCCTGAGTTAAGAGATAGATCCTTTTATTCCTTTGTCACTTTTGATCATCTTGTGCTAAACCATAAATCCTCGAGAGATAGTGTCTCTTATCCCCTTTTAAACATTTCCTACGATGGGCATTTAGTGCTTTCTCAGTTAGAATGTGCTAAATAAATGGGGGAAAAATGTCCCAACAGAAAAACTTGAAAGCATCCGGATTGCTTACTTGGCCGGAGAAGTTATTGCAGCTGCTAGTGCTGGTGATAGGAGGGGACAATTTGGGTTGGGCTTGGATTAATATTCTCCAAATAGAGAAGACTCAGAATGTTTAAAGGCATTTCAACTAGAAATCTGAAAAATGTATAAAATCAGAATTTTGTTTTAATAAAGAGGCCCTTCGTAACCTCAGTGACCATACCATCTGTTACATAATTTAGTAACATCACTTAAAGTGAATTGCATTTTCTAAGTTTGTCCCATCGCTCATCTGTTTCACGTGATAAATGGCATGGCATTTTTAGCACATTCAAATTGAAGTAATTCAGCATTTATGAAAGTTCCTTGGTGAATTCAGTCATATTCAGGCAGTAATTATGATTTGTTTGAAAATGGACCATAATGTGTGATTATTGTATCATATACATGAAATGCATTTATCAACTTTCTAAGTTTTGAGTACAGTAATTACTCTGAAATGAAGCAAAGCCAATTTTACTTGTTCTTATCAACTTCAAAATGTGCAAGTTAATGAGATTTGTACACCAACAATTTTTATTGTTTTCCTTCTTCTGATGTGAATGTCATCTTCCTAGTCAATATCATATCTCTTTGATCTGATCAGAGAAATACATTTTATTTTCTGATTTTTTTCACCAGGTGGTACTTAATTTTTCAATTATTTTTTTAATTTTCATTAGTACATGTTTATTACTTTAGATCAGGACAAATACAGATAAATAGAGTGTATCTTCCTCAAAATGTGTCTGATCATTGCTTAGAAATAATTCACATTGAAGCTAGATCTCGCCATGCCCACTTCTCCACCAACCTTCATGTAAATTGCACAACAGATTAGACCATTGATGGCGAACCTTTTTGAGATGAGTGCCCAAACTGCAACCCAAAACTCACTTATTTATTTAAAAGTGCCAGCACTGTAATTAAACCTGAATACTCAGGTTTTAATTAAAAAAAAATACCTTTCACATTAGCGTATTTGGTCGTGAAAGAAAAACAAGTAATGTGTATGTCATAGGTTCACCACTACTGACCTAGACCATTTACTTTACTAATACTTTTCAAAAAATATGAGTTAAGCCTTTCATTTATTCACTTTTTCTCTCACCCATCTGCAATTAGTAACCACATTTTATAGAATAGGTAATATAACAGTGCTAAAGGTATTTAGTGTGGTCAGAGAGAAGTGCAAGTGAATTGGAAGTGAATTGGAAAGGTGAAATAGCAGCATGTTCTGTGACCCAAAAGTTAAAGAACACTGAGAAAATGTACAGGAAGGGCACAAGTACTGATTTGTGAAAGAAGGAAAAGTCTCCGTGACCAAACCACATCTCAGTTGAGAGCTATAGAGCAATAGGAGGCACCCAATCCATCGCTTAGCTACTGAAATGCCAGCCAAGGTTATATTTGCAGACCTGTGTATGAGATGACTCTGATTCCTTAGAGGAAAGGCAATTTGGACCATTTGGTCTCCAAATACTGAGACAGGCGGAACTATTACTAAACATCACTACCACCTCCATTAAAATCGCCTGCGTTCATTGTAAAATGAGTCAGTAGCAAGTCTCACTGTAAGAGGGATAACCTTGTACTTTTGCTCTCCTTTGAGAAAAATAGAGTTCTGCCAGCTTTTCCCTATTTAATAATGTGTTGAATCCCAGGAGCTCCTTTTAGGACACTTTGTCTTTAAATGAATCCCTTAGCACATCTAGATGTTAAAATCACACATCCTCACCTGAGTGTACTTCAGGAGGTTTGGAGCTGTGCACGAGTCCTCATTAGGAAAATGACAGAGCCTTGATTCTTATTCAGCTTTGAGAAAACGATACCTCATGTCTAGGCATGTGAGTTTGTAGTTTTAAAAATAAATGTGAGATCTCAGAGTCAGGTGGACTTAGAATTCTGAACAGGAAAAATAACACCGGGGCTAGGTAATTTAGGGGAAATTTTTATCCATTTTTTAACTTTACATTTTAAAATGATACTCAAACTATTTGCAAATGAACCATGCAAAGCTTTAAGTGTATCAGTGAGTCTTTAAGAGAGTGCTATTTTTTGACATGAATTAGAGATCTGCAGTTGATCTTTAATTAGGTATGATCTCACCAATCGGTCCCTGCCTTGGCCATGTGTATAATGAGAGAGCCGAGTTTGATAGCAAATGACAACCACTGAGAGGTAACTGTAATTTCTGCAGAATGGACTCGTGGCAGTACCATTAAACCGCAATACCCTGTTTCCCACCAAGGTTCAACTCCAGGGTCATTCTTAGCACAGCATTCTAGGCAGCTGTGAACCAAGTGGAACTGGGACAAAAAATAAAATGAGTTTGTTGTCCACTGTGTAGGTTTCATTACATTTATACCATTAGTACTCCTCACGTAGGATCATTCTGTAGAGTGTTGCATTTGCTTTAATTCTTGACATTGTTCTCATGCAACATAGAGATGTGCACTGCCAAAACAACAAAATGGTACAACAAAATTCCTCGTGCAAGAAAAAAGAGCAATAAAGTAAAACCCCAACTCAGAAATATCAACTATTAATAATTTAAGAATGTATTTTTAGCTCGGTGTCTGCAGCTAAATAGTTCATAAATGTCTTTTAGTTGGATAATTATTTTAATTTCTAATTTTATTCCTCACAGATAAACAAGAGGTCTTTATTTTACATAATTCATGTCTAAGGAGGCATTTTGAGGAAACAGTGTTTTTAATGTGAGACCCTATTTTTATTGGTCAGTTCTTGACTTTCCTTTAAGGTAGGGATAGTTGTCAGACCACTTAGAACTTTGTAAATGGACATATAAAAATGGCTTCCTGTGGAAACTTTCTTAATTCCTGACCTTAGAATCTGTTACCTCTCAGTGGGCTGGGATGACCGGTTGATGGGTCCTGTGCCTGAGAGCAATGTATGACACATTTTTATCTTTCTGTCTTCATAATTCTGAGACTCTCTTTGGACTCTAGATCAAATTTTTCCACTCATTCTTTGTTAGTGCACTTTTAAATTCTTCCTTACAGAAGCAAGTGTAGTCTATCTAAAATAAATCAGTTAATACTGCAAGCCACTATTACTCTTACAATAATATCTAAATACTACGACACTCTGCATCATGTTATTTGTGATCTGTGATCTGGTCCTTGCTGTACTCTGTTATTAGACTTTAGAGATGCTATCCCCTGTTTACAATGAAGGCAGACTAAACTATTTTCATTCATCAGAGGGAGCATGATCCTTTGGGCCTTTTCATATATTATTCTCTCTTTTTATTTTTCACAAAGTCCTAACTCCACAAATTTGTCACTCAGATATTATACCTTGACTGTCCTTTCTCTGGGAAGTCTTTATTCTCAAAGATTAAGTTGGGTGACTCTTGTTTGTTTTCCTGTATGATTCTAGTAATAACAATTACAACCTTATAGAGTATAGCATTCGTTGTGGGTGCTTGACGATGACTTCAACAACAAAAAGTTCTTTCTGTGAACTTGAATAATTCCTCCATCTGAAGACGTGAGGCATACACTAACAATAGGTATCTTTTCATATGGTATTTGCCATTTCATTGTCTTATTTGGTGAAGGGTCTGTTTATGTATTTGGCTAATTTTATTTTACTTGGGTTGTTTTTTTATTGATGAGTTTTAAGAATTCTTCCTATATTTTGGATAGCAGTCCTTTGTCACTTATGTCTGTCCCCAATATTTTTTTCTAGTTTACAGCTTGTCCTTTTATTCTGTTGACAATATCTTTTACAGAGGAAAATACAGTAATTTTCATTCATTTTAGCAATTCTTTTATGAGTCATCACCATATCTATTTTATCCCTACTTTGCCTTCTACACGTTGTATATTCCTAATACTTTTATGAGCGTTCTTTTGGGTTGTATAATTATAAATAATCCTGTCTGTATTCATGCTCAATTGTTTATATGCTATATTTTCCCATTATATTTTCAGGCAATTCCAAGACGGAATTGTACAATTATATTAACACTGCGTCCTTTAATTTTTGCTTGCTTTTAATAGTAATATCTCAGGGTTTATGCTGTTTGAATAATACTGATATAGGAGGAATTATAGCTCATAACCTGCTAGATGTCAGATGTGCTGACTTAGTGTTCCCTGTAATTGAAGGGTGAATTCCAAAGCACAAAAGAGGTTAAGAGTAGGGGAAGTTTATTAGGCAATAAAAATAGTTCCTGATGCCGTATCCCTAAAATGTACCAATAAACTCAATTAAAGCTGAAAAAAAAAAAACAGTTCCTGAGAGACAGGAGAGTTCCAAGTGGGTTGCCATCCAGGCCTTTGGTCAGAAGTAAATTGTATACCAAAGTCATACTTAGTACAAGGTGGGTCAAACTGTAGTCAACCATAAGATTACAAGCGTAGCTGCTTAGTTAATATTGCTCCAGTAGGGAAACTGAGCCCTTAGCAAGAGTATATGGCCAACATCATTAACTCTGGCTAATCTATGACTTCTGAAATATGAATATTTTGGAGAAGGCGTGGGCTCAGGTGTTCTGGGTATTCACCGAGAAGGCTGATGCATATCTGGATTAATGAACTGTGTGGCACTAATTACAGTATAGTCCCAAATTCTACTTATCCCTTAGAGAAGTAAGCAAGTCTGGCCATCATGACTTTATCTTGGGGCTCAGCCTTCTTCAGATGCATCTCCAGCCAGTTTCTGACATCTTTATTTTTATACTGACTTCTTTGAGGGCCCAGTCACTCTCTGACTGTATAATAATTTCTATCTAATTTAGGGCCTATAAAAGTGTCTTTTTTATATCCTTTTCACAGACAATCTAAAATTGTATTTTGAGTATGTTTTTTGCCTTGAGTTCTTTAAAATACTAGTGTTTCCCCGCTGCACTCAGATGCTTTCTTATTTTTGATATCAAGTTAATTTCTGACTAAATTGTACCTTGAAAAGTGACTGATTTCTATGAAATGTTGACTTTAAAACATCTACTAAGGTTTATCCTAAAGCAAAATATGTGGTTGACTTTTGTAAATGGCCCATGGACTCCTCAAAATGAATTAGCTTGCTCTTCTTGTATCTATCTGCGATATTCTCCTTAAATTTTCCTTTCTGTGATGATCACCTTAGATTTTTTTTTTTTTACCAATCTGGCGTATTATGAACTAGAAAAAAATGTTACTGCTCTTTAATTTCTATAAATGTTTCCTTGCTTTTTCTACTAACTGTGTATCTTGAATTTTGTTTCTACAATTTTCATAACACACAGATCTTCCTTTCTCTCCTTCTTTTTCATATTAAATACCGTATGACTTAAATTCAGCATTATTTGACATTAACATCATGACACTTGGACACCTAAATTTTTGGTGCTTAATTGTTAATATTTGTATTTATTAATAAATATGTGATTAATTTAGCTCCATTATTTTAGTGTCCCTTCACTTCCTCTATTTCTTAATATCTTTTTTTTTTTTGTACCAGAGATTGAACTCCAGACCTTGCACTGCTGAGGCAGGTGGCAGAACCACTGATCTAAATCTCCAGCCCCTTAATATCTACTTTATTTTGAAAATATAGCTAAACAATATGAATGCTGTTTCATTATTCCTGTTGACCTGTTCATAGTACTTGTTTATTTATTTATTTATTTTGTATTAAGAAGCCCATTAGAGGGATTGGGATATAGCTCAGTGGTGCTGTGGCTGACTGGCAAGTGCAAGGTCCTGAGTTCGATCCCTGGTACAGGGTAGTGGGGAATGCCCATTAGAAAACATTTCTTTTCATTATTTTGTACTTTTCTGGCCTTCAGTGAAGACTCACATCGTTACTGCAGAACAGATTTATTAATTGTCTACTTCACTGTTTTCTTGTCTAATCTTTTCTGTCCTCTAGCTCCTAAAACTTCAAATATGCATGTGTTCAATCTCCTTTGTCTCTTCTGTACCTATCCCATTCTCTTTAAAAACTGTTGTCTATACTTTTCCCGTTCACAAATTTTTGTTGTTGTTGCTGTTATTTTCCAATATCTCTAACATTTCAGTGATAATGCTTTCCTCTTTCTTGCTGTCTCTAGTTTGGCTTGTAATCTGGCAGTGATTTCATTTTCCTGATTGTCCTCAGTTCACTTTTCCACATCATGTTTTCTTTTGAGCTAGTGTTTTCATCTATTTCCATCTTTGAAATTTTTGTCCCACAGACATTTTTAAAAAATGTCTCTCCACTACTTTTCGGTCTTATTTTTTTATTCTGATTTCTGTTTTTATATCTGCCCTTTGTTTGTTATAGATTTTCTTGTTTATCAGAAGATAGATAATTCATGTGTAGCGTTGGCACCATGGGTCCCAAGAAATTGATTTTTGATTATAACTTCTGATAGAGATTTGGGAACAGTCTGTTTTGCTGCACCGTGAAGACGACTCTGAGGGAAAGCCAGGTAGTAAATAGGCTTAGTAGCTTCTTTAGTTCGGAAGTGTTCTACTTGCTCTTGCCACTTGTCAACAAACAGCAGTATTTCAGTTGACAATCTTGATTTGTTCTGTGATTCTGAGGAATATGCCTGCAATCACGTTTGTCCCCTGATGAGTTCAAGGAAGGAAGCGACATTTTGCTGAAGGTTTCTATTTGTGAATCAAATTGTTTAGGAGCAGAACCCTTCATAAACTGTACTGTTATCGGGTACCCAGCTTCTAAAAGTGAAGGGATTAAGGAAAATAAGATTTCAGTGACTATCGTTATTGGTGACTATAGTGGCAACATAGTGTTTAAAATTCAAATTGCACATGAAGCACTTCTGATAGTAAAACAGCTAATACTTTTACATAGCAGATTTTCTGCTCTAAAGTTAAAGGAGAAGAATGAATATTTTTGATCACTTTTTCTACCTGGTATATAGTAGATCCTTTAATTGAACTTGTTGATTGATAGATATACTAGGCTGTTATGTAGTCAGACTAGTGAAAGGCTTTGCTTTATCATGGCTTACCTTCTGGCTACTACATTTATTTGGTATTCTTTGTGTAACATACTTATAAAGTTCTATAAAAATCTCTCACATACATATGAATTGTGTAGGTGCAGGAATGATATTTTTATGACCTCTCCATATCTCCTCTACATACATGTACTCGATCAGTTTTGAAGAACTATATGACATCACTTAGTAAAAGTATACAATATCTTTTTAATGGATGGCATTAGCTGTCAGTTGAATACAAGGCAGACGTATTTTGTATCCAGCATGTCATTTTAGGATGGAATAATGGAGCAAGAAATGACAGTGCACTTTAAGTTGGATTAAAACTTGTTTTACAGATTTCATGTTGTTCTGAATCCTTGCTTTTGATAGAGTCTGGAAACACGGGACATTTATAAAGACGTAGAGAGGTCCAAGGCATACTATCCAAAGACAGTGAAAGAAAACTGCTCACTTTTTTGATTTAAGGAAAAATGCTTAAAAATGAATAATGCTTTGAAATTCAGGATATCATCTTCTTCCGTGTAAAGCTGTCTAATGGCTTCTCCCCATATTCATAGAAAGCAAAGGCCTGAAAAACAGGGCCATTCACAGTGCAGAACAGGTGGGTTTACGCCAGCTAATATCTATCTATGCTAGAAGACTGCCAAATGAGGCAGTTGGTGTCTGGAATTCTGTAGGTGCAGATAAGAGACGATGCTTAGCAGGGGTCGACCGCCTACAACGAAGAGGCGCATGCTTTCACATGTCAGGAGAGCACAGGCTGGGGCCCTGCTCCGTGTAGACTCAAGGTTCTTCCCTAAGACTTTCCAGTCGCTTCTTTTCCATCTTAATTATCTACGTATTGGATGAACTACAGCTATGTTCGCTCCCTTGTTCTTCTTTGTGTGGTTTGCTTTTTCCTCAAAAGGCTTATATTAAACTTTCTTTTCATACAAACATTCTCTCAGAGGATGTGCAGTAAGCCTCATGTCCGTAAGAGCTTTGCCTTGAGTGAACACTTTGCTTAAAATGTTCACCAGGGCAACTATTCAGTGTTGTTGTGTTTCCTCATTTCTTCCACTATTTAAATCTTACTATGGCAAAAATTTTATTTACTGTGTTCACTACCGTATTACTGAAACTGGAAATAATAGTAGATACTGCAATTATTGTTTGAATGAATAAAAGGAAGAAGATACATACAAAATATAAGAAAACCGTGCATGTATGAAGTAAGCAAAAACAGAGCAGAGGATTAATCTGTAGGGAGCCAGATTTAAATTCATTGCTTTTTTACCTATGTTGAATTATCTTTGCATTCCAATAGTAAAGACCATTTGATCACAGTGGATGATTTTTATAACACTGAGTTTATCCTGCAAAAGACTCTACCAAGGTACTGTTAGAACTAATAAATGAATTAAGCAAAGTTGCAGGATGCAAAATCAGTGTATACATTCAGTTGTGTTCCCATAACATAACAATTACCTGTGTTTAAATAATTACCTGATTGTTTTAATAATTACAATTCATTTCTCAATAATTTAATTATATTCAGAACTGTAATATCTTTCAATAAATTCTGTGATTTTGTCATTCCATCTAAGAATTCACCAAAATTAAGGAATTAGCGCGTTTGTACTATATATTCTCGACTTTTATTCCTAGGTAACTCACTTTCGATGTCTAGATTCCAAAATATTGGTAAATGTCAGGTAGAAAGTTAAACAGTGTTGAAGCAACACTCATGCCAAGGTTTTGATGGACTCTACAATTTAATGCACAATTAAACTGCTGGAAATGCTTTGCTATTTTAATCCCTTATTAGTATATTTGAGTATTTTTCCATGCTCGTCTTTGAATTGCACAAGTTCAGCCCTACATTTTTTTCAGCTAAAGGAGGGAAAAATAATGAAAAAGAGCAAAAGCGAAAGTGGACACACGTCCTCTAGGCATTTCCCACCGTGGTCACGCTGGCTACAGCGAGCTCCAGGGGGCAGCAGTGCCTGGGCCAGTTTTCTCCTTCATTCCCAGAAGTTCTGAGTGGACCGTGTGACACGGGACGCGAGGGCTTTCACTTCTCCCTACGTGGATACTCTTTGGTATGTGTTGAACATATCTCCACACACTGTATATTTTATGTTCGTGTTAAAGCCTGTAAATTAAAAAAGTGAGGGCTGGGGATTTGGTTCAGGGGTTCCACCGCCTGCCTCACAAGTTCAAGGACCCGAGTTCGATCCCCGGTACCAAAAAATGATTCTCCAAAGATAATAAATTACACCAAGAATAAATGTGAGTGGGACTACACATGCCATTATTAAATTATTTTAGAATGTACTGATAAACTAATAGTAAAAATGAACAAACTAAAATTCACAGCGACAGACAAAATATTCTGATTTTTTTTTTTTTGTCAGACATGCATGTGTGACATCCCATCCTTTGCAGCCTCCTGGTTATTTATTTATGTAATTATTTGTTAGCTTTTTGGTCAGGGTTTGAGAACAAGGAACTATTTTGATTCTCATAAGTTTTTAATATTCATGGACACTTGAAAAAACTAAAACTTTTTTGATATCATGAAGGTATGTCTTTACATCTTAGCTTTAGAGAAAATCCCATATACTGTATTCTCTGTTGCATAGTCTAATATTTCAGTACTTAAATCTATAATATTTTGTGTTATAGATCAAGCAAATGAAAAAAGTTTGAAGTAGGTGCACCAAAAGCAAGAAAGATACTGTCTTGAGAAATTGATGTTTCTTGAAAGAATAACTATCTAAAATTTCTTTTAGCACAAAATAAATTTTGACCTCTAAAAGTAATAATTTTCTATATTTTAAGCATCACACATTATGCATTACATTTTTATAAAAACATTTGTCATTTGATTGAAAATAATCTTTGGAAAGTATGATGATTGACCCATGTTTACTTATCTATATGTTTTCTTTTCCCAGATAAATTAATCTGTGTTAAAAAAGATAAAAGAAGAAAATTAAATACTCATATGGCTTCATTTGTATGAACACATTATGAGATGGGAGTACTTTCTTTCTGCCATATAGATATTCTTGTGTTGAGTATATTTATGCATAAAATGTCCAGTATCCAAATTACAATAAAGTTATTTTCATCCGGAAAAGTCTGAAAAAAAATTGTTTAAAACCTGAGGATACTTTTAATATTCTCCAATATATATTCCTGTGATATATATGTGCAGAAATAGATTTGTGCAAATATACATTACATGTATTTTAGCATTTATTTCAAAGTAACAGTTTGATATCACTGTATGTGAGTGCTCCCAATGAACCATTCTTTGGTACTCATCATAATAAAAGGAAGAAAACATGGATACGAAGGATGCAATGAAAATGAAATTACCATTTCAGATATGTGTGAAATGCAGCCACTTCCAATGTCCCATCTTGGTGATTATAAACCTTTCATTCTGGTTAGTACCCTAAACTGTGAAGCAAAGCATGTTCAGGTACTGACCAAAATGTCATTGCACGAATATTATCAGATAAGCTGCCTGTAAGAAATATGATGAATAATAGAAATTCTTAAAGTATTTTATCATCTCTTTGCATGTATTTATAGATTTTGGTCAATAGACAAAAATTTTTCACTCCCTCAGTGCTATAAATAGTGTGAAAACAAAACAACATCAGTGAATTGCTTTATAAGACTAAAAAGTGGGTTAATATGGCGTTATTCTGAAATAGCGATTGGAGAAGTTATTTTTCCAACAATGCTGCATAAAGAGAATAGTTCTTGAAAGTCCTTATAAATAAAGTCCTACCAAATAATGCAAATCCTTGGCTGCCTTGGTAAAGAATAAAACTTGTGAATATGTTTGCAAGACAAATGGAAAGGAAATATTGAAACATTATATCTAGCCTAATGCATTTTTCTCAAGTTATATCATTTTTAATCATTAAAATGTTTCAGAATTTCTTATAGTTCATGGTGTAATTTTAAAACTTTAATCTCATACCATACATCAAAAATATATAAAATCATAAACAATTTAGATGTCTTTCTTCCTCCTTAATCTTCCATAGTAGCTTCAGAATCACATCAAGGAAAACTTTGAACAGTTTTGTTTTTGTATCATATCACAACAAATGGAACTTCATATAAAATTATTTTTCTAATATTTTTAGTATACATTGAGAAACTAACTACATCAGCTTTGAGGAAACACTCCAAAAACGTTTTTAAAATGTAAAGTAATGGGAAAGGAATATGTGTTCCCTTTTCTTTCTTCAAAGAGAATTTGAACAACTTTGCAATATTTGAGAGCTAAAAAGTATATTGTATAAAAAGAAATCTCTAAAGCTTTTGCCTTTTCATACTGTTTTATGTTGTCATTATGATAGAGATAGAACATTTGTTTTCTACTCAGGAAAAGAAAACAAATCTAACCTTAAAACATACTCCCTTTGAATTTAAACTAGTCTAAATTCAAATTACAATGTTATAACTTCACTGTCTTAAATGTACTCGCCCTTATAACTGTAAAAAAATAAAATAAACACAAGTGAGAAAGGAATTAAAAATTTTCACTAGAAAAATGAAAAACAAAAGTTCATAGTTCAGAAAATGAAAAACAAAAGAACAATAAAATATATAGAAAATAAGATGACATGTCATAAAGCCACCCTTTATTAGAGATTGCATGCAAATAGACAAAACTTTCCAATCAAAAACAGAGATTTTCAGATAAGAGAGACACAAGGGAAGTCATTTTAGAGCCAAAGATACAATTAGATTTAAAAATGAAAGAAGGGTAAAATTATTCTCTACAAAGAGTAAACAAAACAGTGGTTATGCAATTATCAGACAAAAAAGTATAAATTAAAGTGTTTATAAGAGCATAGGAAGGGCATTATATGTTTTAAAAGGCTCAATTCAGCAAGAAAATCAAAATAACATGGAGTAGAATCTGAGAGAATTTATGGAAGAAATCATTATACACCTACAAAAGTACCTGGAGACCTCTATACCCCACTCTTAATAAAGAAAAAGCAACCTGACAAGTAAGGAGATAGAAGACTTAAAAATCACAACAAACCAAGTAGATCTAATAATACAAGACACTCTACCCAGTACAGAGAGCATACAAATTATTCTTTAAGTGCACATGGGACATATTGCATAGTAGTCCACATGTTAGTCCACAAATTAAGTGACAAGAGATTTTTAAAAGACTAATTACTAAAATAAAAAAATGAAAATGTCAGTAATACTACAAATTATATGGAAAAAAGGATTATAAGGGAGTGAAAAATTAATTTCACATCCACAAATTGGATAATTTGGATGAAATAGACAACTGCCTAGAAACATAAGATCGAATTATAAAGAAATAGAATATCTGAATCGGTCTGTAACTATTAAGGGGATATGAGTAGTAGTCAAAAATCTAACAAAGGAAATGGACTTGATGAATTTTACTAAATATTTAAAGAAGAATTAGCACAGATATCTTCCAGCTACTTCAGAGATGATAAAAAGGATGTGACACTTCCTAATTCATTGTATTAAGCCAGCATTATCCTGATACCAAGGCATACAACAAGGGTACAAGAAACGAAAATTATTAATCAGAATTCCTTATAAATATGGATACAAAGCCAGGCGCGGTGGCACATGCCTGTAATCCCAGCACTCAGGTGGCTGAGGCAGGAGGATCGCTGTGAGTTTGAGACCAGTCTGGGCTACATAGTGAGTTCCAGGGCAGTCTCAATTACATAGTGAGACCCTATCTCAACAGCAACAAAATATAAATATTGGTACAAAAATTTGCAGCAACATACTATAAATTTAGCAAGGTCTTTAAAGAATAATTTCTTGAGCAAGTGCAATTTAATGTTGGAATGCACAAGTGGTTCAACATATGAAAAAGAATCAATGGAACAAAAAGGATAAATGAATATAAAAATATCAACCGTTAAGGAAATCAGCATGGAGATTCCTGACAAACTAAAAATTGATATGCACATTGACCCAGGTATTCTACCAGGTGTCTTCTGCAAATAGTTAAAGACATCATATTACAATCATACATATACATCTGTGTTCACAGCAGCACAACTCATAATAGCTAAATCTTGCAAGTGGCTTATGTGTTTTGTTGGTACCAGGGATTGAACTCAAGACCTTGTGCTTGCATGGCAGGTGGCAGAACCACTGAGCTAAATCCCCAGCCTAAGTAGCTCATATGTTTATCAACAGATGAATGGGTAAAGAAAATTATTTGTATACAGTGAAATATTATGACCATAAAGAAGAATAAACTTGATTCGTTTGTAGGAAAATAATGCACTTTCAGACCATAGTTTTAACTAATAAAAATCAGACATGTAAACTTATATATTTCATAATTTCTGTTATATGAGAAATCTAAAATAGAAATAAAATATAGAGTAAAATGAAAGAAATAGCAAAGAAGGAGATCTCTTACCTAAAGGAAGGTGGGCAACAGTGGATCAAAGGACGGGAAGTGGATAGAAAAGAAAACCTTTGAAAGTCATATGTATGTACCTATGTACACATATTAAGAGAGCTATAGATAGATATAGATATAGGTGATTGGTGTGTGGAGTACTCCTGCCAGCAAAACAAAGTAGAAAACCTCATTGAAAGGTTAGTAAGTTATTCAGGTAGACTTTTGTGCTTTTAAATATTTTGCATATTTCATTAGATTTATACACAACTACTTTTGTTGCTAACATATATATTATTTTTCCATTTCATATTTCATTTTTTTAGAGGTGGAACACAAAGTAAGTTTGAAAACATAAGTCACACATGTATAAATACCGAATAGTTTCTCTGGTGTGAAAAACTAAAATGGTACATAAGATCCTAATGGTATAATTGACAATGTGAAATAGGAAGAAAAGGGCTAAAGGTGCTGCGGAAGTGAGAAGAGTAGGGGAAAGGAAATCAGGGACAAGAAAAAATATGAGAAAATGGAAATACAGCTTTGTAAATAGGGAAGGGAAGAGAGGGTGAAGGGAGGGCAGGGGTATGGGGAAAAAAATGAGAACCAAAACCTGTCATGTAACGGTACAGATCCCAATGATGAATGTAACTGTGCTGTATAGCTAAAATGTACCAATAAACTCAATGAGAAAAAAAAAGAAAGAAAGATACTTTTAACAAGCTTTTCAGGAAAATACGTCAGTATTCATTCCCTATCCTATGAAGACAAATTACATGAATTAGGTAAATAGAAGGTGATAAAAAGACCATTCAAAACAACATTCTGTACAGTATTCTGTTGTTTAGATTTGTTTGCTCATTCATTTCAACTATTATTTTTAAAAATCTTTTAGATTGCTGGGTTTGGTGGCCTGCCTTGTAAGTGCAAGGACCCAAGTTCAATCCCCAGTACCAA
>NW_022900921.1:14413989-14429769 GCF_012274545.1 Fukomys damarensis | reverse complement strand
AATCATGCAAAGACAAAACAGTTCTCTGTCCCCAACCCACATGCAGAGTCCTCATCACGCATCAAATCTACCTGTATCTTGATCTTAGATTTCTTAGACTCCAGAACTGTGAGAATTAGTTTGGTTGTAAAAGTCACCGAAACTGTATGCTGTTATGTCTGCTCATAAGGGGACAATATAAATGAAGTCTATTTCAGGTTAAGAACAGGGAAATGTTCACAAAAAGAGCAGACATATATACAGTATACTGAACTGGAAATCAGCCTATGCAGAAAAGATAGCTTGATATATAGAATTTGTGGTCACCATATTAGATAAGTTGTTTGGCGTAGCCTTGAGTGGGTGGACTCTCTTACAAACTTGATGACCGTGTTTTATGTGCACATAAACATTTTCAAAATAAATGTGTGCCAACTCTTTTATTATTCTATTCATATCTTTTAAAATATTCGAACCATAAACTTAATTGCTATTTCTAATTGCTGTAACAATAGATTGCTTTTGAATATGTATGATATACTGTTAACATTGCTATATCTAAACTATAATCCTCATAATTATAGTGAAGGCATATTGGTGTCCTTATTTTACAAATGATACATTGAAATATGATCTGTGAAAAATTATAATATTGGCTTTGTAGATAATTGTGCATCTACAGTGGCCTTTCTCTCTCCAAGTGACTTTCAGGTGACCTGCTACTGAATTTCCTAATGGCCCGATCTAAGTCTGTTTTTGCTACTAACAGTGAATGAAGAGCCAGTGGTTGGACAATTACTAGGAAGATGGAAGGGTATGAATAATGCACGAACTGGATAATAGCCCCATTTGGATTATCTATAGGGCCCTGGCAAAAGCACGCCCCACATATTCTTTCCGCATATAAGGCTTCTTGGTATCTAGACTTTTTGTCAACAGGGGACCAGTGCGCAGTTCCCTGAGAAGAATTGGTGAAGAGGCCACCGGTACAAATTCAGTAATGTACACAAATACCTTATCTGATGTAAGCCCTCTCTGATCACTAGCTTGGGGCAGGCGCAAGACAAGCAACAAAATCCTGGTTCACACACAGGGCAGACATAGCTGCAAATTCCAGGAGTGACTTTCTTGTTAACTGTGCACAAGTTACAGGCTCTCTCTTCTCTTCTTTAAACTGTAGAGAAAATATTTTAATCATACTTTCCTTAAAATATTTTGCAAAAATAAAATACTTCAGTATATTATAGGAGCTGAAACATACAGACAAAACTAGTATTTTAGGACCAATAGATATGAGAAGCAACTGATAGTGTAAATAAGGACTAAAAGGTATAATAGATAATGTGAAATAGGAAGAAAAGGGACAAAGAGGAACGGTAAATGGGAGGGGTAGAGGAAAGTAAAGAAGGGAATGGAATTAATATAAGAAAATGCAAAATAATGGAAACAAAATCTTTGTACACAGGGAGGGCAGGAGGGGGTTGAAGGGAGGGCAGGCGAATGAGGAAAAATAAGAAGCAAGACTGATTATATAAAGGTACAAATTTCCAACAGTCAACGTAATTATAATGTATACATTAAATGTATCAATAAAATTACTTTTAAAAAGATATGGGAAGAGGTGGAAGAAGAAAGGGAAATTTTTTGGACTAAAATTTGTGGGTCATCTATAAAATATAAGATACTACACTAGCACTAGGGAAATAGTCATAAATTCCCATGGTCTTGTTGCCTTTAATTGTCACTGGCCAGTAAATGATAGTTCTGAGGTATCTAATTGTAACATCTTTTTCCCATGTTACGCGTCAAAGGCTGTTTTACATACTTGTTATGCATTTACATATATTTTCATAACTAATTCTGTAAGCTAAGAAGTGTTATTTACAATGTATAGAAAAGCAAACCAAGGTTCTGAGAGTTCAAGGAACTTACCTAGGATGGTACACGTGAAGTTTTTGTCTAAGTTTGCCTTTGTAGCCCACACTGCTTCCTGCGCTATTTTTCCTTCTTCAGTAGCTGCTTTGAGAAAGGAGCTACTAACTTTTGGTCGTGATAGCTAGAACGGATATGTGTGCACATTTGTTGGTACAAATTTATAGAAATGTCACTGTTTAAATAAACAGAGAGGGAAGAAGAAGATGATGGAGGAGGATGAGAGCGAAGAGGAGGAGGAGGAAAAGCAAGCGAGCAAGCAAGGAAGGAAAGAGTGAGAGAAAGAAAAAGAAAGAAAGAGAAAGAAGGAAGAGGGAGGGAAAGAAAGAGACTTTCTTTGCATTAGCATGCTCTTGGTGATGAGTGAGTGTTGAATCAATTCAGTAGTAGAGAGTGGGGATCACATTTATTTCCTTGAATATGCTTTGGGCCAACTTGTACACCAGCAGCCTCAGGGATACATACGGCTGGGTCAGGGACAGTGCTCCCCATAATGTATAGTTGGAATAGTATGAACTATGTGTTCTATTTGAAAATCAGATTTCTGGTTGGCTATTCTTTCCTTATAGGTGCTTCTTAGGGAGATAATACAAATTTTCATGGAAGAAAAAAAAAAGAATTCTGGATCTTCTATCCCTATGTTATATTGTGCAATTACTATCACCTGTCTGGGGTTCAAGTCCTCGTTTGAGCAGTATGGACGAGAACAATGCCCTGTGTAGAGTGTTATAAAGATACATTTCCTTCACACGCTGCTATAATTCGAATATGCTTTATCTCCTCAGAAACGCACAGTGGAATTTGCCTGGCACTGTGGTCGTACTGGGCAGTGAGGCATTTAAGAGTTGATTAGGCCGTTATGAAGGATTAATGCCTTTCTGTTAAGAGTGGGCTCTCTTTACCTCGCTGTGAACAGAGAATGTTCTGTGTGCTTTCTCTTCCACATGTGTTCACCTGACCTTCTGCTTTTGCCCACTATTGTAATGCAGCAAGTGTCCTTCATCAGATACAATCTCCTGGTCTTGGGCTTCTACTCTCCCAATCCCTGTGTCAAATTTCTTTCTCTTATAAATTACCCTCTCTCATGCATTCTGTTGTAGTAACAGAAAACAAAGAACACATGCTAAACCACAATTGTTAACAACAAAACCAAATCACTTTTATTTGCTCTTTTTGGTTAGAAATGTTTTTTTTTTTTTTAATGGTACACACTCTTCTGATGTTTAAAATGGATGGCATTGAAAAATCACTATAAAATTATTATAAAACTAAAAAATAT
Organism: Fukomys damarensis; assembly: GCF_012274545.1. NCBI lineage: Eukaryota > Metazoa > Chordata > Mammalia > Rodentia > Bathyergidae > Fukomys > Fukomys damarensis. The sequence goes on along the minus strand of NW_022900921.1, from coordinate 14,426,579 downwards.
TAGATTGCTAAAGGATTTTAGAAGTCATCTAATCAAATCTTCAGAGTATAAATATGTAGAGATGGAAGGCCAAAGAAATGGCTTCTCCATGGATTTCTGACCTGGATCATTACAATATACTAATGGCATGAAGTCAGTAAAGATATAATATAATCACTCTTATAATAAGGGGCTAGTTCCCCAAAGGATAATGAGTCCATAATTCTGAAACTAGTTTTATAATCACTTGTTTTGCTCACTTTTTCAATATGCTGTCATTTCTACATTTGTTCTATCCAATGTCTGTATATTTTATTCTTCTCATCCACTTTGAGCTAAGAAACAAATTAGCTATTCTAAAGTATATTTAAAATATGAATGAACACTCTGTGAATGAGGATGTAGTGGCTACTGTATGTAAAATTCTTGTCTTTCAGAGCCTTTCTGTGGGTTTCTTCATTTTGAATATGTTCAATAGCTAGGTGGCAGTGAGAGTTCTGGGGCAAGGTGTTCTGGATTTAGTAGTACATTGGTTTTCTGATAAACTAAGATTTCTAGAAAACTGAACTACAGAGAAAAGTGAGACATCATTACATCAACATTTGGATTAATGTTAAAATCAGACACTGAAAACAAGTTAATAAATCATCATCACCATCAACAACCTCAAAAAGAATCTAAGGATATCAGCTAAACTATGGGATTTTTTAAAATGTGTTCAATTATAACTAAAATGTAGAAGTTATGTATAGAAGGTTGTTGGTCAATTAATCAGATATTAGTTGAGAGACAAGAAACTTTATTTATAACTACAGGATGAGTGTTTCTGCATCTTAGCTTTCTCACTCAGTGTATGGAGTCAGGTCTAAAAGAATTCCCATTCAAGTGGCCACAGAGTCATCACAGCTGCTCTCCAGGTCCCCAGTTTTGCCCATGTAATCACTAACACATGCAAACAAAAGAGAGTGTTGTGTAAACGCTGGAGGATTTAAAACAATAATTGTCATTGATTTTTCTGGAACAGAAAACATCAGTCTGTCACAAAAATGTATAATCAAATAAAAAAAATTTGGGGGAAGCGCTTTGAAAATTGAATTCTTTAGTAACCAGCAGCAAGCATGACTCCGAATTCTCATTGCTGATCTATGTTTCTGTTTTGTTTTGCTTAGAGGTAATAGCGTTTATTTTATTTTTATGTTGGCTAATTGGTATATGCAAATTCATTCATGATTACATAGGACCAGTAGTGGAATGTTTTAAACCTTACAATTTTATATCAGTGCTAACTATTAGGGTATAATAAATTGGCAAGATGGTACTTTAAACAAGTTATTACATGTCCTTATGTTTTAGGCAATATGTGTGTGTGTGTCAGAAACTTTATATATATATATATAATATATATTCATATATATTTATCTGCTGTAGCAAACGGAAATGAGGGTTTATCACTAATTATTTTATGTCAAAAATATTCTTCTGGATAGCTTCCTGAGCAGCTCGTTATAGCTCCTGAAATTGAACCATAGCGTAGCATTTCACAGGGTTTAAACTGGACAGCAGAATAGTTGAGGTATCAGTGTGTGTGCTATTGTCTCTCGCTTAGAAATCTGCCCTTTTGTGCTTCACTTGGTGATGTGGGCGCTGTGCTGCACTTTTCCCTTTTTCCTTTTCAAATGATTTGTCTGAATTCTGAGAATAGGAGCCACTATAGGGAAATAAAAAGACAGGAGGAAAGGGAAAAAGGGACTTCCTCAGCCCATCTTAAGGCTGTTTCTGCATGAGGTCTGCCTGGGTTCCATCCCTGCAAGCTGGCGACAGCAGTTGGTTCAGCCTGAAGATCTCATTATCCTCCCAAGAGCGCCTCACTATGACCCAGATAGTGCCATTTTGTGGATGCCCTCTTCACATGTTTCCACTAAAAAATAATCCTGCACCTTTCTCTTTGACCTGTTGTTTTTAAGAGTGATTATTTTCTTGTCTGGACTGTATTTGATACTAGAAGACTCTATGATTTATTTGATCATGTTCATGGCTTCTACTGAAATATGAGGTGTGATCAAACTCAGGTAAGAGTTTAAATTAGAATTGTTGCAGTAAAAGACACACTGCCACTAATGGCCCTCAAATATGTCTTTTCAACAAACATATCTCATCATCCTTCCTACTTGCTGAAGCTGTTCTCAATGTCTTCTTTTGTAACTACATTTATGAGGTGCGATAAAAAATACAGTAAATGTAGGTATGGTGTTCCATCCCGCCAAAAGTCAGGCTCATAAAATATTGCAGTGAATCCACATGGACCATATTTAACCAATCTGACATTGTTCTGATTCTTCCCCAAAATCAAAATTTAAAAAAATGCCTCGAATTAATTCAGGCTATCAAGGTAAGCACAGCAGTGCCACTGAAAACACTCATGAATTGCTTCAAAAAGTGAATGACCGAGTACATGTACTGAGAGCAGCAGGGAGATTTCTGAGAAGGATTAATGGCAATGCACCTTTTACTGTAATAAATTTCACTGTAGTTTTTTATCACACCTTGTAATGATGTTCTTGCCAATGGAAAATAAATCATGAGTACTTCATTACATGAAATTCCCTCACATTTAAGCAAAATAAATCCTTTTGAGTTAATGATAGTGAAGCTCTCTGAGAACCAAGGATGTTTTACATTTTGTGATAGAGATGATGATGGTTACAAACCGTGGCAGCGTAGCCTCTTTTGATTAGAAAGTCTTCTAACAGAAAAGAGTACATTCGGGGCTTTTAATTCTATATACAAATAATAGAGAAAAAAGAGCTTCTATAGCAGTATTACAGGCATCTCTTATTTTCAGTCGCTGCAGGATTGCGTCTCACAAAAGTCAGGGGCATATTTTATACTGATTGTACAACTGCAATATGAATTGAAACCTTAAACTTGCCGTGCCACTTAGGAGAAAGTCAGGACCATAATTGGGTAGAAAAGTGAGGCTGAAACTGGTTCGATAGAGGCTGAGTAGACTCAGATTGGACTGGAAATCTAAGAACCTCAAGGCTGTCTAAGAATTTTCTGCTTGTGGAAGCATCTTCCTGAATGTGATGAGATTCTTCCACTCCGGAATTAAGACCCTTCCGTAACTGCTGGATAAAGAACCCTAAATACACCACCCAAGATGCTTCCTGGGAGCAAATGATAGTAGAAGAAAAAAGCTATAAATACCAATTAGAGCTTTGTAACTAATTGCAGAGGTGGACACTGCAATAACTATGCATATTTTATTTTTATGGCAGCATTTCCATATATATATAGTATGTTGATATTTGTTTATATTGACTTCTCTGTTTTCTACCTTTCTTCTCCTGTCCCCTTAATATTTAATTTATTTTTATTAGTACATGTATCGATACATAATGAATGCATTCATCATGAAGTGTTTGTACATGCACATTACACATCTATTTCCTCCTTTCTCTCCTCCCCCTTAATTTTTTTTTTAATAACGAGGACTTTTTTCATTAATTAATTTTATTGGTACATTTTAGGTATACAATTTATACTGACATTCATCATTGGGAATTTGGACCTTTATATGATATATGTTGCTTCTTATTTTTTCCCTGTTCCCCTGTCCTCTCTTCAAACCCTCCACTTCTCCCTTTTTTTTTTTTTTTTTTTTGGTACCGCGGATAGAAACTCGGGTCCTTGCGCTTGCAAGGCAGGCCGCCGAACCGCTGAGCTAAATCCCCGGTCCCTCTTCTCCCTTTTTACAAAGAATTTGTTTCCATTGTTTTCCTTTTCTCATATTCATTCCTTTCCCCTACACCCCACACTTCCCCTTCCCCTTCGGAGCTTTTCTTTCTATTTCACATTATCTATTATACCTTTTGATCCTATTTACACTGTAAGTTTCTCACATCACAGAAACTATTCAATATTTACACATGTGTCCTATTTATTTCACTGAAAAATATGGCCTCAATATGCATCCACTTAGCTATAAATGTTCCTCTAGTATCTCGTTCGTTATAGCTGAGTAGTACTCCATTTTATTTTTTTTTAAAAAACCAAACAACTACATATTCTTTATCCAGTCTTCAGTTGATGGGAAATTGGGCTTTTTCCAAACTTTATTTATTACCACTATAAATATGGATGCACATATATCACTGTGGTGTAATTCTTTTAAATCTTTTGGGATGATACCCAGCAGGAGAATAGCTGGGTCAAATGGGACCTTTGGTCTTAGTTTTTTGAGATATCTCCACACTGATTTCTACAATGGTTATACCAGTCTACACTCCTACCAACAGTGGAGAAGAGTGCCTTTTCCCCATAGTCCTGCCAGTATTTGTTATTGGTTAACTTCCTGATAGCGACCATTCTTCCTGGAGTAAGGTGGAATCTCAGCATTATTTTGATTTGCATCTCTTGAATGACCAGTGATGTTGAACAGTTTTTCATATGTTTATTGGCTGTTTCTACTTTGACTGAGAAATCTGTTCATTTTAGGTGCCTATTTTGGGATTTTGTCTTTAAATTTTGGAGGTTTGATTTTTAAAAAGTATTTATATATTCTAGATTGTGAAGAACAAATATAGCAAAAATGACCATACTTCCAAAACTGCTATAAAGATTCAATGCAATTCCAATTGAAATTCTAGCAATGTATTTCACAGAGTTTTAGAAAACAATCCAAAAATTCATTTGGAACCAAGAAAAGACCTAGAATAGTAAAAGCAATTGTAGGCAACAAAGACAAGGTAGGGGGCATCACAGTCCCCAACTTGAAACTATTTACAAAGCTACTGTGAATAAAAACAGCATGGTACTGTCAAAGAAACAGACCTCAGGACCAATGGAGCAGATCAGAAGATGCAGAAACAACTCCAGACACACTCAACCACCTGATTTTTGACAAAGGAGACAAACACCCTCACTCTAGGGAAGATAGCCTCTTTAATAAATGGTGCTGGAAAAATTGGCTTTCAACCTGCCAAAGATTAAAGCTAGACCTATGTCTCTCACCATGCACTATACTAAAATCCAAGTGAATTACAGATGTAAATATTAAAACAGAAATGCTAAACCATCTGGAAAAGAAGTTAGGTGGAACTCTTAAAGACATTGGTGTAGGAAACAGAAAATGTAAATAAAGATCAAAATGTATAATAGGTAATGTGAAATAGAAAGAAAAGGTCCAAATGAGAAGGGGAAGTTGAAGGGGTAGGGGAAAGGAAAGAAGGGAAAGAAATAAATATGAGAAAGGGAAAAAAATGAAAACAAAATCTTTGTAAATAGGGAGAGGTGGAGGGGTTGAACAGAGGGCAGGGGAATGGGGGAAAAATAAGAACCAAGATAAATCATGGAAAGGTATAAACCCCAATAATGAATTTCATCATATTATGTACCTAAAATGGAGAAATAAAATTAATTTTTAAAAAAGCTTCTGCACAGCCAGAGAAACCAACAGAGTGAAGAGAACCCCCAATGTGGGAAAAAACCTCTTATATTAAGTATTTTTTTAAATGGATAACCTTTGATAAGTAATGAATCTTTAATAAACAGAGTGATAAGGTAAGACCATGATTCTATTAGGAGAATAAGTAGCATCACTCAGAAATGTGATAGTTGTATAGAGGTAGATACAGTGACTTTTAGGATTTTAAGTATTTCCTTTTGGGAAAAATGATGAGTAATTTTGTTCATGTGAGGATTAATCATGCTTTATGACTGTGAAGAAGTATAAATGTGTACAGAAGTATATCTACATATGGTACTGAATAACTAGAGGGTTAAATATGCTAGTTAATAATTATGCAAGGGCCAGAGATTTAGCTCAGTGGTTCCCCCACCTGCCTCGCAAGTGCAAGGTCCCGTGTTTCATTCCTGGTACCAAAATAATAATAATAATAATAATAATAATAATAATAATAATAATAATAATAATAAATTATTATGTCTGCCAATGCCATAACCAACCTTCTCTTCCATTTTGTTATGCTGGGCTGAAACTGTAACTTTTACTTCTGCTCTGCCACGAGGCTTTCTTTTCAGTTGTGTAGATGAAGTTACAAGGAAAGAACAGTGTTTGATCCTTTTCATTGACACGTTTTGCTATCCGATGACGCTTTCCTCCTGGGACACAGTTGGTTCCATCTTCCAGGTGTTTGCCCTCTAAGAGCCAGCCCTGTTCTCTCGAGCCAGGGCTCTCAGTTTCAGCCAAACATCTCATCTTCCAGAGCCTGATCCCACACGTGCAAGAGTTCTCCTCTGAACTCTGAGAATGTAACAGCAGTGGTTCTAAACCTCTGCTCTGGAAAGCCCCTCCTTTCGTGATCTGACCTACCAGATCAGCTAGTGGCCTCCTGTCCTTTAGGGTGAAATTCCTGGCTCTGGGAGTTTTCTGGTCTAGGATCTGAGCTACCAACACTGTCCAGGTGGTGTCCTTCCCCCAGATGACAGTCACTCTAAGTCCTTTTGTCCAAATGTCTATATCGTGTTAAATTAATCTCCCTTTCATGTCTACTTCTTACAGTTACCTTATCCATGTTGTTTACTTAACTATAGCCCTTTCTCTTTTAAATTCCTTCTACTGCAGTACCTAGCATAGATTCTATTTTAAAGTCACAATTTGGTATCTGAGGACTGGAGTAAGTCGTGTCCCCATTAAGAGATTCAGTCCTTTATCTTTTTAACTAGAGTGCAGTAGAGGGTAACAGTATAAATACTATCTAGTACGGTATTTCCCAATTATTTTCTGGTGAATGGTACTGCTAAGATTTCTTTTTGATATAGTAATTTGATATATGTTATTAGCGTAAAATTATATGATAAAAGATATAGTAATATGGGTGTAGAAATATTGTGGTACTCTAACAAACTGTTAAAGATTCAGTGTATGTAAATATATCATAATAAAGGCAGTAGGGAGCCTGGCAGAAAAGAAACTTCTCTGACTCAACATCTCTCCCTAAATTATCAGAGGAGGGAAACTTTGACATTGTTTGCCTCTGCTCCCATCTCATGACATACTCTGAAAAATGACCTTCTCTAGAATTCTGAAAAAAGTCACACATTTTTAAGTTTCATGAATTTTCCAAGATTATTTCATTAGGGAGAAACCTAATGCTGATACTTATTTTAAGTGGTTTCATTTATCCATTCCATCCCTCCCTCAGTGCTGAGAGAGTGGGTAAAATGCTATGGAATGAATGTTGGGCAGGGACGTGGCAGAATAGCGGCAAACTTATAAGAAGTAGTGAAATAAAGGAGGAGAGGGTAGTGGAGGGGGTGAGAGTGTACAGTCATAGTATGTTAGGTGAGAACAGGTGTAATTAAGTTTGAGTGAAGGAGTTACGAATTCACAATGCCTGGGTAGGGTTCTCAGCTGTAGCACTTCTGTGCCATATGATTTCAAACCAGTGTCTTCATTTTCTCTGTGCCTTTGTTTCCTTATTTCTATATGAAGAAAATAGCAGTCTGTACTTTCTGGAAATGGAAGGAAGATTGAATGTGATGTAGCATATAAAAAGATGAACACCTACACTTCATTATTTATTACACTCCCTAAAATAAAAGCATGCCCTGTGTAATTACACCAAATTGATTTACAAAGGAAAGAACAGTTTTAAAAAATATAAGTTGTTCAAAATGGAAGGGCCGTTCAAGAGATACGATCGACTGCACCCTTCTGTAAGAGAGAACGGAGGCGAGTCTCCTACAGGGTTGAGATCCTTGCAAAAGGAGCTGAAAGAGAGGTTGGATCCCAGTCTCAGCCTCTGCAATTTTAGTAAATTCTCTTCCGTGCAGACAAATTATGTCATTTTCAGCAATTTTTACTCTCAGTTTTGAAGGGTAGCATTATTGCTTTTGGTCCCATACAAGCTCTCGATTCAATGAAGTTACCTCTCTGTAATGAGTTCACATTTTCTGAGACAGTGGCAAAAACTGCGGTCTCAAAATATTTCTTTCTGGACTCTGAGCTTGTGGAGCGATCTCACAATGTTTTAGTCCCAACCATGAAGGGTTTGTCCATTCGGACGGACTGTACTGCATGTTTTCTGATACTTCCAGCTCGTGCTTCCCAGTCACAATTTGAACAAGAACAAGAGTTAAAAGAAGCATCCAAAGAAGTAGTATAGGAGAAAGGGAGAAGAGTGCCTCGTCTCATGGCAGACTGAGTAGAGGAAAAGAAGAATCGACATTTTTCAAGATGAACATGAGTCTTTTCAGAGCTGGGTGTCATATCTCCTACCTCATAGAATCTCCAAGTCCACTACTCTTGGTCTAGAAATAAACAGTTCATCTTTGAACACCTAAGAAAACTCTTACCCCTGGTGTTAAGGATCAGATCCGGAGAAACATGTTTATTTTTGTTTTATTTTGCGTTGTATTTAGGGAGGGGGGATATGTGCGAGATAATTATAATCATAATATACAAGTCTTCCTTAAAATTACCTTTTCTACAACCTCATGTAATTACGATAAACATATTGCTTTAAAAGGAGGTCTTGGTGAGATAAAACAACACGGTATTACAGTATAACTAAAGCTAAGTACATATGCATACATAATTTATGATCTCTGTATAATTTATATGTATACAACAGCATACTTCTTTGAGGTAAAAGAGCACAGTTAGGTTAAAAGCAAATGTCTAAATTCAATATAAGCTTTACAATGCTACTGAAAGACATTTTGCTAGTGTAAAGTCTTCCAACATGCTTGCATAAAGCTACTGATAAATATTTGGACTGTATTTATATTTTGCTCCCTGGAACCTAAGCCAAAATAAACATTTAAGGTAACATTTTGAAGTGTTAGCATTTCTTACTTTATCTGCCTTGTAAATGTCATTCACAGTGACAATTAAAAATATTGAACAGTGATAGACAAAGCGTGGCAAATACTTCCCGAATCTATCTCATCCTCTTTCTAAATTCTCTCTAAAGTGCAGAAAAATTACATTATTTTCAACAATTTTTGCTCTCAGGTTTGAAGGGTAGCATTATTGCTTTTTGTCCAATACGTGCTCACTCAAAGCTATGAGTTACAGATTTTCAATTTTGACTTTATATCTATGCAAGTCTCAGTGCTATTCTTTAAAACAGAAAAGAAGAACTTGTAGAATACAGGTTGCCGTAGCTGCAAGCTATTCAACACTGCTACTCACTTCCATTGTGTCTTTGGACAGGTAAACTATCCAGTATACAAGGTTGAATCCTGCAAATGCAACCGGGAATAGAATTCGAGAATACTTGTCTATTTTACTGGTGTCACCAAAGCCTGGTGAGACAGGTGGGGGTGTGACGGGCGTTGACTGAAAATTGGGTCCTTCCATGAGAACTTTGCTGGCCTCAGTGGATGGGATGATTGGCAAAGTCAGGGAGGTGATTCTTTTCTTCACATGATACTTGGAATCGGAGCGCTGTGGAAAAATAGGTACAGATCAGCGAAGGAAAAAGAATAGAGATCAGTAATTAGTCTGTTCTTTTTTCACCTCTGCCACATAGTTATAACTAACTACTTAATGTGTAAAGTAAAACATCAGAAAATTATTGATAGCATTTGATGGTGCTGCTTGTCCAAAAAAGGGTCAAAATACATTTTTTTAAAAAGTGCTTTGCTTCCACCTGACATCCTAAATTCAGTACACCATTAATGGATATCAAGCATGTTCTGTGCCTCAGGAAAAGGCTAACTGGGATGCAAAGGTACATTTACCCTGTAGTTATGAATGAACAAGCCCTAGGGAAGTAGATGAGGGAAATCATGCGGCACTGGGGCACCGATCCCAATTTGGAGTATGTGAACAATTAGTATAAGAAAACTGCAGTTCAGCTCGTTGACACTATTCTTCTGGAAATGTTACTGGCTTCTATCTTCTTAGTCATACAATGTAAAGAAGTTGAAATCGTAGACAAAGAGCAAAGATCTAAGGAATATCACAGGCCAGTACCCAAGCGTATAAAGAGCCTTACGTTGAGGGAGGTGATCGCTCATGCCTTGAAATATGTCTCCCTCTTCTCCCGGAAGTTTTCTCTTGCAAGCCTTCTACTTTCCGGTCAGAGCTTCTCTACTCATCTCTACTCATTGTTTCCCCCGAGTGATCCATTTACTAACTCTGAAATTGTTGCACATGCTTTTCTCTCGTTACAGACATTTTCTGCTCTACTGAAATCATACAGCAGTCTAGGTTAGTCTTCAAAGAGATGTTTCATGCATCAACTGACAAGTGAGCTGGCTGGGTTTCAGAAAGGGAAAATGCCTTGCTATGGTCACACTGCTACCAGTATTACCCAGGGGTCAATGTCAGTGCTTATTTCATCCCAACATGCTCTTATCTCTAAAATAGTGAGCCTTGCTCAGAAAATGATTCTGTCCGATTTGGGTTCCTTTCATGCTCCTGGAATCTAGGAGCCTTTCCTCTGATTTCTCTCTTTTCTTGTCTGCCGCTTATCACAATCTCTCTCCTCAAGGCCAGGTTGTCTCGCTGGGCTGCCACCTTCAAACCTTGGCTGTACATTACCCCTGATCTTGTAAAACAGTCTTATATCCTCCATGGCAGCAAAATTACTACTTTGCTTCCTGGCAGGGTATGCTCCTCATGTAAGTGGACTCCCACAGCTTTAGCCAGCCACCCTGCTGCAACAGGATGAGACAGCCCACTTCCCCTGTGCAGAATAAGCTGCGGGACCAAAATGACCTGCTGATGTGGTGACATTTGGGCCACAGGAACAACAACCCCAAGAATTTTTTTCTCTCGTTTTTCCCTTCTGAATTTTGCTTTGATTTTCTGTGGAAGTTTCATGGAAGCTAAATAATAGAAATCATCAGAGAGTCAAGCCCAGTGTATTTTGAGATACCATGAGAAAATCTATCTCTCCACCCAAAGCAAACATGAATGTGCATATTCATGCCTAATGTGGACATGACCGTGGTGAATTTCAAGTGAGGAATGTCCTATCTATCACCTTTGGACTTTGCTAGGCACTTTGGAGAGAGTAAATAAATCACAGGTCTCAGAGGACAAGAGTTTAAAATAGTAGAAGGGCTCATTTTCTCATCCTGGACATAAAATAAGTGATTTTTATCTATTAAAATATGTGACAGCTGAGGACTAAGTCCGTAGGCTGTGCCATGTGAAGTTGGACCAGAGTAATGATACATCGGTCTCAGTTCATGCTGCCTCTCTGAGAGATAAACTTATAACTGTCTTTCAGTTTTCTGATATGTTTCTTAATTCTGATTGGATTTTTAATCCACTAAATATGCTGGTGAAATATTATCTTCCTGAAAGACCGGAATGTGCCCCTCTTTCATCCACCAAACAACCCATATGCTTCCACCCATTTGGATCATTAAAGTACGTTCCTCTGTTAGAAATTCCCAAAGATCATGACAGAGTAGAAGGAGGGCGAGGCTTCAGAGCAGGTTTTCTTTCCAGGCTCATCTTAAATAGTATGTGCTACCTGCCTGAAACCTTCATTTCTTTTTTTTTTTTTCAATTTTAGGCAGTCATGCCTGGTTTACTGGAATGAAACAGTGATTGTGAAACAATGCCTCAGAAGCATATAGAGCATTGTTTTTCTCTAATTCACATCTTTAGAGAAGTGCAGCAAGAGAGCTGTTTCTGAATCTTGGCATCATCACAAAAGACTTACTGAGGATTACCAAATAACCCTGGTCTAGAGAGAAGAGGCATCATTCAGAACAAACTACTATGAAAAATGTAAAGAAAATGGCATTAGCTTGGAATTAAAGCCAAAGGAATTATTCCTGTCCTCATTTGTTGCCCTATTCTCTATTGCCTATAAGTTAAGAGGAAAGGAGAACAGAAGAGATAGAAATCCCCACATTATATTTTCATATCTACCACTTACCTGTGATAAGATTTAGATGCTACATAGATATGAGAAATTCTCACTCTTCCAAAGCTTCAAGTTTTTATCTTTGAAGTTAAGCGTAATTAATATTTTCCATTAAACTTTTCCCCAAATGTTCACCTGATTTTTTATTATCTGCAATGTCCACGTTCTTCACATTCTCACTCCTTAACTTACTTCTACTTCACTTCCTCCTTGCCTGGAATAACTTGCGTGGCCACTCCATCTTTAGCTTTTCTGCATTTCTTGTGAAAGCAAACTCATGCGCCACCTGACATCCGTAATTATACCTGTCTTTATACCCCTTTCTGCATACTTGGTTCACCTCCAGTGATTGTTACCAGATACTTCCTTCAAAGAATAATTAGATCTCTTATGTCTTGTCTCCTTTCCTTACACAAAAATCTGCTTTTTGTTAGAAGAAATCTGCTGTTCAAGTTTGCGTGTTTCATTTTGCCTACTCACTACACAGAATATAGTTAACTTTTAGTAAATGTACTTAATCAACAAGCCAATGAAGGTTTGAATATTTTCCAGGATTTTTTTGGAGGAAGAAGGAATGGGAGGGGAACACAAAGTTTTAATAATGTTATGTTATATTTTAATATATCATTCAGTAGTATATTAGACCATAGGTGTAATTTCTAAATGTTTATTGTTCACAAGGCAATTTGTGTGCATAATTTCACTTATTCTTTGAAAACATTCTCTCTCTTTTTTTTTTTTTTTTTTTTTTTT